>NW_021167143.1:1297175-1945763 GCF_004022145.1 Paecilomyces variotii | reverse complement strand
CTATAGCTATATTAAATATAGGTTAAGATTATATTTATTTAGTTACTCTATAGAAATTAACCTTATATAAATAATTATATAGATAATTACTAGAGATAAAAAAATTATAGTAAAGCCTATATTTATATTATATAAAAATATTAGAATTAATATAATTTATATTAATAGACTAATATTTAAAGCTATCTTTAGCATACTTAAGGTTTATAGCTTTATTAAAACCTTAGTTTTAAAAATCCTGCTTTTCTTAGTTAAGAAAGTCTTTATAAGCTTAATAATTCTTACTGTTATTATTCTAATTAATATAATATATACTTTAATAAAAGCCTTTCTAAAAGTTATTGCTATCTTTATATTATCTATATGCTAAATTATTATTATAGTTTATATTACCTATATTATAATAATACTTATAATATACTCTTACTAGTTATAAAATATTATATAAATATTTCTATATAAATATTATCTTCTAGGTAAGACTTTTATTATTAATATTCTTACTAATAATTTAAGTTAATATATAATTACTATAGGAATATCTATTAAAGCTATACTTATAGCGCCTATAGTATTTATTATAATATTTATTACCTTTATTAGTATTAATAGCTCTATATCTACAATATTTATAGTCTTTACTAATATTAATAATTTTATATTTATAGTATTTATTACTACTGCTAATATTTATATTTATTTATACTTTTTTATATATTATTATTAGCTTACTATCTTAAGTCTATAGAGTATTTTATTTTAAAGTTAGAAAGAAACTATTATTAATTACTAAATATATAATTACTAAAGCTTACTTATTATTATTATTAACTCTTAGCTATTTACTACTACTTATAGCTTATTCCTGCTAAATTATATATACTCCTTTTAGTTTTAATATAAAATCTCCTAAGAATATATTTTTAGTTAAGATTTATATATTTTATTTAAGGTTAAGATCTAGTTTATTTTATATTAGAAAAATCTAGCTATATATTAAACTAGTGCTAAATACTTATATTAAGTATATAATTAATTAGATAAACCTCTATAAGGTCTTACCCTCTTAGATATTAAGTATATTATAAAATAGCTAATTAAGCTTCTATATTATTATAGTAGTATTTTTCTTAAATTATTTTAATAATAATAATATTTAGCCTTATTCTATAAATAGCTACTTAAATAGATCTTTTTTAAATTAAGTTAGTTTAGCTATAAATTATTATAATGCAGCTCCTCTTAATAATATATATATATATATCTTAATTATAAGCTTACCCTTATCTATTACTATATCCTTAATTTAATTAATAAATATTAGGATATTTCTATAATATATATAATTACCTAATATTATAATAGGGCTATTTTTAATATAATTATTATCCTTTAAATTAAGAAAGAAATATTTAAGGTTATTTTGCCTCTAATCGCCCCGCATACTATCTCTTAAAGATATATTATTCTTAAGTATTTCTTAGTATTAGTCTTAGCTTCTACCTTTACTCTAGATCTAATTATTTTAATTTAAAAGGTAGCTTATAAGTTAGTAGTTTTATTCTATAGATACCTTATTTTATTTTATTATTTCTTTTATTATTTATATTATTATTAAGTTAAAGTTTAAAAAATAATAAGTTAGATTTATTATTATATTATTTATTATAGTATTTATAGTATTATTACTATTAAATACCTCTATTATATATTAAGACCTAAGTACTTCTATTTTATTTATTAGGGGTTTATATTTAAATAATAATAACTTATATCTTAAAGTTAATAATTCCTATAATATTAATCGTAAGATAGTACTTATTAATAGATTTAATATTAATTATTATAATAATAATACTAATAGTAATATTAATCTGCTAATATTATCTTAGCTATTTTACTACTATAAAAGAGTATTAAATAATAATAATTAATGCTCTAGTTCTTAAGAGCTAATAATACTTAGGGCTTATAGAATATATATTTATACTTACTATACTTTTCCTAATAATTATACTAGCTTATTATAGGTTTTTCTAAGTATTTCTCTCTACTAATATAGAAATATAGAGAATTTAGCTAATATTATAGTTAAATATAGAAAGTTTTTTATTATATAATTAAAAGCTAATTAATTAATAACTTAATTATATAGATATAAAAACTTTTATATATATCTTTTTTTAATATATAGGAAGAGATAGTCTACTAATATAAATAAAGATAACTTAAGTTTAGCTAAATTTATCTTAATATTCTTATAAAATAATATTATAAAGTTAATTAAATTAACTATCTTATAATTAAATTAATTTCTCTAGAATAACTTTACCTAATAAAAGATAGTAATTTAATAAGCTAGTTTAATTATAATAAATATTAAAGAAATCTCTTAAGTAGCTTTTATTATTAGTACTTAATAAGACTATATTTAATATTATATACCTTAATATAGTTACTATTAATAAAGATAATAATACTAGGGTATATACCTCGGCCTAGCCGAGGCCAAGCTCAGCCCACCCTAGGAGCTCAGCTTACCCTAGAGCTTATCTTTAGCTAGGTTAAGCTTAACCTATCTTATGCACAGATTAAGTATAAGCTCGGCATAAGCCGATTATATAATTAATATAAGATTAGCCTATTTAAGGATTAATAATAATATTTATATAATAAAACTCTTTAGAATTTATAATATATATATATATAATAGCTAATATAAAGCTAAATATTATTACTTTTTCTTTAAATACCTAAAAATAGCTAAGAATTAAGTAATTATAACTAATAGCTAAGTTAATAATATTCTCAGTTAATAACTGCATAATATTTTTATCTAGGTATATTAATATAATTCTTATAGAGGCCTAGTAGATATTAAACATATATTTAGTATTTATTATATTTAGATTAGACGCTAACTTACTATAGAGCAAATTTATATAGAATTATAATCTTTATAAAATATACCTAAACTAGTTTAAAGATATAATAAGTAATTGAAGTAATATCTATTCCTATATAAAAAGTGAAGATAAAAAATTTAAGATATATCTTAAATTTCCTCTTTATATAAGACTTAATTAAATATATTTTTTTTATATAAGTTCTAGCAGAGTATATGCTAAGTATATCTAGGAGGCTATTTTTCTTATAGGCATTATTATTAGCTATAGTAGTATCTCTAAGATTATAGTTAATAATATTTAGGATAAATTATTTATTTCTAAATATCTAACAATTTATTTTAATAATATCTTATATTTTATTTATTAAAAGAATCTTTTATCTTATAATTATTTTAATATAAATATCTATTAAATATTTTAATAACTTTTATTAAAGATATATCTATACCTTATCTTAAGCAGATATTTAATATATTATAAGTATATACTAAATATAGTTTAGATCTAGTTTAGGCTTTATGCTTAAGGCAATTATAAGACTTTATCTCTTCTACTTCTTTAAAAGAATAAAAAGGATAAAATTTAAAATAAAATATACTATTAGGCATATAAATGCAATAGCATTAAATATTGCAAGTATATATTAGAGCATATATTTAGACAATATTATAAATATAGCTATATTAAACTAAATATCTTTAAAATACTTTATAAAAAAGTAAGCTATATATCTAATACTATTTCTGCTAGTAAATTTTTTAAAAGAAAAATTAAAAATTAGTATAATAAATTTCTTTATTTTTAGAATTAATAATTAGCAGGATATTATTTTTATTCAGAAAGTAAAATATAGATATATTTAAATTAAACTCTAGTAATCTTTAAATAGTATAAAATAAGTTTAACTCTATATTTAATCTTAATATATGCTAAATATATTCTTAGCTATTAGTTACCTTTATTAATTGCTTATTAATAAGTGATTTTAAACTATAGTATATTGTATAAGCTATCTCTATATATATAGCTTAAATTTATATACCTTATTTATATACCTTAATAGCTTATAGGATATATAATACTAATACTTTTATTTAATTTACTTATACCTATATTAATTATATTACTTTAAGGCGCATAACTTATAATAGGTATTTGCTCTATATATACTAGGCATATATTAACTATAGGTCTAGAATTCAACTATCTTTAAAATATATCTAAAGTCCTATATAAAGAATATAATATTTTAATTAATATTTTTATTTCTTATAATTAAGATTATTTTTTTTTATTCTTCTTATTTATTAAGAAAATTATATATATTTTTCTCTATTACTAACTAAGTTAAGTTAAGATTTTATTTAAGAACTTATAGATCTAATTAATTAAGGAGATATTTTTATTATAACTGCGCATATATTATATATATCTTAAGCCTATATTTTATATATACTGACTAGATATTTATAGACAAATTCTTAATATCTCTTAAAATATATATATTTAAGTAAAAGTATTAAGGTTAAGCTTTAAATTCAATTAGAGCTTCTTTTAATATTAAAGATAAAATTACTTATTTAATTTAAAAATAAAAACTTCTATAATATTTATTTAGTTTAGATATTATTAGTTAGAATCTATTCTTATTATATATTTTATATATATTAATACTATATAGGGGTTATATAAGAGTATAAGTTTAACTAATATAAAGAAAGTAATAAATAATAAATTTATATAATTAATATTAGTAAAACTAGAGAATATATTATTATTTATTATATAAATACTTAAGTAAAAGTATTTATAAAAACTAAATATCTTAAAATAGATTTAGCTTATAAGATAATACTTAGAAATATAAATATCTTTTTAATCTTAAGCTAGAATTCTAAAGCTAGACATATATTTGACTTCTCCTTATTATGTGTTTAATATATATTAATTTTATATTAAGGATTAATATCTATTACTATACTTTTATCTCTCTATAAACTTATTATATATATTTTTAAATATTTAAATTATTATTTTAAACATTATTATAAGCTATATATTAATATATTTAATAGGCATATATTTTAAATAAAGAAGAGATATAGACTGTTACTATAAATATATATAAGAAATAAGCATTTAGTTAGTATTATCTTAATAAATACAGAATATATGCTAAGTATATTTAGGCTTTAGTAATTATTTATATTTTATTTATCTTTCCCTTAACTAGTAAGAATATCTTAAGTATATACTTATCTTTTACTAAATATATATTAAACGCAATTTTTATAAGAAGTTTAAAAGATCTTATTCTCTTATTTATTAACTGAAATATCTATAGGATCTATATTTTTATTAAGAAATCCTTTAAACTATATATTAATAAGATAAGGAATATCTAGATACTAAAAAATAGCTTTAAAATAAAATAAAATTATAGATTTTTATTATATTATTATAGGAAATATTAAAAATCCCTTTTAAATAGTAGAGTTATATTTAAAAGCATACTAGATTATTTAAAAATAATTACTTCTAAGATAATTATAATATAGGGAGAAACTTATCTTTACTAGGGGCTATTTAATAGTATATTTATACTTAATATATACTTAGTATTTATCTAGCATAGATTAAATATTAATAAGGCTAATTTATATTTAGTCTATAATAATATATAGAAGATATTATTAAATAATAAAAGCTTTTTAACTATAGTATTAATAATATATAATAAAACTATAGTAATACTATATAGATTTCCTAATAGATATAGAGAAATAGTAAGATAAAAGTTTAATATACCTTTAAACATATACTAAATATATCTTTTAGACTAATAGAATTAAAGAGCTGCTAATTATTAAATAAATTAATCTTATTTACTATTTAATCCTAATAATCTCTATAATATACCTTTAGATAATAGTAATAATTAATCTTCTGATAAAAATACTAATTTTAAGATTATTTTAATATCCTTATTTAAACCTTCTGCTAAATATATACTGGCTAAAGATAAAATATCTATAGAGCATATATTAAGTAAAGGTTAAGAAAGGGGTTAATCTAGAGGTTTTAGTTATTATTAGAGCTAAGTTTAATCTAAGATTAAGCAGACTAAGCTAAGCTCTAAAAAATTAGACTTAGATTATTATTCTTAATATAGATTAAATATAGAGTATATACTAAATAAAGGTTAAAAAAGGAGTTAATCTAGAGGTTCTAATTATTATTAGAGCTAGATTTAATCTAGGACTAAGTAAACTAAGCTAAGCTCTAAAGAATTAAACTCAGATTATATTTCTTAATACAGATTAAGTAAAAAGTATATACTAAATAGAGGTTAAGGAAAGGGTAAACCTAGAGGTTTTAGTTATATTTAAGACTAGGTTTAATTTAATACTGTCCTAATATCTAGAAGGGTTTAAACCTCTTTATTAGATTTAAATAGCTCTGCTAGTTTTAATCTAGAGTATATACTAACTCTATATCTAGCATATATTATCTAGGAGTTAAGTATAGATTCTAGATAAAATAGAGCTTATATATATTATAATAGAAGACCCTTATTAAAAGAAATAGTAGAGACTAATTTTATTATTTAATTAAGAAAAATAATAAAGTAAAGGTAATAAGAATTTAAGTAAGAAAGAGAAAGATTATTATAGCAGTTTATATAATAAATATATATATCTATATAGCTATAGTTATATAGTAAATATATATATATATATTTTTTTTCCCCTATAATAAGAATAAATAAAAAAATAAAGAATATTATATTATAATTATTTAAAGATATAGAAAAATAATCTTTAAGTATAAGAATTTAGTATTAAACTAAAGTTTAGCATTAATAATCTTTAAATATAAGAGCTTAGCATTAAACTAAAGTTTAATATTAAGTATATGCTTAGGGGAGAGCTAAGCTTAAATATCTATATATTTAAGGCCTCTAAAAACTTATCCTTAAAAAAGGAGATTATAACTTATAGATATAAACTTAACATATACTCTATATATAGAAGGGAAGAACTTATTAATAAACTTAATACTATAGCTACTAGTATTATAAGAATATCTATAGTTATAACTATAAGTATAGCTATATTTTAATTTAGTTAATATTTCTTTATTAGTAATATATTTATTTATATATTTATTATAAGATATAGACTATTTATGCTTTAATAAAGTTAAGATAAGACTTATATTATAACTTAATTTAGCATATATATAAGATAAATTAGAAGACTACTTATTATTATTTCTATTATTATTATCTTATAGTAATAAGATATTTTTAGTCTATATAAGATTAGTATATATATAATATAGGCAAGGGTATATTTATTATATATTTATAAGATAGGGTTAATAAAAGTATAAAATACTAGAATAAAGGCTAAGATTAATTAAAGTTAATATTAGGTATATATTAAATATATTTAAAAAGCTTACTAAGAGTTATAAGTTATATATAAATAGCAATATAAATAATAATATAAATAATAAAGAAGATAGCATATAGATTCTATTTATATATTAATATATACTAAACTTATTTTCTAATAAAACTAGCTTTTATAGCTATTTTTAAACTTATTATTAATATAAGCTATTTTTTTATAAGATATAGTAATATCTTTAATTAATATACTTCCTGTACTAAAAGAAATATTAGCTTAATATAAGCTCTATATATACTTAAGACTTACTATAGTTTATAAATAAAATTAATATCTTACTACTTACTAAGCAAAATATATTTAATTAGTATATTATATATTATTAGCGTAGCTCTAATATATATAAAATAGATCTTAAACTTATTATAGCCTAATTATCTTCTTATCTATAGTTATATTATTAGTCTCTATATTATAGTTTAATACTATAATAGATTAATATATATTTAGTATATGCTAAGGATAATAATATACTTACCCCTAGCTTACTAGGTATATAGTTCTTATATAATATTATAACTTTAACTATTAGTATATTATATATATATAGAACTTATATTAAACTTATAATAGGCTATAAATTAATAATCTTATTATATATAAGTAAGCTATTTATATTTACTTATACTTAGTAACTATAAAAGCTTAGCATATACTTAGTTAATTTTAAAGAAAGGACTTATATATTCCTATTTATATTTAAGATAGAAGATTTAAGAGTTAGTATATAAGTATTTTTTTTAGTAATAATTGCAGGCATTATTTATATTTAGTATACTTTTAGTATATATATAATATCTACTTATTAAATTTCTTATTTTCCTACTTAGCTATAGTATATAAATTTAAGATTTATATTAGATTTAGGTTAAGAACTAGGCCTATTTTTATTTAATATATATTTAATATTAAGCGGAGATATACTTATTATAGTAATATTTATAGTTTGTTAAATTATCTGCTAATAAAACTATATTGCAGGTAAGGAGTTTCTTTAAATATAGCAGTATTTTTATAATTATATAGCAGTAATATAAGAGAATAGACTGTAATATTATAGAGATAAGGTAAAGGTATTATTAAGGAGGTTAAAAATAATATAAATAATATGAATTTTTATATAATAGGATTCTAATATTACTTTAATATATGCTTAATAACTGCCTTTATATATACTGTCTTAGTAAACTGCGCAGAATAATATCAGTTCTAGCTCCCTATATATATCCTAGTATTACTCTAACTTATACTTAGCATATACTATAATATAGTATAGAGTATATATTATATATAGTTTTTAATAAATATAGTTTACTGCAATATAATATAAAAATTTTATTATAAGTTATATAAGCTATATATATATTAAGCCTATCTAAACGCTATATTAAAACTAACTTAGTATCTAAGCTAAACCTAGATTTTTCTTAGGTAGGCTGAGCTTTTTAGGTAGGCTAAGCTTAGCCTTAGCTAGGCTAAGCTATATTCTAATAATACTATAATAAGAATATAATAATAAAATAATAATAATAGA
Organism: Paecilomyces variotii; assembly: GCF_004022145.1. NCBI lineage: Eukaryota > Fungi > Ascomycota > Eurotiomycetes > Eurotiales > Thermoascaceae > Paecilomyces > Paecilomyces variotii. The sequence goes on along the minus strand of NW_021167143.1, from coordinate 1,936,845 downwards.
AAAAAACTAATAAAAACTAATAGAAGTATTTAATACTATCTCTAGTAAAGACCTAATAATAAATTCTGTGCTAATAAACTACTAGTAAGAGCAATTACCTATATAATTCTAATAGAAAATATAGCTAAAATAATAATATAAATAAGAGGTAATTAAGTATAATAATTAATAATAAGAGGTAATAAAATATAATAATTAATAGAGCTAATTAATGCTAATTACAGAGACTTATAATAAGTCCTATATTAATAGAGATATAAAATAATATAAAAATTTAAGATAATATATAAATATTAAAATTAATAGTAGAAGGCCTTAGATTAATAGTAATATACTATTATTTAATAGTAAACCTAGGGTTTTAAAACTAGAGATAACTTTAGAGAAGAAGAAGTTATTCTTTTATTTCTAAGAACTACTCTTACTAAATATATAAGGATAACTAAGTATTCGCTATTTTATGCTAACTAATATATTAAGCCTAGATATAAATTTATATTACTAGTTATAAGATCTTTATTTAGTTAATTTAAATTAAAATAAGCTATTATAAGTAGGCTTAGTAAATAAAATATAGCTTAAAAAGCTTAAATCTAGATTAAGCTATATATTAAAGATATCTTTTATAAGGTTATATAGTTCCTTATATAATTTAAAAAAGTTAAGCTTTACTCTTTTAGATTAAGTAAGTATTAACTAGTAAATCTTCTTAAGTAACTTATTTCCCGCGCTAGTACTATAATAAATATAACTATGCTTTATTTAGTCTTATAAGAAGATATCTTATTCTTACTCTTAATTTAAAGATAGCTTTTATAATAATATTTTAAAATAATAGTATCTCTTTATATACTATATTATTTTAATCTTTAAAAATTATATTAATATATTCTTTAGTATTTATTAAGATTTATAATTATTTTAATATAATAAGCTATTAATAGAATTATACTTCTTAAGCTTATATTTAATATAGAAATAAAATTATAAAAGATATTTTACTTATTTTACTTATTTCTTAAATAAAATTTATATTATTAAGAAATATTTTAAATTATTATAGTTTATAATTATTTTAACTAGTTTATTTATTTTAATTAAAAAATACCTTTAAACCTTAAAGGTATTAATAATAATAAATAACTTTTACTTATAAGTTAGCTAATATAACTTTATATTTATAAATTTAATATTATAAAATATAATAAGATATTATATTTTATCTTTAAAAACTTAGCTTAATATTATTAATTTAATAAAGCCGCTTATATTTATTTTTAATAAGCGCTATTTATTTAAGTTAAAATATTTTAATAATAGTATCTCTATAAAGTATTTCTTAAATATTTAAAAGCTTATTTAAGCTTTTTCTTCTTATATAAATAATATATTATATTTTATAAGTTAAGTTAATAGAAAAGTAATTTAACTATAATACTTAATAAACTAATAATAAAAATTATAGAACTTAAAGAATTAGCTTAAGCTTATTATTAATATTAATATAGGCTAAATAGTAATAGTATTTATTTACTATTTATTTATTATTACTCTTTAAGATATAATTATAAACTCTAAGAATATAACTTTAAATATAGAGAATTTATATTTTTTTAATTTATAAAATAGACTATTATTTAATAAGCTTTAAAGAACTACTCTTATATACTAAGTATAAAGACTAATATTATAGCTAAAGATAAGTATATTATCTAAATATATTATATAATATTTATTAATATACTATTTAAGTACTAAGTCTATAAATACTTAAAATATTACTAGAGTATTATAGAGACTAAATAATATTACTTATTACTTAAATAAACTATATTTTATATAAAAAGCAGTTTTCTATTTATATTCTTCTATTATATAGATTAAGTAATACGCTAAGCAGAAGTTTAAATAGGTAAAAATAACTGTATTTTATAGCCTTAAAAATAAATTATTTATTATTAAAACTAAGTATTTATTTTTAAGTATTTTTTTATTAATAGCTCTAAAATCTATATAAAGCTATAAAACTTTAAGCCTTTTAAGTATAAATAGTAATAATAAAGTATATAGTATATTAAATAGCTAAATATATTTATATTTTAAATCTTACTTTAATAAATAGTAATAAGGTCTATATAGTAATACTATACCTTTAATAAGGTTAATCTTATAATTAATATTTAGTCTTTATAGAGGTAGGTATTAGCTTCTTTCTTATTAAATATTTAGGCTAAATCTATATATTACTATAGTATTTTAATAGTTACTAAGTCTTTTTTATTTTTTAAGTTTATTACTATTATAAGTAAGCCTAAATAAAATATAAATATAAAACTCTCTTTAATATTATTCTCTATATCTTCTTTTAATTTTATTATATAATTTATTTTAAGAAGCTTTTATTACTTAGCTAATTACTTTAAGATATTTTTTTTATTCTAGTTAATTAATAGATTCTCTAATATTAACTATAATAAGCTAAGAATTATATTAAATGCTATTAGTAATACTTTAAATATATAGAGTTTTATTTCTTTACTTAAAATTATATAATATAGTTTAAAGTAATACTTTATTAGTTTTACTAGTTCTATATTATTAATATCTTATATACTTAATAGTAAAACTAGTCCTAATATTAAGCAGATTTCTTTAATTTATTCTATTACTATTATATTAATATAGTTTATATTTATATTACTATTTATTAATACTATTAATATTATAATATATTCTATAGCTAATAGTACTACGATTAAAATAAATACTTTAATTTTCTTAAATATAAGTATATAAGATAATAATACTTAAATTTATATAATACTTAAATAAGTTAATAATACTATATTAGTATATTATTTAAGCTTATTTTAAGGGGAGTAGGCCTTTAAAGTTAGTTTTCTCTTTAGTTTTTTATATTTATAGCCTTTACTAATTAAAAAGCCTTTAAGTATTACTTCTTTTAATAGCCTTTTTTATTATATTTTAAATAAAGGCCTTTATTATACTGTTTTTTCTATTCCTTATTTAATAGATTATATCTTTTATTTCCTTAGAAGATTTAAAGTAGTCTTTTATAGTCTTATCCTTACTCTTTACTCTTTATTATTATTTCTCTATTAAGTAATTAGCTTTATATATTAAAGGATTTACTTAAATTAAAATAGCCGCAATAGTCTTAAAGTAATTATTTTATATAATATTTTCTTTTTTATATATAAAGCTCTACTTATTAAGTAATATATTTTTATTCTATATATATAGTTAGTAAGTAAAATACTCTTAATAAATCTTATAGATAATACGCGGTATAAGCTTATAGCTAAATATATTATTTAGCGTAATATTATTTTAATCTAAGTCTACTATAATAGTTTTAAATTTATTAATAAAATCTTAAAGTAGTTAATTAAAATATTATTAAAGGTTAAATATTCTTTATATAGTAATTACCTTAGCGTTTACTAGTTTATAATAGTCTAGTAACTAATAGTATAATAGTATATAATTCTAGAATATTAAATTATTTAAATTATTAATCTTTAATATTATTAAATATCTCTTTATCTTACTCTTTATATATAAGTAAAGATAAGAGGCTTACTCTTTAATATTATATAGCGCTTTATTATCTAGCTATTTATTAAATTTTATAATCTAATATTTAAGTTCTTCTATTAAACTATTAAATGCCTTTAAATATTAAAGTTTAAGCTTTTTATTAATTAAAGTTATAAAAACTTTTAAATTTTAACTACTACTATTATTAAATTATATTATACTCTATATTTATTCTTATTAGATTAAGGTCTCTAGCTATTATTAAAGCTTTTAGATTTATATTTAAAGCGCTATTACTTACTTAAATTATAGCTATTAAGTTTATAGCTACTAAATATATAATTACTAAATATATAGTTACTAAAAGTATAACTGCTAAATATATAGCTATTAAATATATAATTAAGCGCTATTATTTTACTTTAAAGCTAATTCTTATTAAATATCTTATAAGTATTTAAATAATTTTATTATTCTTATTATTATATTATTTATTAATATATTTATATAAGTTTACTCTTATACTTCTATTATTATTAAAGATATTTTATATTATTACTATTTATTATTATTATTTTATAAAGGGTTTTATTAATCTCTATTTAATTTTTAATAACTTAAAGATATTATAGAATTCTTAGTATTAAGGCTAGTTCTCCTATTATTTATAAGTTAAGAGTTAATTATTTTACTTAATCTTATAGTTATATATAAATTATTATAGTAAGATCTTATTATTTATAATTATAGTAAGTTATAGATTACTTTAATTTTTTATAGTCTAACTATAGTAAGTTATAGATTACTTTAGTTTTTTATAGTCTTTTTATAAAAAACTATAGCCTTTTAAAAAATATAGTTATTTAAAGATATATCTCTAACTATTTACTTTAAATTACTATAGTTTATTAAGGTTTTCTATAGTTTATAGTATAAGTATAAAGGTTTATTTAATAATTTAAAATCTTTTAAATTATAAGATAATAAAAAAAATTAATAAAAAAGAATAAGAATACAATAATGTAGTTATCGAAGGTATTCTTATTAAGGATCAGAAGAGATCCTAGGATCCGAGAAGTCTAAGTACACTGGGTGGGTCACGTGACCTTCCGGTCACGTGACCCAAGGAGGTCTGGGTTGTCATCTATGACACCTAGTCTGCTTCCCCCGTTTATTAAAGTAGGTTAGTATATAAATACACCCACTGCTGGTAACTCGTTACTGACATGTATATATTGTGTACAGTATCCTTATTATTAACCCAGGCACAATCTCAAAGTGAAGAGCTGCCGGGTTCTCCGGGTTCAAAGGCTAGTTCTGCGGTAGTATATAGATGTCCTCGATAGGCAAAAAGGATGGCACGGCCGTGGGGCCCGAGGCCGTTGAGCCATATATTACGCCCGACGCGGCGTATGGGTGGTTTTGTGAGGACCGGAGAGCGATATTGGTGTAAAGCGAGGTGTGAGGGTGTGTGAAGTTCTTGAAGAAGTCCGCCAGGCGCGGATGGTGCATGTGGATATAGGCTGGGGAGGAGTCTTTAGACTATTTTTCAGGAGGATTGTGGAGGTTAGTTTGCTTTTATCTTGATGGGAACTTGCGTTTGTGTGATTTAATAGACGCACCACTGTCAGTTAGATATGTGACGTGTTTGAACAGTATGATCTCGAGCAGATCGCAAGTCAGCTGTAGAGCCCAACTATCTTATGCAGGTGCTTAAGTACCGCTGGTTACCTACGATTAACAATGGGGAGGATAAGCAGAAGTCAAGGAGAGATGTTAACAGAGAATGCTTCTGATCTAAAGGCGCCTCTTTATAAAAGCAAAAGACAGTATGTCACAATAATTCCGCTCCGATGTAGAATCAAGTCGAGGAGAACGTTATTCTGTGCTGTCCAAGAGTCTATCTGAGATACTTTACTGCGTCCAAACAGTACTTAGCTATTTCTGCCTCTTTGTACCGCCTTTTAGACTTGGTTTGGTTGTGATTCTGCCGATATTTCATCTGACCGCCTTCCTGCGGCGGAATAATTAAGGTCTCGCCAAGTTGGACCCTGCATATGACGGATTCTAGAGGACGAGCTAAGACCTTTACTTCTACATCATTAACAGTACGCCAGTACTCCGTACATACATTCATCAGATACTCGAGTGCGTGCTGTGGGCCACTCTCAGCGACTTGGGAGCGGTACGCGATAGATGGCTTCTGCCAGCCATTGTCCTGTGTGAAAATATCGTCACTTACTTACTGTGTTTGACCGCCTGCTGACCGTTTCTACCTGATAACCACCTTTTCCCCATAGAAAATCAGCAAAATTAAACCTTTATAACTTAACCATAATTAAATATTTTAAAATGAAATTTAATATATAAATACTATATATACTAGAATTTTAATTAATTTAATTTTTTATTAAATTTATTAATATTTATAATATTATAAGCAGTTAAAGTTAGTAAAATTATTAAAATTTTAACTTAATATTATTTAATTATTCTTTAATATTTTTTCTATAAAATTTATTATATATATTTTTTATACTATAAAGTTTATATAAAATCTATAAAAGTTTAGAAAATAATAAGAATATAGTATAATAATAATAAATAAACTTTTTAAAATATAAATTTTAAATTAACTTTAAATTAATAAAATATATATAAATTCTTTATTTTAAAGCTTTAATATATTAATTATTATTATATATTTATATTAGTATTAAAAGAAGTATTAAAAAAGGCTTATAATATATTAATATATAATATTTTACTTTTAAAGTTAAAATATAAAAATTTTTATTTATATAAATAATCTATATAAATTTATTATTTCTTAATATATAATTTTATATAGAAAATAAAAAATATTAAAAAACTTAAAATATTCTAGTTAAATTTATTTATATTAATAAATTAAGTTGTTTTAAAAAGTATATTTTATATTATTTAAAAATATTTAGTAAGAATATAAATAATTTCTATTCTTTTATTATTTTTATATGTAAAATTTTATTTATACTATATTTAAGCTAATATTAATAATAATATTATTAAAATAATAAAGATTATAGTTTTTATAATAAAAATAAAACCTTTAAAAAAATTATAATAAAAATTAAAAAACTTTATTTTTTTAAGTAGTATTATAAAATATAATTATAATTAATATTTAAAGCTTTAAAATAAAGAATTTATATATATTTTATTAATTTAAAGTTAATTTAAAATTTAATTTTAAAAAGTTTATTTATTATTATACTATATTCTTATTATTTTTTAAACTTTTATAGATTTTATATAAACTTTATAGTATAAAAAATATATATAATTAATCTTATAATAAAATATTAAAGAATAATTAAATAATATTAAGTTTAATATTTTTAAAAACTTATTAACTTTAACTACTTATAGTACTCTATATATTAATATATTTTATATAAAATCTATATTAATTAAAAATTCAGCCTTTATATTATTTAGAATTCAATTTTTATATAAAAATATTTAATTATGGTTGAGTTATAAAGGTTTAATTTTGCTAATTTTCTATGAGAAAAAGGTAGTCGTCAGGTGGAAACAGTCGGCAGGCGGTCAAACACGGTAGTCAGCATAGCATGTCCAAGTCCTCCCCCGGAGGATAGAATCCAAGCTTCTTACCCCTCACATCCCCCGCTACGCGGTAGCACCTTCTCAACTTGATTTTACACATCCTTCAGTCCAGTTCTCACAATGGACGAGGATAGTAGGTCACCGCATCGCGGGCCTCCGCGCAGTCTCAGAAGCAACACCACACCATCAGCTTCACTCTCTGCGCCACTTTCTGCTTCGCCTAGTTGTGGACCTACTGGCACTTCAGCTTATAACCTCAGAAGTAACACTGCACATTCTGCTGCACCATTCACTGCACAACAGCTTTTTCTTCATATTTGCAATGCAATCCTTCATGCTGAAGACAGTAAGGAAATAATCTGCGAGAATATTGCACCTGAGATTGGCTCTTTGGTGACAGTATCTCTTGCCAATGAACCCCGCATTGAAAGAGCGTTACCAAGGTAAATATATATTCCACTTTAACTATTATGCAAGTATTCCTAACTAATAAATCTATTATTTCTTAGAATCCATTTCAACGCAGCTTCAGGGGTCTTACGAGTTTTAATAATGCCCACTGAAATTCATAACGTACATGTGCAATGGCTTAAGAACGAGCTTTGGTTTATGACTGTGGCTCAGTTTCTATCGCCTCCTGAGTTTCTATTTTTAGAACTGAATGTTGGCACCAGTTAGTATAATTCTTATAATTGACTCTTAACTTATAGTTATTTCTTACTAATATTATATAACTAGGGTTCACTGGTTTCTCCGGTGTTTATACAGGTTCTAGTAAGGAACCTGATCTCTTGCTTCGTCCTGATACACATGGATCCCTCCCTCGTGTAATTGTTGAGTCCGGATGGTCAGAGAGCTGGCCGCACTTAGAAGCAGATAAGAATCTGTGGTTTTCTGGTGGTCTCGACGTGGCCTATGTAATCCTTCTTAAGTGGACGAGAATTGCCAACGGTTATGTTACGGGTTTAATCGAGGTATGGCACCGAAATCCTGCCGGGGCGGTAATCCAGCTTCACCGTGAGGTATGTTTTCTTTCCTTTTCTTTTCTTCTCTCTCTCTCTCTCTTTTGCTCTTAGTTATTAGACTTCAATTTTGTACTAATGAGGATTTTTAATAATCTATAGCAGCTTTTCCCAGTGCCCGCAGCTACTGTCCAAAGAGATCCTCCGATAACCCTGGGCGAACTTTTCGGGCCATATATCACGCCGGGTAGAAATGCGAACACAACCTTCAATTTGTCTTTGAACAGGCTACGAGCCTTGGCGAGGGAAAAGATACTAGCGATGGGCCTCACTCCTGCGACATAGCTCTTGCTGGCGATTGGCAACTTTGCTTTCTGAATTGGCTGACCTACACGGACATGTTATCTGCTATCTCAAAATGAGGTCAACGCTGGCTACGGTACTTCTGGCTTCTCTATCAACTCCAGTGGTCTTGAGTGGAACGCTGAGGACGGCTTCGGTGGCTGGCTTGGTAGGTAATCCATATTGGACGAATTTTCTTTATTATTTTTCGACTAGGACAATTCTTCTGACAGGTACATCTCTAGTCTGCGACTGGTGGCACAACGCCCCTCAGATCTTCTACCTCGTCGAGTACTACCAGCCTGAACTCCCGTTGAGCTGTAACAAGGTCCAGCTGAAACCCGAATACATCTTTATTTAAATAAGAATGAAAACTACTTCCGACGAAAACCACCTATGACCTAATATAATAGACTTAATACCCACTGCAATCAAGATTATCTACTCTTAATTGGCTTGATTTTTATGTGAAACTGCTACTTATAATAAGCTATTAATTACCCACACTGGGAATGACTTAAAAGATTAATGGAAAAAGATTAAGAAAAAAAATCAAAAAGCATTAGGAACGGACAGTAACGCAATGTTATGGCCCAATCGTGTTTATAGATAATTTCCATTGCGGTCCTGGATGGAAATGCGATGCAGAAAGTGTCTCCTCGTGCTCTCCTTTTCCCGACTTCTCCATTATCGGTACCTCGTTTGTCGCCATTGTTCTGTGTGTCGAGAATCATGGGTCTCCTCAGGTTGAAATAGCCGTGGCCCATTTGCTCCTCTTTCGCAGGTTCGGTCCCCAGAAGTACAGAACGTAGGGGATTGGCGTCACAACGACGCTGATAATACCCAACACAGTCAATGCCCAGTGCACGCCCAGATTATTGTACATCGGGATGCCGACGACAGTCATGCCTCCAGCAGCCAGGTATCGAACGAGAGCGGTAAATGTGAGGGCCGAAGCAGCATAGTGTAAGTATGAGTCGATGATATACATGTACGCCGACATGAAAATGCAAATATTGGCAAATCCGACGGCGACACTGGCAACCAATGGGGACCAGATCGAAATAGAAGACTGTAAGATGTCAACCGATTAGACAGTGTGTTAGAAAGAGCTTTGCACGAGACAGGGATCCTCACGAAATCTGTCCACCCCATCCAGAAGAGACCGATTGGAAGTGCCGGAGCCCCGACCATGGCAAAGAACAGACGGGATTCTCGGTTGAGTACTTTTCCAGAACCGTCGTCGCCATCTTTCTTCAACTGTCTCTGTGTTCTTTTGTACAGAATCGGAACCAGCAACATAGACAGCAATATACCTATCCACAAGCCCAGGAAGCAGATGTTCGCAAGTCCATCGCTGATATGGTGGACACGGCCAAATATGGCCGGGTAACTATGTCAGGATATCAGCAAGACAATCCAAACCGGGGTCGCAGTCACGGGACAATCAATACTCACCCATCCAGGAACGTGAAGAGTACGATGTAAACCACGGTGAGATAGAAGGTCATAAATATGACAATCGGCTCAACGGCAAGGATCCACGGACGACTGAAATGGCGCTTTAATGTTGTGGTTACAGACACCACCCCAGAAGCTTCCAGCTCGGTTTTGAATCGCGGGTCACCTGTAGCCTGTCGGAAGAATCTAGCCTTGTAGTAAAGGAGCTGGGGACCGAATGTTTCACGTTTGAACAGGAATAGTAATGTAATAATCAGACCGTTCAGGATAAGCATGACCCATTCCGTCCATCTCCAGTCGATGTGGGGGCTCTGGCCTATATACGCACCAACGACGGGTCCTATAAAGAGATTGATTAATGAGCCTCGACTCTCATGTCTCTGCATTGTACGGCCTTACCAAGACAAGGACCCCCAAATCCTTGGATTGCAAAAAAGGGAAAGGCGAATGTCTTCTCCAGAGTATCCCAGACATCAGAGACAGATCCTCCGGCCACAGTGAGCGGAGCGGCGCTGGACACTCCCGCCAGAAAGCGAAAGACAATCTGTGCTCCGATATTGGGTGCCAACGCTGCCCCCAGGAGCCATGCTGCAAAGAGTGATAGGGCGCCGATGTACACGGGGTATCGACCGACCATTTCGGACAAGGGACTCGCGATCACTGAGCCAACGCCAAATCCGATCAGATAGATACCCGTGGCTAACGATTCAACCACCTCGGCTACTCCAAACGTCTTGGATGCTGGGGTAATGACTGCAGCATCAATGGACGATGCCAAGGTCGCTACCAGAGCGATCAAACATACTAAGAGCGTCGCAAAGAGACGTCGTGTCGTGGTCCAATTCCGCGGGTTAAACTGATCATCCGGCCCTGCCCATCCAACTCGAAAGTACTGTTCACCGTTACAATCCTCTTCCAACGTGATTCCACTGATCTGGCAATAGCGTGAAGGGTTGTATGGCTTACCCGGTTGCGACTGGTTAGTCACATCGGCGTCTGCTGGCGTCGGTACGACCTCGTCCTTCTCTTGCACCGCGTCCATCTCCTGCAACTGCTGCAGAACCTGCTTTCGCAGTCGTGTATACTGGATTATGAATGCCATCTTAGGTGACCTTGGCAGTCTGATAGCCGTGTCAAGGTTGAAGGGGAATATAGGGATGGCTGTTTAGGAACGAGAGGCGACTAGATATATAAATCAGTAATGGCCAGGTAAAAGCTTAGAGTAGTCTGCCAGAACCATCGGAAACATATCGGCCGAATTAACCCCGTATCGTTCTAGACCTTAAAAGGGTTTATAAGCGTCATTCTAGTAAACTAGCCCTTACTTGTTAACTGTTCGTAAAAGCAAAATCTTTGATGCTGGTGTCGGACATAAGGGTCTTCTTTTCTTTGTCGGAAACCGAGGGTTCCGCCATATCGGGAAATTAAGTCCATATTGAGCCGGTTTCGGTTAGTCTCAAGTGTCCACTATGGGGAGATATCGCCAGCTAAATATTAGTTACTTGCGCTATGATATCGTTCGTCATCAATATGAGAATTGCACTGTTCAACTTCTTCGTCTAAACTAACTTTAACTAACCTCTAGTCATGTCCGCAGTTGACTCACCTGCGAACTCAATTTAGACTCTCATAGATGGAGTATTTTCTCCTGTGGGCGCCGAGACCATCAAAGCTTAATAATTGTTAAGGCTCATATTTTCACTACTATATCATTGGAAGCGGGTTACTTCATACATATGAGGGAACGGGCTATCGGAGTCTTATGGTATAACATCAGACCACCTGCAATTTAGTGTATTTCTTTGTCCAGATCTACGGTTGGGATAGGATATTATTAATATTAGCTTCCTGTAACTAACTAGCTAACTACCTTGACACAGGATAGTTAGTTAATCTACCCAGGGCTTGTATCAGCCCAGATATGGTCAACTAGACATTGGCCTCTCTTCGATCTCGTATGGGCTGTGGCACGGTAAAGAAAGGCCGAATCCCAACGCTCCTGTAAGCGCCCGGAAGAACCCCCTTGAAAACTCCGTTCTATTCCCATTTGCTGCCTCCGTATACTAACTCTTTCCTTCCTGATCCTGCATACAGATCGACAGAAAGCTCCAGAAATATGAAATGTAGTTGGTCACTATCCTGGATAACCTATCATGCTTAGCTCTACATCGAGAGGTCGCGCCCTCCGTCGACGCATTCCTAAAATGTCGAGCGCCTCGCCCTCTTGCATATTTCTGCATTCTGCGTGGTGGTCACTCCATACAGTATAGACAGGACAAAAGCAGAGCATACGCTTGTTTGAATCAATAGATCGACCAAGGGCAGAAAGCTTAATGAGTGGTTGGCCAAGATGCGCCGTCGCCCTGTCAGTGCAGACTCCAACAGGCACCTTATGCGAGAATAGAAGTACTTGCAGTTATTTTGGCACGGCTCGATGCTTCTCCAAAGGCTATGTGATAAAAGCCGCGATTGGTTTGTCTACAACAGAGAGGCTCGAATAAGGTACAGTGGGGTTCTTCATCCATGTTCTCTGGCCCCTATCGGGAAAATAAATACGGGCGTGGTGTCCTTTGTAGGAAGTAAATCATGGCATGCACTTGCCTTGCCATCAAGCGAGAAAAAGAAAAGATCGACACAAGCAAAATGCCAAACCCCAGTGTCTCTTCCATCGTGGGGTCTATCGTCTCCGCGTTCGACAGCGGGATGGACGTATTCAGACGGCTTCAAACGAGAAAACAAGGACCTCGACCCCGCAGAACATCCAGAAAGAGTACTCGCGATCATGACGATGAAGATGAACTGCATCTTCTTAGATCTCTTCAAGCAGGGTCCTGCGAAATCATGACAGAGTATGACCGGAGCACGAGAAGATTCGGGCAGAGGTTCGAGAGGGGAGATGGTATGCTTGGTTATTCTTCTCTGTCCACGCAGCTTTTTCATGATAGATGAGAGAGTATACTGATGAAATTAACATATATATAGAACTAGCCCAAGCCTCGCTGACACATACACTACTTGCTCTGAACGCGGGCCTGATGAGAATCATATCTTCCTGCCTGTGCACTCCACCGAACGGAGGGACAGGGTCCAGCAGATGCGACAAACTCGCGCGGCAGTCTCTGCTGAGTTTATCGCAAACCTCTGCCGCAGAGGCGGTTAGCTCACTACAAGCACTTCGGGAGAGGCTTACGCTTTTTGCTTCTAGTGGAGATCCACGAGCGAGAATATCTCAAAAAGCTGTTCATGGAAGGACTAGAAAAGATGAATTGGCCAGGCGACCTAGGAATCAGCAAGCAACAAGAAGAGTAAAGCAACAAACTAGAAAAGAAACATCGGTGATAAGCGCAGCGCGAACTAAGAATAGTAATTTCCATGCGTCGCAACAGCGGCGGAAAACAGAGACGTCGAAAGCAAAGTCGGTGGCTTCTGAACCGGTTCAGGGGGCATGGGTACGATCGAAAAACCACTCGTCGATCTACATGGCAACGATAACATCCACCAAGCACCATCAGCAGACCGCCAACCTTAAACTAAGAAATAAGCACGCATCAGGGAAACAGATCGATGGACCAGATTATAGCAAATACGCGAGACTCGACATGTCCGGTACGGATCAAGCAGCAACCTCCTCGAATGAGCCCGTGGGATATTATACTGCTGATCAGTTGGAGTCACACTCAGAGCGTCAGAGCAGGAGTGTAGGTGACGCTACAGATAAGGGCCAAGTTGAGTTTCCTCAATGTTGCAATATCAGAAAAGATCCACCAGAGAGGTCTCAGGGGCATAATAGAATTTCTATCCTCTCGATCAGCTCTGGAAGCACCAAGTTAGGTGAAATTCCTCAGCACAAATGGGCTGTTCCTTGGGTTCCTCCAATGGAGAGTACAGAAGACGACGAATATTTGGATGATGAATTGGGGAATGGTATATCTGACGCTCGAAGAAAGAATGCTAAGACTAGACTAATTTTTTGGAAGCGTTTTGCTAAGAACTAGAGCAGCCAGAATATCATGTACATACTATACTATCTGAGGCTCAAGTTTCACTCATCCTTTGAATATCCATACTTCTCCCATTTGGAGAGCACAGTCTCTTTGGTATCCTCCGGGTAGGATCCTTCGAAGTTGCTAGGTAGCCAGTTCCTCTCACCATTAAACTCTTCCGGCAGAAGCAGGTTCACAACACTCTTTCCTCCCTTGCCCGGATCAGGGACCTCTTTCCTCGTAGCTCGCATCATGTACGGCAACAAGGGAAGCCCAGTCGCTTCATCGAAAATGTATTCGTCCGCTCCAGGTCGGTAGCGGGTAGAGAGCGCCCAAAGCACCTGGTTGATATCAGTGATATCGACATCGTCTCCCACAAGGAACACTTTCGGGATCTCCCAGCCAGCGTGTGTGCCGAATATGAGCTCTCCCGCACGCTTGCAAAGTTCTTCTGGGGAGATGTTCATGCTCGCAAGCTTCTTGGTATCGACGCTAACGAAGATCCAGATGCACAATGCTTCGAGTGGGAGCCAAACGAAATTCACTGGGAAGCCAGCTTTGCGCAATGCTGAGAGTAATTCTGCGGAAATAGATGGCCCCCAGACTGTGTGCGTCTCGTCTGGCGGCAGACCAGCAACGCAGATGGGTACCACCGGATTCTTTCGGTAGGTAACACAGTCGACATGGAAGAGTGGTTTCATGACAGGCTTATCTTTGAAGGCATAGCCATGGTACTCGCCCATGGGACCTTCAGGAACTGTTTTGGAGTTGGAAATGTGACCTTCCAGAACAATCTCCGAGTTTGCCGGCACATATAGATCGTTCGTCTCGCATTTAACGACCTCTAAGGGAGACCCTGAAAGTGCTCCCACATAACCGTCCTCATTGACTTCGTATGGAAGAGGCATGCCTGCCACGAAGGCTGCTGCAGGAGGACCGCCCAATACTAACGCCCAAGGAGTCTTCTCCTCTCCAGCATCAATCCATCTCTGTCTCACGGCATGGATGTGTTGGCCTTTCAAGACAGGAGCAGTAAGTGCCCGTGGCTCCCCAGCAAGGTGCATTGCCCGCGAAATGGACCACGACACCCAAGACTTATCAGGGGTCTGGACGATGTGAAAGCCGTATGTAGCGAGGTAGTTACCACCGTCGAGTTCATGTAGACGTGGAATGGGCCACTTAGTCATATCAACCTCACTGCCCTTAAGGATATTTTCTTTGCATGGTGCATCTGCTCTGTCCACAACTACCGGAGGCAGGGGAGTGCCTTCTTTGGCCGCGATCATCTTCTCAACAATCTCCCGCGCGGTGCTTGTTGCGGGAAGACCCAGTTGTAATGCCAGACGTCCATACTGGTCCTTCTTATTCTTACGGAGTCCAACTGGAGCTCCTAGAATCCGAAAGAGGCCGGTTTTAGGATCTGTACCTATAACATCGTGGAAAAGCGGTGCTGGTGCGCGCTTCTCATATACTCGACGAGTTACTGCGGCAGCTTCCAGGTCGGCTGATACTGGTTCCTTAACGTCCACCAAGTCTCCTTGCTCACGCAGGGCAGATATGAACGATCGGAAGCTGAGATGAGGAGTGTTGTTTGCTTCACTAATGGCACGATTGCTGCTGCATCTGCAAGGTGCTTTGGAGAAACATCGCTGCTGAGCAGGACTCAACAACCGCCTGGTTGTCCACTTGCCCGCGGTCGCTAAACTCATCATGTACAGGTAGGGATACAGAAGCCTTGTCACTTTCTTTTAGAGAATCTACTGACAAAATAGTACAGGGCTCTACATCCATCTAAAGATAATTAGATTGGATCCCGAGGTAACGTGTCTCTGTTTATGCCGTTCGTCAGTGCCGGCGGATAGGTCCCGACGGGGAGATCGGGGAGGCCGGGGGAAAAGCCCGACTCATCTATTTCCACACTGGCTGTTGATCTGGATTCTGGAGATATCTACCTCAGAATCCAGATAGACTACTTACATAGCTATGTAGTTGGCTAGCCAACTTTGGAGACTGGAATGTGCCGGCTGGTAAATTTGGTTAAGTTAGTAGCAACTGGATCTACTCTGTCTCGCCAACATACCTAGGTAACTACGTTAGAAGCAGCCACCTTCTTTCGCCGTTGAGCAGAATATTGAAGACGTAAACCTCAATCTTATGAGTGGAAAAATTAATACAGCTCGCAGGTGCCGCGTAACATGGCTAGATGGTCGAGGTACTGCTACTGCTACACTTGGTCCAGTTGAATACTCGATACATAGTAACAGATGACAACATATTGTCAACCCAAACAAGAACGAATCTTTCTCCAAGTAAGGGACAGCATCTTCACGTCCAGAGAAAGATTAAATAATAATACAGACGCACTGGAGCATAACTTATTCGTGCCTCAAACCAGGAACATATCTGCCCCAATAATGATCGGCTTGACGCGGCATCCGGTTACAACGGGAGTAGTTCCCGGCTCTACGCCGGCTGTCGCATGATGACGATGCAAAACAGACAAGAGCTAACCGAGCGCTTGAAATGGGATATGCTTGCTATACCACCCATGGAAATCGATATTTATTTTTGTCAGACTGTGCCTTCGATCTACGATCTGACGGGCGAGTAAATTAGCTGTGTTGTGAGAGGATGCTGGGACCAATTCCTTCATTTTCCCGCACAGCGAGCAGAATCAATGCCTCTTGGTTGAGAACAACACCGGCAACCACAACTCCAGTTCGAGCGAAAGGTTTACAATTATCGTCACCAATTGACCAACTGTATCAACCAACGACTTCTCATATATCCCAACATGCAAGGCAACCATACTCTTCTATGCCCTCACCTCCGCCTACGGGTCTCAAACACAACCGCCTCATAGTTGGCATGACCGGCGCAACAGGCGTCATCTATGGCGTTGTAGCCATGCAGTATCTGCGCACTCTAGGCATTGAGACGCACTTAATCAAGTCAAAATGGGCACACGCGACAATCAAATACGAAACATCATACAGCGTCGCAGACGTCGCGGCACTCGCGACGGGCCGATCCTGGCCCATCCGCGACATGGCTGCACCTATGAGCAGCGGAAGCTGGAAATCAGATGGAATGCTCATCGCGCCGTGCAGTATGAAAACATTAGCTGCCATACGAGCGGGTTATTCAGAGGACTTGATCTCTCGCGCAGCGGATGTGTGTATCAAGGAACGCAGACCGTTGGTGTTGGTTGTAAGGGAGACGCCGCTCAGTGCGATCCATCTTGAGAATATGCTAGCGCTGGCTAAATTGGGCGTGATTATCTTTCCCGCTGTCCCGGCATTCTATACTAGGCCGAAGGGACTGGATGATATTGTTAACCATAGCGTGGCGCGCATGTTGGATTGTTTTGGTATAGAGACAGATGGTTTGATGCCTGCGGAGGGCAGGTGGGAGGGTTTCCGTCCTTAGGGACGTTCTGTGCTCTTTTCTTCTAAACCTAGAGCAGTGACTGTTTATGGTGGGAATTCCATACGGTTCGAGTGTTACATGTTTCTCTGCATACATTTCTCATTAGGTATTATACAAGACTCTGGATATCTGAATATGCTGTCATTCTTGTGGAATACCAATGCCATGTTTATAAGTCTGTACGTCTTTCCTCCCTCAGCATGTATATAGCCTTCGAGAACATTATCACAACGCTATGGTTTCCCTTGTACTTTCTTTTCCAGTACTATCTTCGGTGGTTCAGATTTATCGTGCCCACCTAAATGTTGCCCTTCAGGGTCTTTCCTCGCAGCCTCAAGGACTTCTTTCTTGGTCTCTTCGTTGGCATTCGGAGGCCACTCTGTGAGAGGAGCTGTAGGTTGTCCCACTATCCACTCCCAAGGTACTAATTTAGTCAGACGTTACAGCGTCGGTTAGAGGTAGACTTACGAGGATTCTGAGATGCAGAGGCTTGGGACATTTTAGGTTTTCTCGTTTCTATTTATCGAATATTATTTCTCTGGGGTGCCGCTCTTGTAGGTAATCTCAAAATGTCGAGCAGTCTTCACTGACGGAGAAACTTCTTAGGCGCTGTGTTGACGTATATAAGGAGGTAAAACCTGTTGATATTCTTATCTGACGGGAATACGTCACTACCACGTGAAAATGCTCTTGGGGAGAATATACGTCGGATTGTATACTTAGACAATGATATAGCGATTTCTCTTTCTTTCTAGAGGCGTTATTAATGAATTTAATTACATATTATCCTGCGTAAGTCTGAAAAGTGGACAGTGCTCACCGATAAGATTAAGGACAGCCATTATGTACAGGCCTAGGACTGCAGTGTTGCCGACGACGAACTCGATGGAACTCCTGAATTATTCGGAATGAAAATGTACTTTCTACACGGGAATAAGTTGGTATCTTTATGCACGTTCATTGGAAATCTAGGAAAAGACAACAACCGGAACCAACAACCCAGCGCTCCAGACAAAGAGTTTGCCCACTATCATTCCGCTTCCACACGTGGGCCAAAACAAAACACGATGAAAGATGAACAGTTATAGCCGTGATTAGCTCCTTTGAAATCCCGTCTTCCGGCGGAAGGAACATAAAAAGCGGAAAGAGGACTTGGGATGTACAGTTACGCAGAAAACGTGATAACTTTGGGTGCTCTAGACATGGTCGAGTGGTTCCGCTCACTCTATATATCTAGACTCGGGACCGATAAGTGCACCGGAGTAACTGAGCAGTAAGCGCGGTGTGTGCAGAAATCGTCTTCACAAGCATTCCATCAATCATCAGAATAGTTCTTGCAGGTAATAAGTGCAGCGCGAGGCCCAGACACCTTGTCGCCTAACCGTCTTGGACCTCTTCACCATGATATCGGGATTGAACGGGAGCTGAGAACGCCGGCGATTGTTTTGGCATTGAGAAGTAGGAGCGACTACCACTCATACCAGCTCCAGGGCCTCGGGCTGATGGAGGATGTAAATGAGGTACTTCGGCATCTTCATGATAGTTCATAGTCATTAGGAGTGAGAAGGAGTACTGTTCGAAGAGCCTTGAGCGGCAGCTGCGCGAACAGGAGCAAAATAAGGATGGGCCATGGCCTCCTTAGCGGTAAGACGTTCCTATAATGATATCAGCAACCACATCAACTTCAAACGAGCACCATATGACGTACCGCATGATCATATCTCAGAAGCTTGTCAAGGAAGTCGATAGCTTCGTTGCTGACGAATCGCTGGTTTTCAGCATTGATAAATGAATGCCATGGCTTCTTGGGGAAGCGCGAGAGGATCTCATCGTATTGCGGGTCAAGCTCAATATCGTACTTGTCAAGGTACTCAAAGAGTTCTTCGGTGCCAAGAACTTTGGCTATCTTTACGAGCTGGTCCGAGTTGCTGTTTCCATGAAAGAAGGGTTCTTTCCGGAAAATCATCGAAGCGAACATCGCGCCCAGCGACCACATGTCAAGAGAGTAATCGTACTCCTGGTAGTCGACCAAAAGCTCAGGTCCCTTGAAATATCTTGATGCAACGCGGACATTGTACTCAGTCCCCTTGTGATAAAACTCCGCCAAACCCCAGTCAATAAGTCGGAGCTACATCTGGTTAGTTTCATAAAGGTATCTCAAGTGTCAGATACCACACACCTTTCGCCGTTCATGGTCGATCATAACGTTGTGAGGCTTCACATCTCTATGCATGATACCCTTGCTGTGACAGAAGTCGAGTGCCTTCAGAAGTTCATAGATGTAGTAACGAACATCGTAGTCCACGAAACGAGGATAGAGCGTACGGAAGTCGGTATTGTTCACGTATTCGAATACCAGACTAGGCGTCTTACTCTGGCTGTCACGAACGACATCAAGCAAGGCCACAATATTAGGTCCTCCAGACAGATTCTGCAGAATCTTGATCTCACGCTTGATCTTCTTCTTCTTCACAGGCTTGAGGACCTTGATGACGCATTTCTGGTAGTTCACGACATTGATGCCCTCAAACACCTCCGAATACTTTCCGCGACCTGAGATAATAGATAAAACATTAGAATTTCCAGTCCCTCGATTTTTCAATTTTTGTTTTTGTTTTGTTATTCCCGCTTGCGACAAGGAGGGGCTCTCACCAATCTTGCGCACAACCTCATAATTCTCCAGAACGCCCCAAGAGATGTTCACACTATCATAGTCCCAATAGGACCTTGGCATATGCTCGTTGACATCTGCATAGACGCGCGCCATGTTGCTGGCGGCTTAAAGGCTGATGCCACTCGCCCACAATCGGACCTCGAAACCCGTTGTGGCGGGGCAAAATCGGTGAGGTAGGAGGGCGATGAGATAGGAATGAGAATTGTAAGATGGGCAGAGGTATGCGTGCCGAGAGGTAGGTGACAAAGAGCCCACCGATCAGCAGCGATACTTTTCCCGAAGTGACTGCAGAAACAGTTAACTGATCGCGCACTGGTGGTGGTGTTGAACCAGCGTAAGAGACTCGTTCATCCAAGTCACGGGGTGATCATGTGGGGAGCCCCCCGATGCGGCTAGCGGGATTAAAGCGGTGGCGGAAAAGCTGTTTATCCGCCGCTTTTCAGTTTCCTTTCCTGGACAGCAGCAGAATAGCTTCACTTTACACCATCGACAAGAACCCTGAAGGGCATAGGGCGGGCTGGACGGTTTTAAGCTGCCAAAATGTTTTATGATCTGAATGTGCCGTATTCCCCTGATGACCCTGAGATCCTCCACACGCTGGAGTTTCTTGCAGAATGTACGTCAATTCCTTTTTTTTTCTCTGTATTTCTGCGCGTGACATGAGAAACTGACCGGGTTCCAGTGGGCTACACTACTGTCGCCTTGTCTCAAACGATCACCGGGAAGATACCCCCCAATGCTGCCCCGCCTTCTCCTCCAGCAAATGCTCCCAAGTCTCTCACGCTGCTGTCCCGCGTGAATATCCCGCTCGCAGATCCTTCGCAGAATCAACGTCTGACGGCCCTGGCTGAGACATATTCACTGGTTGCCGTACGACCTACGAACGAAAAGTCACTTCTCAATGCATGCAACAACCTGGATTGTGATCTGATCTCACTCGACTTCTCAGAACGTCTTCCGTTCCATTTCAAATTCAAGACACTGGCGTCGGCCATCTCGCGTGGGGTTCGTTTCGAGATCTGCTATGGCCCTGGTGTGACTGGAAGCGGCTTGGAAGCACGACGGAATCTCATTGGGAATGCTATGGCTCTAATTCGTGCCACGCGAGGAAGGGGCATCATCATATCGAGTGAGGCCAAGAGGGCACTAGGTGTGCGTGCTCCCTGGGATGTGATCAATCTTGCCTGTGTCTGGGGTCTGTCACAAGAGCGCGGGAAAGAGGCAATCTGCGAAGAAGCAAGAAAAGTGACTGCGCTGGCAAGATTGAAGAGAAGTAGTTGGCGGGGTATAGTGGATGTGGTCCACGGAGGGGAGAAGCCCAAGATTGAGCCTGCGAAGACAAAGAAGAGTGCCCCTGCAGTCTCAGATGCCGCCGATAGCTTAAAGAGAAAGGCATCTCTCAGTTCAGAACCGCCAGCAGAGGAGTCCGAGAAGCCTCTGTCCAAGCGTGAGATGAAACGGAGAGCTAAGAAGGCACGTCTAGAGGCACACGGTCCAGATGCTCCTTGATACAAGCGGGCTATACAGGCGGACTTAAAGGTACGCCATAACACTACTACAGTTTACAGTCACGAATCCGAGGGACAGAAACCAGTGCTGCTAGCATCTAAGCATGATGTCACCGGAATTTCTAATCTCGCGATTAAGGGTTGCTGAAGACACAGACAAAAGAGATAACCATTACATGAAATACGAAAATATTTAGCAGCCGCCTCTTCCAGAGATGACAACTCCGATTCTCTGAATATTATTCTCCTCACAGGCTCGCCGTAGCCACTGCTTCCTCCCCTCGTCCAAACAACGCGATTGTTAATGCGCTATGGAGTGCAACCGTGTTGATATCGAATGGATCTGCAGTCGCTGCAGCAGCACCCCCTGCCTCTGCTGTGGCACTGGTCGTTGATGTTGTTGATGTCGCAGTTGTGAAAGTTGTACTTGCGGCTGCTGCTGTTGTTGTTGCTGCTGCTGCAGTGGTCTCTGCTACGAACGACGAAGACGTTGCGGCAGAGGTAGATTGCTGTACCGCTGCAGAGCTAGAGGCCTGTACTGCTGTACTGCTTTCTGTCTGGGCCGCAACACTACTCGAGGAAGGGACAGCGACACTAGAAGACATAACTGCTGATGTAGAGCCTGCTACAACAGCACTCGATGCGGGTGTCATTATGGTTGCGAATGTTGACGCTAGGGCGGCAGCTGAACTGGATGGGTATATGCTGAAAGCGCTAGCCGGGCAAAGACAGGTACAGTCGCAAGCTCCCGAATCGGACCCGGCACTACCTGCAGGTGTGGCAGCAGGTACTGCAACAGCCGATGACGATGCCGCAACTGCTGCGGAAGACATGGCGGGTGTACTGACTCCGGCCACCGACGATGATGCTGCAATTGCGGCTACCGAGGACGATGCTGCGACTGCGGCCACCGAGGACGATGCTGCGACTGCGACTACCGAGGACGATGATGTTTCCACTGCGGCCACTGACGATGATGCTGCAGCTGCGGCCACCGAGGATGATGTTGCAATTGCGGCCACTGACGATGATATTGCAATTGCGGCCACTGACGATGATGCTGCAGCTGCGGCAACTGATGATGATGCTGCGACTGCGGCTACCGACGATGATGTTGCAACTACGGCGACTGATGATGATGCGGCCACCGCCTGACTAGACTTCAGGTTTCCGGTCTATGATTGTTGGTAAGAATCAGTAGCAGCACAAATTTTAGAAATCAACATATCTTACCCCAACCAACAATGATTGTGTCGGCGTAGGTGCTCCGGGCAAAAGCCCAACAGATCCAAGGGTGTCCGCTGCAGCTTCATTATTGTTAGCCACTGCAGGTACTCCGAGTTATGAATATCGTCTTACCTTGCGCTTGGGGGATTATTGCCACCGCTGGACTGGACTTCAGGTTTCCGGTCTATAGTCGATAATTAGCCATGTCCTTAATATAAGAAATCAATCAACAAATCGTACCCCAACCAATAATGATTGTGTCGGCGTGGGTGCTCCGGGTAGAGGTCCAACAGATCCCAACGTTCCAGCAGCACTTTGATGCCAATTAGCTATATTCAATCTCAACGGGACACAGTACTGGGCCATCATACAGCTGCTGTCCTGCGTTTGACATAGTGGCGTTCCATTGTGCGTTGACCGTATTCTGCGGAGAATTCAGTATGGGTTATACTACTACTTGGAGGGTACTGACCTTGGATATCGCAAGCAGCAGAAGCACTCCAACGTGCCATGTGAACGAGGGATTGGGCCCCATCCCATTATGTTGTCCTTTCCTCATCGTAACGGATGATCCTCTGTGCTCTGTTTGTATTACTGTCCGAGACCTTGATGAGGAACCCGCAACCAGGCGTCGAGGGCTTCCGAAGATTGAGATAGACAACACAGCGATTCAAAGGCGAGGCCCTCCAGGGGCAAAGTAAACGAGTGTAGACTGTCTTATTATTATTCTTGGCCTGAAGATCACCTGGAAAACAGAAAGAAAAGGAATGAAAAGGTACCCGCTTAGCAAGCTTTAGGCGGACCTGCGCAAAAAAGAATTGAAAAGAAGCGAAAGAGAGAGAGAGACGAGACTTGCACGGGGCTCAGCAATCAGGCACGGAGTCTGGAAGCTGGTGCGCAGATTTCGATTAGTTATTATTACTTGCAGCAACTAATTAACTACTTGTTCCTGTATATGTTGATCCATGGTTTGGCATCTGTTGCGCAAACCCTAGTCCTAGAGGTTCCAAGTTTGTTTAACATGGTGAATATTAGTGTACAGCTTACGGCAGGATTGCCTTGATGCGGACTCGGATCTGGCATTAGCAGAGTTCTAAGACCGTTATTATTGCTCGATCTGTACTGGTGCCGCATGATGGAGCACTTGCTCATGCCCCTTTGGCCGTGAAATCAGACAGTAGTCGTCTCAGGACTCATCAGTAGCGTCTCGTTGCTCTTGGCTTATTACTTAGTTACATGCTCCGTTGACAACTCAGGTATTGGTACGTGGCCAGAGCAAGGAAAGTCAATATCGCATTCAATTGACTATACTCAAAGACCAGTGATTTATACACTATAGAAATAAAAAAACAATGACAATCTGCAGGCAAGAGAATCTGAAGCTGTTTACTTTCATGAGGAAAGTTTGCGATATCTAATGGTGAAACCAGGGGTAAACAGTTGATTTCACGTGACTTGTATATGCCCATATCGCTATTCGAGGCTTAATTTGAAACAAATGAAACATTTTGCCGAAACTCATGGTCTTACCGCATCGGATAAGCTGCTGAATCTCTCGGTGAACGAAGGGATTATCTTGACATTATGTACCACCAATTAAGAATGTACCAACTTTTAGGAATAAAGCTTACATTCGCGTTGAAGCTATCCATAGTAAGCTATTTTAAAATAGAATTTCAAATTCTATAACACAGGCTGCTAATCCCACCTACATGGAGTAGCATTAGTGCTGCTAAAACATCGTCGGTGCGCAGGACATATCTAAGTAGATGCTAGTGCCGACGATGGACTGGAAATGGCATTACCATACGAGCGGTCTCTAGATGAAACTCGATAGGGCCAAATCCTCAGATCTGACTTCTGTTTGGCCAGGTTCTAGATCTGTACAGAAATTCACTCGAGGGGCCGCGTACCTGTTGACCCTGTTTTAGTGTTAAGTGTTTACAGCAGATGGTGATGACCAATACTTTGAGGATGGGGCCGAAGTAGAGTTATAGAGGTAAGGATTATTATCCCCAGGAAAGAAAAAGAAACCGTTTTTTTTGTTTCTTAGGCTATCTTACCTTTGAAGCGTGAGCTATTATAGGACGGTTCTGGTTATTAAGGATGGTGAATTGTCTGAAGACCTCTTGCGACGATTGGGCCCTTTGCGTATAATCGATGACATGCATTATCGAGTACAATGGGATGATGAAACATGGCTACTCGAGAGTTTCCGCTGTAGTCATTATTGTTTCTGACGAGCTCGCAGCAGAGATATCCTGCGAAATCTCTTAGGTAGCTCTTCAGTCCTTGGTCCACGGGAAGTATGATTTAGTTAAACTACATGTCCGTTTTTAGATTTCTAATAGATGAACATACCATAGGATTTAGCACGTACAATGCCTGAAACGAAAACGCCATCTCTTCCCAGGGGCAGTCAAGGACGCTCGTGCCAAGCTCTATGTGAGTAATGACGAGTTACTGCGTGAGTATTTCAGTAGCCATAGCTTTATAATTTTCTACATATGGACGGAAGTCGATCAGTTCGAGGGCTCGTATTTGTTTCTTCATGGTAAGAGAATAGAAAGGAATTTTGAGTCCTGTCCTTTCAAGAGCGAGATAAAATATACAATGAGTGAATAGATTTCTGGACGGATATTGCGAGCTTGAGTGGCGCATAATTTGGATATGAACAAACTTATGCTATACCACGACCATTTTATCTGGTCCGTAGAGTCCTTCCCTCAAAGACTGGTTGATTTTGCAACAGAAGTGTCTTCTTGAAAGCCTTGGATAGACTTTGGATATGTTCTTGGCACTTATCCAGAATAAGCTTATCGATAAGGAACTTTGGTCAAGAGCGCCAAGACTTCCATCCCCAAAACTTTTCTTTCCGCACAGCGAACTAGCCATCTTCACCTCACTCCTTCAGCAGAAGAAAAGGGCACTATGATGTTGAGAGAAGTGTACGTATCAGGCTGAATTTATCATCTAGGGTGCCCAGACTGACTTTTTCTGCAGAAAGCCCAAGACCGCCCGTGCGGCACGCATTCTCAAGGCCCGAGAACCGCAGCTCATCGAGCCCGCGAAGCGCACTCTTTTGCTACATGGCACGAAATGTCCTACTCCTCTACACACTGTTCTGAAGACTATCCATGGACTTACCCAGCCTAATTCGATCCTGTTTCATAAGAAGAATGAGAATATCCACCCATTTGAGAATGTGGAGAGCCTCGAATTCCTTGCCAACAAGAACGAGTGTGGTGTCGTGGTCTTTGGGAGCAGTAGCAAGAAGCGTCCCAACTGTGTGACGATTGCGAGAATATTCAATGCGAAAATTTTGGATATGTGTGAACTGATGCTGCTGCCGCCGCAAGATGAGGGCGCTGTCCCGCCTCCAAATGCCTTGAAGATGAACATCGGTGTCGGACTGAAGCCCATGATGCTGTTCGCTGGTAGCGCCTGGGAGGATTCGACTGCCGCCAACTACGCGATGGTGAAGAGCATGCTGCTGGATATTTTCAGAGGAGAGGAAACGGACAAGATCGATGTGGAGGGTTTGCAGTACATCTTGATGGTTGGCGCTGAGGAACCTGTTGAGGGTACTGCGCCCGTGATCCACCTGCGGTGGTATAAGATTCGCACAAAGAAGAGTGGTCAGAAATTGCCCCGTGTTGAGCTGGATGAGATAGGTCCCAAGTTCGATTTCAAGATCGGCCGTATCCGTGAAGCGGAGCCAGATGCCATGAAAGCGGCGATGAAGCAAGGCAGGAAGCCGAACGAGGAAAGAACAAAGAAGAACATCAGCATGGATTCCATCGGTGACAAAGTCGGCAGAGTGCACCTGGGCAAGCAGGATCTTGGTGGTCTGCAGACGAGGAAGATGAAGGGTCTCAAGAGACGCGCTGGAATCGATTCTGACGACGAAGGCGACGCTGATATGATGGATGTGGACGAGGTCTCAGATGACGAGGGAAGAAAGAGAGCGAGAACAGGCTAGAGCCCACATATGGGACTCGATTCTGTTTCTTAGCACGGCGTTATGGTTGGTTTGGGCCACGCGGAAAAATAGTTTCACTGTTTGTCATACTAGGGTACCTGTCCAGATGATGCATATCGACCTTTCCCGAATTATAAAAGCATGCTTTCCAGCTTATTTCCAACAAACATCCTGGATCACTTTTCCGTATCCTTTCTTTGCACAGGGAGAAGAGATATCGATCGCCGAAAATGTAATGGTTGCTGCCATTTGGCGATGAAATTAACTCGAAGCAATAATGTAAAGAATATTAAACATCACTCTAAGGTGCCATGGGTGGTTGAAGGCTCTGAGGCCCGTATATTTGCACCCGGGCCATTAGCATCGTGTTCTGGCGAGTCCACATCAGAAAATTCACTACAATGCTCTCTATCATCCTCTACTTCGTGTCCTTGAGGATCATCGGAAGCTCTCTTCCTCTTTGGTCGGACGCCTTGCCGACGTGGAACTGGCTTGGTGCCTCTTAACCACGCATAGACCGTACCGCGACCAGCCATCGCTTCCGTTGCAACGGGATCCAGTAACAAGCGTTCCCTGTCCTCTTGGCTAAGGTTGGGAATATTGTCCTTTTCCACCGACGTTGCTCCTCGAGACACGATGCTGAGGGCATACCCCATATCTTTCAGCCGCCGCGATATCGTTGAAAGGCCGAACTTGGTATTGCATTCACTTTGCAGATAAGACTGGATCTCTTTGAGTCCAGCTATTGGGTGTTTCTCGACATAATCTCGGAGTTCCTGGATAGGAATCAATTATCTAATCTGAAACGATTTAACTGTACCTCCCCGCGGCATACTTCTTGGACCTCTTTCGGCACAACTGGAGGCCGTCCCATTGGCTTTGTATGCTCTTTTCGTGGCGGTACCGTCGTCCCCCATGTTCGAAGACAATGTGCTATCCTCCGGAGTTGTCTGTCAGAGACATTGTAGGTGAGACAGATGTACGGGTAAGGTTCTTGACGAAAAAGAGCCGCAGTGATCTGTTGTCTTGTTGTTTCCGGGAGAACCATGATTGATACGATACATGCAAAGACAAAGAATGGATAGATGAAGTGCGAACTTATTTAATTCTTAATCCGAATCCAGAAAATACATCGTGGCCTACAGCCCAGACTAGATACAACTTCTGATACACGGATGCCGATCGGCAGTTACTCACGTGACCATCACTGACGTCGCTCTGGAAGCAACCGCGGCACTGCTTCACATGCCGAGGAGTCTCCCGGTCGGACTTGGATGGGCTGCCCGCATTTTTGGGGTCATCATCATCCCTCAATGATCTTTCAGAGCCAGTTACTGTTCATGACGGCACAGCTGGTGTAGACCTATTTAACCTATAGTTTATCTATGCACGCGCAGCGCCTGGCTGAGATCCCTTTTACCGCTGACTAGCATCTCGGCCAGGTTGCGGCCGCAGAACGGCGCCATGGATGCCATCATGGTAGCGATGCCCGACGTGTTAACACAAGCTTCAGACTCTGACATCTACTATAGGAACGATTAAATTCCATTGTCCTCGATCCGGACCTCGCTCCCTTTTTGGCTATCATCAAAGGCGCTCGAAATGGCGCGGTGTACGGTGCTAAAGTGCGGTTTCCGCACGCACTGGTGTAAGGAACCTTGGAAGAGAATGTGATGGCTGCAGTCAGAATATTGATAATTCTGATACTCTGTGTTTAGGATGATATTCCTATTCAGATCGGGGACGTAAGTATATCCTGTGCATTCTGCATTCTGCAGTCGGTCAGTTGTTAATTGAATACTGCATTTAGAATCCGAGAAAAGACTAAGCTCGTCCTGAAAGCCACTCGGCTACATGCTCGCAACCTAGCGACCTTTGCTATCGTATATAAGGCAACACTGGTAGTTCTGAGGATGTTGAGCCCTACGGCGTCCCGAAAAGAGGGTCGATATGATACCTTTATGGCCGGATTGTTGGGAGGATATGTCGTCTTTGGCCGAAACCCGGGCAGCGTGAGCCAACAGGTGCGCATACACACGTCTATGGGATGCCTTCTCCAAATATTTGATCTTGCCATGACTGATAACATATTCTTAGATTGTAATCTACGTGTTTGCGCGAGTGATGCTTGCTCTTGCTAAGATCGCCATCCAACCTAACGTCCACCCTCTCTCTCATCTGATCACGCCAGATACCCGAGAAAAGATGACAAATAACGCCTGGCCAGTTTTCGCAAGCTTTACGTGGGCCTTTGTCATGTATATCTTCCGCTGGTACCCCGACACATTGGCCTCGAGCTTGCGAAGCAGTATGAAGTACATGTACGTACCATTTATCTTCTTCTTTTTTGCCTTCCGCTATACTTTACTGACAAATATTACCAGTTATGCGGATTCTGATCATTGGGACTCATTCCGTAACCTCTTGATTCACAATAAATAATTGAGGGCATAGAGGATCATCCACAGGCGTTTAGAGGGTCGGTTCATGTTTTATGATTTGCAACTCTATTCATAGTTCCTATACCTATCTTGTGCGAGGCATTCTTTCCAACATTTTCTATCTTTAAACCTGTCTCCCTCGTCAGCTGTGACCGGTTCAAGCCACAGATACCTGGGTTTTTTTTTTTCATTAGGGATGTGCAGAGTCTGAGTGCGACATGTATAGCTAGCATCACACAGTGAACGAAATGCAGTCTTACGTCATGGATATATGAGTCAGTGGGCAGTTTTGATGTTTACGTCGATAGATGAGTACCGTATTTGAAGATGAGCTAACATATAGATTACTTGTGATCAATCTCCTGGATGATCCTGTCTGTCATTGACTAAGAGATATTGTTCTACATAGCAAGACACGAGAGAGCCAGTCCTACATGATTTCAGTCCTGTGTCAATCTAACTGGTCTTTTCGATCACTTAATAGCTGTCAAACATTGGCATATCGATTCGATATTTGTTAGAAAAAACCTCATCTAAAAACTCAAGCCCGTCTTAGACGCAACCCCCAGATAACCGCAGCGGTAGTTAACACCAGACCGGTACCCACAGTAGACCACGTAATTGCAGAGTACGCACGATCTTTCTGAGCCTTCTCATGCTCTTCCTTCTTCGCCAGAAAATCAGCATCCCTATCTGGCAACGGCACGAACTCCAACCACGGAGCAGCGAGGGCCCATTCCAATATTGGTTGACTGAGCTGTTTGGCCGAATTCCGCGGCATGATGTATCGAGCATAGAACTTCAGGAACCAACTAGCTTGACTTTCAAGGCGTGTGGTGTAGATCGACATGTTCCGGGCAATTTCTGTGCGCGGTCGATGAGCGCTTTCGAATTCTTCGAAGAGCGAAGTCAGATCTTGTGATGTTGGGCGAGGGTTTTGTTTCAGCAATGAAACAAGTCGGTTTGTCAAATGTGCAACGGCTTCGAAGGCCATGTTACCTCCAAGACCGGCATTTACAGTGAACTGTTAAAGTTCCTAGTTAGCAATGGGCTGAAGTTCTCATGAACTGTGATTCTGCAATGGAAGGAATAACGAAGAGGACGTGCCTTATGTACAGAATCACCGATTAAGAGGACTCTCCCATCGTTCCATTTCTTGACAATACCATCTTCCATCGGGACTAGAGTCGCCTTAATTCGAGAGTCCCACAACTCCCGGATAGGGTGTCCTGGCACAATTAAGAGTCCACCGCGCTCATCAATGAGTGCTTGGGCATCCTCCTGGGTATAGTGAAGGCGGTGGACATAGTCATATTCTGTCCGTTTGATCTTATTGATTAAGAACCAGAATACACGATCTGGTCTTGTCTTGATGACGATTGCTGAGTGATTGTCGCCGTGGGTCAGATAGACAGTATGTCCATCTGCCAACCAAGATGCGGTGGGTTCGTGATGGGAGACACCGAAGATGATTTGAAACTCAGTCACGAAAGCTGGTTTGGTTTGGATCAGCGACTTGGAGAGATACAAGGTGAGTTCATTATTCGGAGATACCGTACTATTATTGGTTTCCCTGCTGAGAGGCTCCTTGGTTTCTCTAGTATGCTTAGACATCAGTGTTCTGATGTGACTATGTATACCGTCTGCTCCGACGAGAATATCTCCCCGACAGGATACACCCGCGCTGGTGGTTACAACAACGCCGTCGGCATCTTGGTCGTATTTAATCACGGCTGCGTGGCTATGGATTTTTGACTGATTCTGGATGCGATTGTAGATGGCCTTGAGAAGTATTCTCCGTTCGAGGAATACGATGGGCCAATGGAACCTGTATCTGTGTCAGATAGCTCTTTAGAACAACATAGAGGCATTTTTGAGAGTATATATGAAGCAATGAGATAATTTTGAGCTTCGCAGTCATTGGAATCTGCTGCCCAAAATACACAGAATGGAACGGTACCAGAGTAGAAACTAATATAAGGTCATACGTACTCATCCTGTAGCACTCGATGAAAATCAGAGTCAAGAATCACATGTCCAGTTTTACCATCAACTCGATAACACCTCTCCATATCAGTCACGAGTGGCTCGATATCTGCCCAGACACCGAGCTGATCCAGGATTCGAACAGTAGGTCCATGGATGGCGATCGATGCACCGAGATCAGTATCGATGTCACCTTTCTCGAATACCTCGTAGTCGATACCAGCGCGTTCAAGAGCAAGCGCCAAGGTGAGCCCGGAAACACCACCACCAGCTATAAGGACTTTAAAATGTGGCGTTGCCGTTGACATCCTCGTGTACTGTATATATATTGATTATGTGGTTTATGGAAAGGTAACTAGGTACCTGCTTATCCTCGATTAATGGGATGTAGCATAACCACGAAGCAAATTTGGAGATTATTTTAGCTAAATCGTGATCAGATGTTGTTGTGTGTCTGAGGTCAGATCAGTCTCTGCAGTCTGACATGTCCACTGCACTACAATCTACCTATTGTATCTCCCTGTCGCAATCATAGCGCCCGATTCGTCATTTTTAGGCGTCCTGCGCGTCTGTCAACTAGTCTTTTGTCTGCTTCTTTTTACCAGTGGTGTAGTTTGTATTATGGAAATTATTGCCCTCTATTTAGTCTATTATTATATCTTTGTGGGAATATACCTTGTGGTTTATAGAGAAAACTGGAACATTTTCGGCCGGCTTAGTTTTGGCGTGACTTATCCTCTGGTAAATTTCTGATTGTCCAGGTAATTTTGTCTCGAAAATCAAGAAAAGCAGTCGCTATTGCTAGTTCTTGGTCCAAAATTTGCGATCCCTGAATTCTGTTAATATGAACACATAATATTTGTTCTCCCGATTTCAATGATCATGTAGTAAGTATTGCTGCTCCCGCCATCGGTAACTAAATGCTGCGGAATAAGCCGCCTTTCGGGTGGATACTTTCACTTAACCAACGTGGTAGACAGATGTTTAACTCGTGGACATCGAGGATAGGTAAAGTCAGGGACGGACTTACTAACGTTGATTCTGCATCTTATGGTTTAACTATCCTGCTTGTCTGGAAACATATCATCAGGGCTCAACCTCAAAATTCAACATTGTTGGTGTACAGACAGCACATACTGTATAGTCGACTCAATGCCAGCGTCAAAGTCTCTATCTGCCATCGCGAAGGCCGGCTTTGCCAATGCATCTTCCTACGATAAACATCGCCCCTCATACCCCGCAGAGGCGGTCGATAAGCTGCTCGCGGCCCTTCATCTGGCGGGCAATGCAGGTGCAAAGGTGGTAGATCTCGCGGCTGGAACGGGGAAGTTCACCGAGGTTCTTGCGGCGCGACCGGAGGCATTCGATATCCTGGCTGTCGAGCCACACGACGAGATGCGCGCAGAGCTGGAGAGGAAGTCTCTTCCTGGAGTAAGGGTGGTAAATGGAACGGCGACTTCTATTCCAGTTCCGTCTAAGAACGTTGACGGGCTCATCGCGGCTCAGGTATGCATCTCAGAACCAACCAAAATAGGAAGTAAAAAAAAATCTACTCTAGTGATACTGATATAATTAATATTTAGGCGTGGCATTGGTGAGTATATTTCCATCCAGTATGACTATGTCGATCGAATCTCCTCGATTGACGCTTCCTGCAGGTTCTCCAACCGGGACTCTCTAGAGGAAATTCACCGCGTCTTGAAGCCTGGCGGATATTTCGGCGTTATCTGGAATATTGAAGATTGTAAGCTGCGCAGCCTTGACTCAAAGAAGTACGTATTCAGATGTTGACTTTCTTCTGAGATAACTCGCCCAGAGAATGGACACCCCGAACAGAGGGCGAAGCTAAGATGAAAGACATCATCTGGAGACACGATGACAACCAGCCTCGATTCAGACATAGTGCGTGGAGAAAGGTCCTGGAAGATAAGGAGCAAAAGCCTATTCTCTTTTCTCAGCCTTTGCAAGAGATCTCTGTACCTTTCACAAAATTCTTGTCGCCCAGTGCGGTTTGGGATCGATTCCACACGCTCAGTCAGATCGCAATTCTGCAGGGAAAGGAACTAGAAGTAAGTTGTAAATTCACGGAATTCTATTTCGATATTCCGGTACTTTGTTGGTCGTCCGTTGTTGTACTGATGCATCTGTTTACAGGACACCAAAGCAGAGGTCGCTGAGATATTGAAGAGTGATGGTGTGGAAAAGAACGAGAATGGCGAAGTCGCTCTACACGGTCATACCTACTTTGCTTGGACTCGTGCTTTGCCTACGGAGTCAGAATAAGGATACAGTCAACTGACATCATATGGCGCACATCTATACTGCTGTATGTGGTGTTATAACCGTTGATGTAAAGTTATGCACATTTAAGCTGATAAAGCGTTGAGCATGTCTCGCCTCGCTTTGGTATTTGACGAGTCGACGGTTGAAGTTATGGCTATCTAATTTGCAGGTCAATAGCCGGAGAACTAGAAGCATAAAATGTTGATGTTGATCAGAGATGACGTTTGAAAGATCATGTGAAGGCATACGATCCGGCTGCTCTTCTGAGGTACCTAGTTAAGCTGAACAAATTCGATGCTTTCACGTGTACTCGTATAGCTTCCGGAACATTCTGTTATATATTTTCTATCGTCACTATAGCTATCTCAAGGTATCTATAGCTCGCATAATAATAATAATTCCCCGGGACGAAACCCCGAGCATCTGATATGATATTTCCCGATCGGGTAGGCGCGACCGCGATCGTTTCTTTCGCCGATCAACTCCGGGAGCTTTACTTGCAAGACATCATCACCTCTCCACTCTCCGGAGGGAGATCAATCCCCTCCTTTCCTCTTCCTTCTCCATCATCTGTCGCTCTCTCAATTGCTCGCCTCGTATTATTGTCGTGATTGCCTGGACGTGGCGCCCCTGAAAAGTGGAGGAGGCTCCCCTGCGCATTGACAGCTCCGACGAAACCCCCGCGCGTATCCGGCCCTGTCGCTCGTTGGCGATAACTGAGGCTCCCTCTTCGGGCATCCGCTGTGACTCTATACCCTCATTGCTGAACAGAAGGCGATTGCGGTCGCTGTCGTAGCGCGAACGCTTGCTTGAATGTGTTGCGGTGCTGGAAAGTCAGAACACTCGGCAACGGAGCCTTCCGACTGTTGAACACCACGCGGACCCGGACGAGCTGAGCGGGAGCTGTCTGGAGGAAAGCCGGTCATAAGGAAAGAGAGGGGACATCCTTAGGAATCGTGGTCGTGTGCATGGAACAGCGAAGGTATAATGGCGTGGTACTCGATTCTCCCGCCGTATCTCACTACGTTTGAAACCTGGGTTGTGAGGATCTTTGTATGTCTTCTTCTAGCTGCTCTATCGCTGCCACCTGCGGGAATTTTTGGTGGCATTCTACTTGAAGAACATATACTAACCTTATTCTGTGTATGTAGTTCGTACTCGGCCTACTGACTATAGGCCCCTGGGCTTTCTTGATAGTCTTTGATTTCCTACTTTATATCTGGCGGCTGGCAACGTACAAGATACCCGTTATTGGAGGCCGGGCACGAGGCAGAGAGAAGCCCCGCGCCCCGAGTCTGAGCGAGCGACCAAGTGGGCACCGGCGAGCGTTCAGTCTTCGCGGAGTGGAACGTGAAAGCAGTGGTTATGGTTCCCGTCCTGGATC
Source organism: Paecilomyces variotii (assembly GCF_004022145.1). NCBI lineage: Eukaryota > Fungi > Ascomycota > Eurotiomycetes > Eurotiales > Thermoascaceae > Paecilomyces > Paecilomyces variotii. Next base: position 1,902,013 of record NW_021167143.1, on the reverse strand, counting down.
ACGGCCTGTATCACGGCCCGGGTCCAGTCATAATGACAAAGCAATGGAAGCAGAAAGATTTACGAACGGGGATGCAGATTTGAGAAGGAGGTATCCAAAGGACAGCAGTGGGTGATCGAGGGACGCGCTCTCTCCTGATTTGAGGGCATCGTTACCATAACCACCTCGGAAGCCATCAGGTCCCGTATGCCGCTTCCCGTGGATGATTCTGCCCTGCGGAAATCAACTCCGGGGTTCCATACGGGGCGGTTTAATTATCTCGACAAGCCGATTGCTGGACTAACCGGCATGTCTACATTTGTTATGCAATAGAAAGTCCTACGAGACGACCGTGCCGCAGAATATCAATAATCATTTAATGCCTTTTATCTCTCATATTCAGCTGGGATCGTCGACTGTGATCGTCTGGCAACGTCAAGGCTGTGTCTGTCATCCGGTGGGCCAATTGGACATCAGTTACTCATGTCTTGTAACTTGTCGAGGCTTGCTTCATGTGACGGAGTTCCGCGAGCAATTCAGCTTGGGACTCTCTTAGAGCATTGTATGTTTTTGCTCTCCAAATCTTGTTCATTGCGTTTACGATGTTTGACGGCTTCGCATCCTGCAATATACTCGCGTGACTCACTATGCACCATAACCTTACGATGAACGTACTTGGTATACTTTGCGAGCTGACGACTCTATTCTTTTGTGGCCGAGGCTACACTGTGAATAGAGTTTCCATTTCTGAACAGCGACATGTGAGGCTGCGCTGATCCCTCGTGAGCAAGCAAACATCCTCGCTTAGGAATAGAATCCTGGGGTGAGATTCTCAGCCGCGTCGAAGCCATATGCGGTTCTGGACTCTGTTGCCCAGTTGATTGTGGCTATAATATTCCTGTCCAACCTGCCCAGTGCAGCCCAAAGGGCGCAAGTCAATTCGCGTAAGGCGTTTGTTGAACAGCCCTGGAGTAAATGAGACAATGCCTACTGGCTTCTTTTTCCTGCAGCTTCCCGGTCTTCGCCACTTAGCGTTTCCAGGTGCTCCAGCGGACTGGCAAACTGGGATGAAACAGGGTGCTCCTTGTTACTTTCTGTTTCACGACATCTCGTGGTGAGTTGTTATTGCCAGGACTTACAAGTCAGGAGACCGCATAAGACGACGCATCCTTCATGGACTTGATGCCATCTGAAGTCGGAATTATCGGCTATACATCGTTCATTTCACATATTAACTGCCCTTGGATTCACCTTTGTCGCTTCTCAAAACTTGAGAGATTGAGAGTCTTATACGGTATGCATTCTGGAGAAGAGCGCTTTAGGAACATGCCGAGGGGCCCTTTTACTAGGTCTCCTGAGGATAGGGGCATGTCACCCCACGATATCGGCGCTGCATTCGAGGGAGCACGGTTTGGCCTTCATGCGGATTATTTCAGTGACAATCCCCGATTCACCACGCCAGGCCAGATGCCGCCTCGTTCTCCATTTCCCGCCGGCAGTGGTCGGTTCGAAGAGATGGGAGGAGGATATAACCACGAAATGAGTCTTAATGAGACGGTTCGCAAAACCAATTTGGCCGTGGCACTCGCGAACCATTACGCCAGCCACCAGAAGTACTCGCAGATCCATCCTATGATGTGTTCAGATGGGCGGTTCCCGCCGGACTTCCAAGTGCCGAAAACGCTAGAATCGATGAGGTTACTTGATAGTATGTCTTTCTCAGCATTACCTTTGCGGCTTTTCGTAGTGTGATTTGATATGATGAGCTAACAGCCTCACAGACACCCAACTCGATCGCATTCTCCTATCCTACCATCTCCCCTTGAGCGTCAGGGAGATTCTGACTTTCCGCGGAGCCAGTCCTCGAGATGTACCTCCGTCGCGAATCAAGCACGCCAAATTGCAAATATTGCTGGAACATCTTGGAGCGCATCGGTTAATGGCGCATGAGATGAGCAGACACTGGATTCGAGAAATTTAGACAGCTGCGAATGTGAACTATCCAAATGTGCTGTTGAGTTGTCATCTTTATGTTTCCACGGTCGCATATTGTCTATGCCTATTCCGCTCTGAATACTATTATTCTGCTAGCTTACTATGTTTTTATTTTCTTATTTTGCCTCATGATAGCGTTGGTTTTTTTCTTCTATCTTCAACCAGCGGATCCCTCTCCCTGTCTCTTCCTTCAGTTGTGAGCAAGAGAATCGTTAAACATATTACTGCCAATGCATACATATTCGTATTATATTGCTTCTGGTATGGTTATTGTAATGGTATACATTTTATATACATCATTCTGCAACACAGCAACAAAGATTCTTCGACTCCCACGTGGCTGATCTTAAGCTCTTGTGACAAACAAGCATCGGCTTACGGCGATCTCCGCAGGCTACTTCCACTGACTGATGGCAAGCAATGTCTATTGAGGCTGTCTGGAGCATCCAGTCTTTGTGTGACAGTGTAAACCTCTAATGATTGTGTGGTAATGTCTTGTGGGCGGTACTACTCGGTCTCTGGAATCGGCATATGGTCAGTATTCTGCTGCATAGTTTGCACGAGAAATCGATCCCAGCACAGAAAGTACTGCTATCATTCCTTACGAATGTCGAACAAAGATCTTATCATAATTGCGTTTAATTGATTCTCTTAAGCTCAGGAAATGAGGATATGAAGGCAATAATATAACGCCGTCTAACGAGGCCTGTAGGTATTATCGAGATGTGTTCTCGCGGGTTAGATACTCCTCTGATTCTTGGTTTTTCCATGTCTTGACACCGTTATTTTTTGCTACCTATATCGGTTCAATATTACTGCTATACTGAACAGTAAATCTAATACAGATTATTCGGTGGAAATACAGAAATGGTCTTCTTTAGTGGATTACATGGAATAAGAACCATATTATGGGTGAAAATATACATTATGATAATCAGCTTAACAATGATAATCAATTGATCTCAATTGTGGAGCCCATATAGTCTCACAACGAGCCGTACTGTCCGCATTTCTTTGTTGTTCTTTCTTTGTTCTATACAGGTCACTCAGAGGTTACGCAGGTTGAGAAATTCGTAGACATCTAGAAAATGGTACTATAAAAGTGCCCATGCACACACCCATTCAGTCCTTCTTCTCGCTACTACAGTATACATAATCCATTACAAAGTCCTAGTTAATCATGAAGACTCTGACCAGTTCCGCTGCGATTGTCTTGGCATCCAGCCTGGCTATCCAGGTCCTTTCCCTATCCCCGTCTCCAGTCCTCGATGCTCGCGAGCCTGATATATCTTATGGCCCTCAACCATGCCACCCAGATCCGTATGTGTCTGATAAGCCTTTCAGGACTGCGCAACTACCTAAGTTTGGCGATAAATGAGATTAATCTAACTGGCTTTTATCAGGGTAAATGAAATGGCATGCATTTGCAGTGACGGTACTGATTCGTTTCTTAATACCTGAAACCAGGTACACTTCACGTTATACTGTACACACGCTGACCCTTTAACGTCTTATCTCTCTCCAGGAACTTGCTGGGAAGCCACGAACAACGAAAACATTTGCGATCCCACTTCGGAAGTCCAGTTTCCACTGTGTCCTACGGTATTGTGCTCTCAGTCCAAGGCTGCATTTTGCGAACACTGGTTACTAACTTAGGTAACTAGCGGGACGAAATCGTGGATATTTAGGGAATTTTTACCTAGCGTTCTGGCGAAGTGAACTCTATGATAGCGATGTGCGAGATAGAGAAACTGAGTAGGTAGATAGGGTACCTATTCGAGAGTTTGGCTTCCAACGTAGGTAGTTTTTCCTAGCGGGTCAATTATAACGTATTTGTCAGGTGTAAGCCACTTTAGATGTTCTTGATAGTTGTTAGAAACATGAAGGTCTTGATCTTACGGGTAGGCAATGATAGTTCCGGCTTTATAATAATAATCTATCCTCCAGTTATCTTATCAACGGCGATATGTCCCCTCTAACGGCGGAGAAACCAACCTATCACAAACAAGGAATGTTAAAAGTCCGGCGGCACCGTCAACCACACAATTAAATGTCCGAACGTTCACTCGAAACCTCACAGCCGATTTCTTCTTTTCTCTTATCTCTATCCTTGTTAGATTCATCGTGACCCGTCTCACTTTTGCTTGCACCGGGTTATCTTTTATTATATAGAGATATTCGATTCTGTTGTTCTTGTTCCTTTCTATACTCCTAAAGAACGGGTTTCCCCGTACTTAAGATAAGACAATGATCGACATGTCAAACCTCCGCGACGTGGCCGATAAGAACCTCGAGATGTACGTACCATGGAATCAAATCCGGGGTGTTATATCGCGACAAGATGTGGGGGATTTTCTCCGGACGAAACTCGAGGAGGTGAAGATCACGCCGAAGATGCTATTTATCCTTGTGACCGTAGGGTTGTTTGTATGGAATTTGAAGAGGAGAGCTGTATGTGATGTGATGGCTTCTTTCCTGGTTTTATTCCTTTTTTTTTTTCCCTTTGAAGTTTGGTTTATTGATTTTGGAGTTACTTCATGCTTTTTTTTTCGTGGTCCTTACGTTCAGCTAGCGGTCTTGATTTATTTATGAGCCATTTCTAACAACCCCCCAGAGAGAAGCGCGAGAAGCAGCGAAGTTAAATAGAGATCTCCCTGCATCGACCTTCCCACCAATCGAACCTCTCGAGGACTTTAACTGGGAAATGACAGAACCTCTGAAATTCCGTCCCTTTAAACCAAAGTACCATCTCACAATGGGTATGAGGACGCTCCTTGATTTAAAATCACATAACCATGTATGTGTTTATGTATGTAGTATGTACATGCTAATTGGGGACATTCTAGGCCTCCAGACCCTTGATCCAGCAGACCTCATCCCCATGGACAAAACCTACAAGGAACGTCTTGCACTACGACGCTCCCTCTTGAAGGAATATCACGAAACCGTCGTCGCGGTCAATGATGATTCGGATCCGCGCACGCGCGCTGCTGTTAATGAGCTGTATACTTATCTCATGGGAACGTATCTACCAGGTCGTTATCCGACGATGTTCAAGCTGCATCGGACAGAATTTGAGGCTGGAAAAGCAGTTATGGTTCAGAATCTCGTCACGGGAGAACTCTGGCCTGTGGAAGTGGGAAAGAGTACCCCGACTATTACGGCTTTGGAGACGTTAATCAAGACTGTTGATGAGGACTTTTTGATTCTTCTCCCGGAGAAATCTTCTTCCTCCGAAAAAAAGAAGAAGAAGAAGAAAGACGGAGAAGGAGAAGGAGAAGGAGAAGAAGAAGGAGAAGAAGAAGCAACGAAATACATCCTCGAAGCGTACGCGACCTGCTACCCAGCCGGATTCAACACGCGCAAGAAACTCGGCCATCGGCTCGCAACCATCCATGACCCGGTTCCCGGATACAAAGAAAAACTCGAACGAAGCATGGATCGATTCTTCGATAAGCTCGAAGTCGGAAAATACGTACGACGCGTCAATTGGAGCGTCACCACGGACGCGGAACTTTTCTCAGCCTTCGGGAACAAAATCCACGGTGGAGCGGACGATGAATCAACAACAACGCCTTTGAGAATGGAGGAATTGGATCTCGATCAGACTTTTGTTCGGTGTGAGCGTCAGACATTACATCGTCTTCCGTGGTCGAGGGCTCTGGTATTTGCGTTTCATACATATCGGTATCCGATTCGAGATATTAAGGACGAGGGACTAGGTGAGGATTTGGCGCGGGCTATTGATGGGTTGAAGGAGGGGAGCGTACCGCAGATGCATTTCTATAAGCGTGGTGCTGTATGGGGAGAGGCTGTAAAGGCGTATTTGAGGAGTTAAGAGGAAGACCGAGATCGCTAGCAAAAGGGTTAGCTTTTCACTATATTCGAAGTCAATTCTAAAGTTCATATAAAGTACTGTTTATTTTGAATGTTGTGAAAGGGAAGGCGGTACTTATCTTATCAGTTTGCATGTAAAGGATCTAGATCCTACTGATCTAGTAGCTTCTATCCTCTAATTAAGATATCCAAAAAACCTGCTGCAAACGGATGATATGACAGATCGTTTCTTCGTGCACTAACAGATATCAACCGCTTTCATTCAGATTATGTCTACTTCTCTATGGGAGAATATTTCGAGCTTCCATGGAATGAAGATATTGATTGATATGTGCGGAAAGGTGAAGAGAGATGAGATGAATTGGTATCATGATATTTGAATAGCCAGGAAGGCACGGCCTAAGGGATAGCAATCTAGCTTCTTCCACCTTCATCATTTATTGCATCGAGGACTCTGCCTGCGGTATCAATTCGCTTCTATCTGATTTTAATCAAGTATGGACTATTTTTCCCCCCATTGATTTCCCACCGTGCTGCTCTGACACGGTTTGAGAACCAAGTCACCATATAGGCACATTCCTATCCTCTATCTCAATCTCTCCATGACTTTGATCAGATCAGCCGTAACACCCATAGCGGTGACATCTCCACCGGCTCCTGCACCCTGCACGATAAGGGGATTGGCGCCATATCGCTTCGTGTAGAAGCTGATGATGTTGTCACTGCCCTTCAATCCTGCAATGGCGCTGTCTTTGTCAAACTGCTGCAGTCCAACGCGGACCTCCTTCTTGCCAACATCGATGCTGCCAACGTAGCGAACGACTTTGCCTGCCTTTTCTGCCGACTCCTTGAGCGAGGCCATCTGGCCATCGAACTCGGGCAGACGGGTCATGAATTGCGTAATGCCCTCGGGGGTGCTGGGCAGAGAGGCCAATTCAGCGGGGATGAGCGATTCGATAGGGAAAGAGTCCGGTGCCTGCACCTCCAGGCCAGCGATACGGGCCAGAATGGTCAGCTTGCGCGCGACGTCCATGCCGTTGAGGTCATCGCGGGGGTCGGGTTCCGTGTAGCCCAGCTCCTTGGCCTGGGCGACGACAGCGCTCCAGGACGCGGACGCACCGCTGCTCGAGACGGGCGCAAAGGTGTTGAACAGGAAAGACAGGGTGCCGGAGAAGACACCCTCGATGCGAGTCACTTCATCGCCGGTCGCGACGAGATCCCGCAGAGTCGAAATGACGGGGAGACCAGCCCCGACCGTGCTCTCGTGGTAGACAAGCGCCTTTCCCTCAGCCGCAGCGGCGAATATATCCTTCCACAGAGACAGATCCGACGAGAAACCTTTCTTGTTGGGCGTGACAATAGAGATACCTGCACGGAGGAAGACCGGATAAGCGCTCGCGAGAGCGGGGTCGGAGGTGTTGTCGACGAGGATAGAGCGTCCTGGAGCAGCGGAGAGATAAGATGCGATCTCCTGTGGCGAAAGAGACCCAGACTTGGTCAAGGAAGGCGTCGACGAAGCAGTCTGCCAGTCTGCAGCCGGGATAGCAGGGGAGTATGACGGCGCTGGGGAGAGGAGCGTCTGCGTCGAGCGGGCGAGCAGGACGAGCGATGGAGCATTGGGCAGACGGGCCAGCTGGCTGAGAAAGGCGGCTCCAACACCACCAACGCCTGGAAATCAAGACAATAGAGAAAAAAAAAGTCAGCCGTAGTTCTTCGGGAGTTGACTATCATCTCTGCCGAAAGATTTGTGCCATGTGTGGTTCTGAAGCGTGGTGGGACATACCAATGACTCCGAGATAGAGAGGGGTAGCCGACATGATGATCCGATAAGAGACTTTTCCAGAAAACCGAACGAACAAAGTCAATTGAAATCAGAAAGTCAAGCAGGAAATGAACCAGAAATCGAGAACCAGCCGACTGGGTACGGACCTCGTGCGAGAGACTTTCAACGGTGAAGCGGAAAAGAAAGAGGGGAAGAGTGGACGTTGTAAGAACGTCCCAAGTCCTCGTTGTTGGCGGGGCTGCGAAGATCGGAGCCAACTCTAAGTAAAAATCTACTTAAGCACGACGCAAGGGAGAATAATATTAATCTTAATCCTGCGGATGCTAGATCCCAATTCTAACTTAATCAGTACCGGGAGAAGACAGTTCGGTTCAACGCGCACGTTGTGATCCAGTCTGCTGGGTCCTCGGAGATCTTCTGTCGAGCCAGGAAGATCCTGTTCCCTGTGGAGAGAGATAACGCTCTTATTACCAATTCCGGCGATTTCTCAGGAACGAGATGACAGGATGCAACGCTGGACCGCAGTTTGTGATCCGCAGTACATCCGGACGACGACGGGAAAATACTTGGTGGATACACCACGATAAACCATACTTTGGAACGTTACAAAGTATCTTCTGGCACAATCGACACTGTCATAAAAACATGCAACTCTATTACTAAATATGTACCGGATTCTATCATGTGCAGACCCATCTATGGAAATTCAAACCCCGATTACGCCAGAAGACAACGTTAGACCATATGTACATGTACAAACACAGCAGAAAGCCCGCTCTATGCGGTGATGAACTCATAGAATTTGTGCGCCAGGTGCTTGCTCGGCAACTCCACCAACCGATAAAACAGCTCGGCCAACGGGATGGTGACAACCAGACAGGTGATCAAGGCGACCATGTTGGAGCCACCGAAAGAGATGTGGTGCTTGGTATACAGAGATTCGAACACGCGGATGCCGACAATGTACATCATGTTCGACTGGACGAGGAAGTAGCCTGGAAGAAAGCAGTCAGCAAGATTACTCACAACCGGATTGCATAGCAAAAGATAACTTACTGAGAGAGCGCTTTCCAAGAGCGACGAGGAAGCCATTGGAGAAGATCCGCTGAAGGATATCGTAGCTTTCCAAGAACAGGAAGATGCCGATGACCATCAGATACGCATCGTCACGGGCCTGCGTGTGGCGTGTCGCGTACTGAAAGTTGAGCGATGCGGTGTAGTAGGGATCGGTATGAACCAGCCATTCCTTGTCGAAAAGGTCCGGCCGGTAGGCCACCCAGAGGTATTGCATGAGAAGACCACCGATCAGACACAAACCGGCTGGCACGAAGACGGGGATACAGATCCGGCTGCCATCAGCGCGGGTCCAGACTGGAATACCGCGTTGAGCGCGCTCCTTGAAGTTCATGTTCATCACCATATCGGCCAGGATCAGACCAGAGATGGTGAACCATGCCCAAGACTGACACCACCAGGCGCACAGGACGAAGACGAAGGCGCCCTGGACTCTCCACTTGTTGCGCGTGTACGGGATGATGAGCATGGTCATGTAGACAGTGTAGCTCTGCATGTACACAGCACAGATAACCCACAGGGTACCAGTGGGGAACGCCGTGCTGGCCGCTTGGATGTTGTAGTCACGAGTAGTCCAGAACATGTTGAATACGGAGTTGAAGTAGGCAAATGCGTTGGGGATCACATATGGCACGGCTGTCGTATGGTTGGAGGTCCGCGTCTTGAAGTCGGCGATGTACTCAGTGCCACCAATGGCAAAAGCCAGAGTCGCAATGGCCACGGACACAGCAACTGGGAACCAAAGGGTGATACCACGACACATCATCGACATGGCAGCCCGCTCCGCCTTTGGATTCCTGATAAACGGAATGGCAATTGAGCGCGCGGAGAGAAAGATGATCGCACCATACAGGAAGTATTCGTTCCAGAAGAGGACCGAAAAGATCTTGCGGACTATCTGGTACGAAAAGGGACCATTGGGATCCGCAGAAACGTACACAGTAGTAGGAGCAAAGGTACGGAGGAATGTCCACAGAAACGTCTCGATCACCAAGATGCCGCGGAAACCCAACAGATAGGGCTGCTCATACTCCGTGGGCGAGCCCATCTTGAGCTTGGGGGCACTGTTGACGATCTCTGCGAACCCCATGTTTGGCAGAAACGGTAAAAGGGCAACGAGATCCAAACAGTCCAAGAAGAGATCCTCAGGCAGATGAGGAGGAGTTCCCAAGCCGACTGCAGACAAATACAGCAACAGAAAGCAAGAAGAGACGTGTGATCTGTTGAGAGGAAAGAGAAGTTGGGGATGCTTTCACATTTCAATGACACCTGCGCTGATAGCATAAGTAAATGGCTAATGCGGGAAAGCAAAAAAAGACCCAGGAAAACTACTACCTCTCCGAACCAGACCGATTAGCCTCTCACGTACGAGTCCAGAACCATTGGAGAGATCTCGGGGTCCTCAAAGAGGGGACAGCAGAACGGATGGTGGGCTTACGGTACAGTTCCGTGTCCGAATAAGACCCAGATAGAGAGAGAGAGAGAGAGACGGCGGTAACCATATCATGGTAAGAAGCTAATTCCAGCTCCGGGGTTGTGATGCAGGCACTGTCTGCTTCGCTTCTGCATTAGATAGACTGGAGCAGGTAATGCATCGCTCGGACGCTAGAAACCAACTGGGACGATACGGGCGATGGTACTGTACCATGAACCCGGTCGATAGCCCAATATTTGGGGTTGTAGATCTGAGCGTAGTCCATGGACCAAGTAGGAAGTTCTCGACCGTGCTCTAGCGGATCTCCGTTCAGCTCGTGGCCCAGGTGCAAGAGCTTCCATGGCGACAGAATACGGCGTTTCACCGACTCGATCCGCAGCAAAATGCTCTTGAGCAGAAAGCTTAGACACGCCCCTCTTTGGATGTCGATCCGATAAGCATTTTAGACTTCACGATGGAGCTGTAGTGCTGTACTAAACGGCAACTGGTATAGAGTCGTACGTTACCCTCTAGCGTCATTTTAGGGTCCATGGATAGTTCATTTCTGGATGCTGGATGTTAGATTCCGCGCGCCACGGAACGGAAAGGGGATTCAGACCGCACTCTTGGCATCTTCTCGCGCCTTGGCAGCTCTGGACTTCTCCATTCGCTTTTTAGCCTTGGAGTTGGACCTGAAACGACCTGAACCAGAGGAAGCTCCCGTGCCAAATCAGGGTCTCGTCGAGCGCCCCCGAAGCCACCCGGTGGCCTTTCCCGCCATTCTGTCTCTTGACGGATGGTGCTTCTGATGGCCAAAGATGTGATTCAAAGGCTAAGCACGTCGATCTCTCTCGGCTATGTAACCCACCTAGCAACGCGGCCCTGTCCCACGCGGTGATCCGGGCCCTGCAGTAGACGATGTGACCAGTGGGCTTCCACCAAGGTCCGAATGCTTCTTTACTCTCCTTTCTTTCTTCTTCATCTTTTCTTTTTTAGGAGTGCGCTGATTTGCTGCGTCGGTCCCCTTATCACATGCGAGGAAGAAACCAATTCACTGGTTAGATAATAGAAAGCTTGGTGTGAAGATCCAAGTCGGAAGAAAACAGGCATTGCCAAGCATTTTCTCGCTACCAAAAATGAAGAATCATCTATATCCCACTCTATATCCCACTTTTGCTAACCCAAAAAGAACCGGGATAAATGTAATGTGTACAGCCCAAAAAGTCCAAAAAAAACCAAAACTCCTCATACGTAACCAAATCTCATTTGCTCCACCGACCAGCCCGTGCCGGCTAACTTCTCGGGGTCGGGTTCCACTTGACGTATTTGCTGACCTGGCGTGCGTGGCCAAATAGACCCATTACCGCTGTCAGGATAAGCTGGGCCGGGTAGGTCAAAGTGAAGACGATGATATGCCACCACCGCACAAACTCGGATCGTGTGTGGAAGGTGATCCAGAGAGTAACAACGTAGGAAATGCAACTGCAGGCGCACATTAGCCGTCCGAACTTCGGATAGGAACATGCAGAAGGACGCTAGCAAGAGACTTACCTGAACATAAAGAGCCACCATGCAACAGGGTACATGAAGAACACCAGTTTAAAGAGGTCTTCGCCCGACTGAGGCCATCGCATGATAACGATCGCAGCCACCAGGCACAGATACTGTGTAACTAAGTAGTAACTGGATTCTCGAATGTAGAGCAGCGAGAGCAAGCCAAACCGGTGGGTAAGCGTGCGCTTCCGGCCCTCCGGAGATCGAGTCCAGACCTTATGGATATGTCTTACGCTGGCCTGCAGCCAGCCCTGACTCCATCGAAGTCTCTGCTTCCAGAAAGCTGGCCATGTAGTCGGGGCCAGTTCGAATGAGACGACGTTCAGATCATGGATGACCTTGGCACCGACACCAAAGGCTCGTAGGGCCGAATCGATATCCTCGGTCAACATGGTCTCGTCCATCTTCAGGTGCCGGAGGAGAGACGTTCGCCAGAAACCGTTGGAACCGCAGAACAGACCAAACCCGAACATGGTAGAGCGTCCGGGGTGAGAGACGGCATAGATCTTGTCAAACTCGACCGAGATCATGGCAGTCAAGAGGGTGTCGTCTGAGTTGAAGATAACACAGCGGCCCTGGACGATATCGACTTGATCATCGCGCTGGAAGTTCTCCACTGCCCATCGCGGATTGTACGGGTGCGGGTAATGATCACAGTCAAAGATGGCCGTCACGTCCGCATCATTTTCAAGAGAACAGTAGTAGTTGATGTTATCGGCCTTCGACTTAGACTTGGGCACCTTGATAACTCGCAGTTCTGGGTGCTTCAACATCATGGCGCGCATCTCAGTCTCAAGAGGCTCAATGGGGGTTGGCGTGTTGTAGAGAACGACAATGCGGAGCTTATCGCGCGGGTAAACGATCTCCTGCAACAGATAGTTGATGCGGTCGAGGATGATATCTTGTTCGTTGGGCAGGTAGGCGACAATGCATAGGTCGAGGTTCTTCATTTCCGCGTCCGGGGTCGGAAAGGTCCAGTGGTTCTTTTCGACTTTGGCCGCGGCCACCTTGGCTTCGTGGTATTTGCCCACACTGAACATGGCTTCGACAACGGTAGAAGCGGCGATGTAAGTGTTGGTCATCAGGTAGACGAACCAGAAGACCTTCATGACCCCCGACGACGCAACCATGTAGATGCAGATGGAAAAGGCGAAATAACAAAACACGAGCACGAATGGAGTCCAGTCTTGAATTCCATCTGATGCCGTCTTGATCGTCCAGGAGAGGCTACTGACCATCTTGGACATGCTGGAGCGCAGCTGCCTTGGCCGCGACTGGCGCTGGTACGCACCGTCAAAGAGGTCCTCCTCAGAGCCGTTCGCCATGGGTGCGGTCGACATCTTGCAGGATGATGTTCCGTCAAGACTGGACTGCTGTGGTTGATGGGAAAACCGAGGAGAACTTCGATCAAATGTGCTGGCGCAAGCGCACCTTTGAATGAACCCAGCGCTGTCCAGAAAGGAAAGACAAGCCCGGTCGTCGGCCGAGGCGCCTGCAAACTTTCTCGGAATCCATCAGAGCAGGGAACCCGATAAGGATAACTTAGTTGCGTATCTCGTCGATACCCTGCTGGATCTTTGGGCTCACGTCTCCAGCTCGGAGCCTAGAGTTGGGTTGTAAAGCGCTAGCGGGCCTCTACTACCCTAGTATCTACTATCTAGCATCCGCCGATCTCCCGGAGAGTCGGTCGGCGACTAACGGATTGGATTGTACTTACTCGTAGAGTCGTAGACGGTAGTAGATACGTCGCGACTAGTTAGTTAGTCTGGCTCCCATACGTCGTGGGTACCCGAGTACGTGCTGTCGTAGTAGTAGGTACTCATGGGTTATGGTTGATCGCCCGAGATCAATTACCGAGAGAAAAAAATTCAATTCCATTTGCATTGTAGGGACAGCAGGATCCCGTCCGAAGGGACTGACTGACGTAGCGGGCGCCAGAATGTTGTCCGAGATCCAGAAAATCATAATACTGGTAGTCAGGTACCAGAGACTCGGCATTCAAGGTTTACCCTTTCTTACCCTCGTGGCTCAGTAGCGTGGCGTTCTGCTGGGGTCGGAGTCCCTTGACCGGTTCGCAGATGTCGGCGCCACTTCAGATAGATCCGCGCTTTGACGATGGATGATGCTGGTGGAGAGATCCCCAGTGATCGACAGCCTGCAGAATTTTAAGTTACATCTCGGTCCCGACTAGCAGGATATCACTTCCCGTGCCTGACAGCGTCCCCTGGTAACAACTGCGCTTCTCCCGCATTCACTGGCACGAGACCGCCAACGGCGCCTGCGCTGCTTACTGATGTGCCTGTCGCCCGGCTGATGCGCTGCATCCTCAGTTGCACGCGTTGCCGATCTGTATCGAAAACGACTCAGAGTGCCATGATCACGCCTTTTCTTTCTTTCTTTCGTTCGTTCGTCCGTTCGTTTCATTTATGCGGAATATCGGTCAGCCTGTGGGATGGTTGCTTTTCCGTGGGATCAGTGTCAGACGATGAGCTATTTTCTTTAGGGTGTCCGTCAACCAAGATTATCGCTCTGAGGGAAGCTTTTCTTCGGCCATCTTCGCCATGAAGCATTACCTATTCTGCTCAGTAACCTTCAGATAAGCTTCAAGGCGAGCAGGTTTTTAGTGTCAAGTCCTCAAGGTCATGGCTGAAGCTAAAAAAAGGCCGAATAATTTGGCCGGACCGCAGCTGTATAAGAGAGCGCCACAAGATATCCATACTCGGTGCTTCAATACCGTCACAAAACACGGTGGGTCAAGCGGAGGACCTAGCTGGGGGTCCTTGCAAAAGTAGTATACTTTTCAGTCGACTCATGGTTCTGCTGACAGAATCGTTATGGTCACATCGTCAGGGCTGAGTAGCATTGAGACGGAAATCTCATCAAGGGCGTGGACCGTTTGTTGGATGATAGGCCTGCAGGCCCCATGTCAGATACTATCTCGGTAATATCGAGTCTATCAGACCGCATCCATCCGTAGCCTTATCGAGCTTTTCCTCTAGGTGGGTGGGAATCCGAACCAGAACGATTCGAGACCGACACCGGGAGGACATCGTCGGAAGTAGAACCAAGATTCAGCCCAGAGACGTATCTAGTGTCGTCCACGGGCGGATCAGCAGTGCTGCTGGGGCCCCACGGGCGATAATAATTGATAAGTTCAGGACTGGACTGCACCAGAAGCAAGCTTGGTCGAAGGTCGTTTTCTTAAGACCCAGGAGCCGCCATCGTCCTCCTGTTCTTCAGCGCCTTTCTGCCAGGGACCTTGTCCGTACCTGCATAATCCTTTGTACTTCTCAAGCCAGACAGAATGGCGTCTCTCTGGTCGTGGGTGTTGGTGTTGTTGGTCTCTGTCTGCCGTGCTCAGGAGTTGACGACCCGGGAGGTTTCCAGCTGCACGTGCGGCTTCTATGATGAAGACGCCGACCTCCTCTTCACAGACAGCACCATTGTATACTTCAACGAAACCAATGGTGTCCCTGACGACCTGGTCATCGAGTCATTCGAGCACAGGTATGATCTAGGCTGGAACACCGTTTACCGTCAGGGAGCCAAGGTGGACAATGTCAACATCGTCAACGACACCACCGCGCGCAACCTCACCAGCCTGGAGCTCGCCATTGACCCCTCAGACAAGGAGCACTTGGTCAATGGCGCGAGTATCCGCACCAAACGTCAAGACATCTTTTTCGGGTCTTTCCGGTCTTCTATGCGTGCCCCGCGGTCCTGGCACAGGGGATCTGCTCTATCGATGCTGCTCTATCACAACGAAACTGAGCGATGGAACATCGACGTGATGAACACCGACAACAGCAGCCAGGCCTGGGTCTCCATGCTTGCCAATGGTGTCTTCCCTGATATCTGGCTGGGAAAGAATTTCACCGATCTCATCCATGCTGGAGAGGATCCGTGGTACTACCTCGAATATCGCGTGGACTGGACCAGAGACAACATCAGTTACTACATCGACGGCCAGCTCCAAAAGACGTACACGAAGAAGGAAAACGGAACTTTACCAAGCACACCGGCACCGTTGAAATGGCAGCACTGGTCAACGGGAAACAAATATAGCTGCCAGGGCCCTCCAACCCAGCGCTCTCAGGCAAACATCGGCTGGACTCGTATCTTCTACAACTCGTCGTTGGCGACAGACAAGACACGAAAGGATTTCGATGCACGATGCACACGTACTGCAGCCTGTCCCATGAGCGACAACGCTCTTCGAGGCTCCACGGCCTATGATCTCGATGCCACGAAACCCTGGAAGCAGGCCCAACCCAAGTGGACGATTCCCTGGGTTCCTCTTGCGATTGACATTGCTTTCCTTTCTGTCTTTACAATCTTACTCGTCAAGACATTGTGGCGGAGAGCCTCCTGGGACTCCCTCTATGAATTCCTTGGCCTTAAGGAAAGGAAGGAGACTGCGGGCTCCTCTGCGGCCTCAGACAGAAGCGAGAGCGACGCTCAGTCAACTGACGACGGCGCGACTCTCGCAAACACTGATACTGGCAGTCCTCTTGCGAGCAGACATAACCTTCCAAATGTGTCTTCTTACGCTAGCCTGTCACCACCGCCGGCGTACTCTGTTCCTCAAACCCCGGCACCTCAATATCAAACCCCAGTAGTATCCCCACGGCCATCGCGAACCAACTCAGCTGACGATCTGACGATCCAGCCAATTTATCCGGCAGATGCGCAGGCAAGCTCTCTCATCTCACGAACCCAGGGACGCCGTGCAGGGACCAGTAAAACTCCTAGATCCATCAAGGAAGATGTGGAATACCATGGTAGTCCCAGCAGCAGCACCCTGGTGCATCCTTCGATGGAATTGAGCGCACCCCCTACCCCAGGATTTTTCTCTGCAGATGTGCCTCAACAGAGGCAGGATCCCCAGGCTCCTGCGGCGACCGAACGCAAGACTCCTGCAGTCAAAGCATCTCCGGCTGCAGGAGCTGCTCTGCCCCGTCAGCGCATTGACTACTTGGCTGGTTTCATCTCTATGAGTGCGCTTCTGGTCACGGTGAACCATTTTTGTTTGACCTTCTTCGCATCCGTCCTGGAGCCTGGACTGGACCACCATTATTCCAGTGAGTTGTGGGCGAGAAAGACTATCGCAACCTACTTCCTAGATCCTCTCTGGATCGGGCCGTTCCTCATGATTTCCACCCGCTTCCTCATCTCCAATTATCTTCGTACAGGCAACCTGGGAAACATGGCCCAGAAAATTGTTTCTCGTCCGTTCCGTCTTCTCACTCCGGTCGCATCAATTGCTCTTCTCGAGTACTTCCTCATGGATTCGGGAGCCGTGAACTGGCTCGAATACCTCCCTTCTGTTACGTGGTCACAGTGGCCGTACGTTACGCTTGTGCAGAACCCTGGTGTGTTCATCAGTGAGATCGTTGAGCTCGCCTTCCTGATTCCAAATGCCGCTCCCCAGATCACCAACAACTACTGTACCGGAGTGCTCTGGACCATCCCCGTCCAATTGCAGGGCGCCTGGCAAACTCTGATTGGTCTGATCATGGTCAAGCAATGCAAGACGCCTTGGAAGCGGATGGCTTTCTACGCCTTCTGCATCGCTAACCACTGGTACGGTCTTTCGTGGGGCAGCTACTACTACGCCGGAGTGCTTCTTGCAGACCTTGACCTTACCTTCAAGTACAAGAAGTGGCTGCATGCTCGCCCGTTCGTCTACTACCCTATCCTGTGGTTCCTCATCGCGGTCACTCTGGGCGGCTTCACTCTCGACCTGATTCCCCAGTACACCGGTGTCCAGTATGCCGAAAAGGAATATGGGTGGCATCCCGACACGACGACTGGTCTCGCCATCGTACAGGCTGGACGCAGCCTCTACCCGGACTACTACATTCCTCGACTGAATGCTTTGATCACCACGGTCAGCATGCAAACCATCGTGGAAATTTCCCCTGTGGTTCAAAGAGTGCTCTCGGTCAAGGTTCTGCAGTGGGTCTTCCCTCACATCTTCACTATCTATCTGATTCACGGTTTCATCATGTGGTCTGCTGGTTCGTGGGCTATGGTGACACTCTTCTCCTATGGCCTACCTTACTGGTTGTGCGTCCTTCTGACGGCAATCATCTGCTATGGCATGATCTTTGCCGTTCTCCCTATCTTGACGCCGCCCATCGAGCTGCTCGGTAAGAATTTCACTCTGACGGTGTGGGAGCACGCCAGCCAGGAGCCGGCACCGAGAAAGCCCACCACGTATCCTTTTGGCAGGCAACTGCTGAACCGTGATGTGGATGCTGCCCGGGCCGATACACCAGACACGATAGATGAGAAGAAGGGCAAAGGTCCCGATGGCAAGGCCACGATATCAGAGACGATCTCAGAGGTCTGAAATTTTACAACATATTTCATTGTATGTACATTTCTGTGTTATTGGATTGGTTTCTCCATATTTTATATCGGAGTATGGAGTCGTATCTCCGGGCATGTACATGATTTCCCTATACATAGACTTGATGGATTTATGGATTGATCGTGACACGTCAACATACATGAAGTACATACATTATAGAATTCAATACTGCATCGAACACTTTTCACACTTCAGTCAGTCTCTTCCACACACACACACACACACACACACTACAGTAAGAATAGGCAATCCTTTACGATTGCCTTCGGAGAAGATAATCGAACACCGTCCCTGTAGTAACAGCCGTAGTATCTTAGCATAACACATCAAAACTCAAGAGTACTCTAGACTCTCGTAGTAGTAGTAAACGACTAGCGTAATTCCAAGAAGGTCGGCCTAATCCATCTCGGCCACGATCCGGACTCTTGGCTTGTTTCTTGCCTTGGCCCCCCCTTTTTTTTCTGTTTAAGCTTACCGTCTTCCCCATCAGAAGTGCTAAGGCCGCTACTGGGTCTCACTCGTCACCTCGTGGGCTTTTGAGTTTGCGTTTAACCTCTACACTAGTAACTAAAACTTTTACTGTAAATGTACCTGTATAAAAACTATACCACAGCCACGACGCCACAATTCGAGTGAGCCACTTGTCCTCAGCCACGGATACACTAACCACATCCGGAAATGTACGGCCACACTTCATGTGATCTCAGATCTTGGCGGGGAATAATCATTAATCATCATGATTACACTTTCTTAGAACAACGCCGTCCCTTGAACT
This sequence comes from Paecilomyces variotii, assembly GCF_004022145.1. NCBI lineage: Eukaryota > Fungi > Ascomycota > Eurotiomycetes > Eurotiales > Thermoascaceae > Paecilomyces > Paecilomyces variotii. The sequence continues at coordinate 1,883,226 of NW_021167143.1, read as the reverse complement.
TGTTTAACGGCTCCTTCGGCGGTCCTCGGGGACCAAGAAGTTTAAAAAAAAAAAAAAAGAGCTGAAAGTTTAGAACGACTATTGAATTGGAGCTCAGATGCTAATCTGCATCTTGCATGGACGATCTTAGTAGTAGCTTCTTTTTTTTCTTTTCCATCGATTTTCGCTCCCGGTATCACTGTACCGGTCCACTACCCATAGTTAGAGCAGTTGGATACGCCATACGTAAGATTTATAGTCAGAAGAAGAAAAAAATCACGACGACCCGGTTCTCAGAGTTCTGAAACTGGTGGGGGTCCTGGGATCGTCTTCTCTCAATCTGTGGGTCTCTAGAACTTGAGACAGAGAAGCTTTGACAAGTAACTAACTATTCTATGGATTGGTCAGCGGAATGATCTTTTTCTTTCATTTTTTTTTTTTTTTTTTTTTTTTTTTTTGTTTTTCCGCATATACGCGTTCACCGCAGGTTGAACTGAGATTATCGCCTATAATAATGACGCTAACAAGGGGGTAAAGGGGGAGAGGGGAAAACAGAGGAGTTATATATCTGTCGAATCACAGATCACGGGAAGCCAAAAGCTGGGCAGAACATAGAGTCAAGTTCAAAACCCTTTTTTAACTATTATTGCTCGATATCTAGAATGAACCGCAATCAAACGATGTAGCTACAGCACTTATCATACAGGACTTGCTGAGTTCCCAGAAAAGCTTCCATCGCTGCTGCTGTTACCCTGCTACTCGTATCATGGAATTAAGCCACGGTATGAGTGGTCGTCCGTTTGTAGTTGCATATCCGTAATTACAAATAGCACACCTGCAGGTGCTGCTTGGATTGCTGCATGGGAGCAAGATCCGACAATATCCCATCTTGGATATATCCCCGTGGTTCGTAATATCTGATAACGATGCACGACTTTGGCTTTGATGGTCATAAAGCTATTATTTAACATGCATGCCCCTGTTTTATCTGGGCAAAAGAAGCTTTCTCCGAGCTTGGTCCAATCATAATGTATCTTTCATCGGGAAGAGATGCGCCCATAAGTTATCACCACGAACGTGCCTGCTTATCTTATGCGCTAGAGATAGGGATCTACATCCGTTAGCTTATTCGAAGGGGGAAGTTTAGGGGGAAGTTTAATTTGAGGTATTAAGCGAACAATAATAATAACAAGGACAAACAAGAGGGGACCTTGAGCGTTAATTAAATAGTCTGGCAGGATGGAGTGATAGACATAAGAGGAATAGAGTAGGGTAACTAGTTAGTTAACTGCTTGGAGGATAAAATTACATAATGACTATAAAAGTCCCCTGTAGAAAATAAAATTAAGCGATCAGTATAGTCCTTTCTCATCCCGCGTGAGTAGAATTAGCTTGATATAATTTACTATCTATGCCAAGGATGCGTGCGTTGATTGTACTCGAAGCGCCAGACGCGAGCCTAATTCCCTATTGCCAATAGTCAATTTAGAGACCGCACGTGGCTCTTGTTATTCAATTACTCGGGAGTAGATAATTATCCCTGCTAGGATATCTTCACATGGGCCCGTGAAGGAGCTGCCAATATATGTACTATACCTATTCTAGTGGGTTTATATTGGTGATATGACATTTTACCCAAGAGTTTCATGAGTTATGATAATCTACAATGCGTCTCTCTTATAATAATTAGTTATAGTCGTCTTTGCATTCGGCACTCGTCCAGTTGTGCTTTTTTAGACAGCACTTTTTGCGCTAACACCTAAACCAGAGGGGCGTTAGTATATTGTGGGTGGGCTGAGTGTATCCAAATCGTTCTATCAGGCTCAGCCGGCACATCGATCAAAGATATAGGAAAAGTATCATAGAAGAACTCTGAATTCGAAGACTCTGAACAGTGTCGACGCACAAGCGTACGTCTAGGTGATCTATTTGAAGCAGGTTCTTTAAATCCTAATTACCTACTAGATCACTAGGATCTAGATTCTTTGTATGCTATAGGGGATAAATATGACTTCAAATGACCCCTTCGAACTAGAATCAAGCAAGCAAGTCAAGCAGCCTAGATGTACAATCTATGCGGTTGAAATCAGACATACTTCCGTGCCATTTAATATTCGATAAACAATCATCATCGCCTCAGTTTTAAGGACTTTGAGCAGAAATGTCCGTTGTCCCGTCTTCCGCCAAATGGTCATCCCACATGTTCACTTCCATATCTTCCCACTCTTCGATCTTTGTATCTATCTCTCCCAACATCCCTGATGCATTGAGAACTTCCGCAACCCTGTAATGGCAATCGAATAACGCTGCATCCGGCAAAGGAACGTCATGCGCATTGCTAGAGTCCGTGAAGCAGATGAATCCATCATATGGGATATCTCTTCTTAGGTAGGTCGGGAAAGCTAAATATGTTTTCACTTTGTATGTGTTAGGAATGGCCTAGACAATATGCACAATAAGCTTCATGCCACCAACACCTAGGTTGATGTTAAGACATACTGTCGGAGCAAAAGCAAGGTGAAATTTTCTGAACTGGGTTTGTAAACTGTCCCGCAAGGAAATGCCATTGCATGGGTTATTAATATTGTCCACTTTCATGCCTATTTGTCGCACTTTCGGAAAACATCGGTACAGCATCTCCCATACGTTACTGGCGTCAAACGAGGCAGTCTATTTTTTTCAGTCAAGTCAAGTCATGTATTGTATCAGGAGAACGCGGATCGAATAATGCTTACGGGGGATTCCTTCCACGAGGCTAGTGGAAGGGGGATTATATGTGCTGCTTCCAGCTCAGAGTACATAATTCCGGCGGGTTCCCCGACCTTCTCCCAGTGATTAAAGTCCATATCTTTCGTCACGACACACCGAAATCTATCACGATAGAGCACCTTATCCCGAAATTGGCGCTCTCGGTGTTGCGGATAATTTAATTCTGAGATTATAGGTTCAACGTTGTCCTTCCTGTCATCATCAATTGGAGTTCTATTGATGGAACTATGTCCGGCAGCCTTCACTGTATGATACAATTCAGTATTTCAGAAAAATGCACAAAAAATCCTGTGCACTTACTAGCAAAAAGAAGGCAGCTACGGATGTTCTGAAAGACATCATACAGCTTCTTCTTGTTGCTCTCACAACCCAGGATATCGCGGGCAATCGACTCCCTACCTCCTTCGGGTAGGTAGTCCAGTAGTGCGATCATGCAAGGAACGAGCTTTTCATCGTCTAGAGATGGGATGTATTCATACTGATTGATCTTTTCCTTTGCACGGCGGGCAAGATCGGGCCATATACCAGGTGGCTCCCCCGATAGTCCTATCTGTGCCGACATGGCTGTACCAGTATATGGTAACTATCTAGATTGCGGAGACTGCATTTGTATGACGGGAGGATTAGGCGGCTGACTAATGTTTCTGATGAGGTTAGTATCACCGTTTACGGTAAAGCTTGACTTCACTTCAGCGGTAGCTATCGTGAATCGATAGGCGATAGTTAATCGTTATTCAATCCAAGCTACAACTTCCACCCATTCCACGGAAAAGTACAGTTTCACATGATATATTTCACTTGATAAAAATCTAAACCGATTTCGCAACATCTAAAAGACCCAACACGTCATGCCAGTCGATCCCTCTTCTCTCTACGGAATCCCTCGCCCCCGCAATGCGGCCAGCAAAAAGGACCTCACCTCATCATCCACCCTCGCCTTCACGACGCAGCTCTCCTCTCTAATCGCCCAGGGCGGTACTTCCGCATCTAAGTCTGAAAGCAAAACGTCCAGCGGCCGTGTACGCTCTTCCAAGAGCTCCAAATCAGACATCTTTTCCGTCCACAATAAAGGCGCGCAGAAACGGGCCGCAGCTGATCTCGAAGATGATGATGATTCATCAGCATTTGCGCGCCAGAAGCATCAGCGAGCAGAGGATATTGGACAAGTGGATGCGGCGACGCTGCAGCGGTCAAAAAGGCGGATGGAGGAGAAAGTTCGCGTGTATGAGGAGTTAAAGAGCGGTGCGCATCTGGCGGAGGCGAGTAGTAGTGATGAAGAGGATATGACTGCAGATGATCACGCGGCGCGGATGAGAAGACGGGAGAAGAATGCTCTTGTGGATTTCGATCGGAAATGGGCAGAGGAGGAACGGAAGAGGCTAGAAAGCGGAGAGCGATCGGACGAGGAAGATCAAACGGGGGATGAAGAAGGTGATGGAGATGCTGACGAGACGGGCTCTCTCGTTGAATATGAAGATGAATTCGGTCGGTCGCGACGTGGAACAAGAGCAGAAGCAGCACGAGCTGCTAGGTTAAGAGCTGAGCAAGAAGACCCTGGGGCGCGAGGCGAACCACACGACCGATCTCGTCCGGCACGGCCATCGAACCTCATCTACGGCGAGGCAATCCAGAGCGCTGCATTCAACCCAGATGCTCCTATCGCAGCTCAGATGTCATATCTAGCTGCGCGTCGAGACCGGTCCGCGACGCCACCAGCGGAGACACACTATGATGCGGACGCAGAGGTACGCAGTCGAGGAACAGGATTCTACGCGTTCTCGCGGGATGCGGAGACACGGCGAAAAGAAATGGAAGAGCTCGAGCGAGCACGAAAGGAGACTGAAAAGGAGCGAGAAGAAAGGAGAGCGCGGAAGAGCGAGCGAGACAGATTGAAAGAGGAGCGAAAGAAAAAGATCCAGGAACTCCGTGGGAAGAAGCAGGCAGAAGCCTTTCTGGAAAGCCTGGGTGATCTGGGTGCTATCAAGTCGGCGCAATGAAAAGGAGCCCCCATCTCCTGGCGGCAGTCATGATATTTCATCTACATATTTGTTCCTCTGGCATGATATTGTCTTGTCTATTTGGCAGTTCTGTTATTATTATAAGATACCCCCTCTGTTTTATAGACATGAGAACTTCGATATCAATCATATGGATCTGTGTCTTTAATTTACGAGATAGGTCCCCACATAGATTGTCACGGTCATCGATCCATATTCTCATTTTACCATGATATCCAAGACGATATTGAAGATATAGGACCATCGAAAGATCTTCAGCACAAAATTACAATTACGATCATCATGATATTGTATGGAATATGAAGTCAAATGTGCGAATCAACCGGTATTAATTGAGAAGGGGAAGGTAATCGCCGCGAAGCGAGCCAAGCAATCAGGCCAACATCATGTAGTAACAACAACGACACCAACGAAAACATTGAAGGGTAGGTGAATGGTGGCATGACTCATGAGTATGGGGTAATATAATGATAACAATAATCTAACAATATAACATCTTTCCTTCCTTGAGTAGGGGAACCTTCCCTTCAGCCATCGGGGGTATTATCCATTTTCGATTCGTCATCAGGAAATTAGAGAATAATACCGATAATATCCGAACAGTATGGGTGATAGAAAGCCGTCAGAATCATGCAAACGTCAAGTCGTAACAGTCGTAAGAATTCATAATATGCAAACCAGAAAGTTCGGAACGTCATTATCGTCAACAGGGCAGGAATGATAGTCGTCGTAACTCGTGCGTTTGCACGAACTTTTAAACCGGTAGGTTATGGCTTACACGTCAATTGCGAGCTCCTCGACAGCCTCGATGAAATCGTCGGTGTCTGTACGTAGGTCCAGTTACCCTTCGGATCAGGTCGTATAGATGCTCAAGCGGGAGATGACATTGCCCACACTTACCAGATTTGCTTGCGAAACGCAGAATGTATTCGGGCTTGCGACCCTGCGGGAGTGTAAACTCGGGAGGGAAGAAGACCGTCCGGCGCAGGTGACGCAGGTATAATGATTTAGAGTCCATACGTCGTATCCATCCGGACGACTGGACATTATCCGTGATAAATGCAGTCCAAAGGGGGGCCCTATGAATGTTAGTCTCCTCTTGAATGCATAGTCATACCTATTTCTTACCGTTTCATCTCGCCCCTATGGATGGACGCTTGCAACCGTACCGCCTTAGATGTGGTGTCTTGGTATATGCGCAGTGCATGCAACGTATTATTCTCTACTATTTGTCTACATATGGTCAGCACATGGTCCTGGTTTAGACTATCAGACGGTGAGTGGAGCATACCCTCCGAAAATTTCTTCTTCGCCGTCTAGTTCGCAATCTAGGATATGAGATACTGGCTTGCCCATATCCTGAGAACGAAGGGCCAGGAAGGTGCAGAAGAAGAGGACCATCTCTGGATACCACGGTTAGCTCCACTACAGCCACGGCAAATCTTCAGCTGTTTCTACTTACTTTCAATTGTGTTGAATTTGAGGTTTGCCCAGAGATGCAGTTCTGTACCAGCACGGCGCCTCCGACAGATCTGAAGGCACGAGCCTTCCCGGCAAATCTCAAGCAGGTTGAGCGGGTAGCAGAAATACTCGTTTGACCGTGTCGCATGAGGTACTTCGCACACGATACGCGCTCGACGGTCTTCCTGACGAACGTAGAAGTAGACGCAGAAACCCGCGCCGTCATTGAAGGGCCTGGGAACCGTCAGGTCTATGACACTAAAGGAAAGACGGCTGCTTACAGCTGCAAGAGTTCCTCAAATTCATTCTCGATCAGAAAGCGTCTGAGACGCGGATGAGGGTCTCCAACACATTCGGAACTACGCATGGTCAGTCCTTTGATACTTTCACGGAAAGTGGATCAGAAAAGAACTACTCACTTGTCGCCTACAAACGGGATACGGGTCCTTGGGATATCTCTTGCGAATACCCCCTTTGCCCAGTGTTCATTAACGGGGTTTGACAGCATGGATGGAGCGGTGGAGATAGTTGTTGGAGAAGTCGACCCCTCTGAGAGGGATGGCGGCATGTCCGAGAAGGTCACGGTCGACGGGGATAAAGGAGGTTGAGGGGACTGTGGAGGCAATGTTGGTGGACGATGGCGCTCGTACGAACGACGCATCCTCGGGAACCGCTCACTCATGGGGCTACTTGGGCCTGTACTGTGACTATCGGAGGATGCTGGGCCTCCTATCTCTAGCCCGCCAATTCGCAGAGCCAATCGATTGTCCTGGACTTCCAGCAGAGCTTTGATCCCGTCACGGAGATCAGACATGAACCCCTTGTCGGGAAAGTGACTATTCACAGAAGACTGTCAGCGATGATTCTAACCTTTACCGAGCTAAGCGGAATCAAGCATACTCTGCTGTGAAATCCTCCAACTCCCTCAGAAACAGCTTATACTTCCGCAGACGGGTCGCCAGCGAATAATTGATCTCGCGACGAAAGAATGTGGATAATTCAAACCACGTTCGTTTGTAGATTTCCCTAGTCGCAGGACTTCTGGGGTCGATATTCCCGAAGAAATCCACAATATCTTCCAGGGTATACTTCAAACTCGCGCGGACCAGTTCGAGATCGGGCCGAACCAGGGGCACGTTGCGGCGATAGCGGAAATCACCAGACCTGGTGAGTTCTTCCAGAGCATTTAGAGAGGTGCTGATTCCATAGAGATCTGCGATCAACCCAGTAATCTCTGTCGCGTGTTCAGGCAGGGGTTCTCGGAATCGCATAAAACCGGCCGCAACGTCCTCTGCGTTGGTAGCAGATGTGCGCAAGGCCATGCTTGCGACGGCGGCTGTCAGGCCATCAGTTGTACAAGAACAGTATGGACAAACAAGAGCAGGCCCACGACAATTTCTCTTCTTTTTTTTTTGACTTTTTACATGCGAACGGAAGATGATAAACAAAGGAGGGGCATCCGCTGCAGCACAGGCGGCCGAAGGAGAAGATACCTAGAAAGGCAAAGAAAATCAGCGCCAGGAAGGCCGCAGATGAAGGCAGAATAGAATGACTGTCTTGGCCGCAACCGCGCCGAGAACACACCCACAACCCACTTTCTGAAGCATCGAGACGAACAGCGCAAACTTTGGCGGCGTTTATTAACTTGAGGCTCTTTTCCGAGGGGGTCTGACAACGCTCGGAAGTGGGATCATGACGCCGCAGTCGGGTGTTGACGTGGTCAACCTCTCCTCCATGAGCGACACCAATGAGCAAGCATCTCGTTGCCGGATGCGCATGCATTGGTGACTCTTTTCCACTGCCCGCGCACCTTGACCAGCCCAGCAGTCTGCCTATTATATTGACTTGACCCCGATCGTCCACTCAGCGCTTCCCCGCGGCACAGCTTGAATTATCCTGCCCTGGACAAATGGCCCCCAAAACTTAACCCCAGGTCGCCCATTGACCCGCAATGGGAGATTATATCTATCGGATTTGGCTTTCTTCTGCTCCCGGCAAACAGATAAGGGCAGTTTAATGCAATCACTGCCATACTTTGGTGTTGACGTTGGGTGTGGTAGTCGAGATAAGGCGGTGCGACAAGCCATGAATTACCGGGGGAGCTGGCTGCTCGTGTGCGTCTTCCTTAGCTGTTTGTCTAGCGCGGGGTATCATTGGCAAGATGGCAGCTGCCTGCGACGTGGACATTCAGTAGGGTTGATGGCCATGGCCAGGAGAATCTTGTGTGCGGATGACCCGGGAGTTCTATATAGATCTACGAAGACCCCTTCCTGGAATGATTTGCCAATGATATATACTCTTCAGCAGTGTCCTTCCCCTATATGAACGTCATTCTTCTCAGAGGGGATAAAACAAAATAAAAAAAGGAAAAGGGAAGAAAACCATAACCAGAATCACCAAGAGGCCAACAGTCTTACTCTCCAGAAACATCCGAAAACCACAGATCATCCAATCCTCCAACTCATCCATTACCCTCTATCTATCAACCAAACCACCCCCTTCACACCAATCCCAATCCATCATTTCTTTCCACCCAACACCACCGCCCTCATCATCATTATCATTATTATCATCATCATCACTGCCATGATGGATGCCAAGGACAACAACATCAATAACAACCCCTGCCCTCATTCTGCAGTACCAATGCTCACGTGAACAGATCATCTATTTAGCTATTGTTACACAACAGACGTCAGATTCGCACTTGTGGCTGTCAGGCGGATTAAACATGTGTGGAATAGGTTTTGTGTGTGTTGTTACATAAATGTGCGAAGAGCAGCTAACTATACAGTATACTTGGTAGTACATAGGAAAGGGGGAAGATTATACATTTCTCGGGGATATTGATTATTTTAATCTTGGATTCTATACCTACGTAAGAGGCAAATCAGAAGATTGTCTTATGAGAGATCTGAGGAGATCGTGCTCATTAGGCAGGAGAGGGAAACTCAACTCTCTACATACTGTACAAGGATCGAAGGGGGGGATGGTTATGTCCTATTTCAATGATACCGGTCTCTTTCATCTCCCTGCTATATTTTGAGGGTTGGCTAAGTAACCCTGGTTGGTGTCCATCTTATTATTTTATCTAGATATGTACGGTTTCAGCATTTCACACTCAGCCAGCCTTACGGGTCCAGTTTGGCCCAGCTCCTCAAAAGACAGCAGAAGGAAGCCTGATGAAGTCTGGACTGAGCTCTGGATGCCATGTCGACACCCAAGGCAGTAAAATAGAGAGCCTGGACTTTGTCTCTTTGCTGTCAAATTCCGATGCCTAAGGCTGCTAACAGGGAAGCGGGGGGACAAGAAAAAAAGCGCCGGAGAAAAGCGCGGTCCGACGCGTCAGAAAGGTAAACAAAGCGCGACAGCCCCGCCCGCACGAGGGAGCTTGGGCCAACACCATCCAGTCAGGAACGCTTCAAGACGCCCTCCCAGCAAAAAAAACCAAACAACAAAAAGAAAACCCATGGAAAAGGGCAACAATTGTGAATTGAGGGAGCTAGTGTACAATAGTTCCGGCTTGTTCAAAGCACGAGGCAGCTCCTGGCACCTTCTCCCAGCTCGAATCTGGTTACCCCGCGCGACAGCGCCAGCCCCGAGTGTCGAGGTGAGGTCGTAAAAGCCGCCATCCGTAGAGAGAAAAAATCCCGATAACCCTTCATGAACGAGGAATAAAGAAACAACATAAATAGTTAGACCACCGTCATCCCATACCAGAAGCCATTAGAAAACAGGAATACAGCTCAGAGAATTAGCGGGACATAAAAAGAAAAATGCCGAAATCGCCAGACAGCACACCACCTCTAGGCGGATTCCTCATCTTCTTCCGCAGCCTGCTGCCAGAATTAGCATGTCATGTCATGTGGAACCGATATCATGCAAAACCTACGTTGTAGCTGGCCTTCTCGTCTTCGTATCGCTTCTTGTCGGCCTGGGCCTTCTCTTCGTAGGGGCGGCGGTCTTCGTCGCTCAGGGCCTTCCAGCGCTCACCGAGAACCTTGCCGACCTGGCCTGTGTTTGACAGTTAGTGGGATCGCGAGATTGGCGACGGGAAGAGGACGTACCAAAGGAGATACCAGGGTTCTGCTCTCGGACGCTCTCACGCTGCTCGTTGGCGAAGAACATGTAGGCAGAGAGACCACGCTTGGGCGCATTGGGGTCTGAAACAGCGGTTAGCGCAGGGCTGGAGAGTCGCTGAGGAAGCCAATCTTACCCTTCTTCTTCTTCTCGACACCGCGGGCCTTGGTTTTGCGGGTAGTGGTCTTTTCCTTAGGCATGTTGGCGGTGCGGTTGCTGATGCAGCTGTTAGAAATCAGGTTCGTGCACGCGACGGCCAATGGCGCGCGAGATGATCAGGTCACCCAGCAGCGATCAAAAAAGACAGTGTCATGGAAGAGAAAACAAAAAAGCAATGGAGGGGGTTCCAGTGGCAGAAGGAGGGAAGATGAGGGTGGAGGTTGCGTTGCGCGCGCGCGCGCCCAAACAACGATGCGATCGGGCTTGGGGGCGCAATCAAAGGCACGCGGCGCAAAGAACACGAAGAAAAACGCACCTCTAGATGGGATGCAAGAACACAGCAAAAGATGGTGAAAACGAGGCAAATTGGCCTGGGGGGTTGCAGAAATAAGGGAATCAGGTCAGTCCACAGGCCATGGAACTATAACATGGCTGCTGGCAGATGCGCGACAGCGAGGTCGCGCCAACATGAAGAAATTAAGAGGCAATGACGACAAAAATCGACGCAGGAGAATGACAGGAAAAGGATTTGAGGGAAAGCAAAGTGGCGTTGTGGTCAGGATGTTGAGGTGCACGGTGCGGCATGTATATGAGGGAGCTCACCTGTACGGATTGGTAGTACTTATTTTGTATGGGCGAAGTTGTATGGGGGGAGAATTGGGTGAGAGAGGTTTGAGTGAGGAGAGGAGGGAGAGTACGCGGGTAGTAGTAGAAGAGCGAGAGGGCGGGCGCTGGCCTGGACCTGGAGCAGAGAGACGAGACGGAGACCAGCGAGCAGGCCAGCGTCAGCACTGGGGGAGGGGGAGAGCAGCAGCAGGCAAGGGCAGCAGACACTGGAGCGATACGCTCGTGTCACTGGCCAGCGCCCGCTGGTTTCGTACCGTACCCGTCACGTCTTGTCAGCCGGCGGCGTTGCTGCTGCCAGCTGCTCGACTCTGGGCTGCGCTGAGGTGTGGGTGAGGGCAGACCGTCTGCTCTGTGTGGTGCGTGTCTCTGTGCGGCGGTGGGTGCAGCACGGGTCGGACGGCGGGCAGACAAAGGCAGAGCACCACAGCAGACGGCAATAATCAGCTGGAGCGTACGGTATGGTATCATACGCAGCCGATACCGATCTCGCTTCCCCAGCAGAACCACTCGCCAAGCAGGCGGCTGTCTCTGGTATGGTCAGCAGCCGAGAGAAGCTCTGCTGCCGGCAACGGCGAGATTAATACGTAGTCATAATAATAATCATAATAGCGCGCCCGCAGAAATGCAGTATTACTCTACTACTCTACGGCCAGGGGCCAAGAAACATACCACTGCTGCTGCTGCGTCGCGAAGGTCTTCCGTGCTCAGCCTTTCCATGGTCATTGATGGATCTCACGGCGGAAAATAATGTTCCATGCATCCCCTTCGCGACTCTGCTCCGGCTACATATGCTCGACAAAGGCAATGCTCGGTCGCGGTGGACCGCATTCACCCCTCTAAGTAGCAGTCTAGCTGAGCCTGTATTGATGCTATGACCCTATAGCGTGATGCTGTCAACCCTCCTTGCGGCCATTTTTCGACTTTTCTCCCCGGCTGGCCTAGATTCCGCGCAATAATGTCGTTACTGGCGTGCTTTTTTTTTCTTACTAGGGAGTGGTGTACCATCGGTGATGTTTGCAGCTCCGGTATCCCTGCCGACACTTGCTGGATCCGGACGCTGCTACGCGGGAGGAATAAATAACCAACTCTACGACTGCTAAGAGCGCTCTGCACACAATTCATAGTTAGGTAGTAAGGTCAGAAGTCCGATCACCAGCTCCTAGAGTAGTGATCCTTGCGGCAATTAACCATGGCCGTGTGTGGTTCCCTCCTGTTACTGCCGGCGTCTCTTCAGTTGTGGTCCCAGAAGAATGCAAGCCACGAGGATCCCTTGAAATTTGTTATCAAAATCCATTGCTGGAGAAGGTGTTGAAATAAAAGGCATTCCAGCTTCACGGCCACATTGTTGGGAGTCGGTATCACAGGCGCCGAACATCTGACCGCGCGGGTTGTTGGCCTAGTCTCCGTATCGATGCCTGCAGGCTGTAAAAGCAAGGTCTTCAGGTGTGCAGATCCGTTCTGGAATCCCCACGCCGATCCAACCTTTGTATGATACGAAGATGATAATAATAAAAATAATTAATGCCACAACATTCCTAGCCATTCAGAAGCAGATAGGCAAGCTTAATAATATTAATATCATACACTACTGATGATGGCCGACTCCAGAAAGCTGAACGTCATCGGTAACTGGCAGCGGGATTCCCAAACTGTCCACTGTCCACTTTGTTGCTTAGTTCTGGGTCCCAGTGGGTTTCTGCCGTTCTCACAACGAAACTGGCGCAGGATGCTCTGCCTGAGCGCAATCAACTCTGTCCCAGAGCAGTCGGGGACTCAGTAACTATGGTACTGCCTGCTATCTGGGGCAGTTCCTGCGAGCATCACTCTTGCGGCACACACGGAACCCCCCACTTGTTGCCCTGTCATCCTGCTTTCGACCTGGTCGCTGCACCGAGGAATCAGTATCTTTTTCTGAATCAGACTCTTGTACTCTTGTCAGAGACAGACCGAACTCCGCCAGACTGTACCATAGTGTCATGTCACGTGAGGTCGCAGCCACTTCTTCAAGGGCTTGCTCGCCTGCTTGACTCATTGGGTAATTAGCTGATTTGCTTCTGGGGAAACAAGCTGGGCGGATAGTGCAAGGGAGTATTATTATGACAATCTCCTAGTAGTACATTTAAGCTTACTGCAGTACCTGCTTTGGAAGCTAGACCTGAAGCGGCATGTACATATTACTTTAGGACTCGAGCAATTCTGATAGATCTATTATCACTATTAGGTAGCTTTCGATTTCAATCGTCACTCTCGTCTAGCACCAGCTCGCGCAGTGCGTCATCGCGGGCCCAGTCGACTCCGCTGGCCACAACAACAGCACTGGCGATACCTTTGATGGTTTCCCACCGTGCCCGGCTCTTCTTATGGCCTGCTTCAAGCTCCTGCAGCTGTGCCCTGAGCTTTGGGTCCGTGATCTCTTCTTTCCACGAGGATTCTTGATCCGTCAGTTCGAGCAGTGTGCGGACGAGCCGCTGGTTCTTCTCTGTGATCTGTCTATTATCTACTTCTGCATTAGAGAGTGCCTCTAGGATCTCCGTATGCGCAGCGGCAAGGTTCTCGTGGACGAGGGCGAGTACATCTCGCCGATGTATCAGAGGAAGCAGAGCTCTGCTACGCGTCAGTGTCTCTGTAGATTGGGCGTAGACCAGGTATACTGGATAAAGGGCGGATTACCTTTCAGCAGGTGACACTGCCTTTAAGTGCACTGCTTTCAGGCTGGGATCGGTCATAAGAACGGCCTCGACAGCCTTCTTCCTCACGGAATATGTTGCTCGTGCCTCGAGGAGTTCGCGTTCCGCGATAGCGATTTGCTGCTCGACATCGTCATCGTCCGATGCTTCTTCCACATCTGGTAGAACTTGTTCAGCTATAGCCTTTTCCTTGTTGTAAATGTCGCCGGTCTGCACGCGTACCTTGTTCGAGGAGCGCTCTCTCGAGTGCCTGCTCTAAGATCTGGTCGTACAACCGCAGCGTCAATGATTCCTTATCAGATAAAGACAACGCGTCTCTGCGGTCATTGCCAGCCAGCTCCAGAAGAGCAGCCTCAGCCGGTGGCAGCTGCGATTCGTCGCGCGCACCGGAGATCGATGCCATGAACTGCGATCTCGATCTCGTGGCAGCAGACGACGGCCATCGCGTGATCGGAAAGGTCATGAATGAAAGCTGATCGTTTCGCCCAGTTGCGACCGATTCGGCGGACGGTGGGGATCCCCGGCCGGCGCTGTCACTGGACGGATTCGCTTAGCTCGGGGGGAGCTTCAAGTCGCCCAAGGCACCCCGAACAGCTTAACTGCAGTATCATTCCTACCTCTCCACCGCTCTTAAATCTCCGATCTCACCTGGAACTAACCATGAACCTGTGCTTCTGTCGGTGAGCAGCGGATGTCATTACAGATCTACATCGCCCATACGGGTGAGCGTTTGCTTGCTGACCCGGTGTCGTTTGCTTCGTATGTAGTCTCAAGAGAGTCACCGCTGTTAGGGCGGCTCCCGTGGAATGCCACTGACGCCATCTCCAACTATCTAGGCCAGACGCACTACGGTCATGGATCGCTCGCAGTACTTCCATCTCGCCCCAGAGGCAGATCTTGATGACTGCTCGGGGTAAGAACGTCAAGATTCAGACGCTTGCCACTGAGGTATTGCTGCTTAATCCTGTCGTCATACTCGAAGCTCTCGAAGCTGACCAGGAGTGATCTATAGAACGAGATCTTCGTCTACGATAGGCAGTATGTCAGTGAACCCGGCAAAATTCAGGTCCCCGAAATACCTTCACCACAGCCGCTGCAATTGAGCCCAGCTCCGGACACGCTGGCGGACCAGAATAACCTTCAGGCATGGCGGAATCTCTACATGGCCCGCAGGACCTGGGCCCTGGACGTTGCAGAACGTTGCGTCCCCATCAACGACGCCATCCAGGAGCACACTGAACGGGCGGATAACATCTACAGAGCTGTTGGTGTCGCTCTGGAGAATCTAAAGGCTCACGTGGGCAGCCTGGAGCACAGATTCCAAGAGGCTCAGGCATGGGCAAATGATCTCCTGAAGGAGCAGATGTCCGTTCTGGAAGGGTGGCAAGGAGCGTTATCCAAATTGGAGAATATCCCTGCGAGGAAGGATTTCACTTTTCTCGGCCGGCCGTCCACTCCCAAGAAGGACAGGGATCGTTCGAACGGGACACTGCAAGACTTTGTGGACGTGGAGGAGGTACGGCAAGCAGGGCCGCATGCTTCAGCTGCATCTCAGCAGTTCGCACACCGAATCCAGGACATAGAGAAGGCGGTGGGAGACATCGCCTCCGACACGCAGACCTTGTTGGTCGAAGCACGACCGGAGCATGGTGACACTGTGGAGGGCCTTTTAGAGGAGGTCGAGGCCCTTGCTAAGAAGATCAGTTCGGATTATGAGCATGTACTAGGACTACCAAGCAACACGAAAACTCTCGCCAACGTCTCAAGGATGGCGCTAAGTCATACGAAGAACATTTTGCCGTCTCTACGGGAGATCGTCTTCGAGTTCCAGGCAGCACTCGACCAGGCTGTCAAGAGGCGCAATGCGGCCACAAAAGTAGCTATCAATCATATGCGGACCATCTCCTCTATCGAATCCCGTCTTGCCGAGGTCCAAGCGCAGATTGTCAACTTGGACGTTGAAGGGGACGCCTTTGAACCTCTCTACTCTGTCTTTCATATGCCGTTTGTCTACGGGTCTGTTCTCATTGAGGCTGTGCGCCGACGCGAATGGGGTGAAAAGATGAAGACGGACTCTTTGACCCTGGCGGAAGAGATGGCCGTTTTCAGGGATGAAGAACAGCGTAGAAGGAGAAAATGGTTGAAAACGATGGGCGACTTCTTGTCGTTGTCCGATGACAGCACACCGGGCATTGAGATTAATCTACAGGGTCATGAACTACAATGGCCCGACGTTGCCCGCAAGGAAGTCGAACTATATATCGATGAATTGAAAGCGAATGGCATGTCTGGCATCGTCGAACAGTTGTCACAGATGTATAGAGATATTGACGCTCCTACTCGCCAGCAAAAACGCAGGGCGAAAGCTTTCAAGCATGGCAGTGTGTTTGATATGGGACGCAGCTCGCTTCTGATCCGTGGCGACGACATGGTTCGAAGTTTGAAGGACGAGAAAACCAAATTGGAGGATAAGCTGAAAGGTTCCGAGAGTCGCATTCGCAAGCTCGAAGATCTCCTTCATAGACAAAGCCAAATCAGTCGGCCTGTAAGTGGCAATTTCGGCGCTGATATACCGACCTCTCCTGCCTCACCTCGGCCGGACCCATTTTCCAGGAGGTCGTCCGTATCGTCTAGGCGGATGTCATCCAATCAGCCACCGGAAGAAAAGGCCCTTGTCCAGCGCATCGTCGCTCTGGAAGCGGAACTTGTTGCGGAGAGGGACACAGTCCAAAGGCTGCAGAAAGAAGCACACGCGGAGCGGCAGTCTAGCACAGATAAGATGCAGGAAGCGCAGTCGACAAAGAAGGACCTCATAGGTAATCTCGAAGCCAGACAACGTGAATTTCAAGATGAGCGAAGATTCCTCGAGTCTGAAGTAAAGAAATTCAAGCTCAGAGCGGAAGAAGCGGAGGAGGAACTTGACAGGGCCATGGACAGCAGGGAGCATGAAAAGCAGGAATCCGACGAAAGGATACAGACATTGGAGGCCGAGATTGAGGCTGTTCGAGCGCAGACTGCGGAAGAGCTGCAGAGCATCAGTGAGCAGATGGAGCAAATCAAGCACGACTATGAATCTCAAAAGGAAAAGTCCGACGCTCTGGACGCGCAGGTCCTGGCTGAGAAAGAAGAGGCCGAGAGACTACGGGCTAGGACTGGAGAGCTCGAGAAGCAAGTCGAGGAACTGGAGAGACGTGAACGTGAAAGCATCAGTTCTCTGCAGGCGGCCCATATGCAACTGTCGCCAGAGGGCTCTGCGCCGGATGATTTCTCTAGGCTTGTGAAGGCAATTGAAGTTCTGTCTGAAGGCTTGGCTATCCATGCTAGGACAACAGAAGAGAAGAACGCCAATGCCATTGCTGAAGTGGAGTCGCTGAAAGAGCGCCTTGCACAATTGGAAAACGAGACACAGGAGCTGAAGAAGCTCTCAGATATGCGCGAATCAGAACTTTCGCAGCTTAAGGACGAGCTTTCATCTGAGCGGTCGAGATTGTCTGCGGCAAAAGCTGAACTGGTGGAAGAACAATCACAGCTTCAGCATCTAAGATCGAAGTTTGCTGCCGGAGAGACCGGCTCAGAAGTCCTCCGAGAGCGTGTCGCTGAAGAAGAAAAGAAAGCGGCCAGTCTTTCCGAGAGGCTTTCACAAGTGGAATGCAAATCTCGCGCTGCGGAGGAAGAACTGCTTACATGGAGAAAGAAAGGTGAAAGTCTTATAGAATCCGAAAAGCGCGCCGTGTCTCGCCTGAATGCCCGCGGCGAAAGAGCGCGGCAGATATCAGGCCAGCTTTACGCACAGGTAGAGAAAGTTGGACGCATGTTGGAACATCTTGGATTCACAGTGGTCCGCCAAGATGGCAATATCACGGTGCAGAGATCATCGAAGGTTAATAGCTTGTCGGGTATTGGAGAAGGTCTTGCGACCTCCGGTATAGCCTCTGTACGACCAGATGCACAACTTGTCACTTGGGTCCAGTCTGAGGATCCGGATGAAGAGGCTGCCAGGTTTGCCTCCTTTATGGAATCCCTCACGAAGTTCGACATCGACATCTTTGGGGACGCGGTCGTCAAGCGAGTGAAAGATATCGAGACTCTGGCAAGGAAATGGCAGAAGGAGGCTCGGGGTTATCGCGACAAATACCACCGTGCCCAGAGTGAAGCACATGATAAGATTGCCTACCGGTCATTCAAGGAGGGCGATCTCGCCTTGTTCCTCCCAACCCGAAACCAGACGATCCGGTCATGGGCAGCATTCAATGTCGGCGCACCGCATTACTTCCTGCGCGAGCAGGATGTGCACAAGCTGTCGAGTCGGGACTGGTTGCTCGCACGGATTAGCAAGGTAGAGGAGCGAGTGGTGGATCTGTCTAAATCAATGAACAACTTCAACCCGGATCGCCGGTCGATAGCCGAAGCGAGCGACGGTGCGTCTTTGGACGACGAGAACCCATTCGAACTGTCCGATGGCCTTCGTTGGTATCTGCTAGATGCTCAGGAGGAAAAGCCAGGAGCACCCAGTACGCCGGGTCTGGGGAAGAGTACGGTTGCGTCGGCTCATGTTGACGCCAAAGGCAGTATTCGTCTCAAGGCTAGCGGCGGGAATGTCGCCAAAACATTGACCAAGAGTCTCGATAGCCGTCGAAACAGCTCCGCCTCCAAGAAAGGCACCCCTACTGCGTCGACACCGGCTGGGGAACCCGCGGGCGATAGCAGCGAGCAGGCTGCGGCAGCAGATGTCGGGACACAGCGAAGAGAGGGAGACCCTAGATCTGATGAGGTTCGCAAAGACCAGCTCCTGGGACCCTGAACCGGTCCTCTTGCCAGACTATTTGTGTTGTCTCATGGCAGCTGACAGACCCATATAGGGCTCGGAATGGGGAATCGAGCGGGGAGGACCAGAACAGGGGCGTATCTCACCCTCTTCCTCGAGCAAAAGGGCCAGCATGACGGGCTCTCCCTCGCCGACTCCCGCGTCGAACAAACGTCACTCCATCGCCCGATCGCGGCCATGGGAGAAGCTCTGGTCCCTCGATTACCGAGTGGAAGGTGGAAGACAGTGAAAGGAAAGTGAAGGTTGAACTCGATGTGGAGGAGTCCGGGTTTTTATTTCTAGCGTATAAGCGATGGAGATAGATCAGTCATAGTTTGAAGATACCCATCTTATTTGGAGTACACGTATAGCTTGCTATTTACCATGGACAATGGACCGGATGAGATTGAGTACTTGTGTGGGGACCTTGACAAGGGGCGCTGTGTATTTGAGATTCATGGACATGTCCTTTTATTCTCCATGATTTATTGTGTATTGGTACTGTACATATGAACATAGACAAGCCTACATCTAATCCTGCGTAAACGACTGCCTGCTAGAGCCCAACCACAATGGAAGTGACAACGTTCCTATCATTCGAATCCGGGTAAGCCTTCCATACCACCGACCTCCCGCCAGAACTGGGAGAAGTCAATGCCCTCATTCTCAAACATCTGCTTCGCCTGTACCATAGCGGACCGTTGCCTCTCGGGCGTAAAGCCACCAGGCTGGGTGCTCTCGTACTGAATCAACTCTACCCAGCGGAAGAACAGACTCTCCTTACCCATCAACGTCAACTTATCCTTGAACAGGACAATCTTATCCCTCTGCCTCTTCCGTTCCTCATCCGTCTCCTCATCCGCCACCCGCCAAATCAACCACCCATCATCCTCCGTATGAACAAGCACTGCCGTCCGGAACTCATCCAACGGCACGCCCTCCCCCTTACGAGTCTTATCAACCAGTCCATGCGCGCGGATCATGCCCTCATAATCCAAATCCCAATGCGCATCCACAAGCAGCAACCCACTCTTCTGAATCTTCTCAGGCGTCACAGCGGGCACAACAATCTTCTGCACCGTCTCCTCATCTTCATAGATCCATTTATTCGGCTTCAGCTTCTCACTCCAGCTCTTCTGGCTACGACGAACAATAACCTCCCTCTCGCGGAAACCGACTACATAACGCCAGCGCACGGGACCGCGCACGAATCGAATCGGCCATGCGAGAAATAGCGACAGGATGATATAGTCGACGATAAACGTCCCCGCGCGACGAAAGATGTGTCCGCCAATCTCCTCCCAGGAGATAGCGGAGGTATCGATGCTCATGGAGCTGGTAAAGCCAAGCGCCGTGGCTAGTAGAGGCGGGTAGATGGCGAGACCCTTGTAGACGCGCCATGCGATGAGGGCGGTGATGAGGGCGTTTAAGATGATCGGGACGATGAAGGCTTGTTTCTTCAGCTCGATGGGATTGCGGTCGATGTGGATGAGGTAGATTTCTTTGGCGGAGAGGGGTTCGAGGAATGGTTGGAGGTCGGATGGGGCTTTGACGAAGGGTGTGAGAGGCTTTGTTTGCTTGGAGGTTGTTGTTTTGGAAGCATAGCCGGAGACAGAGCTTTTGTCCTTTCCGGACCGTCTGGTGGCTTTGGTCATGGTGTTTGCGATGTTGAAAAAAGGAGCGTTGGGAACGATGTCTTATCTCTTGCGTTGTCCGTGGAGGGTCATGTACTGTACTTAGGCGGGAAAGGAGGATGGTTTGTTTACTTCATGTGGATGAATTCGGTTCGATGAAGGGGCCTGCTCTGGTTCAAATCGTTGCAGGAAATGGGTATAGATCCCGGATCTGGAGGATTGTAATATTGTTCTATTTAAATGATATTGATATCGATCAGGAGCGACTGTTCGACTTAACGCCGTATTCTCTATCGTAGGCCAGCCTAACCGCATCGGGGCCTCACTCTCCGCCTTCCGAAGCTCATTTTAGAACGCGAGACACGTCCCTCTTTTGCGCTGGGAATTCCCTGGCAACGGTGTTGAACCAGTTCTGTTTTGCTACTCGAACGGTGGCTAACACGATGCCCACCGCAGTATACGCGTCCTAACAATGTCTACCCCCGATCGCAAGTTCGATCGGTTCTCTTCCCGGCGCAACAACCATCTCCCATACGAGTCGCCCTTCCGACGAGCGCGCCTGAATAACCACTCCGCACCCGATATCGATGTGTCGCGCATCCCCAGTCCCAGTGCGAAATATGGCGCGAGTCCACGGAGGAGCTTTGGCCAGACGCGGACACTGAGAGGCGCCTATGAAGCGGCATCCCGAACAGGCACAACAATGGCAGACGACAGCTCGCGGCCAATAATCCCGCCGATACGCTCTGCGGGGAGGACTCCAAGCCCCCAGACTAGACGACAGAGAAATGCGTCTGGATCGGCACGGTCGCCGGTATCAGACGTATCCAGTCCGCCGGGAGAATTGCTCGATGCGTACCGGCAGATCAACGATGCGGACAACCTGGTCGATTTGGTCGAACAGGACGAGTATGACTTCCAACAGGACCAGCTACGAACGGACCGCATGCGGCACCCCTCACCGCGACACACGATGAGAGATACTCATAGGAGAGCTTCAGATCACATGGATGAAGATCTAAGCTTCCTGGACGAGCTGACGGACGACTCGCTGCGGGCGAACCTCGCGAACCATATCCGGGATGAGCAACGACTCAAGCGCGTCACCGCAAAGGAATCTCCCGTGTTCAGCAGAGCAAAAGTGGGAATCAAGGCGGCGCTGTCGGCAGACAATCTGCAACGGCGCGAGACACAGCAGGCGGAGGAGGTCGACGACGGCATGGACCCATCATTGAACCTTCCAAGAAGTTGGGGTAATGGGCGACGAAGTCATAGGGACTGGCTGAGCACCCTCAAACGTCGCAATGGGAATGCATCAATGGAAGAACCATCCAAGGACGAACCAGTCGTTCCAGGATGGGAGCCCGAGATTGACTTCACGGCCAGATCGCTGCAGGTATCCGACAGCCCTCCCATGCGCAGACCGGCTGAGACGCGAATGGGAACGGAAAGAGTGATGGGACGTCGATCTCCAAGGTCGGCCAGTGAAGACACGCCAAAGAATATCTCACCAGAAAAAGGGCGGCCGTCGCAGAGTGGAAGTCCGATCCCCAACAGTCCAGTTGTCATCTACAAGGATTCAAGCAACAAGCCCGCCATGGCCAAGAACGATTCACAAGAGCTTCTGCGCAAGCTTGCAAGGGCAGAAAGCCCGCCTCAGAATACGCCGCAGACTAGCACTCCAGAATCAAAACCTGTCGACAAATGGATGTTGGCGAAAACACCAGTCGTAACTGGCGCGTGGGTGGACACGCCCATGACTGAACGAGTTGCTAAACCTCCGCAAGACGTAACAGAAGAGATACTGTCGCCCAGCAATACAGCGCGCAAAACAAATCCCAAATCTGAAGATACCCCTCAAGCGCCAGAAGAGCGGCCACCGCAGAAGCAGGAGACGAAGAAATACGGATCAGAAAAGGAAGAAACGAAGAAGCAGGAGCCGGCGAGAAATGAGCCACAGAAGAGACCCGCGCAGAAAGAGGAGCCTAAAAAGCCTGAAGAGAAGAAAGTGAAGAGAAAGCTGGAGCTGATCAAACCTCGCCTACCAAAGAGCGCCTTGGAGAGTGTCCTTGAACACGCTAAATCCGAAGACCACTCTTTGATGTTGGGCGACGATACGATCGACTCTCTCCAGAATATGCTTGATCAGGACTCAAGCTTCATCAAGACCGAAGATGATTCTGCTACCGATGACCAGGTTGATCCGACGATCTCAGAATACGACGACCCCTCGCTACCTGGAGAACCAGTCGTTTTCCTAGATAATATGAGCACTAAACTTCGTTCTATGGGCAAGAACATCCACGAGGCAAGACAGGGACTCCACAATCTAGGCAGCGATCTCGAAGGCTATCTCTCCGGCAGGAAAGCAGCATATCGACAGGATGGTATCTCCCATCGCATCTATCGCCTGAGATGGTTCATCCTCGCCGCTATCATCTGGTACTGGACAGAGAACGTTATGTGCAGCTACTACTGCCACCCCTTCGTCGCAGACACCTGCGATCGCAATTGTCTCGCTCCTGATGCACCCCGCTTCCCATTCGTCCTTCCGACAATGCTCTGGCGCTGGTCGCATCTCTCCACGGTTTTGACACCGGTATTGACACTCCTCGTCGCCTTCTTTCGGCTTATCGCTCAACTCTTCGGTTTTTGGGACGGCTATTTGGACGACTCTCCATCTTCAGTGCAGCCATGGGGGCTGAGCAAATTCGGATTTGGCCATGGCCAAGGGCCACCCCTTCGGAATATCCCTGTCGTCATCAAAGGCACACCGAACAGTCAACACACGCAAAGTATACGAGCCGCCACTGGCCTTCCAAGTCAGATACAGGTCCCTACGAACCGAGAACCGACACAATACTGGGACAATGATGGGCTCAGTATGGACAATGACGAGGATCTCTAAATAAACAACTGGTGACTGTTAGACAATTGCACTTTCTGGTCCGGGGCTCTCTTTATCCATTTTCCCTTTTCTTTTTTGCGACGAAAGCAAGGCGGAGCATCGAACCGGAACGGAATATCAAGCGGAGTCAAAAAGGAGATTATTTAAAGGCGTTGGTTTTAATGATCAGGAAATCGGGAGTTCGTCGGTATAATATTCCGTCGTCACCTTTGCTAGTTATTCAATGGATTTCTTTTGAACTTTCATCTCGATGATACCATGCTGCAAGACTGTTGGAGATGAGACTAGGGGAAGGGGATCAATTAAAGATTAGGTAGATCGAAGAATAAATCTGACATAGCATGGGCTAGCATATCTAAGTACTTGGTTCTAGTCTAATCTTGCCTTGCAAGGGCACAATGGAAAATCTATCAGATTCTTCATATACATTTTAATTCAAAGATTTTAAATCTTATGTATGAGCGTGTAATATGCTCGTTCCATATTCATAATTCTCTGATCCATCAGAGAGAGGGACATATATAAAGACAACATGAAGTGCAAAGGGGGTATGGTATGTGCGCTGTTTCCATATGTTCAAAAATGAAGGGAAAAAAAACACAAGAATAAAAGCTAATATTGAGCGAGAACAGCAGCAAAGGGAATTCAAGGGTATAAAACAGAGGAAGAATATGAACAGAGAAAGAATAGCTCTGTTCACAACTTTGATGATCTCTCTTTCCACTGACTCACGAGCGCTTGTTCACCATCAATGCGCCATTTCAAGCCCTTGTGCAACAGTTTATCGATTTCCTCATCACTGAGAGACGGACACGCCTCGTCGATCGGAATGGTTTTTGTTCCCCGCAGCTTATATTGCAGATAAGTGATTTCTCCAGTACGCTTGATGGGACGGCCTGCGACAACGTCGCGGCAGAATTTCGTCCAGGTCTCGAAAGAGCGTCGTCCCGCGGGCGTTCCGAGCATGATCATGCCGAAGCAATGCGGCATGCCTTCGAATTGCTCCACCACGACTGTTCCGCCGGCGTGGTGAATTTTGCGCGCGACCAGTAGTCCTTCGTCCGTGAGGCCTTCCTCGCCCATGACCATGAAGATGGGCGGGGCGTCTTCCCACAGCTCTTTTGGAGCAGCGAGAGGGGAGACTAATGGGTGCGTTACGCAATTTGCGTATGCGTACATGTCCACGCGTGGTGGGCTTCGAGGCCAGACGTCATCGTCGGGGAAGGGGTATGGGTGATAGAGCGCCTCTGGGACCTGAGGAGGAGGACCGAGGTAATCGAACTTTGCGTTTCTGAAGACTGAGGGCATTGAACGGGTCACGTCGCACCAGGGGGAGACCAAGGTCACGCCGGCGGGCAGGTCAATGGGGACTTCCTTTCCATGGAAGCGGACTGTCGCCGTGGGAGGGATCCGGCGCAGCGTGAGGAGTGTCTGTAGAAGAACGAGGCATAGATTACCACCCGCAGAGTCACCGGCTAGGACGATTTTGTTTGCTGGAATGGGGTCGTGCAGCGACCCAGCAGGCGGGTGAATCAGAGAGAGATATGCGGTCAACGCATCGATCAAGGCTGCCGGAAACGGATGCTGAGGAGCAAGACGGTATCGCACCGAGAGAACAGGGGCTCCGGTCATCTTCGAAAGATGCGCAACAGGTACGCGATGTGTACATGGGTCCATTAAACTGGTATGAGAGTCAGCAAGTCGTCCTTGGAGCGTTAAAGAAGCAGGGTGAACTTGCTAGTATGCGCCTCCGTGAAAATACAGAATAACCATATCGGCCGGCGAGTCCTTTCGCAATTCCTCATACTTCTCCTCCTCCGAGATATCAGGCTGCGGCGTCTTCTTCTCCACGCCTTTGCGGTATCCCGTCCACTCTGCCTCGACGGCCGTAACGCCGGGAATATCGTACGTCTCTTCACCTGTCGTCTTCAAATTCTCAACAGCATCCAGCACGGCTCTCTGGACGTCATCCTCCGGCTTTGGTAACGTAATCTTCGACACCCACATAGGCCCTTTGATCCCCGGATCTCGCATGCTGCTCTTCTGCTGCTTGCTCACGGGCATGCTGTAGGTAATGAACGACCGGATAATCGCGACTGTAAGTTCAGTGCGTAGATCCTGCTTGTCCCGGACGGGCGACATGCGCACGCCATGCAGCAAGATTGTCTTGAGGATCAGGGGGATCCTCCAGCATAGCGCCTTCAGCTTGGCGACTGCAGAGTCGTGACTGCTCATTGCGACGGCGATTTATTCTATGGCGTTGAGTACTCGATCTAACTAAGTACCTAACGAGCGGAATGCGCCGGGGGTTTGAACTTGGGGGGGTATCGAGAATGCACCAAAAAAAAGAAAGACAGAATTAGACAGATGGCGCAAAGACGTACATGATGTGCTAAGAGAAAAAATGAAGAAAAGAAGAAAAAAATGAAAAAAGAAAAAAGCCGTTACCGATTCCAAGGTACGGCGGAGGAGAACGCGCAACGGGCCTCGGTCCATCCAAGCATCCACGGGCCAAGCGCCATGGAACGTCATCGTCCGGTATCAGCGATCATATCGATAAAGATAGTATTATCTATGGTACGGAGTAGTACTCGATTTACAGAGCATTCCTGAGATCGGGGAATGCGTGGTATCGGTCCACGATGTGAAACATATGCTAGACATATATCTGTCTTCTCAGGGAATCGCTTGAGCATGTGCGAGCATGTGGCGATATGGAAAAGGTCTATTCTGACACTGACCATGAGAGTCTTGTTCTTGGTCGATCCTTGGCTCTCTCTATGGCTCGATCCGTGGGATGTTTCCGGATTCTCGTTGAGGATTAGGCGATGTGGGAGGATCGACACAGCTCGTGCACGTGGACAAGATATAACGCTTTCTACGGAGTATTGAAGGGAAACCATTGAATTTATCGATCCATGGTCTCAGAAATAAGGGTAACAATCTAAAGGAGAGATTATCGATTGAGAATCAAGCAAGCGTTGTGTTTCAGGTGCGGTAACCATATATTTACTAGCTGGAGTTAATTGGATCATTTGTATGTACATGCATTGACTGAACGCCAGAACGTCCATCTACACAGATAATAATATTTAAAGAGTGAATAGCTTGAAGCCTGCAAGAGGAAAAATAGTGAAAGGAGAGTCTACTACGCCTGTTCGCCTTGTATAATCCAAAGAATCAAACGCATCCCGAGTGACGCCATAGTAGAGAACTAAAACAAGCAATATCATCGTTCAGTCGTCTCGTCTTTCTTCCCCGGATCCTGACCGGGGCCCAACTGTTCAACCTCTTTCAAAGGTGCGCGGTTCCGTGGATCCAGGACCTTTTGGTAGACCTCTTGTTCGCCCTCCTTGAGGCCATGACCCGAAGGATCCCGCCTTATCAAGAAATTCTGAACCCTAGCCTCCGTCGACTTCATCTGGTTCTGAGTCTGCTGTCGCCGTCCAGCCAGGAAACGCATGGACTGTTCGTTCATATCGCGGACCTTCTCGTCAAATCCCATAGTGAATTGGCCCAGCCAGGATGCCTGCACGGCAGCCCCGAACATGGCCAGGAGGATAACGAACGTCGCAAAGGTCCGGTGGTCCACGATTGTCCGTTGCTTTGGGCTATCGCGATTATACCATCGTTGCCAGTCTTCCCACGTCGCATTGGCAAAAATCGGGTCATCCATGTTCATTGCCGGCTGGTACCGCGGCGGCGGCATTTTGTTATCAGGGTGGTCGTGCCATCCGATTCCGAACTGATCGTAGGCGGCTCGTTTCGAGGGATCGGAGAGGATCTCATGGGCAGACACAATGAGTCGATACCGTTGAAGACGGACTTCACGAGTAATATCCTTGCATAAGGGATGGTCGTCGCCTCGCCGGTCGGGGTGGTAGATCTTGACCAAATCGTAGTACCGTCGTTTCGAGTACGGCGCACTCCTGTCTTGCTTGAAAATATCATAGGGAGTGAAGCTCGGAGTGCTCGGCCATGACAGATCAGCATCCGAAGAATCCTGAACGGTGGCATACAATCGGCCTCGAGCACGACATGGTCCTGCCCGCACAGTTGGCCGCGACGGAGATGCTCGCGGAGCTGGAGGGTAAGCAGTCAAGACCTGCAGACCGCCGCAGCAGATAACATTTGTCTTCCTGAACATTGCCGCATGGCCCTAGGCGATCCAGGGTCGCATTCTCACCTCCAGGTCGTCCGACAGATAGAAGGGAGAATCTCGTCCATAAATGCTGAATAACGCCGGAGGCAAACCCCCTCAATCCTGCTCGGTATCACGTCACGTGTCTGCGGGACTTGGACCGTCGAGCGCGACAAGAGCTGCTCGTTACCTTCAGATCAGACTAAATTCTCCCCACCTACAGTCTCTGTCCGCCATGGAGCGAGCTGAGGACGATTCCCGGGATCGTCGCCGGAGACGCACTTCGTCAGCCTCTCCTGACGCCCCAAAGGAGCGGAGGCGAAGGGACCGCGAGGAAGAATACAGCGGCACGCGACGCCGCGACGACGGACGGAGCTCGAGGGAAGACCGCAGGAGACGCGATTCTTACAGCCCTGACAGCAAGAGCAGTTACCAGAGGGATGATCGGCGCCGTGAACGACGCGACCGCTCGAGAGATTCTGCTGACGCTCGACGAAGGCGCCGCAGTGTGTCCCGAGAGGACCGTCACCGCAGACGCCATCGCCATCGCCATGACGATGAGGAAGACAGACCGTCCAAGAGACCTCGAAGCAGGTCGCGATCCCGTTCACCAGCACCACGACGTCGCCGGTCTCGTTCTCCTGCAACGCGTCCGGGGAGCACCTCCCCGCGCGCCCTGAAGCGGTCCAAGGGTCCTCTGCCGTCGCAAAAAGACGCATTCTCTAACGAGGTAGCCAAGACAGACTCGCCAGCACCGGAGAAGCAGAGGCCAAATTTCGCAAATACGGGTCGATTGGCAGCGGAGAGCAATACAGTGACGGTCAATGGCACCTCTGTTGTGCTCAAGTACCATGAGCCGCCAGAGGCCCGCAAGCCTCCCGCCAAAGATGCATGGCGGCTTTACGTGTTCAAGGGATCTGATCTGTTGGAGACGGTGGAATTGGGCGGACGCAGTTGCTGGCTGATCGGACGAGAGAGACTCGTGGTTGACTTTCCCGTGGACCATCCCAGCTGCTCGAAGCAACATGCAGCCATCCAATTTCGCTACGTCGAGAAGAGGAACGAATTTGGAGACCGTATCGGACGGGTTCGACCCTACCTTATCGACTTGGAAAGTGCCAACGGGTCCATGGTCAATGAGGAACTTATCCCGCCAGGGAGATATGTGGAGTTGAGGGACAAGGACGTCCTCAAGTTTGGACTGAGCTCACGAGAATATGTACTCATGCTGCCTCCCCCGGAATGAAATCAGATTTCAGCCGCAAAGAATATACCCGCCGCCCTGAATTCTGGATCTGATCTACATGCTACGCGAGAACGACAGAATAAGTGAGACAGGCTACAAGATTATCGTGTCCAGCATGGAATAATACATAGAAACGAATCATTTCATTATTTATACATGCAAAGCAGCACCGCGTTCGCTATGATGAGAAATCATGCACAAGATTATGTTCCCGTTCCGTCACGGACAATATTTACGACAGCTTGCTGGAAGCCTCCTTGGCCTTGCCCTTGGCTTCACCGGCGAGCTCCTCCGCCTTGCCCTTGGCCTCTCCGGTGAGTTCAGCGGCCTCGCCCTTGGCTTTGGAGCCCTTGACGCCGACGGTGTCCTTGGCCTTTTCGGTCACCTGTTCTAGAAGGCTGTCAGCCTACCTGTCTTTGTGTCCATCGACAAGAAGCATGAAAATTGCACCTACCGCCTTTCTCAATCCCCTTAACCGCTGCATCTGAGATGGTTCGGTCGACCTTCTTCAGAGTCTCCTTGGTGGTCTCGACTGGTCCCTTCTGGTAGCTAGCCGTGGAGGAGAGGAAACGGGACCGAGCCACGGACAGGACGGGGGCCGTGGTGTTGGCAGAAACCCGCGCGGAGAGAGGAGTGACACGAGTGATGAACGACATGGTTGATTATCACTGTTGACGATTTGTTTTGTCCGGTAGTAGATCAGACAGGATAAGATAGATAGATAGATAGATAGATCAATCGATCACAAAAAAACCCCCCGATCGTTTTAAGTTCGGATGAATATGATGATAAAAATAATAAAATAATATAACATCCAGGAGCCCTACCTACTCTACTTTATATCCCTCGCCACAGCCACTCGGGGTTTGTTGTTTCAATGCCATCATCATCATCATCGACGTCATTGACCGCGACCGTTTCCGTTTCTTACGTCGATACACTGTCAAGTTAGGTAGTTTTGCCAAGTTGGTCAAACCACCAACCACCAAAAAAAAAAAAAAGAATAAAATCACCAAGGAAAAAAAAAAGCCACTTATTTTTTTTCCCCACATGATCGGATGGTAAGGAGCCCTGGTTTTGAGAATAAGTTACTTAACTTAGAAATATCGTTGGTGTTCGGTGATCGTTCGAGTTATGCTATGCTATGCTATGCAAACTTGTGCATGGTGTCTTGTTGGTTTTGGCTTTCTTTTTTCCTGGTAATGGGGGTTTTTTCTTTTCTTTTCTTGTTATTAAGATTATTATTAGAAAATACTTGATATTGGCACATGATCCTTAATGAGCAAAGTCTAGCATTATTTCCGTATATAGAAGCAAACCATGGCATGTCTTTCTCCTCACACCGCACCATGATGCAAAGACTAGTAAAATAGACACAGAAAAAAACCACATGCAAACTCCACAACAGTCCGCATTCGGGATCCTTTTTCTTTTCGTATATCACCATGGCCCCATTCACACTGCGTATGCACATTATAGGTAACAAACAAGAGAATTGAAAAAAAAGAAGAGCAAAAACGGCAACAGGGTATTAAGTACCTATGCAACATCTCCTGGAGGGATCTATGCCAGAACATCTCGGGAAAGAAATAAGACCACACAAACGCCGCTATCATGCTCGTTTTTCTCCATAATAAGACGGACCGACGCCGTCAAGCGAAACGAGGATATTGGGAATCAAACTGGAAAGAACAACGACAATATGAGCATCGGCAGAACGAAATGAAAGCTCAACAGTCCAGTGTCCAGTCATGCACTGACTGGAGCTCATGAGGTGTACATCGGAAAGAATAAGAAGCTCACAAACACAGAGATGTGAAGGGGAATAAACATAAGCAGAAACGAAAAATGATGACTGGACCCAAATCACATGCGCAATCCGAGGCCGCTGATGCCGCGCGAGGGAGAACTGCCGCTCCTTGCTCGTCGAACTGCGCTTCCCCGTGCAAAGGGAATCTGTGGCGAAGAGGTTGACGACACAGCAGGAGGGACGACCGAGACACCGGCATTATGTGTTGGAATATGGCGAGGCAGTCCTCCTTCCTGCACGGGTCCATAATTCTGAAGTCTGCGCCGTGGATCGTGGAGGCTGTACGCAAGATCACTAGGATACAAGGATTCAGGCTCTCCACCGTATTCGAATCTTGTCCATTGCCCGCTGAGATGAGCTGCACGAACATCCTGAGGAATATAAGCGGCCTCCGGTTGCAAGACATTCTCGTTGCCATTTCCAGCCCAACCTCCAGTGCCCGATAACAACTGCGGTTGTGGGATGAACTGAGAAGGTCCATTGAGCGGTGTCGCTGGTATAGCAGGTCCGATGGTTGGAATAGCGGTGCCTGCAGGTTGGTATCGGATGTTAGTAGGATCTGTGTGCCAGGATTGAGTCGACTGCGCCGAAGGGCCTCGAGACATGGGCTCGCCGTCAGAGATCGGCGGCTCAGATGTGTAACCTCCCGGTATATGAGTGGGTGACGCCCCTGGTAGAATTGCTGAAGGATGTGGGACTGGACTGCGGGAACGCATCGGGGGAGACGTAACAGGTGACATGGAAGTTGAACCAGCATGCTGCCGACGAGTTATCGAAATTTCCTCATCGTAAGGTAGCGGCGGAAGACCTCCAGGGGAAAGGCCAGAAGACAGTTCTCTGGTGATGTCCACGGATCTAGAGGAAGACCCTTGACGGGAATGACGGCGAGAGCCAGGTGCTGAGACTGGCTCCAGAGTCCTCGGACTAGATCCAGGAAGTGCAAGACCAGATTCGCTATGGGCAGAGTGGCTTAATTTTGCCTCTGCTGAGAAAGGTGAGGATTGTACGTTGCTAGAGCGACTTCTCAGCGAGTCTCCTGACGAATGGTTCCGTAGGGGCATAGCAGAACGAGCTAGGGCTGCTGAGGCAGGAGACGGAGAACTACCCCTGGATGATAGAGTCTTTGCTCGTCCTCTTCCTCGCGATGGCCCGGCCGCAATCGTTGCGTAAGTTACACTGTTTGATTTGTGGAGCTGTCCACGAGTAATAGGCTGAGAACCTCTGCGTGAAGGCAGATGCATTGCGGCCAGCGATGCCTCAGCTCTCGAGATCGGTGCCGATATTGGGTCTCGAACAGCGCCCTTACATTGAACCGAAGAGAGCTTGGTAAGGGCCGGCTTTGGCCTGAACTGGCCAAGGTCTCGAGAGGTTCTTCTGCCTTTGGGCCGGGAACTCCTGGCTGGAATGGGAATCTTCGACCTAGGTCTATGGACTACCTCCCAACCTTGTTCCTCTGACGATTGAGGAGGGCTCGAGGCAGGCGGCGTCGGCTTCTCCGTTATCTGGGAGAGCGTGGGGGATGTTCCATGAGCTCTGCGTCTGCCTTCTCCGTCGGTCTCATATCCCGCGTCCGGTTCTTGAGAGGATCCTCTGTAGATATGCGGAGGGAAAGGATCCAGACGGACGCGATGACTAGGCCTCATTTCCTGCGGGGACTCGACTCTTATGGAACCGGTCTCACTTCCATCCCAGCGTCCCGGGCCCTCGTCTGCGGACGATGACTCAGGAAAGGATGAGGAGCTACTTGAACGGTCGAAGATTGACTTCTGGTGTCGAAACGACTCCTGGGATGAACTGGGTGATATTCTTTGGATGTCTTTCTTGATGCTCTTGGCGACCTGTTTCAGGAGCTCACGGGCTTCACGAACAATAGGCGGCGAGACCGAGAGCTTTTTCTTCGAGAAGTGTTCAGCAAGGGTTCCTGCGTGTGTCTCATACTCCCGATAGTCCTTGACCAGCCCGGAGTCCTTCGAGTCTCGCATCTTCATGCTCGCATTTTCGTAAGATTTGCAGAAGACCCTCGTTGCAACAACCAACCAGGAATCATGGAATCCTGCATCCTGCATACCTCTGTCGGGACTCCTCCGTTGGGAGTTAGGTAACTGGCGCTGCTCATCGTCCATCAGTATCAGCTCATCGCGACAAAACCTTTGTACGACACTGTGGATCTTGATCACATCAATAGCACTGCGGTATACAGACGAGACCATCGTCTCCAGGCTACCGTCAGTCTGTGATTCAGACAGATCAGGCGCGACTGCTTTCACGTCTGGCAAATCCTCGCCAGCGCCCCCGAAGGTCGGACTCTTCCGTTTCAGGTTGTAGTGATCAGGACCTCTCTCGATCAGCCCGTAGCGAATTAGGACGGCAAACGTATTGTCAAGATCTCCTGGTTCTCCAGCATGGATGCTAGTCATGATCTGGACGTTGAAGGCGTCCAGTTCCGACTTCCCCAGGGTAAGAAGGCCAACAGGTACGTGATGTCCCAAGAAGGATAGCAAGTTTATCAAGTTCAACGCTTCGTAGTGTTTATTCACCCAGAGATCATTCATAATGATCAGGTATGGCTCTGCCAGCTTTTCATCGGTCAGGTGAGAGTTGATCTGGTAAGTCTCAATAGGCTTCGAAGAAGCATTGAGACGATGGCCAATTGCATGAATCGCCAGCGGCAAACACTGATAATACTCAGCTAGCTCCTTCGCCTTTTGCCTTTGCTTTATCGTCGGCAGTTTTATCCCTAGGTCTTTGAAGAGGAGCTTGCAAGCCTCTTCGACTTTAAGCGGTTGTACCATCAGACAGTATGGCTCAAATAATCGCTGTTTCTTCCGCAGTGTCCGGTTGATAGACGTGTAGATGATGCTGCTGTTCTTGTTGAAGGGCAGAAACTGCTTGAAATCGTTGATATCCTCGTCTTTGTCGAAAGTAAGGCCGTCAAATACCAGTAGCCATTCTTCCCTTGATTGGAACCAGTTTCGCACGATCTCCACATATCTGTCGGCGTTTCTTAGGTCTGGATTTCCAAACTCGTGGTCATCGACAAGAGCGGCCGCTTGAGCAATATCCCAGAAGCAGTTTGATGTTGACTGTAACGATTTGGCATCAATCCAAAAGACCCCCCCTGGATATTCCTGGCGATGTGTGTAAATATACTCCCGTGCAAGCTGTGACTTGCCAGATCCTGGGCCTCCACAGATAAGTACGGCCGTAACGCGTTCGGCGCGCTTTTTTGCCTTGAACAGCCTCGAATGTAGCTCCTTCAATTCTTTCTCCATACCGACGAAGAAAGCATTCGGGTGGAAGCCTGGTGGGACAACGAAAAGAGGGCTCTGCTGTGTCGGGAGCTCGAGACTCCAGGACAGGGGCGAATTTATTCCCTCCGAAGCTGGGCGTGGGGGGTAGGTGTTCGGAGTGCCTACGGAAAAAGAAGGGAAGAGTCAGCAAAGATCTGACAGCGAAACAAATCGTATTCTTGATTGAACAGGAAAGCAGCCTTATAGCACAGATAGGAAAGTTTTAGCAAGTCGCATTTGGTGCCTGAAACAATCACTCGTCATCGGGCTACTGGCACTTTTTCGTCTCCTGAGCCGACTTCTTCTACTTCATATTGCTTCAAGGTAACTTCACTGCCAGGTGCTGGAAGAAGATGCTGTTCCGTACCCTTCTGGCCAATGTCTGGCATGCTTCCAGTGAAAGCAGTATCCCTCCCCCCTGCATAAATTAGCACCATGGGCAAAATAGATCATTTCGTTCGAAGAGCTAACCATTATAGATCTCGTCAGCCCTTGCCTTTCTCGCGAGCATCAATTCTCGCTTCTCCTGCACCCATCTATTGGCGATAAAAGCCGGGGCGTCGCGCGCATAGCGTATGAGCGCATCAGCGACTGCTTCGTAGCCAGGTGCATCTTCATCGTCAAACTTGCACATATGACTGTGATCCGCTTCGATACCCATGCGCTCCACTCCGTCAAAGTTGGGGGCAGCAGAACGTTCGTCGACGATGAGTTCACGCGTGCCCTTTAGGTCCGTGGGCTTTGTCTCGTGGAAGAAGTAGATGCGGAACCGAGGCTGGATGTCCACGAACAAGCGGCTGATGTTCTGCAGAGTCTCGCTATCCGACTTTAGAGCCTTGATAAGTTGAGGCGACGAGTCCATAAACCTCTTCGGAAGCACTGCGCTGCAGATGTTCTGCAGTAGGAGACCCCATTTCGCGATATCTGAACCCTCATGCGGCGTTCCTAAGAAGAGGATCCCATAAGTCGAGACGTAGATCGATCTGAGATGCTCCAGCTTCTCATTTGCCACGCTTCGACAATAT
Source organism: Paecilomyces variotii (assembly GCF_004022145.1). Classification (NCBI taxonomy): domain Eukaryota; kingdom Fungi; phylum Ascomycota; class Eurotiomycetes; order Eurotiales; family Thermoascaceae; genus Paecilomyces; species Paecilomyces variotii. Next base: position 1,848,588 of record NW_021167143.1, on the reverse strand, counting down.
ATCAGAGCGCGCTTTACGATTAGACCTCCCAACGAGTGACAAACAAAGATGATAGGATTTTCTGAAGCTCCCCGCAGCTACTTTTCGTTTAGCAAAAGAAGACCCTATTCCGTAGAAAGGTGCATCAACTTACATTTCTGTTAGCTGAGAGGTCCGCTCCCAAAGTCTCCGCATGATGGTGGATTCTGTCCTTCGATGTGCCCTCCGTGAATGCTGTGACGTTCGCGTTGTATCCGTATGTCAGGATCCTCACTCGATACGGCTCGAGGATCTCAGGCAGCAAGTCGCCCGGCCAGAACACATCTGTATTGCGACTTGTCCATGTATCCTTGGGATGGCCGTTGAGGCCATGTACGAAGACGATACTATCACACGCGAGAAGTCAGTTCAGAGCTTGTCGACAAGAATGTCTGGTTATAATTTATATAGATCGGGTCAGGCTGCGGGGAACAATAAACATACTCGACCAGTGGTTTCTCAGCCTGCGAGCGGTAGACTTCAGTCACGCCAATCTGCTTGATCTGCTTGGGCTTGGATGCGCCCGTCATGGTTCTCTCTCCTGCGATCAGAACGAGCCGTTATTGCGTGCGGCTTTGCTCAACGAGAGCACATTCGACTTGAAAGCCTCTCGTATATATAGACTGAGTGAGCAACGCCGATCGCGAGGGGCAAGTGACAGGCCAGGAATGAGTGCAGCCTGGCGCGCGTGCTGAACCGTGTCCCGTGAGCTGAACAGCCTCCAGGAAGTTCTCTTTTTCAGCAGTCTGAGTAACAGAAAGGAGAAAATGGATGTCCAGCTGCCACTCCAGCGAGTGGAAATGAGCATCATCAGGGACGGCCAGCCCTTGTCGCTTCCTGAACTCGTCCAAACTCGAGGCGGCGCCCGTTAGTCGACGGCAGATCTCGCCCTCCCAGGCAGAGGCTGTGCTGGGGACCTGGGGCCGATTCTCCATGAAGAAAGGGCCATGGTCTGCTCTATCGAATGAGGATACGAGAGAAGCACATATCGCTACCCTCCTCTTGACGAACAAAGCTCGCTGGATGGTCGACAACCCAACCCGGGTGCGCAGGAGGCTCTTGGTTCCCCAGGTTGCCCGGTGTTTTACATTTAGCTGCAAGGCTGACCGGGCGTCGCGCACTTGTCTTGACTTACGGACAGCGCTGATCCTCAAAGTGATTGGATTAGGAGCGTTCTCTAGGTCTTCTAGGATTATTACTTGGCGTCAGGTCCCGCGCATCCATGGCCGCAAGTGAGTATGCAAGAATAGTAATCTTACGGATGGGAATTCTACTCTACTCTACTCCAGCATCACCTATTATTATTAACCGTCTCACGGCCATGCGCACTGACTACCGGGAAGATCTTGAGCCCGTGCTTACCCTCCTAAACCACTCGGATGCTCAGTCTGGAGAATCCTAGTGGCCGATCTCTGCGGACCTACAGTAGTCACGATCCCTGGGGCGCCGGATGGGACCTGACAGATTGCCCCGATACGAGTTGGAGTCAGGCGATCCTGAGGCCATTACGATAGATCTCCAGAAGTCAAGAGTATGTTCCAGTGTGAAGAGAGAGATCGACGCCTATCCAGGAAGATATTATTAGTACGGCGCATACATTTTACGAGTGCAACTCTACAGCAAACTTTCTCGAGGCTATGAACCTACTACATTGAAGAGCTGCCCCGTCGAGTCATACTGGTTAACTTAAACTTCGTGCCCGGTTGATCACATTCCAGAGTTGATGGCAAAGGCATTGCTGGCTATTACGTTCCACGGAGCAGACAGTAAATGATCGCACTGCCTCACAGATGATACTATAGAGATTTCCAGTCTGAAGGAAAGCAATTAACAGTCATACTAACTTACGTCATTGGAGCAAGGCGGAAATGGTGAAGGAACTCTGTCCCTGGAGTGATATTGGTTGTCGAAGATTTCGAATTCTGCAGCCTGCTTGTTTGCCTGGTCTGAGTCCTACTTCGGGGTCGTTCAATGATCATAGTAAATCTCGCAGAAAAAGCAGGCTATTTGACAATATCGACACAGAATATCTATCAGACCGCTTACCCAAATGCATGATATCTAAACAGACTGCATGTTTGCTAGATTTGGGTATTTTCCCAGGATTTGCAGCCTATCAAGTTATGCGGAATTGATACTTCTGGTGTGAATCCAACCTGGGCAACCAGCACGACCAGGCAAGGACGTCACTCGGGAATGAGTGACCGTGACTCATCTCGTAACACCATCGACAAGGGATATGGTCTTCAGCGTCCCTTAAAAGCAGGCCTTCTCTTCTCTGCAAAAGCTCTCAAGGCTTCCAGTCGATCCTCGGTCTCCAACACGCCCGCATACGCCTCATTCTCTGCCGCCTCGCCTCTCTGGTACTCGCTCACAGCTTTCAGAGCCTGCTTGATGGCAACAGGCCCACCATCACAGATATCCAGGGCCAGTTTGATGCTCTCCCGGAGAACCTTGGATCTGGCTACACCCTCCTTACCCTCCTCCTCCGGCGTGATCTCGACGAGCCGGTCACAAAGTCCGATGAAATATGACTCAGCGCCCGTCACCCTACGCCCTGTGATGATCATGTCTCTTGCGCGATTCATCCCGATCAGTCGAGGCAGACGGTAAGTGCCGCCAGCCCCTGGGATGATAGCTAGTCTTGTCTCTGGCAGGCCGACGATACTGGAGGAACCGAAGACGCGCAGGTGGGTGCAGAGGGCGAGCTCGAGACCGCCACCGAGAGCCATGGACGAGATTGCAGAGATAGTGGGTATCTGAAGCGCAGCAAGGTTGCTGAAGGTTCCGCGTAGTTTCGAGAGGAATTCATTGGTCCTAATAGCAGTAGAGATCAATACAGTGCTCAAAAACCAAACAAAAACACACAGGCAACAGTTCCAGAATCTTGAACATACTCGTCTTTAGTCATTCCAGCCCTTTCCTTAAGATCTGCACCCGCGCAAAAGGCAGCATCCGCATTGCTTGCAATGATCAATGCTCTCGTGGGCCCGTTGGCCTCCTCAGCAGCGATCGAATCGACATGTCGTGACAGGCCGTCCAGCAACTGTCTGGAGAGCGCATTGCGAGCCTGGGGCCGGTTCAATAGCAGGACCCGTACGTGTCCCGATCCTGGCGCAGGCACCTGCTGGACCTGAATAACATTATCCTCGGTCTTGGTGCTGTATCTGGCGCGTACCCGGATGGACACGGCCGGGCAACGCGGAAACGCAAGGCTAGGACGGACGATGCGCGGCGGCATTCTGAGAAAGAAAGAGAAAAACCGAATTATGTGAAGAAATGCAGTAATAATAAAAGGAGTGGAATTGGACCAGTGGATTGAAAGCAGTGGACGTTATTGTAGTTTTCTCTCCGGCCGGTAGTTCAAAAATGGGCCGGCTGTTCAAAGCTCCCTCGGCCTTGAGGGAGTCCAAGCTTGCTGTGGGGAAAGCTCAGACTGCGGGGGAGAAACGGAACGGTTGATGGGCTAGGTTAGTTAGCGACGACAAAACAGTCGAAAGGAGCTGACGATTCAGGACTATGTATATGTATATCTATATGTTACCGTTACCCCGGATAATGGGTCTGTCTCGATTCTATTGGTGTTTTCTTTTCTGCTGTTCTGAATCCTCGCAGATCCTTACAGCTTTGGTTCATAAATGATTGACTCGAAGAAGTGATCTTCTAAACATAGAGTACGATGCTTCTCAGCGAAATCCCGCTATCAGGCGCCACAGTTACATCGTTACACCAATGCAGGGTGATATTTATGCGGACCACTGCGTGTTGCACGCCTGCCGGGTCAACACGATAGAACGATGGCTTTTGGAAAAATCTGGGTATCAATTTACTCAACCGTAATCATACATATGTGCTGTACATATACACCAAAAGAAATCAGTGTTGTTTTCCGTGCGGCGAAGGATCCCACAGCAGATACTCCCGAACTTCGTCGTCCGTCGGCCAAGCGCCCCAAAGTTCCGTTTGTTCAATGATGTCGTGCGCCTCCTGGACGTAGGGATCGGAGAATTCAAGCTGCCTCTCTTCGTGGGACAATGAGTGCTGCGTTCCGAAGCCAAAACCACCTCTAGTATGATCATCGGTGGCACCATAATCATCGGGATGCGCTACTCTCGGTGAACTAGTTTCCCAATATCCCTCTAGGAAGACCCGAACGGCGACGAGAGTGCGGCGCATCATCCTCTCTCCGTTTAAGAGCTCGTCTGCCGCATCCTTCAATGTTGGTGCAGATCGGCTCATCCATCGCAAAAGATCCAACAAACCATCATAATCTTCAGCTATACCAAGAGCCCGGACAAAGGCGTGCAGAACGGCGGGGGTTGGTACCTGAAGCATAGCAGGGGTACTGATACGAGATGCCCCGGATTCACTACCATCACCAGCATCCTTTATATCAGCTGAAATGCTCGTCGAACCTGGAAGGGCGATTCGATCAAAGCGGCGTTTCAGAATGCCGAGACCATTGTGGACCATTTGCTCAAATGTAGTGGATACTGGCAGAGAAAGAGCAGCATCGCCATATCTCGCTTGCTCCTGGATAATTTCCAGCGCTTCTTCTGCGGCCTCTGGATGTTTGATCCCAGCTGCTACAGCCTTAGCAAATGAAGCACAAAGAACATGAAAACCACGCGTTCCGAGTTCGACATCGAGACCTGCTGCCTGTTTGCTTATCTCGAGGACTTCATGCCATGCGAGAATCCTTTGGACAGTTTGATCCAAGTTGTGATAGCGTATGCTAATTCGATCTCTACTCAGAACTGAAAGAAGCGCGGTCCACGCTGGAGGGTGCCTTGGTTTGTGCGTTCTGACAAGGTGAACTGCATGTGCCAGCATCCTTGGATGATGTATGTGATCTTCCTCGGAAGTTGCAGCATAGGAGAGCAGAGATGTCGTCTGCCGTGAAGGATGATGATTTCGCATGATAATAGGGAAGAGATCCGAAGTCCGGAACTCACGTTTGGATCTATATGATGGATCGAAGCTGGAAAACTTGCAGAGGAACTCTATAAAGGACGAGAAAAGATATTCCGGAAGCTTGCCCACAGCTGTGGCGTTCGCATAATCGGATTCAGCTGGCCAGATAGTGCACAGCGCCTGGACTTGCTTCTCCGGTAGATCGCTATAGCGGATATAGGTTATGCCAGAAGCAAACGAGGTTGCCGATTCCAAAAGCATTGCGAGGAATCGGCCAGATGGTCGAATACCATCAGAAAGCATCTTCTTTAGAAAGTCGTCCAAGGCCGGAGGTTCCGTGTGCACGTATATCACATCCCGCGAAGAGGAGGGCTCCGAGAAGACCTCAGGGCCATCACCGGGCAAAGCTAGGCTGGACTGTTCGAAACCATTCTCTATCGCTTTTGTCCGGAAGACTAGTTTATGGGCCATTGCATAGTACACAGACTTGTGCGGTGGTAGTCCTTGATCATGATACGTCAGAAAACAAGCCCAAGCTTCCCGAACAGTCCGCGTAGCTCTAATACGAGCAGCCCAAATCGCTGGGTGATCGGGACTGCTCCTCTGCGAACCGCGCAACACATGTCGACGAGGCATCAACGTTCTCGTCTGAATTGTTGGGCTTCGATCAGTGTCCCAACCAGCCAGGATCGCAGCGACGTCCTCCCATAGTCCGTGGGAATAGCCAGCTTCCTTCATCTGGGCCATCACGTGAATCGCACGACTCTTCATCCCCTCATTGCCTCTACTCGAGTCCATTCCAAGCTTCTCTTCCTTCCAAGGAGGCCAGGAGGGCGCTTTCAGCTCTGCGGACAATCTTTCAGCCGGCGTCTTCTTATGGGCCACTTGAACGGCAACAATGCCTTGATACCCTCGACGTGTGACGGGCAGGACAGGACGATGCGATGCCATTGCCTTCAGGAGCTCAAACTGTGCACGCTGCTGGATCGAAGCCGATGTAAACGGACCCGGTCTGGACGGCAAAGAGAGCAGCCACAGGCAAGCATTGAACTTTTTAGCTCGAAATGTGTTTAGGCGCTGGATCGCATCGTCAGATTTACCGTCAATGCTTATGGTTGTCAAGAAGGAAGCGAATGCACGCGCGATGCTAAGTTGTGCGGACGGCCACACCTGGCGAGCGTGACGAAGAAGCCGAACGACGAACGTCATACACATAGTCGGATCGAGATGGGACTCAGCTTGCAGGGTTTCGTTTTGAGTATTGGCATCTACATTGCCAGAGAACTCCCTGAGTGCGGTTTGAACAGTCGGAACAGGGCAACCGCTCATCAGATGAAGACTGTATAAAAGCAGTAAACGGTAAGCTTTGAGATCGAGATGCTGTCGTCGCAAGAGAAACAATGGAATGAAAGGAGGAACACTCTTTGGCACATCGTTCTTCTGTAGCCTGTACGAGTCTTCTAGCGCAAAGAGCTTTAAGGCTGCTTCGTAGGAACATTCGCTCTTGAGTATCCATGCCCATGCCATGACGTCCGCTGCAGAATAACCTCTCGCATCGAGATAGGCCAGATTCTCCTTGCTGAAAGTATGGAGAAGCGCCTCGTTCATCCGTGACGGAAGCTCGATTTGCTCGTTCATTGTTGGAATCCCCATCTGCTGGATGAGAGTATCGACGGTGGTTATATATTCAGCGACAATAGTTTGGAATGATATCCGAGGAGACTGTCTCGCTGTTTTAATGGCTCCACCTTTCTGTTGGTAGGTAGTAGGCATTGGCGTATCTGGGGAGACCCAGGATAAATCCGTGGTCCATCGCGGCGGTTGTCGCAGATCCAACTTCCGCCCAGTACTTTGCAGGGCGGCAATTAATATTTCGGTTGGTGTCTTTCCCAGGTGCTTTTCTTGGGCTCCAACTCCATCTTCTCGCCTCGTTCGATCATATGAGCGATGGTGGTACCCTGTCTCTGTCGCGGTCGACCGTTCATCATCTAGCAGATTATGTCGCAAATCGACGTTGCAGTTATCGATCGCGGTAGACGCTGATTCATGCGAGAATGCCTGGTTTAATGTCGACTGTGACCGCGAGTCCTTGTACCAGGGGCTCGAGGAGACCTCGTTGAAGGCCCTTTCAGCATTTGTGCCATTGCTCTTTGCTCTTCGTGCATGGTTGAACGAAGTGGATAGGCACTTCTTGTCGTGTGCGATAGCCAGTGAAGATGCAGGAATAGAAGCAAGAAAGCACTACAATTACTGCAATCAGCATTTTCAACAATTTGGCAGCAGTCGAAACCCACGGGCAATAATTGCATACCTTCTGCCGGCGACCGCTGCTGTAGAGCGGACGCGCCGCCCTCAGAGCTGGTAGCCCCAAGTGGCCCGGTGCATGATTAAGGACCGATGACATCCATGAAGACAACCATGTGTACAGGCCCAGAAAGAAGGGCAATGGCTCAGATATCTCTCGAACAGGGCTGTGTGTTGGTATACAATGAACAATAGATCTCTATCCGGTCAGAAAGCTCCGGAGAAAAATGCCATCACGTGACTTGTCACGGGGTGCGTCGCTGGGCCTGCGCGCAAGACCCATCCAGAACGACGTCTCTTTCAGCCGGCCCACTTGCTCTTTTTCTGTCCCCCGTCGCTCAATTTATCGTTGTTGTTCAATCTCAGCTCTCTGTTCCTGTGCTCCTGGTGCCTGTTGGCTTCTCTGTCGCGCTGTGCTTGCTGCTGCTGTGGCGTTGGGCCTATTGACGCTCCCGTGCACTCCCTTGTTGCGAACCCATCGTCAAATCGCGTCAGGATTCTATCGCCGCATCGACTGGCGCATACAGACGGCGAAGACAACGCTGTCATATTCCAGCGGGCAGTCTGTAACGCCTAATTTTGCGACTGGAGGCACTCTGGTGGCCTTGCATCTTTCCTGCGGGGCGACTGCAACGGCTTCCCAGCTTCCACCTGCGCAGGAGAAGTTTTAATTGTCATTCGCGTCTAAAGTCCTCCAGGACGGCGCGACACGGACCATGAACGGTGACGAAGGCGGAGAGACAGCTACAATGCCCGCCGCGAACGGGGAACTGCATCCACCAGCTGCAGAGGTCTCTGCACCAGCAACTCCAGGAAAGCGAAAGCGCATCTCTAGTCCGGAGGAATCGGCGCAAGATGACGCTGCTTCTGCTGTTCCACAGAAGGACAGTGAACCCATCGAAGATACGCTACGGTATCTCGTAACAATATTGGCCAAGTCAGCAACAACCCTGAACTGTATTTCTGCCTTTCATGCCATTAACCAAGCTTCAGGGACGATGTCGATCTGGGCCTCTTGAAATGCTCTTTGACCTCAGCCTCACCCACGAAACCACGCTCGAAGCGCGCAAAGATCACTGGAGATAAGGACGAGACGAACACTATAGAATCGAAGGCAACCTCTGGTGTTTACAAGGGAATTCAGGATTTCTTGGATGATGTGGAGAAAGCTTCTTCGTCTCTCATTGACCGGCTGCCAAGCGGGGAATCAAATACTGCTCTAGTCGCTCGTATAGCAGCTTTCAAGAGACGTATGAATAATCTTCTTTTTCAGACGTCTCTCTTGAAGAAGTCTGTGATCAAAGCAGAGCCCTCCGACGATGCCGCGACCCCGGCCGAGAGCCCAGCTGTGATCAAGGGGGAGCGAGAAGATAAGGTCGCATTGACCTTGTTCGGGAATCCTTCGAATCCGAAGCACCTCTTCTCAAGTCTCCAGAGACCATTGAAAGTATCCCTTTCTTCCGCACCCGGAAAGGAGCGCTATGTGGACCTTAACGCACATCTGCGCGAGAGTGCGTTGCCCAACGGAATTACAACAACTAAAGTGGCTCCCTTCAATATCGAAGCCCAGCCTGAAACTAGGAGAACCTTGGGTGAAGTATTTGCGCCTCCTTCAACGCTACCCCAGCTAGAGGCCCCTCGCAAGACGAGGTCATGGCCTAGACAGTCTTCGAGCATGTGGATTGATCCCTTTGAAGCAATTACTAACATCAAGACCATTCCGGGGGGGAACAACAATTACGGGTTTGCATCTCTTCCATCCGGTCAGTGGCTCCAGTATGGAGGGGCTACCTCTTCTCCATCTTACTGGAGCCGAAAACAGAAGCAACACAATCAGAATGGCGAAGATAAAGATTCTACGGAGAAACAGGAAGAAATTCCGATCTCACCTGAAGATGTCTCTGACCTTGTCCACGGAGCGTACTCCTCCTTTGCACCTTCATTCGACAGCTCCGGGGCTATCGTCCAATCGCATTCTAAAAATCTCGTGTGGTATGCTAAACGGGGGGCGCGACGCTTCAGAACATTGGTAGCTCTGCACAACACGGCTGCTGAGCAGGAATACCCAGCACTGGAGGGTGGTCTTGACGAAAGCTCTCTTGAGGATGCTGTTAGGACGTTCGAACCCGACAGCCTGCCTGAAGAGAAACCCAAAGATGAGGAAGGAACTGAATCTAAAGAACTGGATGACGTCCTACGTGAAGTCTCCGAACTCCTACAGACACTGAACTCATATAATCAAATCCGCAGCCTCGATCCGTCCATTACAAACCCGGCCAACTCGGAGTCCAAAGATCCTGCAAAGGATGTTGCTAGCGCAGACGTTCCATCCTCAGCAGAAAAGGAAATCTATGAGACACTTAAATCTAGTTTGGCTGCCATTGTTGCCACCCTTCCTCCTTACGCAGTTGCAAAGTTGAACGGTGAACAGCTTGCCGATTTGAACATCACCCAAAAGATTGTGATTAAGAACCCTGATTACCATGGTACAATGGAACAGGATGACTACACTACCCAACAGATGCGCCTAGCAGCAGCAGCAGCTCCCGCTGCTGCGGGGGCAACTAGAACATCGACACATATAGCTCCGTCCTCGCGATCGGGCAGTTTCCAAGGCACTCCGGGAGCCGTTGGCGCGTACAACCAAAGGGTGTATCCATCTAATGCACGAGTACCGCCGCCCGCAGCAGGTTATCAGGCCGGCCAGCAGTACTACGCGGGGAGGCAAGCGTCAGCTTCCAGTCCGTATACCCCTGGCACTCCTCAGGCATATGGAGGTGCTCGACCAGCAGTTCCTCCAGCAGGGCGCCCAGGCTTCGTGCCGCCTTATTCTCAACCCGCCGCCACACTGCAGCAGTTCCAAAGAGCCGGTCCAAATGGTTACGGCCCATATTCTACGGCGCAAGGAGCACCAGCGGCCCAGGGCTCTCCGCAAGCGTACGCAGCGCGACCTGGTCAGCCTGGAGCGTATAATGCCTCTTTTGGTGCGGCACGAAGTGCTTCCCCTCAAAAGCCACCTGGATATGCCACCCCTCAATCTCGAATACCGTATGTAAACGCCGCTTCCAGCAACCCGCAACAACGATACCATCCGCAGCAGCAACCTCCGCACTACGGAGCCTACGCTCCAAACCAGACTTCCCCTCCTCCTGCTGCGGCCTACTCGAACTCCGCAACACCTGCGAATTATTCTCGAAGTGCTGCTGAACAAGCAGCCTTGATGGATCGCAACAAAGCTCAGATAGCTGCAAACCAACAGCGTCAGAACTCTGGGACACCTCAACCGCCTGCACCACAGCACCGGCCGCAGAGTAGTCAGAGCAGTTCACAGGAGAGGAGCGTCACGCCTGGAAGTAAACCGAACGGCACACCTACGCCGGCTGGAATGAGTCAATGAGATGTCCTTATGGGATGTGATGTAAGATTGAACTGTTGCCTTGACTTTAAGAAGAAATGCTTGGATACCCGGACGTGCAAAATGACGGTGATTTCGAAATGCTCCGGAGCTCTTTATCAACTGGTTTAATACCATTCCCATGGAGCGCTACTACATGATACTGATAGCTTCTGGAGCACAATTCAATCTATCTAAGACCGGTCTTTTCGGGCTTACCTTGCCACCTAAGTTGCTTCCCCCTATTGTGTTTTATTATTCCCGTTATTATTGCTTCTTTTCTTTGCTTTCTATCCCTCTTCTAGTTTTTCCTCCACCTTTGCCACATTTTACATTTCAGGGGTAACGGCGCGGAGCAGCTCAAAGACTGGTTTCGTCGGTTGGTTGGTCCAGAAACAGTCACGTGGCACCGCGACTGCGGGCAGGCGCTTTTTTCTTCTTCTTCTTCCACTTCATTTCATAATTTTTGGTGCTGAGTCTAAACAAAAAGCTTATTATATGCTTGTTTATTATCTTGCTAGAGATTCTCACGAGTATTTTTTTTTTCTCTTTTGCCCTTCTGCACGATCTGGCTCGTAAGGCTGGAAAACAGGGATTCAGGGCTAGACGGATGGACGGACTCAAGTTGACTTGTGCAGGTTGTATTATTTAGTCCGGGGCTCATGGATGGTTTAGAAGGGAACAATCTATTTAGGTTCTGCGATTTGTGGCAAAGTATGAAATGGAGTCTTGTTTCGAAAGCCGGTAAACATCAATTAGAGAGAAAAAAAAGAAAAAGCAAAAGAAAAAGAAAGCGTAACACTGAATATAGTTGCTTCGAAATGAACTCGCCAGCAAATTCATCCAGTACAGCGCACGTTCTCATAGAAATCATTCGTAAACCTGTCTCTTTCTTCTTTTTGGCCAGGATCTATACAGAAGGTGTTAAATGGTTAAAAAAAAAGCAAAGCGCCTAGATATTTTCACATTCATAAACAATCATGTCATAAAATTAATAGTAATTCAATGCTTCGTGGATGAAAAAAAAAAAAATCAACTGATTATATAAATGTCATCGCAGAAGGTGGAAAAGGAGATTCGTCACATTCGTGAAAGTCGTAGCAGTTGTGTGGGATTTAAGGTATTGCTATAGCAGCGACGGCCATACAACCGAAGTATCTGTGACAGGGTTAGCTATGCATAATGCACATATAATACATGTTGAATAACTGACATTGCGGCACATCTCCACCCATCTTGAGGATCGACGTGTTGTTCAACGCCCGATGCATGTTTTGCTGCGAACACACCGGCGGCGCCTCCGACGATGGCCACGACGACGAGACGGCCGATAAACTCTGATATTGTTCCGAATGCGAGCAGGGGGAGAAGGATCGCGGCTGCAGTGATAGCCATGGTAGAGTAGATCGAGGTTGTAGAACGAGGGGCAAGGGAAACGAGATCGAGGTTGTGGTCGAGGAAACGCGTTTCGGATCGTACTATGGGGCAATTCTCTTTCATCCATGCACGGTAAGTTTCGATGTCCCTTTCAGGCGCCTGAGGCAATGTCTGCATCACTTTGCTGTACGAGCAAAGTGCGTTGTCTTCATTGTAGCGGAAAAGCATGTCCAGAGTGAGTCTACAAACAGGCCCTGAACCCGTAATGAAATACTGAGATGGTACTTACTATACTGTTCCGTCTTCAAGATGAGCTTTCCCAATAGATCCATTCTTCTATAATGCAATGCGGAGTAGGACTGTGCGTTGGCTTCCATTCGCCGTGAAGCGGCCATCGGTTTGGTCCCTTCTTGTTTGGCTAGTGCGATTCGGTGCATTTCTTCATAGTCATCAAGGATATGCAGATCCTCTTCCATCTGTGAAATTTCATCCTGGAGGTGGAGCAGTACTCGATGATTGATGGACTCGAATTTCCTATAGAGTGGTGGAATGGTCTTGTCACCGTTTACCGTAGGCGTGAGCTTTGCCGCAAGATATTCGTATCCCGATGACACAGTTGGCGACTTCTTGTTCTTCTTTGCTCTATCACTCTTCGAACCTGGACTGCCTTTGACGTTCGCTTGTAAAGGCGCCAGGGGCTCGCATTGAACCGGTTTCTCTCTCGGGGTGGTGTAGTAAGATTCGGGGACAGAAAGGTCAAAAGTTTGCTCTCCGAGGAATGGACTTCCAAGACTACCTACGGGGCTATAAGAACCAGCAAGATGTAACTTTTGATTCGAAGCATGCTCTTTTGCCAAGCCTATATGGACACCTGCAGGGGACATATCAGGCGGGGTGGCAGGCTGGAATTCAGCGGATTCCCTCGAAGCCACTGAAGACGATCGACCAGGGCTGGCTTCCCTCTGACATACGCCGGCATCAACATGCACTCTGGTAGTAGGGGTACCGACCAGAGGCGGAACTCCATTTGTCAATGTCCGTTGAGGAGATGGCATCGTGCGCGTTGGTTCTGAGAAGTGCGAGGTTCTACCAGCTGAATGCGCAGTGTTATCTGGTTCGCGCTCATTCCCTTTACCGTCGTCTTCGAGAAACTCGAATACGTTTGGCATTTTTCTCGTAGCCTCAGTCGGTTTTGCAGTCACTGCTGACCTGGCGGACGATGTCTCCGAAGCCGCAGCGCCATTATGGCTTTGAGAGCGTGGTCTGAATCTGGATGCGTTTGGAGTAGAGCTCCCAGAGGAATTGGCTATCGATACAGGGGTTGATTGAGCAGTAGTTGGAGGTACAGAAGCTTTCTTCGCAGCATCCTTTTTATGCCTGCTGTGACCGAAGAAGGAGCTAGATGGCATGGTGATTAAGACCAGGTATAGAATCGATTGCAGATAGCGAGAAAACACGAAACTTGCGTTTTATCGGAAGGGAATATGGTATATAGATATGTCGAAAGCAGTCCCAGTATGGCGTCGTCGACCAGTGCATCAAGAGATAGCCCAGTGAAGGTAGGTACCAAGCTCCGGTGATGAACAGCGACAGGCGCGGGGATTCACATAGATTCCTGCATTGAACGTGGTGTAAAAACAATGACTTCAGGTCAGGGTATAGATTGCGCTCGAAATGAAAAGGGAATTCTCAATGATCCAGGACAAAAGTTGTCGTCAGATGAATTCGTCGTCGGTCCATGCGTCGGAACTGGAACTGAGTGGTACAGAACCCAGCACCACGAGGATGCCAAACCCCTCCCGGACCCCAAAGTCGGAGACGACGAGCCCTATATGTTGAAACACTTATCGCTCACCTTGACGCTAGGACTACGATACAATTCGTCGCACGAGAGCTTGCGTGCAGTCGAGGACTGAAGCGCCGCCAGCGACACCTCACACCATCACACAGAGATGTTGTTGACAAGGACTCACCCTGCAACGTATCGTCTTCCAGGTGTGTCTTCCGGAAAGGGAGGTCGAGGATCGAGTCCATCCTCCGTGCCATTATCCATAGTCAAATCGGCACTCTGCTCGGAGAACAGGAAGCACGTAGTGGGACGCATTGCAGCAATGCAGCGCAAAAGATCCCGCGAGACATTGCACCTGCTGCGCTGGCCAGCGTTAACTCGTGGGCGCCATCCCTTGCGTCGACTTAGCTAGTGGGGTTCCGCATCCTCAAGCCTGTTGTTTGACGCTTTTCGTATAGCGGCGCATGGAGTCTCCGTTGAGACCTCAGCGCGGCGAGTTGTGAGAACGTCTGTTCGCATAGTCGAAGATCGATGGATTCAGCAGAACATTCTCTCTGGCTCTTGCAGGGAGTCACCATATTCATGGGAGAGACTAAGAAAGAGATCCCGTCGCTTGGAGACGCTGGTAAAACCCCGGCTGGGGGAGCGCAATCCTAATGCTTTCTTCAGCCTGCACCCTGAGGATGCAATTTCCTGGTGGTGGTAGTTGCATTTGGAGGGCCTCTGCCACAGTTTTCCTGCGTTCTCTATAGATAGGCATCTGATCGCAGTTTGCTGGGATTTCGTGTTCTTCGCTAGACGATTAGTGAGTCCAGGTCAACATCGTGGTCGTAGATTACACGCCCGACTATCTCTAGTTTCTCTGGTAGTCAACCACCCGGCCAGGTGTCGCCATCGCAGCCAACGGACAAGTCAGCATAGAGGATGGTTAGCAACTTTTTGCTTTTTTGTCTGTACTGGACAATTATCTCTCGTGACCACCGGTATGTTTCTTCGGCACCTCCTACTCTGATACTGTCTGATCTGTGCGGAGTAGAGTAGAGTAGTTAATCAGATCCATATCGATAACCAGTTAGCGCGTCCACTAAGATTACAACAACCATTTGGATCGCTGCCAAGCCCGCGGACACGGAGATGGAGGAAACGATCGATCGATCGCAACGACCACCAAAGCTATCGAGCCTGCAGTCTGCGATCCAAGCTGCTCACTATCGATTTTATCTCCTTCCTGTCTGGTTTTCAGACCAAATTCACATATGCTGCGATCATGGCTGCCCCGAAGCAATCGAGTAGCTCGCTATGAGCTCTGCTCTCGATGCCTTCGTCTCAGTCGTGGTCAACCAGAAATCACCACTCTTCACGCAGCTCAGACTTCATCGAAACAGTTTCTACGGTCCCTACAAACTACCGCTTCTACGACTGCCGGCGACCACGTACCTCTCCGGAAACAGTTGAAAGCGGAAGCGAAAGCTTTGAAGGCTCGCAAGCGAGAGAAGAAAGATCATGAAGAAGCTT
Organism: Paecilomyces variotii; assembly: GCF_004022145.1. Taxonomy (NCBI): domain Eukaryota; kingdom Fungi; phylum Ascomycota; class Eurotiomycetes; order Eurotiales; family Thermoascaceae; genus Paecilomyces; species Paecilomyces variotii. The sequence goes on along the minus strand of NW_021167143.1, from coordinate 1,833,277 downwards.
CGCGACAAGGATGGGAATTGACAGTGGGCATTGAGATACATGCGCAATTGAACACTGAGGCGAAGCTATTCTCAAGTAAGCAAGCGAAATATGATTTTTCCCTGCAGCAGGAGTCTGTCTGACCGTTGCGATAGGAGCTGCAACGTCCACCAGCGACCTACCCAATTCCAATGTTGCGCTGTTCGACCTCGCTTTTCCAGGAAGTCAACCAGTTCGTCCACCCACTGATAGCTCGTTTTGGATAGGAGATTAAATGGAATCCAGGAATTTCAAGCGGCTACGTTACTGCCGGCGCTGCGTGCAGCCATCGCTCTGAACTGTGACATACAGCCAATAAGCCGGTTCGACCGGAAACATTATTTCTATCAGGACCAGCCGGCCGGTTATCAGATCACACAATACTATGGTGAGCACTATTGAAGCATCTGGGTTTGGACAGTGGACTGACTCATCTACCAGAGCCATTCGCCAAAAATGGTTACGTAGACTTGTACGACTACGATGGAATTGCGCCCGCAGATGGAGAGAGGGTTCGCGTGGAGATAAAGCAGGTACAGCTCGAGCAAGATACTGCGAAGTCACAAGAATATCCACCAGCCCTACAACTGCTTGATTTCAATCGCGTATCCCATCCACTTATCGAGATCATCACCCTCCCACAGATCCATTCACCAGCCACTGCGGCTGCATGCGTCAGAAAGATCCAGGCCTTGCTACAGTCTGTCAATGCGGTAACGACCGGGATGGAGTTGGGTGGACTACGAGCCGATGTCAATGTCTCCGTTCGAAGACGAGACGAAGCTCCAGGGGCACATCAGTATCACGGCGTTGGCGGATTGGGACAGCGTACAGAGATCAAGAACCTAAGCAGCTTCAAAGCAGTGGAGGACGCCATCATCGCTGAGAAGAACCGCCAGATCGCTGTTCTCGAGAGCGGTGGCGTCGTGGAGGGCGAGACGCGTGGGTGGACTATCGGCAGCACTGAGACGAGAAAGCTGCGAGGGAAAGAAGGGGAGGTGGACTACCGGTATATGCCAGACCCTGACCTGGCGCCCCTCGTTATCGACCAAGGACTTGTCTCTGAGCTCAAAGGCGGCCTGCCTACCTTACCTGACACGCTGCTTGGTACTCTTGTTGGCCCAGAATACGGATTGCCAGTGGAAGATGCCAAGCCACTCATTGAGCTCGATCAAGGTTCCAGACTGGAATACTACTGGAATGTTGTCGATTCTCTACGCTCCCTCCAGGGAGTCGAGGCCGGCAAATCTAATGACAATATCGGCAGGACGGCCGGTAACTGGGTTCTGCATGAATTGGGTGGTCTTTTAACCAAGGCGGATATGCCATGGAGTGCGGATCGAGTTCCAGCGGATACCTTGGCAACCATCGTCCACTATCTATTGCAGAAACAGATCACTGGGGCTACGGCAAAACAGGTGCTGGCCATGGTCTTTGAAGGGGACCGGCGGCCTATCAACCAGCTTCTGGAAGAGGAGAACCTTCTCTTGCGGCCTCTTTCGAAAGAAGAGTACGTGGCCTTGGCTGAAGCTGCTATCAGCAAGAACCCACAGATGGTTGCGCAAATTCGAGAAAAGAACCAGCTGGGCAAGCTTGGCTGGTTTGTCGGACAGATGATGCGCATGGGAGAGAAGGGTCGTGTCGAGGCGCCAAAGGCGGAGGAGACCTTGCGCGAGTTGATTCTTGGGAGTGCATAAGTCCTCGTCCAAGACAATGTACTATAGTTGTATACGTATATCGATGTAGCGGCCAACCAACCATGATACCCTTTGTACTCCAGTCATTTTGGAACAGCCCAAGTAAGCTGGATCGCCATCCGTAGCTCAGACACCACATATCCCATCCGCATGTAACCGAGGAGGTCGTAAGAAAGCCAGTGGTATAGGCGTCCAACTGCACCCGGAATCCAGTTGGACCCCCACGCGATCCTCTTTGTCAAACTTCTCTTTTGCTTTTTTAAGCCGGGCGATAGATCAACTTGTCCACGCGCCATGAACCCCTAGAGAGAAAAGTTTTCCACCGGGTTCCGCGTGATACACCAGTGATCGTGGACATTCCGGGGCCACGGCGGGCACCTCGAGTCAACCTGTACTTAGGGGAACGGATATCCAGAATTTGGTGTTTTGGGGGGAACTAGTTCTCCGGCTCGGCGAGCGCTGGCCGTTAAAAGCAGGCTGAACCGATCTCTTACTCACCGTTACCACGGACGCCCCACGGCCTGCTCGGAGTCCCGTCGACGATATGAACTCGAAGGGCGCCCTCGTTTGGGGCCCTGCTGGGTTTATTCCATTTATATTCCTGAGGAAAAGACCGTGATCTCTCTCTCTCTCTCTCTCTCTCTGTGTCTCTCTGTGTCTCTCTCTGCTCAATCGCGTGGGTTGGCTGTTGTTCATTTTAGAATAATAATTACCTTTTTAGATTGTCTCCGAAGCTATCGCCAGCATTCCAGGTTCAGGCTTAATACTTGCCACTGCAAGGAACACAGATTTCTTTACCTCTCTTTTTTTTTTTTTTCTTTCTTCTTCTTATCTGTCCTTCGCACAATCAGCGCTATAGGCCACGATGACTTCTCCGTCTACTATCGAGCAGAAGTTTGTCTCCAAGCCCAATCAATTGGGCGTGGTTGCGGTCGGTTTTTCCGGCGGGCAGGTAAGAAAGAACCCCTCCGCGGGGTCTTTAGGGCGTCCGTGAGCATCGCGACAGATGCTAACTGATAGGAACTTTAGTGCAAACCAGGTGTCGAAGCTGCGCCGACTGCCCTCATTGCGTCCGGTCTGCTGGATCAGCTCCGCGAGGACTTGGGCTATGAGATTCACCATGACAATACCGTCCATTCCTACGAGGACATCATGCCCGCGTCAGATCCTGACCATCGGGGGATGAAGAAGCCCCGCTCTGTCAGCGCGGTCACGCAGCGCCTGAGCGAACAGGTCTATGAGCATGCGAAGGACGGCAAGTTCGTGCTCACCCTGGGTGGTGACCACTCGATTGCCATTGGCACCATCTCCGGTACTGCCAAGGCGATCCGGGAGCGATTGGGACGCGAGATGGCGGTCATCTGGGTGGATGCGCACGCCGACATCAACACTCCGGAGATGAGCCCCAGTGGTAACATTCACGGTATGCCCATGGCCTTCCTTACGGGTCTGGCCAAGGAAGAGAAGAAGGACATCTTTGGCTGGATCGAGAAGGAGCATATGGTCAGTGTGAGAAAGCTGGTATATATCGGTCTCCGCGACGTTGATCGGGGCGAGAAGCAGCTTCTCCGGGAGAATGGCATCAAGGCATTCAGCATGCACGACGTTGATAAGTATGCATATGTGCCCTATTAGGCTCGCAGTCGGACAGTTACTGACAGGTCGCAGGTACGGTATCGGGCGTGTGGTCGAGATGGCCCTGGCGTACATCGGAAACGATACTCCCATCCACCTGTCTTTCGACGTGGATGCACTCGACCCGCAGTTTGCTCCCAGCACTGGCACTCCCGTGAGAGGCGGCCTGACGCTCCGTGAGGGAGACTTCATTGCGGAGTGCGTCCACGAGACCGGCAGTCTGGTCGCGATGGACCTGGTGGAAGTAAACCCCAGTCTGGAGACGCTGGGCGCCAGCGAGACCATCCGCGCTGGGTGCTCTTTGGTCCGATCTGCTTTGGGAGACACCCTCCTGTAAGCTGTACTACGTTTGGGTTAACGATGTATGAGTACGATTTCGAAATTTCCCTTTGCCCGTTAGGCATTCCATGCGGCATTACATTTAGACATTATTAGTTAGGTCATCATAGAATGGAAGCTATTCCAATCGTCCAGCTGGCGGATACCCAGTGTCTGACGGACGGAAATACAGAACACAAAAACTACTTGATGTCATGCGCTAGAAGTAAAACACGTCAAAGAACATAGTTCCTGGTAGACTTCCATCGAATCTGCACCGGGGTTTCCCCTGGTAGTCGATTGACGCCATCCCAGATGTAGTTATGAGCTGGCGCAACGCGATAGTACTTACATAGTTCGTGGACAAGCGAGAGAGCGGATCTTTCAATGATTAATGCATTCAAGGCCACGAGGTCTTCAAGGCTAAGGTCCTATTATTATCTTAAAATAGCCAATCTAGCTGGAGCCGACGTTGTCTTATTCGACCAAGCTTAACCCGCCACGCCATTTCCCCAGCCTCCGTCTTTTTCAGGCTTCCGTTTCTCCAGGATAGACTTACACCCCGCCGAAACATCAAGCGTCGTTTTGATTCCCTCGTTTTCTTTCTAATGTTCTGGGAATGTCTAGTTGCTGCTTGCCATCTTGATTTTTACTTTTTTAAAAAGAAAATCACAAAATTGATCTGCTGCATTGTTCGCTCGTTACTCTTTTTATCTCTATCCCCCTCCCCTGCCGCTAGGCTTATGTAAATAGAAGACTCGAGCATCCTGGTCGACTCCAACTCGCCCATCGTCAGGCCTCGACAGTCGGCGACTGTGCGGCGCCTTTATGCGCTGTCCTATCTTGGTCGCATATTGTGAAAACATATCGTTAGGTACCCAGGCTGCCAGGGCCGCAACTCGACGTCTGCACGACCGCCTGAAGCTACTCAAACCCCGCGTTCTCCGAGTCGAGTCACAGTTATATCGGAGCGCAGGTACCTGGATGACCTAGTTGGAATCGGAGGGCCATATACTTAGAGCGCTTGAGTTCCGTGCTTGAGTAAAGCCGGATCGATCGCATTGATTGATGAAGATTCGAGGTTGAAGCACGTTACTGTCCTATCGTTCTATACAGTAGGCGCAATCGGAGTAAGGCCATTTAAGGTGTCAACATGGCGCGAACAGTGTATCGAGAAACTCGACGCAGGTACCACTGGCCGGAAATACAGCTGAATATATGGATCGTCATCGTTCTCGCGGGTTCTGCGACGTGTCTCGGTATATTCGCCTGGTTCATGACTGTGCAGACGCAGATGGAATTGGGGATCCCATGGTATGTATATTCTCCTGAAAATAATAGCAACGCGACTTGGTACGGTTCCGTTCTAATCATGGTTTCTCGCCGATAGGGTCATGCCGTTCATGGTTACCTCTAGCGCTCTTGGGGTCGCCTTTGTCATTCTCATTCTCATCCTCGCCGCGCAACGATTCTTGTTACCGGGGATTATCATCATAGGGAGTTTCGTCCTCTTCGTTCTATGGTTGACGGGGATGATCGAGACGGCAGTGCAGCTCTATGGTAGTCTGGCCAATGTCAATGCCAACTGCCAGAACTATGTCCAGAATAACGCGTTCAGGGGGAACAGCATCGATACGCTGGCCTGGTTGACGCAGAACAACATTTGTAAGTGGACTGACTATGCTGTGGTCGGGAAGAGTGCGCGCTTATGGTTCTGTTGCTGATGTTTATTTTCTAATCTAGGCAACTGCTGGAAGACGGCCTTTGCGTTCGAAGTCGTCAACACCGTCTTCTACCTGTGGATGATGGTCATGTCATGGCAGGTCAACAGAGATATTTACGAGTAACATGTACATTTGTTCTTTTTTTTTTGTCCATATACATGAGGAATTGTTTATAATGAGGGATATTAATGAGTCACGGAAGCAATGTGTACGAGATACCTGGCGTGTTTGCGGATTTGATTGTTTTTCTTGTCTATGCGTGGCTGGTCTCCTTCCAGTCTGATCATTCTGGTGGATACTCACCTCAGGCTTCTTTCAACATCCTTCTTAGGAATTGTATACTCTGTTATCGTACATCTGGGCAGAAGTTGACACGAAAAAAAAGGATTGTTTTCTATAAGAGAAACGCTACAATCTACCATTGAACTTCTCTACGAACAGCAGCTTATCAGGAAATTTTTACAATTGAAAGCACGTTGTGACTTTGCTTTAAAGACCTCAATTCATTAGACAGCAGCGAGCATCAAGCTATCGCAGTATGTATAGTTATAGATATGCATATGGTAGACTATCATCCAAGTCGTGATTCCAAGAGTCCCAGACTCTTAGTTGGAGAACTTCTCAGGGATCTTCTTTCTGTATTTTATGAATGATGCCATTAGCCATCTGTTCCAGTCCGTTTTTCGCATTCTTAAGAATTGAGTGAGTAAGTGAGTGTTTTCTTACCCGGTAGCCTTCTCGAACAAACCACGAGCAGTATCGGTGATCTTCTCGTTCTGGCTGCGGTACTTTTCGGGGTCGACCTTGCCGCCGCCGTACTTCTTCTCGACGGCATCGAGGCCTGGAGTCACGAGAGATGATAAGTCAGTATTTACCTAGGTAACTAACGGGAATGGATAATCGGTGTGAGATAGGCCTCGGGGATGATAACGTACCCTTGTCGAGGTAGTCCTCCTGCTGGTTACCGGAAGTGTTGTCAGCCATTGTGGATGTTCTTTTATCTGTGGTGATGGATTTTTTTTTGGATTTCAAGATGATGGAAGAAAGAAATTCAGATCCAGGGACGAGCATTTCACTCCTTATATACCTTCTCCAAACCACTATATCCGGTAATCAGCTCCAACTTAGCTTGGTAGGTAGGTAGGTAGGTAGGTAGGTATTACTACGTAAACTCTCCCCATCCGTAACCAAACTTCGTAAAGAAGAACGAGAACGAGAGCTCAGCCACGCCAAAAGCAATCGACCCCACTCGTAGCATATGGTATCATATCGTATCATATCATATCATGGTGATGGTTCTGTTTCTCCCCTGTATCGAAATTCTTGGCGGGAGTCGATCGTTTCCCCAGCCGGCGGAGATAACGACGTCATGATCTCGGTGGCTCCGTGGATGAGTGATGAAAACATCCCGCGAACGGGACGAACAACAGCTATACATAGTACTTGTTTATGTTACTATCTGGATTAAGACGTGATTGATTTACGTTTTTGTTCTCTACGGAGGGGAGGAATTACATTACGAGTCATAATTTATTCCAGTAGTGTTGTATCTTGGATCAGAGGACGGACACTGGTCTAGAATGATGAATGGCGTAAGTATCTATGCATTGCACTAAATCGCCACTACCTGCGCACTGTCCAGATATCGAAGCGGTGAGTGAAGCAAGAAGCACAGACTGCACTGCACGTCCGATCTGATCTCAGATACGATCGGGACTTATCTTGCCTCGGTTTAGTCGCATGCATCATACATAGCGCCCCAAAATCATACCAACTCCAAACCATTTATCAGGAGTGTAGAGAGCGCACTAAGAGGTCAGCTTCTCTGCTCCTACTCCCGCTTATACTCGTGCTCATATATCACTGGGTAAAAATAAGCCTCTAGCAAACCTTTCTGTGACTATACTTTGTACAGGTAACATTCCAGCCCGACGGGCCATGGTTCTGAACCTCCGAGATTCCGACTCATTATTATAGGAGTGGTTACTGGTACTAGCTCTTTACTTTACTCAGGTGATCGTATCTGTGGCTGTGATCTAGATCGGATTTAGATCTATGTAGTACGATTATCGGAGATTTCACCGCCACAATAATAATCACTTTACTCGAATGAAGCCTGACGTTCTGGGACTTGGGTGTCAGGAGCCATGACAGGAACGCGCCGCTTCGTGTGGTGGTTGCTTTACTGGGGCCTTATCGAGGGGTTTATGAGGTCGCATGTGACGACTTATGGTGGATCATAGATAGCGCCTATCTTGTCTATCTCATGGGCTGTTTTGTTGTCTGAAGTTAGAAGTTCTGTGTAAAGAGGAATGAACATTCGAGTAATGTCGGCAATCTTTCTATGATCAGGATGGATCTCATCTTACTGGATTTAGAGGAATATACTTCTAGAATATATTCCTAGGAATGAAGTTAAATCCTGCTGCTGGGTATATCCTCATCCTTGGCATGGGAGTGATCGGGGCAGGAGTACCCAGTATCAGCTTTCGGAGAAAAGGGTAAAGGGGAAGAAATTACAATTACATATTCTCGAAAACTATGACTGCATTCTCTTCAAAAGATTTCGCTGATAATATGCGTCTTAAAAAGAAATACCACGCACTAGCGTATTCTTGACCAAAAGGCCAATCGAGTTCATTTTTTCGATTAAGTGCAGCGTAGGATATGGATCTGGCGGTCACTGTTGCTGTATCTGGACCCGGGAGGTAAACATCTTGAGGCAGCCTCCTTCCTCTCAAAGGACTCCCCTATGTTATTATCTTGACAGCTCACAGTATTTTTCTGATTTTCTTCCTTTTCTATCCCTATTCCTCGCCAACACTTCGAATAAGTAAGTATGCACCCTTGGTTTTCGGATGTGCTTCGCACTCCGGGCGTTCTGAACTGGATAAGGCGGGCTGGATGGCTGTTGTTCGGTCCTCCACCTCCTGCCCGCGTATAATGTATGGTGAAAGATCTAATAAGATCAGTTATTGTATCTTTACTTTGTATCGATCAACATGACATCACTCTAGAAACTACTATGCTCATCTTTCGTAGAGTCGTTGCTGCCTTACAGGCCGCGGGCAAGTCCCTCCTCTACACAGGGGGCTTGTTGAAAGCAACATTGCCATGAAGAATCCTACGTTTCTCACTGCATAGCATCAGGGTTCCTTTTTATGGAAGATTGGGAAATGTCTCTTTTGCAATTGTTTTCGCGCACGCCACAAAAGAAACCAAGCCTCTACAAATTACCGCCTGAAATCCTCCAGCAAATCGCCCAAGTGCTCCCAACACCATCCGCAGCCCTATTTGCTCTGACCAATAAATATCTCTTCCATGTCGTCGGACGGCAGTATTTTCGACTGGAAAAGACAGACTGGATGGTCTTTCTCTCAACTCTCCAACGCGATGTAGAGCATTGGGTTCTGTGCTATTACTGCCAGATTTTCCATTACCTGCCACCGGGTCGAGGCCTTTTCTTCGGTACTTTAGCCAGTCCCCGATGTGCAGACCGGTATCTACGCACCCGCGTCAAGTGCCTGAATACTCCCGGACTCACATTTATCGACGTCCAACGCATGTTGAACGAATATCGATATGGATTCTCCCAGGGAATGGAGATGAGACTGAGCAATACTGCACGTTTCCAGGCGGAACCCCGTCGAGGATTTGCGGATGAATTCAAAGTCATTGATGATGAGCTCTTCCTCAAGAGGGATATGGTGCTAGGCTACAGATATGGAGACTCGAGTTCCTGGGACAGAGCCCTTGCGGATATTCCTTGCGTGTGCCGCCATGTTAATCTCAATTATGGAAACACAAAGCCGCTCGAAGCTCCTTCGAATGCAAATGACGAAGAATTATGCTCGTGGCTGAGATGTCGTGTATGTGGCGCAGAGATGCGTTCCCAGCACACGAAATTGGGCGACACTGGTCAATGCGAGATCCGACTGACGTCTTGGCATGCGTTTGGGAAGTGCCAAAGTCCGTTTGAAGAGCAATGGACACGGACGGCCTTGATCGAGAAGACTTCTTCCGAGGAGCCCATCTTTCCTAACCAGGCAGTTGTTCACGCACGATATGAAAAAGCACCTCCTGCGCAAGAACCTTCAAATTGGTATTATTTCTTGGGCCATCTCTTAGGTGTGCCTGGGAATGGGAGATACCGCCCGGGGTGGGGGTTGCTTCTTCCATATCTTGATGTTGGGCTTGAAGTATGTCCATGACTATGTGGTATTCGACAGGGAGATGTATCTCTTCTGGAAAGGAGACATTTTGAATAGAAAGTTCGAAGTTTGTCCGGCGCCTCCCAATACAGCTCATTATGGCAGCAAGGACTCAGGCCAAAGAAAAACACGGGGTAAACGCCAGGGTGATACGATATTGATCAACATAAGCCGAAAAACGGCTGACAGACGTGATCCCCACCAGCAGCTATAATATTTCCGACCTCACTGGCTACAATCTCGTCATCCTGGTGATGGCACTCATTGTAAATGATGGATTATATACATGACGCCAGAAACTGCTAATATACACATCTTTAGCCAGGGTTACTACTGTGTTCTAAACACAGTGCGGCCTTATGTGTGTATTAAACGAGTGTGGACGAAGGCTGCGTGTCTGTTGATGAAGGACAGTGGGTACCTAGCGATCTGGTGAGATCCCTAGAACCTCTAATCTGTCTGGGCTATTTGCCTAGAAAATTCTACTCCGCCTATTCATTTCTAAACCAGCGCTGATGCTCGATTGTGGAATCGACCAGGGATTACCGGTACTGTACAAAAGTGACTCAAAAACGACTTAGTATATGCTCCACCAAGTTGACGACGGTCAGAATATTTCAGATTCCACTCTTGGGACTACATAGCAAAGTGGCGGAAGTAGAGACCTTTGTTGGCTTGCAGTAGGTTAATTTATTTGCTCGAACTAGCGCAGGCAACGTAAGTAGATTGATTAATGGTATTTCTGGGTAGGCGGCTCGACCGGGAGCTACGTTGGTAATTCGTAATTCCCACAATAAGAAAAGCCAATATCTCAAGATCCAAATAAAAATAACCTATGGCGAGATATTTCCGTTGACAGGTGCAGTCAATTGGCCAATTCTGTCAATGGTCGCTCTTGGCCCCATTTGGAGCCAAATATTGCTTCTTTCCTGTCGTATGTTCACTAAGCATGTTTGAGGGAAATAGCTGGCTAAGATCCCATGCCATGTGCAATGAGCACGGTTTGTTTTATTGAAATAATCGAGAGTCCGGCGTTGAGAAAAGCCACCATGATCAATTATGTTCACTCCTACGTTCCTACATAGAGTGGAGTTTTTCACCACTTCCTCTACTCAATTCCTGTTCTTGATATGACACGAACAAATTCGTCAGGGGCAGAAATAATTCAAGATGGATATGCCTATGTCTTCCGACCCGGCGGTCTCGAATCTTCCACTTTCAGATCCTAATTGCATCAAGGCTGAAGATGTATGTATCGCTTACTATGCTGCTGCGAACGCTTCTCAGGAAGCTGTATCATGGTCCTATCAATTCAAATACGGCCATTGGGCGACTTACTATTATGTGATAAGTAATACTCCTACTTCACAATTATCTTTACAAACGGGTGCAACATTAGTGATAAACTGGCCTTTGGAAGCATTTTGACTTGATTCACTTATTGCTGCATTTGGCTGGTTGTTTCCGCAGGATGTGCTCTTGGTTTTTATAATCTGAGTGATTTTATACTGATAGTTTTACAGTTATCGGACTGTTGTTTCTGGGCTACGCCTTCACAACCCTCACAGATAATCTGATAAAGAATTCATCAACTGCACCGCGAAGGCCATCAATTCTCAGGAAATTGCAAGCTCTTGGTCGATCCGTATTTTACAGGCGAATTCGAGTCAGCTGGCCCACAAAGCTATTTGATGTCCCTGCAGATGTTGGAACCATCCTTTTCCTTCTCGCTACCATAGTCTTCTTCACTGCGCTCGTGTTCGCCGTAAAGCCGTATTACCGCGAACAGATCGGATATGGCTCTCCTCCAATTGCTATTAGATCTGGTTTGATGGCATTTGCTTGCGTTCCGATCCTTGTGGCGCTCGCTGGAAAAGCGAACATTGTGACTTTCTTCACAGGTATCAGTCATGAACGGCTGAGTGTTTTACATCGATGGGTCTCGTGGATAAGCTTCGCGTTAAGTCTGTTCCATGCTCTACCATTTCTTGTTGGCAGTGCCCGCAATCCTATAGTTGGCGGGGAAGCTATGGTAGAGGCAGAATTCTATATGGACAAATCATCTCCCCCCAACGAGGTAGACAAAACATATATCTCTTCCTTAGATGTCACTCGCTAACATCCATGAGTACTCTGGTGTACCACCACTAGCGATTCTTTTTGGAATCTGCGTACTCTCTCTGCCATACATCCGAGACCGGTTCTATGAATCCTTCTACGCGGCTCATATCCTGCTCGTTATCACTTACTTTGGCCTCCTCTTCTGGCATTCGGCCAACACCATGGATTCCTGGTCTTACCTCTGGGCTGCGCTCGCAATTTGGGTGGCGTCCTGGCTGACCAGGGTCTTCTGGAAGACGCAACCGCTGAACATCCGCAACTCTTGGTTTGATGGCAACGCAGCGACCGTGAGCATCGTGTCCGCCGATGTAACACGCATTGACGTCTGGCCTTCAGATGGATTCCACTGGAAACCGTCCCAGCATGTCTTTCTACGCTTCCCTGATATCGCTCCCCTGGACAACCACCCCTTCACCATCGCCATTGCCGAGTCTGCCAGTGGTTCGCCCTGTCACCTCGTCTTCCTCGCTCGCGCCCATGCTGGCTTCACTCGCAAACTCAGATCGTATGTCCAGGCACACTATTCAACGGATGACAAAAAAATCATTACCTCCGTCTGGCTCGATGGCCCTTACGGTGGTATGCGTCGTCCACCTCACAACCGCTACGACACTCTGATTCTGGTTGCTGGTGGAACGGGTATTACCGCTTGTTTTCCATGGCTGCAGGACACCGTCGCTCGTGCCGGTAAGCGAGAGTCAGATAGCAGAATCAAACGCGTAGTGCTGGTGTGGTCGATGAAGAGACCTGACGCCATACAGTGGCTCGCGGATGAGTTTGACAGCCTTGCAGCGGCAAATAAAATAGCATTGGAGATCAGGCTGCATATCACTGAAGCTGAGCCACTAACGGACGACGGAAGGTTCACTCAACACTATCAGGCTTCTAGTGCTGAAGCAACGAAAGTTTGCGAGCTGAATGTTGACGTTGCGTCTCCTGAAAAGACACCGGCTCCATCCTCGCCATTAATGCATCGTGTCACTACCTTTGGCGCCACTATACACAGCGGTAGACCCATTATGCCAACTGTATTGCGGGATTCTGTGCGGCAGGGCGAACGCACGATGGTGATTGGGTGTGGACCGGCTACGTTCAGAGCGGACTTGGGCAATGCGGTTGCAGCTGCACAGAGCAGGGTGTTTAGAGGAGAGATTGTTGAACTTGCAATGCATTTGGAGACATTCGGATGGTGAAGGAGGACTATAAGTAGGAAGGAAAATGTTTCTAACGGGTTGTCCAACGAATTTACGGAATCCGTGGTTTATATACAGCGTCGGGAGAGGTCAACCGAACCTGAGGACGAAGTGTTGAAGATGTACATACATATATATAAAAGATGTGTATAGTACGGTAGAAGGTGGATAGCCACCTTCGTTACTTTCTTGGTGACCGTGCGCTGGTTAAAAGAAGATATTTCAAAATGGCATTAGCATCTGCTCATTCAGGGTAGAAAATGGCAGCGTCTCGAAGGTTTAAGATAAAGAAAAGAATTCCCGATTCGATCCTTGAAATGTACTACGCCGTAGTGGTTCATCGCGAACTGACCATTCAGGCCGGCCAAGCACTTGTCGAACTGGGATCTGGGATAAGCCAGTCACATCCATCCGACAGCAGACCTTACTCATCATAGAAGACGCATCTCTATACAGCTCTTGCAAGAAAGGAAGAATATCTCGTTTAGGCCAGTTAAGTTGATTTTGCGCATTTGCTGTATTGTACTTAAGTACTGTAAGCGGTGGAGAGTCAAGTTGCTCCTTTTCAATTCTGCCGCTCAACCTTACTTAACTGGTCAATCGGGCTTTTAAGTATCCCCTGACCACCCACACCGTACTTCATTTCCAACCGCGTAATTGCAAGCCCATCACTAGGTACTCATACATTTTTTCTTTCAAAGCCATTCAACCCACCAACATGCCCAAAGCCCCTAAATTCGACGAATCTCGCATGCTCGAGGCCTGCGCAGCGGCCCAAGCCCTTGAAAAGCCCAACATCACCAAGGTCGCGCGTGAATACGGCGTTCCCATGCGAACACTGCGAAACCGCGTCTTGAACATCACTCGAGCCCGCACGGAAAGAATCCCAGTGAACAAGACTCTCGAGACGCATCAGGAGAAAGCTCTAATGCAACGAGTCGCTGATCTGCGCGAGTTGAATATGCCTGTGACGTCGCAGATGATAGTGGAGTGGGCAAATCAGGCACTTGCGCGCTCGGGAAAGCCTGATAAACAGGTTAGCAAGATGTGGGTGTATCGGTTTATGAAGCGTTTGGAGAAGAATCAGGAGAAGTTGTTGGAGGATACGGGGCCGGTTACGCCGGAGATGAGGAGACAGCTTGAACGGTTGTTTGAGTATAATCGGATTGCTAGTGAACAGCTTGCTATGGCAAATGATATGATCACTCGGATTCTTAAGGGGCGCGTGTAAGCACCCTCTACGGCGGCGGCGCCGAGATACCAAGCGATAGGTTCAACCGCTTAGCCAGATCGGTTCTTTGGAAATACGCGATGCGAATCGATCCATTGCGGTATGGAAGGCTGAAGATACTGCTATGGAGGAGAGAAAAGACCTACAAAAGCAATGGGAGAATGTATATGGTAAAACGCCCGCACCTACGCCTATACAGGAGAATAGGGTATTAAGTGAAGCAGCTAATTGGAAATTACGCTGTCTGTGCGCTCTGAAAGGCACGCATAAGGAACATCATGACAATACAATCCAAACCCAAGTACTATTACTCATTTTGCCGTTCTAAATGAACTCCAAATTAGATACCAATCCAGTTACATGTTCTCTTTCCGTTTCTCTAATTTCTGATTCTTTTCCTTTTTTTCCAATTGCAAGTCATAACTGACGATTCAGGGTAGGAAGAGAAATGCAGAATCAAGCGGTATGGTATGAAAATAGACAACAAACTCTTCATATGACTGGCGCACGTAAAACAGCATGATCCCGTCCCATCCTATCTCTGCGCCACCCGACAGTAAGATAATACACGGCACCGGCAAATAGAAGCTGAAGATTTTCTGGATGGAAAAAGTAAACAGTACATATCGCAGGAAATCGACAAGACCAAGCTCCGGATGAGATGAAAGCAATCACTCCATAATTCTCAAAGCAGATATGGCATGACGATCGTGAACAGCAAATTGGGTAAAGAGATAACCACCAAACGCGCCGGAGTAATCGAGAGGACAGAATCGATACGTCCAAAACGCCACGCTATGCTATAGCTCGTATTGCGGGGATGAAAACGTCAAACAAGACAGGCGAGAAGGATAGAAAACGAGTCGACAGCTTGAAACGTGACACCCAAAAGTCGAAGTCGTCGTTCCGAAGCATGCTGTGTGTACTAGTATGTACAAAGCGAAGGAAATATGGTGGTATGTACGGTGAGAAAGTGGAAGTGATGGATTCACGCCCGATGCGATGGTTGTCTAGCCATTCTCGGCCGCAACGTCTTCCTCCGCCTTCTCATCATAGTCTCCGTCTTCAAACGCGGCTAGCATTTCTCGTTCAAGTTCATCATCTTCTTCCTCGGGGTTGACTTCGATGGAGTAGCCCGCTTCGTTACCTTCACCACCGGCATCTTGGTCTTCAGTCCCACCATCGCCTTCGCCGTCCTCGTCGGCCGCAGCGGGCGTCTCAGAGGAATCCGTGGTGTCGGCATTGGCAACTGTCTTGAGGCCGGTAGTACGCTCGTGGGAACGCTTAATTTTCTGTGATAGTCGCGAGCCGTGCGCTTCATCCTCGTCACCTTCCTCTCCTTCTTGTTCTTCACCCTCACTTTCCCCTAAATCCTCCCGCTTCCTCTTCTTCCCAGGCGTTGTCGGTTCCGTTGCAAGGAAGGATGCCTCGCTGTCGCTTTCACTTTCGTCATCGCTGCCCAAGAACTCTTTGAGTTCGTCATGCACTGCCGCCTGCTCATTCTCATCATATCCAACAGGCGAGAATTCAGTCATCCCGGCTGAACTAAGTATTTCCTCATCTCCTTCTATGAAGATCGTTAGCTAAAGTCATAAAATGGGGCACTTCTATCCTCACCTTCTTCATCTGTTCGAGAAACCCCTGTATCCTCCTCGGAAGAAGAGAGCCAGGAGCTCTCTGCCTCCTTCGATCCAGGAGAACTTCCAGACAGAACGGGTTCCCTGTCCTCGGGATGAACAGGAAGGAGATACGGATCCTCATCCAGCCGTTTCCACTGCGTGAGTGAATCCAAGAGCCACTGTGTCGTGACGATCTTGATCTTCGGATACCTCGTAGCCTCACGGACTTTAGCGGTCCTATTGCGACCCGCCACGAGATGCGTTGTCTTTGATCCGATACGGGTTGAGATGACAGCGCCAAAACTTTTAGTCCACAGTGAAATATCGGCGTTCTGGGTATCAGTTCCCAGAGGCAACACTCCTGAAAACACTAAAACAACACCTTCAAGAACTTTGCGCTTGATATTTGGCAACACGACTTTGATATCCGGAACCAACTTCAAATCAACATCTTTATCCTTAGGAACTTTCTCGCCCCTCAGAGCCGCCACTCTTCCTCCCAAGGATTGCGCACGTCTTCGATCGTATTCTTCGAAGAACTTCCTATGGACGGTCTCGAGTCGGTCCTGTAGATGATAGAGCTCCGTATCATTGTCCTCTAGTAGGTGATTGCGAGGCTTCGTTATATCTGGTGTCTCATCCATACTCTCTGAGGACTCGCTGTCGGCCGAAGTCTGCGCCTCTGCGGCGTCATCTTCAGCATCAAGCTCCTTCTGCTTCTGTAGCAGGGGCCGATCCTCAACCTGATGCATAATGGTTTCTTCTTGTTCCGTAGTCTGCTCCTGCAGTAGAGCCGGATTATCGCCACCACCCATGGTAACAAGCTGTTCCAGTGCTGAGACTTCTTGCCCCGGTTCGTCCTTTTTGGTGCCGTTGACCGGAGGTATCGGTCGCTCTCGGATCGAGATTTCGAGTTGCTCCTTGGCCGCCTTTGCGGCAGCTCTGTCTGTAGGCGCAAGCTCCTGCTTTTTTGGCAAGAAACTCGAGTTGATATCACCAATACCCACAAAGAAATCATACGGCAGGACCTTGATCAGATTCGGGTTCCACTTCCAAACATCTCCACGGTCGTCAATAATCACCACCATTTTCGTGTCCACGGGGAAGAGTCGCTGCAAATTCTTGGCCGTCAAACTTCCACTTTCATCACGACTGAGGATCCTGTCGCCAAAGATCCTGCGATCAGGATCGATGATGTTCGCAATATTCTGTGCGTAGGCCCTGGTGCCCATTGTGTAGATGTGTAATTCGTAGAGTTCGGCGATGTTTTGAAGAAACTCCTCCAGACCTGGTCGAAGCTTGATGTAGTACCAGCAGCCACGCATCCCCGGGCCGTCATCGATCAGCTGGAATGCACGGACATCCTTGACAGCCTCATGGTTCGGGTTCGATTTATCCTCCATCCACTCTCCAACGGTGGGATCAACGGTGGCGTGGATAATAGTCTGATCCAGATCCACTACAAGCGACAGTCTCTTCGAGGCCAGCAGACGGCGCTTCGCATCTTCCTCCACCCGCGTAGCCTCATTCTGACTGACTGTAAGAGCTGTGTTGTCGTGAACCATCCGGATGGGAGCGCGCATCGAGTCCATAACATCCGTATTATAGGACGCCCTGCAATAAGTTACCCCAGTTAGCAACTGCCTGGCTGACGCGACAGAAAATCCGTCCTTACTCAGTCATGTCCTTCCCACACTCCGCACACATTCCTCCGAACTGAATCTCGTGAGCGCATGGCTCATCGATCTCGAGGAAATTTATTCTACAACACGAAACGGTTAGCTGTCAAGATTTGCGGTATCGTCCCCGTCGCAGCGCCAGCACGCAGACCTTCCTAGCCTCCCGCTGACACCGACCCGGAGGACAAGAAGAAAAGAAAAGCAAAAGCTTACGGTTCCGTAATGACATCGCCCTTGGATATCTTCCACTGCACAACCTCCCCATCCACCGTCGACTCGAACTTGGTCGGGAAATTCCGCCTAACTTGGACCTTGTTGCCGAGGCCATCGCCCTCGGTGACAGTGGTCTCGTAGACATACCAGAAGATCGCTTCGTCCCTACTGACGGTGTCGCCCGGCCGCTTCAGCAACGAAGTGACGGTGATGGGGTAGTGGAGGGTAGGCGGCAGTCGGAGGAGCATGCTCCCTGCGCTTCGAGCCTTTTGTTGAGAGTCTGCTTGCTCCGGAGTCCGTTTGTTCTGGTCAATTGTCAGGATGCAGAATTGCGCACTCGAGCAGTTGGTCTATATGGCATGTAAAGGTGGTCCAATTAGGCAGCCATGAGAGTGCGTGACGCAGTGAACAAGGCCAGGTCCGCTGATAGCTCAGGCGACGAGCGCGGGAACGTCGTGTGAGGGCGCTCCGGATCGCCACAAGCGCAATGCACTAGCAAGCAGGCCAGATTGGATTGGATAGAGAGAGCGCAAGCGCACGGTATTGGAGTATTGGGGGAGGGAGAAGGTGGAATGGCACTGTAGGAGAGCAAAGAAATGATGACGGGATAGGAAAAGCAAGAGAAAGAAGGTGAGGAGCAAAGAAGCGCGTGCCGGCGTGTCTGGGTGCGTGCGGGGGGTGGAGCTTGCACCAGATAGATATTTAACCTTCCTAGATCGACCAACAAAGAACTGAGCCAAACAGTGCCTGGTTCACCCGGGGAAAAGCCGTGTGGCGCGGGAAGTTATTCATAAATAAATCGGATGGTTATAGAAGCAGGCTCACTTAGCTGGATCAACAGTGGTGGTGATAAGATGCGGTCGAGGACGGTCGACTGGAGAGCAAAGACGGATGGATGAACGCAGCTCCCGCCGCTAAGGCTAAGCATAAACACTAGGGAGCTGCTTCTGGCGGTGGTTGGAGAATGATAGCTAAGGCGTGGGATGTCGCATCTAACCTATTATATACTGACCATCGAATCTATCCTTTGTGCTCCACAAGTCTATCACTCAGGTCGAAGAGTTTCGAGTACAATCCTCGTCATCCAGCTGCATTCGTCGTGATCTTTGCCACTCAACTGCCCAACTGATTGGATCTCAACCAAAGCTCTTGATCCCAGTCAGATCAAGAAAGCGATCACAGGAAAACACAGGTTTATGCTTTACGTCTCACTGCAGTTGCAGATGGAGTATACATGTCTGCTAGCTATTTAAGGTATGCAAGCTCGGTTCGTATTTGAATCTCTACACAAATGAACGGCAGATTCCGGCCTCAATACAAGACTGAAAAAAATGGATTGCGCTACAAAGTACACGGTGGAACTGTCCACCGGCCCATCCGTCCCTACGGTCATTCCGAGTCAATCTGTACCGATCCGTCACAATATCATATATACTCATTTGTCCACAAAGCCATCACGGAGCGTCCTCGCAAAAGACTAGCATGTTTCATTTATTTGGCCTTGGCAAGACCGACGGCGTTGTTGCCCAGGTCGTAGACGCTGTACCAACGGCGCAGGAAAGCATCACCCAGAATGGCCAGGGGACCAACGGGCTCAGGGAAGTCCATGCCCATCAGAGAGCTGATGCAGGAGCCCTGGACCTCAAGGATGTAGTCGTCGGGTCCGATGGTGAAGTTGTGGCCAGTCAGGGTGAAGGTGAGGTCGGGCAGACCAGCGCGCTTGTCACAGTCGACAGTGTACTGGCCGTTCCACGACTTCTTGGCGCCAATCTCCTTGTTCCTATTGAACGATTAGCATCTCAGTTCATACAATCCTAAAGATTAAAGCAGGTGTCAAACTCACAGAAGCTCGGCAAGAGTAGAGGGCAGAGCGATCAGGGAGGTACCGGTGTCGAGAATGACACCAGTGTTGTCCAGCTCAGCAACCTCGTCGCCAAAGGCAATGGCATCGAGGTCAACCTCCCAGTAGGCCTTGCGGCGGAGAGGGATCTTAGTCAGCTCGCCAGTGTAGTGGCTCTTGTCGACACCACCGAAGGTAGCCTCAGAGTCGTCACCTTCCTTGTTGGTGTCGCCCAGGTAGAAGCCGAAGACAGGCTCGTCAAGCAGACCCTGGTCCAGCAGGTTGTAGAAGGGAGGGGGGATCTTGTTGACGGAGATGGTGTCATAGCCCAGACCCAGGATGCCATCGAAACGACCAAAGGCAAAGGCTAGACCGGGTTCACTGGTGGCCTCCGCGAAGAGCTGGTCCTTGATCTTCAGGTCACCGATCGAAACGACATCCTGAGATACGAAGCCACTCAAGCTTCCAGATCCGTAACGGATGCTGAACTCGGAGCCGTTCTTCTTGTAAGTCGAAGAGGCAGACGAGTCGTACTTGGAGTGGAGGTAGCAAGCAATGGAGCCGCACTCCGACGAGGGGACCCAGAGGTTGGAGCTACCGGTATCAAGGACGACCTTGAAGGTCTGAGGAGGGGTACCGATCTCAATCTCGGAGAAGTCTATAGATGCTTGTTAGAACTATCACCACCATCAATCGCCAGATAAATAACATACACTGAGCGTTCAGGAAGTTGTCAACGAGGACATCATGACCGCCCTCCTGCTTCAGGGAGGTATCTTGAAACAGCTGCTCGTGCTGGTTGGGCCGGATGCCCATGTACTTCTGACCCAGAGAGCGAACGTGAGAGTCGATGTTGTGGTGCTCCTACATCATCCATATCAGAACCTGTCCAGCAGCTATCGCTATCGATAGCCAGTTTGATGATGGGGATGGCTTACCAGCTGCTCCGACAACGGCACCTTGTTGAGCTTGAGCTTGTGGACGCCGGCGGACGCGGACCCCAGCAGGGTAGCCGCCGCCAGGACGGAAACGGTCTTCATGATGGTTGTCTTCCCGTGATACAGAACACCCAACTCAAAAGGAAATGAATGAGAGAAGATGGAGATGCGAGATAGACACCAACGTCCACTGGATGTTGATGTTGATGGGGAAGATAGGGATGGGGAGATGAAGGAGAGAGAGAGGGAGAGAGAGAGAGAGAGACCGGGAGACAGCGATGACGGTTGCTGGAGTGAAGTGGAGCCGGAGCTTTGCCTTGCTGGGGCCGTCAATCGTCACAAGGACTGCTGCTTAGCGGGGGGCGTGGTATGGTGCTCTAACGATGCGGATCGCGACAGCGAGGCTGGGGTGCTAGTTATCTATCTAGCCTAGATATCGATAGACCGCATCCGGCTATGTTGTCGTGGACTTGGTACTTGCACCACACCCCGGAGGAATACCAATAAAAAGCGTAGTCATAATAAAATAATAACTAACTACGGAGTAATAATCATAATAACAGGCGGTGAAACAGCTGGCAGTGGGAGAAACACGGGTGCCTGGACGAGCTTAGTCTACACCAACGTCAGGCACCTGCAGGAACCTGCGAGATCCCCCGAGTCACGCGCCTACTAAAGTGCATTCTACTCTGCGGTCTACACGATAACTTAGCCCGGAGTCATTACTACGAGAAGATAAGAAAGACAGGTGCTACCGGAGGATATCGAACACATCAAACGGCTGTGAGAACCACCGTGCCCATTGCATTACGGCAAGATCCGATCAAGAGAAACGATGCTATGCCTACACCTCCCCTCTCGCCATGCACAAGACCTCCGTGACCAGCATCCACCCAGAGTCCCCCATTTACCGGTAGAAATCGAACCTGTAGGAGATCAATCAGTACATAGAACACATGCAGAGAGGACAAGACAAAAACATACTGGTCCGCTTCCCGCGATCCCTTGACCTGGTTGGAGTATGCATCCTCCAGATCCGACTGGATAATGTTGTAACGGTTCTTGCGCACCGCCCGCAGACCGGCATCCTGCATAATAGCCGCGATCACCGCTCCCGATAGAGGGTCATTGCGCACAATCAGCGAGTCCAGGTCGACTTCCGGTGACAGCGACATCTTCGAAGCGATCGTGCTGAAGATCAGGCGGCGCTCTCGTCGGTCACGGAGCGACGGGAACTCGATCTTTCGGTCCAGACGACCCGGTCGCAGCAAGGCTGGGTCCAGAGTGTCCGCACGGTTAGTGGCCATGATGACCTTCACGTTGCTGCTCTGGTCGAAACCGTCCATCTGGTTCAGCAGCTCTAGCAGGATACGCTGCACTTCACGGTCGGCACCGGTCTGGGCATCGAAACGCTTGGTGGCGATAGCATCGATCTCATCGATGAAGATAATAGCTGGAGAGTTCTCCCGCGCCATTCGGAAGACATCACGGACCATACGAGGACCCTCACCCAGATACTTCTGGACGAACTCGGATCCGACAACTCTGATGAAGTTGGCTGTTGTGCTGTTCGCAACAGCCTTCACCAGCATGGTCTTTCCCGTACCCGGAGGACCGTAGAGAAGAACACCACGAGGGGGATCGATACCTGGCTACTGTAAGTATCGACATTGCCCAGACTTCCAATACGGACCCACCTACCAATCTGCTTGTAAAGATCGAAGTGCGTCAAGGGCAGCTCGACGGCCTCCCTGATCTCCTGCTTCTGCATGTCCAGACCACCAACATCTGAATATGTAACATCTGGCTTCTCGTGGGCACCAAGCATAGCAATGGACGAGTCTGCCTCCGGTGGAAGAATATCAACAAGGGAGTTGGAGTGGCGATGAAGGGCGACAGACGAGGAAGGCTTCAGCTTCTCACGGTCGAGCGTTGACAAGATACGGACGACATAGTTCGATCCTGTTGACGACTGCACAATTCCAGTGCTAGCGGTAAACCATTAGAAAAAAAGATGCCCTAGAATCCAGTCATAACACAATCCAACATACTTCTGATCTATCGCCTCCATAAACTGTCCAATAACCAGTGGCACACTCTGTATCCGCTTGATCTCCTCCTGCGCTCGAACGAGTTCTCTCTTCAAGCTCCTGTGACAGATCATCCGTCAGCCACGCAATCCTCTCTATAGAACCTTTCAATATCATGAATCTCATACCTCTGCTCATCCTTGATGTATTCTTCTTGTAGGTTGATGTACCTATTCCCGCCGCCCCAAGTGTCAGCCATAACCTAACTTCACTAACAGGCCACATCACGCGCAGTTCCAGGCAAGCAACATACTCTAGATGTCTCTGTAGTCTCTTCAAGGTAACGTATTCATCACCAGTGTCGGTACCAGAGCCCTCAAGCGAATCGATATTCGGGATGGCGTCAGCTGGAGCTGCCTTCTTGTGAGGCGCAACGCTGTTCGCCGGATTCTCCACGGCGATGTCACCCATGGTAGGCAGCTGGTGTCCTCAGCGATACAGGAAACAAGGGAGTTGTCGAAGTACGGAAAAGACGACTTTCTAAACAATCAGGGAAGGGAAGGCGAAGAGGGGTGTCGGGTCTTTGTTGGTCTGGAGCTTTTGCTAGGAGCTCTCCATCCGTTGATGATGCAGCTCAGCGGGTGCTGCGCGCCAAGTGTATCACGTGATGTGGCCAACTGGTTGGTCCTGTCAACAGCAAGGCTGGGGCTATTTCTGGATGCTTCCTCCACTTGATTTGGACTACATCTTTGTGATGATCTGGAGTTTCTGAAACACGAATGTGCCTACGCATCTTTCTTGTACTCTGGGGTAAATCAACAAAAGATGAGAGGAGCGCTCAAGGAGATATATCAAAGTTAGTACTAGATAGACAATCAGGCCGGTGTCGGACTATATATATTCGTCAGAGGAAAAGGCTCAGAGGAAAAGGCTTGACGAAACATGATCTCATTCCTATTAGATATGGTAAAACCGAAGACAATCAAGAATGGGACCCTACTTGTTGCCATATGCTGACCCAGTGATGTTCTTGGCGAGCGGGAATATATTAGTCGCAAGGGGACCTGTGCCAGCTAGAAGCATGATAGAGTAGTTAAGTATAGTTAGTACCGCAATAATGCATGGATAAGATATATTGACTGAAGCATATATATTAAGTTGTCCACGACATGACTATTTCTAAGAATGCTCTCGAAGAACGACTGTCAAGCGCAGCGGGAGTGATATAACCGGCAATATTGATCAAGTTGAGAGGGCTATCCAGACTACAGACCAGAGGTTTCTAAAAACAGTCCCTGCTACGACGACTGTCTTGACCCAAACAGCAACGTATTATCGAGGAGTTTCGGACGAGGTGAAAACTCCACCTCTGGTCACCTGTTAGTGTCAGATCGGTTTCCGAATTTGGCCATAGGCGACACCGCTGATGAGGAATACCATCCAATTTTAGCAGTGCACATGTAAATAGGGCACTGTATCTTGAGTCGCGTGCGTTGACTATGAGTACGGAGTACATAATTCCCAAGGATCTCTCCCTGTCCACAATCGAAATAGGGTTTGATACGCGCTCGCTGCATTCCGTGTCCATTTTAAATAGCCCGCCTTCGTGAAGATCACGTCGAGCCTCAAATTGCCAGGCACGGGATAAAGGCGTGGTGATTCGCGCCAAGGTTGCAGTTACTATGGAGTATATTCAGTAGTAGAGCGATGATAACTGCAATCGCTTCACGCTAGTTATACGGGCCACACAGCATCTCCGCATATAGCTCATATCGGACGTTTGTGAATATCTCGAGGTAGAGCAACTGCTCATGACGAAATGTGCGACCGCAGCCAATCTGCCTCTCAAGGTGATTCCACATGAACGAAGTAAATCGGTCAGTGTCGCCTACTCGCAGTGCTTTCGAGAGTTATCTCGGAACCAAGGAACGCAGACGTGCTAGGTAGTTATACTCCAAAATCTCCGCTGTCGACAGGACCAGGCGATCCTAGACTCGGTAGACAGTGATAGGAAAAAAGAAAAACTACCTACGGTTATTACAGTGATGTGATACTTTAACGGCACTGTTGGTTTCGTCGTTCAAGAGGGGCTCCCCTGGAAATTTGTGGTGCGCCAATAGTCTTAGTCCCGTTCCTACGCCTCCGAACCCTGTCTGAGATAAGTGCTGATCAGGCGAGCGAGTTACTTTCATACGAGGACTTTTAGGCCAGAGGTAGCTGACGGAGATTTTCATCATCGACTGCAGCCATCGATGTCGAATCGTGTTTCGAATGAAAGTCTACGAGTGCCTGTACCGCGGTGTAGTTGATCGAGTGAGTCGAGTGGTGAAGTCTCCCGCTGGATTCGGGCCCGACTCCACAGAATAAGGAATCTTTGGAAGATCCAATCACTCTCCGGGGTGGAGCTTTGGCAGGACGTGGCAGGTGGGACAGGGACAAAGACAGCATCCATGATCCGCATCGAGGCGGACGCTTGCAAGGGTTGGAAAAAGATCCGTCTCGTTGGACGGTTCTCGTTCTCTGGTGACTCGCGGAGGGGGAATTGGTGGACGGATCGGACGGACAGGACATATATAAGAGAAGTTGGTGCGCTTTTTTTTTTCAGCTAGAGCCTGAAATCCGTGATCTCTCCTCTTTCCTTGCTCTCCTCGGTCTCCGTGTCCCCTACTCAGAATGTGATCCCATTCTCTACCTGGGAGTTTGGGGCTTCAGATATGGCAGCTTCGTGCATCAACTGCCGTGGGCAGAAGAAAGCCGGGGATACCAATAATGTGGACACACTAACCCGACTGGGCAGCGTTTCTGGGAGCACTTCAGCCTTGCCTGGCAGTGAAGCGGCCGACGAGGATCTTACTGCACGGCGGATATCTGCAGAGCACTGAAGTAACGGGAGAGCAACTGGGAATCTCTCCTAACTACTCAACAGACATTGCCAGATGGACAGACAGTTCTGCTGGACAAAGAGTCAGCCTCCGTGACAGGACATGACGAAACACGGTCTGGAGCCGTTGGACGGATCGGAGTCCGTCCATTATACTCCAAAATAGCCCAGAGCCAAGCCTCAGACCATCAAATCCCGCGCCAGATGATAAGGATGGTGGGAAAAAAACATCGCCAGGACCATGATGATCTTGGATTGTCCTTTTGGACAGCACTGATAGATGAATAGCAGGGACTGTGTTGTCGCGTAGAGCAGAGCAAGGTGCTGATGGCTGATGGCTTGATGAGATGAAGCGAAACGGATGCGGGCTAAGGCGGCGGAAAGTTTTCTGACTGAAGAAGGCCTCGGATAGGAGACGCTCTGCAGCGCCCCGGCTCTCCCCTCTTTTCGGTCCCTCTCTCTGAGCGTCTCCAAACCAAAAAGAACGTATTACTGCCTGAAACCAAAACCCGCTGCTGCTGCTGAGCACTGCTGGTTCTCGCCACGGATTTCCGCTGCCACTGATCTAACTAACTATCTAACTAAATCTTTTCTGATCGCTTTCGCGCTGCCCGGAATCACTGGGCCCCCTATTCCGCCCAACACGCCTTCTTTCTGTCCACGGCTGTCCGTCCCATTCCTGCTGCCCCCCGAAGCCTCCACTCCCCAGAGTGCACAGTCTTCGTGTCAAGGTACGCCTCCCCTGGCCGTTTATCTCGCTCGTCTTTGCTCTCCTTCTCTCGGCCTCCGGGTCTCGTACACCAGGTCGTCTTTGCGTGACCAGTGGCCACGCACTAGCCGCCATCTGTCATTCCTCAGCACGACACGCGGGCGCAGACAGCGCACTTGCTGCGTCCCGTCGGAGGCCCTTCCAGCTCCTCATGGCCCGTTATCATTAGTCCGATTCATCATCCTCTAAATCGGTTTGATGCTGATGAGATAGATAGCTTGTAGCGACCGCATCCCCGTCCTGCTCTCTCACCACGGTCGGCCTGCTTCGCATCCCGCCAGCGCTCGCTGCTGCCCGGCGCTGGTCCCGTGACCCGGCCCTTCTCGCGCGCGGCCAACTGAGTCTCTTCTGACCGCTGCTATTTTCGGAACCGGGCATCAACCTCTTCCTCCGCTCGCATTTCGGCCGCCCAGTCAACCAACCTTGTCGGTATGTGCTTATCTTGTTGTTTTCCGATCCTTGCATCTGTCGTCGCCTTTCGTCCCATCTCTCTCCGGTCCCTCTGAGTGGCTTGGCCTTTCTAGTGGTGCTGGTGGCCCGCAGCTGGCGTTTCGCGCGTTGTCGTCGCGCCCTCGCCTGCCGGCCCCGTTGCGCATCCCAACGCGTCTGGATCGTCTTGGTAGTAACCTGTCGCTCGAGACCTGTCGGGGGAAGCACGGAGTGAGATGGTGACGATGCTGTCGCGTGGCTTCTTGATGATCCCTTCATGCACGGTCGCGTCTCTGATTACTTGCTGATCCATATCTTCGCTCCATAGATGGGTTGGTCGAGCTATACGACATGAATGCCTGGCTTGCTGACGCCTCGAACATCCCAAACCATGATAATGGTGCCTTTAACCCGACCATCGATCCTTCGATGGCCTTCCTCCATCCTTCTCCGACTCCCCAGGACCCGAACCAATTCCAGCGCATGTTCAATGGCGTCCCGCGAAACGTCTCGCCCGGATTCAACCCAAACCAAGTGATCCCCTCGAAGCGGCCACGACCAGAAGATGGAATGTCTATGTCGCCTCGCCAGGCAGCTGGTGGCTTGCCAGCGACACGGTCGCAGACGCCCCATCAGGTCCCGTTCCCTGGCTTCCAGGGCCCTTCCAACGGTGCTCCGCAGTTCGCTCAACCACCAACGCCCTATCAACATCTCCAACAAGCGGGCTCAGCCAATGCGACACGGTCTCCGATCATGCAAGACTTTGACCAGCATGGGGTCCAGAGGATGCAGACTGCGTCTCCCAGCCCGTTCTCTCCTGCTGGTCACCATGTGGGATCTCAGATGTCACCGACGCAGTCTGAACATGGTAGCCGAGTAAACACGCCTCAAAACAATACTTTCATGCCAGGACAACCTTTCCCTCAGGGGATGCCGCCTCAGTTCTCGCCAGCGCCGGCTATGACATCCGCTGCTGTCCAGGCATCCATGCAAGCGCAGTTCAATAACATGCCGCAAGCATATCCTGCTCAAGCCTTGGCGGCGCAACAGCAGCGATTGTACCAGATGCAGCTTCACAATCAAGCCCGTCAGATGCATGCTAACAACCCTGCCATGGCCGGTCGGCCCGGTAGCAGCGGGATGAATCCTATGGTTAATCCCCAGATGGCGGCCATAAGGCAAATGCAGCAGAATATGACTAAACCTGCGAACCCAGAAGGCTTCATGAGATCTCTTCAGAAGTTCATGCTGTCTCGCAACCTTCCTCTAGACCCAAACCCGATCGTCAGTGGGCGGCCGCTCAATCTAGTGCAGCTTTATGCGACCGTTATCAAGATGGGCGGATCAAAGAAGATCACGGCTGCAAATATGTGGCCTGCTATTGCTCAGCAACTACAATTCCCTCAGATGCAGTATCCCATGGCCGCACAGGAGATCCGTGACCACTATCTGAGGAATCTTGCGCCATATGAACAGGCCTTCCTAAGCTCTCAGCAGAAACAGTTTGCAGAACAAATGCAGCAACATACTCCACAGAGGCAACCTAGTGATCCCACTGGGATGCCCTTTCAACAACCATCTCCTGCAAAGCCTGGTCAAGGATTTGAAGCCTCGCAACAGTTTTCCCAATCTCCCCAAACTGGCATTTTGGTCCAGAGCAACCTGCAACAGAACGCAGCGAACGGATTCATGACCCCGCAAGTTAAGGCCCAGTCCAAGCAGCAGCCACCACAGCACCGACCAAGTCTCTCGCGTACCTCACAACCTCCAGGGACACCGCAAGACCCTTCTGGGCAGTTCCCCGTTCCGTCACCCGCTCAACCCGGGAAGGCTTCATCCGCCGCAGTGGCTGGGAAGCCTCCTGGAGGTCCTGAACCATCAGCGCATGTACCCTTCCAGCATCCTATTGAAGATCCGTTCAAACCGAAGGTCTTGTCTGAACACAAACTTCATGGCCCGGTAGTGGTCGACGAAGTATACTCACTAGCGGAGGATATAACGAGGCTCAAGCCAAACGTCCCTAGTTTTGCGGAGCTAGGCGTTATTGATATTCATGCCTTGACGATGAGTATCAAGTCCGGCTTGCATGCTGAGATGCGGATGGCCTTGGACACACTGACCACCATCTCATGTGAGCCAGCCATTCAGCTGTCCCTGGATAACTGTGACGATCTGGTCGAGACTTTGGTGGAATGCGCGGAAGAGCAAGCGGAACTGCTTGCTGAGAATACGATCGAGGTGTCGGATGTCATGCTTCTCCCTTCGTATGAGGAGGTCGTGCGCGGCTGCCGCCTGGAGATATCGTCGCTTGTCGACGTCCCAGAGTTCGGTAGTCTCGAGTATGAGCTCGATCGCGCCGTCGACAGGATTATCTGTATCACCACTATTCTTCGCAACTTCTCATTCACGGAGTCGAATTTTGGAATATTAGGAACGGCGCCTGTCGTCAAGTTCTTCTCTACTATAATTCGGTATCTGGGGACAAGGAGTATGCTTTTGCGGACACATCAGAATACCCTGGATTTCATGAAGGACGCGGTGACATACCTCAGTAACTTGGCGCACACGATTCACCTTCCTGGGAAGGAGGAAGCTTTGTGTCTTCTACATTTCCTCTTGTCCTTTGTGCCGACTCCTGCGCCTAGTCTTGGACCCAAGGGCATCATGTTTGCGCCTTACAATCCGGCTGTCCACAGATATACACCTGCTGCAATCGATAGCTTGGCCAAATTGCTAGCTAGAGATGAACCAAACCGAATGTATTACAGGGCTATATTTGCTGGTGAAGGGTCCGCAGCGCCTCAGGACGAGTTACTTACCCGTGCCTTCGGCTTGGCGATCTCCCCCATCCCGGATCAGCCACGGAAACCTCTTGCTATTGCAGATGCCCGGAAAATATTCCTAATGCAGGGCTTATTGGCAGCCGATGTCCTATCCGGCTTTGCTACTGGTTCCCTAGCGAAGGCATGGCTGAAATCTACGGATGGTTTCGCAGTGCATCTCCTCAGACTTTCCTGCCTGCTAAGCACAGAACGAGTGCCCCCGGTCAACCAGCGTCAAAGTCAGGCAGCAAGAGGGCAGGCGGACGCAGATGCGCATGCATATAGCTCCATAATCCACCGAGGGTTGGCGATTCTGCGTCGATTAGCGGAAAAGTCAAAACGCGTGGACGGTGCTGCCACCTTGAGTGTTCCTTCAGGTGTTCTTCCGAAGAAAGAAAGCCTGCTTGGTGCCTTGCTGACGCCAAACCTAGATCCAGCGGTGGTTCGACAATTGATCACTTATGCTGGATTGGGTGTTTGACGATACTATCCGCAAAGCTGTTCCTGCTTTTCCTTCTGTGCTCTGTTAAAATAAATTCGGGCCTTTCCGGATTAGTTGACTGCATTCGGATTTCCAATATTTTTTCTCTTCTACTGATGTCTTCTTTCCTCTGAAGGTGTTTTATTCTTGGCGCAGGCGAGGAAACAACTACTGCTACAATGACATACTATACCGTTTTGTTTGACAGTGTACAGTGCCGAAATCCCTTTTTGAGCGAGTGTGCATGATACGTTTTTTTGGGTTGTGATTGATGGCTAGCACATTATTTGCTTTTCGAGATAATAGTATCTCTCTCAATTGTGTGTTGAGCCGTTTGTTATTCATCTGCGAAGTGGGAAAAGCGAAATTTTTGGGAAAGGAACGGTCGGATACGGCGAATTCATGAAAGTATCATACCGATAACAGACATCCGCTCTCTCTCTAGGTAATTTAGAAACGAAGCGGGTATAAACTATTCTACACGGATTATTTTACAGTTCTCAATCCTGCATTAACGTAACGGTTATCTCTCCCAGAGTTAGAGAGATGGGAATGGGGACGGACGCTACCCTGATGCTCGAACCACAGTAAGCCGTAGTGACATTTCGAAGTTGCGTGATCTCTGGAGCTGGCAGAAAACCGGACGCCTATAAGAGAGTGGTAAAGTCGAGATATTGATATAGACCGAACGACCTGAACGTCCCTGATATTGTACTCAGCATATCTACTGCTCACATATACAGTTTCATCTATAAGACTCAGACAGAGAATCAATTATACAGTAAGTTGTAAACAGTTACCGAGTAGAGAGATTTCCATTTCCGTTCATTTAACCCCTAGTCCGTACAGTCGACTAACTTACTATGAGATTCAGAATATGAAAAAGAAAATAAAAAAAAGAAAAGTGAGAATAAGAGGAGACGCATATATTTTCTGCGTTAAGTTTACCCGGCTCAATAACATCCCCCAAATAACAGAAAATTCGCATGTCCATTTTTTTTCACGCTCGATTAAAAGCCTGCAAACAGACATATTTGAGGAGATCATTGGAGATGTACAGATAGAAATGATACATGGAGATACGTGAAGCGTGAAGAAATAGGGAGACAAGATGAGCGTAAGACCCAGACCGCCAAGGTTTAAAAGGAAACATACACCGGTAAAATCGACAAAGCCGAGAACGCAACTGCAGAACCCAATGGAGTAGGGAAATAAAAGAAAAAACGAAAAAATAGAATCCACGCTCACTGTACTCGATATTTCTCTCTGACTTTCCGTCTCTCTTCTCACGGCTCTTTAAACCCCTCTCGAAATTGCTACTGTGAACCGCTCTTTTTTCAAGATGATATGTGATTCGTCATCGCAAGGATGTGTAGGTCATGCTGTATGTCCGGGTCGTCGATATGGAGTTGATTGAATTTCAAAGTGAGAGGAACTTTTTAGAAGTTGCGTTCCAGAAGGAATTTCTGAATCTCGGGTTTACGCCAGCCCTATGTATTTGATTATCGGTTAGCCGACGTGTTACGGTGATGAGGAATTTTTGCTCTCTTCTATCCAGAGAGGGAGCTCTGGACCCCAGAGGAAAAGAAATAAATGGAAATAAAAAGAGAGTGCAGACTATGCATACCTTGACAATGATATGCCCATTGAGCCTGTTGATCGTTACATCTGGGCTCTTGTTGCGCGAATCTCCCGACTCCAAACCCAGGGCACGTGCCAGGTCACTCCGGAGGGCCTCCAGGTCGCCCTCTGTCTTCTGAATCTTGGTTTGCTGCTTGGTACCGCCAGCTTTGGTAACGAGATAGACGGGTAACTGGTTGGAGGGAGTACGACGAACGAAATAAGGCAGGTTGGTTAGCTGCAGAGGTGGAGCTTGTGCTTGCGTCTGCGGAGTCGTGGGGGCGGGATTCGAATGTCTCTCTGCGGTAGCCGGAGATCGACGAGTGAGCTTTGCCAGGAAGGTTCGCGACTGCTGAATAGGAAGCACAGTGTGGGAGAAAGAAGGTCTGGAGGGAGATTGTAGAAGGTTTCCTGCGACATGTTAGCAATTTTTTTTTCCCGGCTATCATACGATGCGGTAGGAAGCCGCGTCACGGGGAATATGGAAGCCATACGCAATTGACTCTGTCCTCCGTATGAGAATGTCACTGGGATTGTGCTGAAGCGTCTAGTTGACAGCGTGGTCTGGGTCGATGTGAGATTCAGCGACAGAGACGACGACTGCTTTCGGACAGCCGAGGATAGCGAGGAAGATGGCAGCAGAGACGCCATGACGGGCAGGAGAAGGACCGGACGAGCAACCTGACACCTCGCTGACTGCAAACAACGGCACCCAAGCAGACGGGGTCGAGAAAGCGTGGAGGTCTGGGGAGAGAACAATGGGATCTCTGGCTATCTTCGATACTTTCTTGCGTTCAAGCAGTTTTGACGTCCTCGACCGGCGGCCGTCGGTCTAGACTACTCTCGGCCTAGCGTGCTCCGGCCCTCCCACTCACATTTTCGCCCGCCAAAAGAAGTCGCACATTCATCCAAAGGAAGAAGATCCAGACGCTCTCTGCCTTCTATCTTCCCTTCCCCTCCCCAACCCCCTCGCTGTCGCTCTCTGCACCGCTGCCATCGTTCACCATGGCAGACAACGCTCCCCCGTCCGCAGAGACCCTGCTCAAGGGCGCCGCTGCCCAGCCTCCCAAGACCGCAGAGGAAATCGCAAAGGAATACGACCTGCTGCCCAAGTTGATCCCCTACCTCGACCGTCACCTCGTTTTCCCGCTGTTGGAATTCATCTCCGGTCAGGAGGATGAGAACCGCGAGATCACCCGCGCCAAGTATGAGCTTCTCAAGCACACCAACATGACCGACTACGTCGCGAACCTCTGGCAGGAAATCAACGACTCTGACAAGGTCCCCGAGGAATTTGTGAAGAAGAGGGAGGAAGTGCTGGCGAAGTTGCAGCAGTACCAGGAGGATAGCAGCAAGATCACGGAGCTGCTGCAGGATGATGCTGTTGTCGGTAACCTACGCAGCGACAAGGTTGCCAACTTGAAGTACCTGGAGGAGCAGCACGGTGTCACCGTTGACATGGTCAACGTCCTGTACGACTACGGCCGGTTCCAATACAGCTGTGGTAGTTATGGCAATGCCGCAGAGCTGCTCTACCAGTTCCGTGTCCTGTCCACGGATAACGACAAGGTCACTTCCGCCACGTGGGGTAAGCTGGCCTCTGAGATCCTCACCACTAGCTGGGAGGGTGCCATGGAGGAGGTACAGAAGGTGAAGGAGTCGATTGAGACTCGGCTTTTCAACAACCCTCTGGGTCAGCTCCAGCACCGATCGTGGCTGATCCACTGGTCCCTCTTCCCGTTCTTCAACCATGAACCCGCCCGCGATGTCCTTACCGACCTCTTCTTCTCCCCCGCCTACATCAACACCATCCAGACCAACTGCCCCTGGATCCTTCGATATCTGGCTGCCGCTGTCATTACCAACCGCAACCGGGGACACAAGAACACCAACGCTTACCAGAAGCAGCTGAAGGATTTGATCCGAGTAGTGCGACAAGAGGACTACGAGTATTCTGATCCGATCACGGACTTCGTCAAGGCCCTCTACGTCGACTTTGACTTCGAGGAGGCCCAGAAGAAACTTGGTGAAGCCGAGGAGGTGCTGCGGAGCGACTTCTTCCTCGTGGCCGCCGCTGATGCCTTCGTGGAGGCCGCCAGACATCTCATCTCTGAGAGCTACTGCAAGATCCACCAGCGGATCGATATCAAGTATGTAACACGCGTGCAGTCACCGTCCGACAAGAGTGCTAACATGGTTATTCAGGGACCTTTCCACCCGTCTGGGTCTGAACCAGGATGAGGGTGAGAAGTGGATTGTCAACCTGATCCGCGACACCCGTGTCGATGCCAAGATTGACTACAAGGAGGGCACTGTCCTCATGAACCACCCTCCTCAGTCGGTGTACCAGCAGGTCATCGAGAAGACCAAGGGTGCGTTCTTCAGAACGCAAGTCTTGAGGTTCGTATCGTCCAGGAAACTCCTCCAAACGAAGACTGTATAGCTAACATATGGTTCTAGTGCGGCTGTTGCCAAATAAACATGATCTGTGGCAGGGCCGTCTCTTTCGACTCTGTTTCTTCTTAATCAACAAACCACGAATTGCAGGCTTCTTGATCGATGGGACCAGTAGTGTGGCATAGGGCTGGCGTTCAGGCGGTCCACCTTTTCTTTTCTGTTCGACCTGATTTTTCCTTTTACCCATCTTGAAGCTGCCTTTTATTGCCTTCGAGAGTTTATTTTCCGTCGGGAAGACCCCGACTCCCAAAATATATTGATGGGATGGTGCAGTGTACCCCGTGGGTCACACAAAAAATATCATGTGATCTATGATGCTGTTATGAATAGTCGATAGACGCAAGTGAAGATGGGTTTCTTTTTCTCTCTAATGGGACTTAAACTCGTTACCTTCCCCTCATTATCTCTCCCTTGTTTTGGTCTGATCCTCGCCTGTCGTATCGCCCACTTTACGTACACAATCAGGACCTTGAAGGAGTTAGATAGCCCGGACCTTATCTGATATCATATCGCTCCGCATTTCGATCATATCTTGGATGCGAAATCTTATCGGGACGTTCGTACTCGGCGTGGCGCTCACCACGGACATACTGGTACAGTAGGACTTTTCCTTGGGGATACGGTAGCGTGTTGTCCTATGCGCTAGATACTATCTTAGTAGTTTCTCCGGGTGTATCTGCAAAGCCTAAGATATCAGAATGAACAAAAGCGGACATTGGAAAGCCACTGACGGAAAGCATAGAAGTTATGAAGTGTGAACACAAAAACACCTCTTTATCTCGATTATTACTTGAACTGCAATGCCCTTCCTATTGTGATTACGATGTAGTATGTACTAACAGTATATTCGTGACGAGTACGCTAATTCTTTCTAGGCATATGGGCCAAGTTTCATCCATTTCCGTTTCAACTACGGAGTAAGTAGACTACCTGGGTAGACTTGCCCGAAGATCCTCGCCGAGTCATACGCTTCTTCTCCCTTTGCCCTAACTCGAAAGGAGCGGCTCGGCAAATGATAACTAACCGCCGTCGTTTTGTCTCGGGAGTACTTACTTACTGCAATCTACGTGGTACTTAAGAAAAGATAAGCCGTCATAACATTTTTGAGGCGCACACCTAGGCGCTGTTCTATTCTATGAGCGGCGTTGACCTCTCGTGATGGAAAAGGAAGGAAAAAAAGACTGCGAGTTAATGTGGCGTCGTTCTTGCCAAGTCCCGTGTATATTATTACTTTTGGGGTGATTCTAAGCTTATCAGGAGACGTTTACGTGTGCTATAGCAGGGTTTGATAAGACTCTCGGATCCACGAGGAAGGGCGAGAGACCGGGGGGAATTGCACTGTATATGGATGCAAATGGTAAGATGTGAATGTGGTCAGTTCCGGCTCTCCTTCAATATTCTAATTCGGGAATGCGACAAGTATGATCTTGTCCTTCTAGAATGCCGTGTGCTGACTATCTTCGAAGCGCATATGCAGGAGCTGACTGATCAACATGAAGAGATTCTCAACGAGGCTGTCTCTTGCTTGTAGATTCGAAACTGTCCTCCTTATCTACCACGCTTGTCAACTACGACAAGGATAATTCTCCACCCAATGGCGTCTCCTCGATGGTTATCTCGCATAACGCTTGACAAGAACTAGTTGGCGGCGTGGCAACCCAGCTCCAAGCATTTTGCTCTCTGTCTAAGTTTCTCGGCAATCTGTCAGTCTCTGTTCCCATGTGGTTTCTTTGCGGCCGTTGCAGGTGTACTGTATGTGCACGGAAGCTCTTACTGCGGCGCCCTCAACCAAAGATGGGGACCCCATGCGCTAGGTGCTCTTGTCATGTTGCCACGAGGAGAATAATAATATAGTAATATATCCCATAGCTGTTTTCCCAGACCCTGTTGCTTTTTATTCTTGTCAACAGCCCTATCCTCGATCTTGATCCGGCCACGCCCAGGCGGCATAGGCTGAGACCCCCGGGCATCCATCAGTAACCCCCAGGGAAAATCAACATTAGTTGTTGTTTTGCACTCGTTGATTTTCCTCAATTGCCAGCCATGTGGGAGAAATCACAAGATACCAAGGGCGCCTTGCCGCCTGACGTTGAAGATGCCCCGGAAGATGGCGAGGTCATCGAGACACGCCAGAACCTCACGTCGAAGATTGAAGCTGATCTGTACGACGAACGATATGCATCCACCAAGCGCGGACTGAAGAGTCGCCATCTACAGATGATGGCCCTGGGAGGAACAATTGGTACCGGTCTGTTCGTAGGCAGTGGCCAAGCTCTAGCATTGGGCGGCCCAGCCTTCTTGTTCGCATCGTATATCATTGTCGCATTTCTCGTCTTTTTTATCGTCACTGCCATTTCCGAGGTTGCGTCTTACTTGCCGGTGCACGGAGGAAGTATGAGTTACTACGGATATCGATATGTCTCCAGCAGCCTCGGTTTCTCAATGGGGTACCTGTATTGGTATTCACTAGGAATTCTGGTTCCGTATGAGATCACAGCCGCTTCCTTAGTGATAGGATACTGGGATCCAGAAGGTCACATCTCAATTGGCGTGTGGATAACGGCAAGTAATTGAGATTTTGGCGATGAAAACCCCGAATTGAAAGAAGTGACTGCTGACGCCGATGGTTAGGTTATGCTGGTGATCATCGTCGGACTGAACCTGCTGCCTGTCAGTTTCTACGGTGAATCGGAGTTTTGGTTTTCCAGTCTCAAAGTCATCCTTCTCGTCGGTCTCCTGATGTTGTCGTTCATCCTTTTCTGGGGAGGCGGTCCGAGCCATCAGCGACTAGGATTCCATTATTGGAAACATCCGTATACAGCAGGGAAGACATATATAGTGGATGGCAATGCCGGACGATTTGTTGCCCTCCTACACTGCATTATCCTGAGTGCCTTCGCCTTCATGTTTGCGCCGGAACTGATCGTCATCGGAGGCGGCGAGATGGAGTCCCCTCGTCGCAACATCCCTCGCGCGTCAAGACGCTTCTTCTACCGTCTCGTGTTCTTCTATATTCTGGGAACCCTCTCCATCACGGTTATCTGTCCATCGGACAGCAAGAAGCTGACAAACGGCGGTGCTGGTGCGGGCTCCTCGCCTTTCGTCATCGGTATCAAGAATGCTGGTATACCAGTTTTGGACCACATCGTCAACGCAGTGGTACTCACATCGGCCTGGAGCTCCGGAAATTCATTCCTGTACATGTCATCTCGATCTCTCTACTCTCTGGCTGTGGCCAACCACGCACCTTCCGTCTTCAAGACCTGTAACCGCTGGGGTCTTCCCTACGTGGCTGTTGGAACCAGTGCCTTGTTCTCCGGCCTGGCATACCTTTCGCTAGGAACATCCAGTTCTATTGTCTTCAACTGGTTTGTGAATCTAACCAACACATCTGGCTTCCTCAGCTGGGCTTGCTGCGCCATCATTTATTTCCGCTTCCTCAAAGCGACCAAAGTACAAGGCGTGGAGAGGCCGTATAAATCACGCCTGCAGCCGTGGGGCGCGTATATTGCTCTCGTGGGATCTATATTCCTCACCCTTGTCAACGGTTTCACGGTATTCTTTCCCCAGGAATGGTCTGTTTCTGGTTTCTTTACTGCCTACATTGGTATTCCGGCCTTTGTGGTCTTGTATGTCGGTCACAGAATCGTTTACCGTCATGAGCCTTGGATGTGGCCATCGGAAGCTGTCGACCTACAGACTGGGCTGGACGAAGTCATTGCAGCTGAAAAACCTGAGCGTGTCCGTGATACTTGGTGGAAAAAACTGATGATTGTCATTGAGTGAGATCTTATAGTTTTTCTGTTCCGCAGTACACTTTGGATTGTATCTATTCGTGTTTGAAATAGAAAGTGGATGAATAATGTGCACAACATCTTGGTATTTTAAATCATAGTCCGTCCCAATCAATGGGGTTTGGTTAGATTAGGCCAGGCTTTGTGGGTTAAGTATATAGGCATCCCTTACTGGCATCTCTTCTTTAACTACGTGTGTCCGAATTGTGTCGGCCTACAAAGAGAACGCCAGGTGATCTGTCAATCATCCGTTTGATTACTAGATTACTAGGATATAGGTTCTTTGTATGCTAGAGATAAATATGGGATCGGATCTCCCTAGATCAACAAGCAAGCAAGCAAGCAAGCAAGCGAGCAAGCAATCAATTCATGCCGTTTTGGTCAGGCTATGCTTCCGTGCCATCATTCAATATTCGACAGATTCCCGCATAGCAGGTTTCCCGCCGTTTTACACCCTGAAATATATTTATAAAAAAGGCAGCTACAGTTCTTAGGCAGCAGACCCTCCGAAGGAGAAGCTTGGCGATAAGCAGGCACCCGCGAGGGGTCTTGATTTTGCTTCTGTCGACCTTCCGACCAGCATAATAGCAACGCCACAATCACCTTGCATTACTGTCAGTACTACCTACTTTCTTCATCTCCGCGGAACTTGACTTAAATCAATCAAATATCTACGTGCACATATCCGCCCAAGCCGGTCAACTAAGTTATTCAGATCGCCGTTCCGCCAATGGGCGACTTCGAAACTCTCTATTGGGCCAGACCTTTGTGCGAACACTTGGGTTAATGAAAGATGATGATGAAAACTGGACACTGCGGAAGCAGAAGGCCCACGTCTATCAAAAACTAAATAACCCTAATATACCTACAAACCTGCGGTCGACACCAGAATCCTTCACAGACTCGCGAATTGTTCGCCTTTTGCGCGAAGTTATGTGCCGCGACTACTTAGATATCTCCTTTTCGAATGCTCCCGTCCGTGCTCGCCGAGTGCTTACTCCAAGAAATGAAGCCTTGGACTTTCTGCGACATCCTACAACACGAAATACAGTATCAGATCCATCTTACGCAACGGCAAGTAGTATGATTAGTGGCGAGATGGCACTGATCAACCTCGAGTGGTGCGCTCGTGGGGACGAAGCCGTTACAACCGAATGGTGCACGCTCTCCCGGCTTCCTCCTGAGAAAAGACCGGAGGCCCTCACTCAAATTGCTTACATTGCGTGGTTCAGATGGAAAGTACAGGAGCGTGTATTTTGCGTAGCTGAGGAGTTGATACGGGTCGGCTTGTTATCATTGGAGGCCATTTATGCTCCTATGAATCTCTGGGAAGCAACACCATCGGTGGCATCAGTCATGGCAGCTCTTGAGTGTTTCACGATCCCCCAGTCATGCATGGACTATGAGGAGAAGATTTGCGGCACCTATTTCATTCAGCCTGTCCAATGGCTTGCGACACTTATCGTCAGGTCCTGCTCAGACTGGACATCCATTATCGACCGCCTAAGCACTATACCAGTTCTTGGTGAACTGGATTCGAAACTAGCCTCGAGTTTTAGGCAGGGACTGCGGAAATTCACCGTCAATCCAGATGAAAAGGAAGAAGCCCTAATTGAGATTCCCGCATATGGCTTTTGGCTTCCTCATGGGACCAAGCTTGCGGACTTCCATGCCAAATGGACTGGAAGGTATTCACGTGTGATTGAAGCTTACAAAGATTGTACTAAAAAAGATTGGGAATCTTCTGAGGATATAGAGAGAAGCATGGCCAATTTGCTGGCAATGGAGCTTCAAGCTCATGGCCTCGAGGTGTCGCAGGCTTGATATTGAACTGATGGGAGTACCCTGTTGCCTGGCGCTATACTTTTCTCCTAGCTTGCTAGCTAACTCTAGCTTCAATAGGAATGCAAAATTATTTAATGCTTAATCAAACCCGCGGCCCAAGACCAATTGAGCCCTTCCTGTACACTGGAGTAAATTAGATACCGCTACAGACTCTGATCATCAGCTGATCAACTACTCTACACAGAACTTTTGGAATAGGTCAGGCTTTATAGGTATATAGGTCTCCCCTACTGGCATCTCTTCTTCAACTACGTGTGTCCGATCTTAAACATTGCCCTCTGAACCCCATAAAGAGAATCTTGGATTATGATATGGCGGAATACTTCTAAACGAATTCCTCACCTTGCTAAAATCATATCCACTAATAATCTATTCCAGGATGAAGACCAGTATATTTTGACGAGTATCCTTATCGAAAGACCTGACCAAACTGGTATTCTTTCGTCCACTGCCTATAATATTCTTCGCGAGCCTTTGAGATACAGATACTAGTAGCGCGTTGGAAGTGAAATAATGAGACAGTTTTCGCTTGCTAGACTCGAACATAGTCAGCGCCACTGTCGGACCGATGGCCATCTCGGATCTCACTGTTGACAGCTACTCAGAGCTACTC
This sequence comes from Paecilomyces variotii, assembly GCF_004022145.1. Lineage (NCBI taxonomy): Eukaryota > Fungi > Ascomycota > Eurotiomycetes > Eurotiales > Thermoascaceae > Paecilomyces > Paecilomyces variotii. The sequence continues at coordinate 1,793,099 of NW_021167143.1, read as the reverse complement.
AGCGATTCATAGTGCACAGATGAACCATCGTTCTCATCTGATCTTTCGGGTCTCCCCTCATCCCCATCCCAGCACGACTGTGCAGCTGCCATTTGGTTATGCTGCCGTTTCCTAGACATCCTGTACCCACCTGTCTCTTGTGATCGTAATCTCTTTCTCGAGGAGTACTGATCTTGGAGAACCTCAGCTGTTGAGGCAAGACTTTCTGTTGTACCTGACCCTCTGACGCGGGAAAGAAGCAATTTTGCGTACGCCGCAGCCGTTGCGGATGCATAATATTGCCAGGTCTTGTTCTTGTGAGAATCGGCGTAGTCACATATCCCGCGGATGATCAAGCACGGAAAAGTATTCATGACCCCTGCTGCCTCCATCTCGAAACAAAGCACGTTATGCTCTCTTCCAAGTTTATCTCGCTCACTAGCAGATCTCATCAACCGGTTTCCGGATGCAATCAGACCGTAAAAAATCCTCGGTTGATCGGAAGAGCGTCTTGTTCTTCTCATCAAGTAGCTCGGATCGCATCTCTCACAAGTTTCATCCTTCTCATTAGGATGTATATATTCGGGGGTGAAAAGTTGATCATTGTCTGCTCCTGGATATTTATATTGTGGACTGCGTTCTTGGATCCGTTGCAGAAACTCATCGAGGGGCGTGGGTGATAGATTTGGGTCGGACTCCAACTCGCTAATTGCACACATCAGAGTCTGCGGTGGTGGACATAGGTATCCATTTAGTCGCGATATTCCTAATTCGAGACTCTTAATCATATCATATGGGAGAACGCCCGAGTACATTCCGGAGGGTGTGCTAACGACGACATCTCCAAGACGAATATCATTCTTCGTCGAAGGTACACCCGCTCCAATACCAGCCAAGAGACAGAAATCCAGTGACGGAAAGCTCCGTCTCATATTCGATATGACATCCGTGGCCGCGTTCGTGCCATATACTCCATGTGGAAGACATACAGCAACAACATTGTGCCCTCCCATGCGTCCAAAAGCATAATAATTGGGGTCTCCATCTGCTATTGCCACATTGGAGTGGGCTTCGTCAAACAGGGAGCGGACAGCCTTCAATTCAATATGTAGAGCACACACAATCCCTATTCTGTATTTATTTGCGGACTGAGAATTGCTCCCGATGCCTATTTGTCGCTTACCTGACCCGGGTTTTTTCCTAAGTCGCTGGCTGGAATTCGGGTTATCGTTGGCGGACGAACTAGAGCTAGCTGGCATCCCAGTTTCACTGGGTGTCGATGAATATGAACTCCCCCCAAGGCCACTATCGTCAGAGTGGGTATTTAGAGACTCTTTATAGGGTGTATCGCTACCCAGGTGGATTGGCGTCCGTGATGGTGGACCAGTATCGCTCCAGAACCACCGGTGTCTCTTGTTGAATCCAAAGATGACAGCTCCGTCATTTTGTCCCATATTGGAGGGAATGGAGGAAATTGCAAGTAGCTGACGACGCATGCTCGAGGGAAGAAGACTCTGAACCAAAATTGTGTGACTTTTGTGCCTGTCTCCGTTGCACGGACAAAGGGCTAATGCCTCTTCGGGTATGTTCCACATGATATCATGGGTTAGTTTCATTGGAACACTGTATGGATCACCATGAGCAGCCATGATTTTATTCAGATCGAACATGGTAGCAGCAAGGTATGATTTCTTCGGCTTCAATCTTGACCACTTCGAACAAGAAGAGTTCAGCGGCCTAATGATATCCCCGAACCCACGCCCAAATACTGTGATGGCCTTTATTGAGCGGATGAAATCAACCCAAGATAATCCGTCTTGGTTGAGAGTGGTATGACGGGGATGAATGGGATCTCTTTCGAGAATCAGGTCCTGAAAGTCCCATCCTTCCAGCAAAGACCGTGGTACCGCAGCCGTTCCTTCAACATCTCTGAGGCCACTGACTTGGTAGTCGTATAATTTTTCTAGCTGATCATAGAAGTCCTCCACACGGTCTTTGAATTTTACATGCGCATCGACACAGTATATACTGAGGTCCACATTCTTCGGGTTAAGAAGGATGTGCAGAGCGGCGGCGGGGTGGTGTGCCTTCGAAGCCTCAGTCAAGCTATCTTCTTTGAGGAGAAGTACTGATCTGAGAGCTGAATCAGACCTGTCTCGCTCCAAAGACGCACGAACTAGATGCAGCAGACCACTCGCTCCATTGAGTAGCCAGCCCCTTTCCTCTCCAACGTCCCAAACATTGATGTATTTTTCAGCGACCCATTTCATTTTACTCACGTAGCCGTTGCGTCGTAAACGAACATCTTTTCGGCCCAGGATGTATCCTTTGGTCCCCGTGATTGTGTAGTCAGAGGATAGAGATGCATCCTTCAAAATACGAAGCTCACAACGCGGAGGGAGCCGAGGAAGCTGAGAGTCGCTAATTCCGTAATTTGCATCGGCTGCTCCTGTGTTAAGTGTCAGATGCAAGAGCCTTGTGGGAATGGGATGGAACCCCTTACCACCGTAGAATACCATCTCAGGGCACCAACCCAGGATATGCCGGGCCTTCTCTAACTGGCTGATTGAAATAGTCAAGTCTGGGAATATCTGACTCTCAAGATACGAAATTCGCTGATCATTACTTTGCTGAATAAGATGCCAGCTAATGGTATCGTTGATGCTTCCCGTTGGGACCAACAAAGTCGAGAACCCCTTTAGCACGGTCTTTCCATGAAACCGGTGTACCTTTCGAGTATCCATAAGATGAGCCATGACGTGAAGTGGGATTTCGAGACCCGGAGGGCACTCTGCTGGTCTTTGTCGAATTGGGAAGCCCTCAACGACCGCTGGGCGAGAAACTAGCCCCAACCAGCAATATTCGGCAGAAGGATTTATCTCATGTAGTTCAATGCCGATATCAGATACATAAGATATCGAAGGAGAGTCCTGATTAGATACGTGTCCAATTTGAACCGAATTAATGATGGGTTTGCTCCTCACGAGTGTATGCTCGTGCTGCGCAGACTGAAGAGCACTTGCAGCCCACGCAAGCTGCTCGCCTACTTCCGCGATAGACGCCGCAGTACCACAGATATCAAGCCATACAACCAATGATGACTTGCAATCCTGTGATGGATGCATTGAGATGTTCATAGTTATACCGTCATCCCGGGTGACTGCATTTTCGTGTTGCGTATTAGTGGCGAGAGCACAGGATGGGAGGGACAACCACATACCAAATCCTTCACGGGTATTTGAAACAAGGGATTTGAGGAGTAGAACCATGGCATCACCGGTTACAGGCCATGTTCGACGCATGTACTCGCCGAAGCTTTCTGCTTCGACCTCACTGTCGAACCCGGTAAAAGTAAGAGCTTGCTCGAGGGCTGCCGCCGGGTCCTCTTCGTACTCCTCTAGCAGAAACTTGAGAGGATCCCATTTTATTTTGAAACCTACGCTAAAAGTTTCCGTGGGCTTTTGATGGCTGATTCTCGATGAAACAGGTAATGATTTGAGGATGGCATTTCTGATGCCCTTTGCGACGTCCTGACCAGGCGTGTAAAGAATGCACTCGTTTCTTACGTGTGAGAGAAGCCATGTATATGTCGGGGCGCCCTGGACAAGACGTCGGTATTCTAGCAGACGGAGAGATTCGTGTCCATGAGCCTCTGCCTCCAGTTGGCGTTCAGTATGTTGGACTTGCTTATGGGCATGGTCGTCGTTCTTCGACTGCCGAAGGCACATGATGTCGCCCGAGGGCATGTCATTCCCATATTCCGGCCTCTCCTTATTGCTGTTGTCTCTGATTAGGCGCTCCTTGAACACTGTCACGATGTATCTAGTGGAAAATAACGACAATTAGCAACGCTCCATAAGTGCACCGTTATCTCCGCTCAACATACTTCCGATTCTTGTGAATGAGAACCACCATGTCACTATGCAACGGGGTAGGTGAACCATGACCGAGGCTGAGGGCAAAAGCTTTGAGAAGATCCAAGAGGACAGCGGAAATTCTCTGCACAGTTTTCTCATCAGGCTGGTAAGGCTGGATAACCTTGACAAGCTCGTCAGCAAATTCACTGAGATATTCCATTCTAGTGTCGGACGTGGCGTAGTCATCTGAGTATATGCTTTCCGTCTCGGACTTCACGGTTAAATCTGCATCTGTCTTCAGAAGTTCGGACACAGTACATTTGGAGAGACTCTGACCCTCGTCCAGCTTTGACTCTTTATTCGTGCCGGATAATCCTGGTGTATCAGTGAGACTCTTAGTTGAGGCTAGCATAGAGTGGATATGAGAGAAGCGCTGATCGTTCAGCGGCCGCTTCAACTCATGCGTTTGCTCATGAGGATGAGGATGAGCCACGATGGTCCAGGTATAATTGTCGGGGTCAGTTACTAGCCACCACCTTTTGGTGAGTTGGTTTAGTGAGCGTGAAGCGATACATTGAAGTATTGCCATTTTGTCGCCCTTTGGCCTGACATTTTGGGTGGAATGAGCGCCCATTTCATCCTCACAAAAAACGAGAACCGAGCCTGGTCTAACCGCTCTGGAGAGCCAATGGAATCGAAATCGTGTGACTCGCTCAACTAGACCTCTTCTGCAAGCCTCAATCAGAATAACTGCATCGAAAGTATCCGCAATACGTCCGTAGTAAGTATCTATTATCCCTTTTAGGGGGCCTGTTGATACAATGGCCTCTGGTTTCCGGACGCATAGTGCGGCCAAGTAGCTTTCTCGACTTATTATATGAAGAGATTTCAAGACCTCTTCTGTAATTTCCATCTGCGGTACGTTCTCTGTATTGATAAAGCTTTGGGATGAACCGAGAATATTCGGGGTAAATACTTTGGAGTTTAGAGGGGGACTTGGGGCCGAACCAGTGCCTATAAGAGTCAAGTCTCTAGACCTCTTCGAGGCCTCTTCTGTAATTCCCACCTGTGAATCTTGAGCTAGAGGAGGACGTAGGGATGAACCCCACAGCCTGACTTTGGCACGAGCTTCCTCTTTCGCGAACCATTCTTCAGACCTAAAAAGTATGATAAGAAAGCATAATAATACATAAAGCGAATGGATACTTACTTTTTCAACAGTTCAGAAGGGTTTTCATTAGGATGCATTTCGGCAAGATGGTGACCAAAATCGTCCAAATATTTCCACCGTCTGAACCTCTTTCCACACTCAGACGCAAAACATCTATATACCATCCGAGGTCCATTTCCAGACTTCTTGAATAGACAATGTCTCCTGTGTCTTTCAAGATCATTTGCAGTTCTAAACCCCTCTTTTTGTGTACAATTGGGTTCATCACATTTGAACGGCGTTTTGTCTTCAGCTTTGCGTTTTCTTTCAAATGAATTAGCTTATAAGCCATCAGTCTTGTGTATAATGAACTCACCCTTTACCGGGGGGTCCTTCTTCTGGCTCGAAAGCTGGCATCTTGTTTCCGTCGTATAGCTTACTCTACCCCGCGCCGTCTGCTGTAACGGAATAGTATTGCAGAGAGACTGACGATGTTCAAGTCAAATCTCACAAGAGCAAGCTGTCAGAACGTGGTATAGTTATTCCTAGTCTTTCGTTCATTGAGGCTGATGCCAAGACTAGCTCAGCTTGCGGGGTGAAGTTGTCGCGTCTTATTATCTGTTCGTGAAAGACCTGGCCAAGATGGTAGAATCAAAAGAAGCCGACAGATGTGTCGAGGGAGAAAACAAGACAGATGCTAAAATTTGACGGGAGCCTTGTCATCATAAGGAATATAATGGGGAGTCAGATGGGCAAGTGTGAAGCAGCACGAAGTGCGCCTTATTAGCCGCCCAGGTTCAAAGGTCTTGAGCACAGCCCCCCAGTCACGCTCCAAGTAATGTAATCTCGCTCCAATCAGGCGCTGTCTAAATACTGGACCATCTATACTTAGGTATCTCGTCAAAAATATTTACCCCCTGTAGCTGAATTTTTCTAAAACCCACCGATCATTGAGAGTTGTAACTTCCTTCTACGCCTCTTTACATGACATGAGCTAGCTCCCTGGTTATGCTTCCTCTCACTACAGCGTCTGATATACCCCGCCTTCCGGACCGCTTTCGAGCGACTTCTACTTGCTTACGGTTACTGGGACGAGGCCTTCGTCTCAACACTACCTCGCACTGGCGGCTGCCTCTCCTAGCTCCTTGGTGAACCCAGCACGTAACCCACTCAAACAGCGATGCTGCGCAAGCAAAAATAAGTATGGACGGTACTTCTTGATTTCATAAGGATACACTGAGAGGTGAATTGGCGCGGAAGGTAGATACAGACGTTATCCCTCGGATGAAGTTGCTTGACGGCGCCAATTTGATGTACTGTATATCCTACTGTTTTATGGTTCCTGTCCGACCATTTGTCCTATAGCTGCTCAGTAGTGTCCGAGCTGTAATCGAACACAGACGAAGCACATTGCCCTGTAAAGTTGTGGGATTCAACAATGGACAATGCGGACTTAGCTTTGAACCAGAAGATGACCTTCTCTTGCTGGAAAGCTGCATGCATAATTCAGGGTGTATTTCACTTAATCCGTGATTAAGACAATGGCTGATATGTTGCTCTGGCTTGTAGGCCACAGCTGGCTTTGACTAAGTATCTGCTCGACTGACCGTCAGGCATTTATTTGTCTGTTTTCTCCAATTTGCTCTCGATAGCGGGTGACAATACAGTGGGTCATAGTCTCGTATGTTAAGTAGACGGCATACCATCTGCTGGTTTAGCATAAGTGAGGTTCTGTGTTCCCTCTTACTAGGAAATATTGTTATTAACGGCCATAGATATCTTCCCATGGATGGTGCGCTATTATTAATATGGTTCGTCCATGGAGATTACCGGAACTAGGTAGGGTAGCACGAAGATTGGCGAAAGTCCGGAGCTGGAACTTCTCTGACGATATTCGCGTATGCAGGAAGATGACTATCAATGTTACTCATAAACATTACTATAAGCTGGAAGCATCTAAAGTTCATTCGGTGGGGGTGGTGGCATTGATGCTAGAGGTCGTCGACCTGAAGCTGTCCAAAGTCTCTTGGTCAAGTGGTTATTGGGACGTCCAATAAGCAGGTGTATAGCCGAAAGTATATCTTTGTGGTGATCTGTATGAAATGGGAAATAAAGGATAACAGCATTGAACATTCACGAAGAGGGGGTGTAGATGAAGAACAGTAAGCTTTTTGAATAGGAAAATTCCACTATTCAGAATTCACGACGAGATAGATAACCGAAAGGGGTATAATGGTGTAATTTGCAGCTCTAAGTACTAACCTCACTCGACAATTCGCGACTGCAGGCCATAAACACCCCATAAACTGACGGTGATGGATATGGATGCCACTCCCCACGCCAGATTGACATTATGGGAATGGGCCCTGCAGTTTTGTGTACCATGCGAAACAGTGTAACATGCTAAGTACCAAAAGGTACATACTTAGCACGTTGTATCTCAATGACGCAACAACAAGAGAGTTACCCTTGTTGCAACAATTAAAGGAAATCGATCATCCGATCATTGTATGATCTTAAGAGAAAGAGCACCCGTTTCCGGGGGCTCAACATCAACGATATCGCCTCGAGTCGCACTCCACTGGCCGTCTGCGTGGGCGCTGTTCCACAGGAACCAGCTCGTTGATATAGGGTTCAGTGGGCGAGTATCTCCCTGTGCTGTCGAGATACGCGTTGCTAGCCATTCGAAGAGCCTCTTGACGTTCGTATTCTCGAGACATGGCCGCTAGATCCTCGATTTGCTCCTAATGTCAAGTCAATTGCTATTTTTATGTGATGGATACGAACATGGTTGAAGGGCATACTCGTGTCAAAGGCATACCAACGATAAGATAACCATCGCGCCCCTTCGAAGAGAGAGTCAGGAACAATCTGAGTCTGGATGATACGAGGCACCATATGGCAAGGATGTCGTTACCTGATAAGTATAGGGTCGTGCTGAAGCAGATGGACCAAGAAAGTATTGTATATGACCAAGTACAATGTGCCGTGAGAGACCATATCCAGGAAGCCAGTATCGTTGAACCCGGGACATAATTGATACAGTAAGCAAGTCTGTTGATAGTTGACACTAGCAGGGTACTGCACTGGTCGAAGAGGCTATACTGGAGCTAAATAGATTAATAAGACGTGTGGCATTTCCACATCGGCATGGTCGAGCAGGAACTCCCACCTTTTAAGCCCAGGAACAAACCGCAAACATCTGGCGGGATCGAGGTCTCACGCACGCCTCTATCGCGGGCTGAAAGCTACCGCTTCTCAGGCGGACATGGAAGATCCATCGTGGGAATACCGATTACCGGGAATAGATGAGAGACCCTCGCTTCGCCGTTGAAGATGATGTTTATGTCACGCTGAGCCGCCGCCTCACTCTTTTTTCAGATGACCCCGTCCAACGATCGCCAAAGTGAGGCTTCACGGTCCAGGTCCCTCCCAAGTCGATGAGGATCACACAGTCCACTGAATCCGGTCACTCCTGGGTTATTTCGTCCGTTTTCCTGCAGTCGCCTCTGGCTCGTCATAGATGTTCTTTGCGCGCGAGCATGCGACGCCATTTTGGGTGCTGCTGCGACGATGTCGTGGCCCCACGGATCGCACAGTGCCTCGAGTCCAGACTTTGCCCCAGAACCTTCTTGCAGCGTTAAGGACTTCAGTCTCGCATAATACACTGCGCCGATACGGAGTCATTGGGAAACTCGACATAATCTCCTTTCCGTTAGCTGGAAGCAGAGGTTCTTAGTCAATACCCATAGCGGAGTTGAGGGACGAGAGGAAGGCATGATGGACGCAGCAGCCGACAAAACAGTACCTCTCCGGTACGGAGTCTTTTTGTATCGAACTCAGAATACGCAAAATGGTGCTCATTAATATCACACCGCGTGACAGGCGGTGGATAATGGGTCCTATTGATCCCTCCTGGCTACCCCCGAAACCGGAGAAGTCGCGCGGCTATTGGATGCGAAACAAACCTCACATAAGAAGTTGTCATGCAGAATTTCCGCTTCATTGTTGCCACTGGCATATTCCATGGTCTATCTTTAGTCCAGGCTCCTGGGTGGGAGTCTGAGATGGGCGATTGACTCAGCAGTGTCTCCTGGCGCTGGGGCCGTACTGATACAGCTGACGGCGGTACAGACATCCATGCTGTAAAGCACGTCAGTGACGCTGCTGATAATGGCAGACCAAAAAAGTATCCGAGGGATTGGTAGATGTATTTCTCACCGATTGAGAATCTGTCGTTCATGAATCTTTGCGAAGCTCCGACGGATCAGAGTTCGAACGGACGGTGGAGATAGTCCCCGTGCAGGAGCAAAACCTTACTGCGGTCTCTATTCTCATTCAGAAACCATACGTTCGTGATTTTGAGGCTGTAGTTAATCAGTTCTAGCGCCTAGTACATACATCCATAGCATTCCAAGTCGACCCACCTTTCCGAAGGCTTGGTAGGTTATCCTCAAGGCCACAGTGCCATCGACCCACAGCCTGTCCATGCTTGTGTATATCCAACAAGTGAGGCGCCAAAGCGGGATCATGGAGAGAGCACTCTCTAGCTATGGTGGCAAACCGCCATCTGTAAGTTGACCATGAAAAGGTGCAGAAAAGCCCAAGGTCCCCTTGCATGCACAGAAGCAGGGTCGAGTATTCTCTTAGGCCATGTCCCCCCCATCGTTTTCGCTCTCATGCTTGACATAATCGGTAACTACCTAAGGTAGGTACTGTACTTGACCTAACGCCAGAGCCCAAAGCCAAAACAGGAAACATGTACAGAAGCCAATGCTTTGCCACTGGGAAGGAAGACCTGGATACAACCGCTCGTATAATGCATGCCATTGTGCGCCTCCTTTCAGGCATCTTTGGCCTCGAAGATCTATCTATCATCATGACTAACCACATATGGGAATATGGGAATACATATCGCCAGACACGGCCGTAATCACCTCTCTCTATTTGGCTTATCCTCGGAATATAGCCTCCGCTTTCGGTGGATGCGAGTCTACATCTTTTTGAATGGAGCTAACGGATATTCGTACCATCCAGCTCTCATGTACCTCTTATCTCTTGGGACCGGCAAGAGTCACAGGCAGCCATATATGGAAGGAGTAAGAAAAACGAGGTAATACAGGCTCGATGCCACCGGGGGAAACGGCTATAGACGATATAGAAAAAGGGTGAAGCCGGACGGATCGAACAATCAAACCCGCTCAATCAAGGATATATTTTTCAATGTGCCAGAGCTTGGATACAGCGCATTTCTTATAATGGGACCTTGCAGCTTACGATATTAATCTATAACAACTGCGTAGGAATTCCTATTGAGGTACAGTATCTCAAAGTATCAACTCTTTCAGAGGTATTGATTCGGCTCTTCGAAACGAGGATGTGTGGCTGCTTTTATGGTAGTGTACTGTAGGATCGCATATGCCATATCATTACGGCCATATTCAGTGTATGGTAGTTCCACCTCTCCCCCACCCCTCACCTGCTATCTTGGGACATAAGATTATGAATACAAAACGAATGATATTTAGATATGACGAAAAAGAAGATGAGATGAGCGACTCTGGAAACTTCTGGGACTTACGCGTCTGATTATCAATACCATACTATCGAGGGGGCTGGAGCAAAGACGTAGTGAGCTGTGTTATGCCCACCCATGGCACACCGGTACAGCAACCATAAGAAGAAGGTGTGTATGGTCTCATTAGAAAGATCTACTTCAGTTGAGGGATTTTTGCTTCTTTCAGAGCCAATACTTTCTCAAGGCTGTTATGAGACAGCACTGGTCACGCATAAGCAGGCGGACGCCTTCAAGAACGCTGATATTGTCGCTGCTCAGCTCTGGTAGTGTAGAACTGCATGCGGGCGTGCAGTCTCTTCGCAAGGCGATGTGAGGCCTTCCCTGAACCCCATGACGTTTGTAGATGTTTCCTGGGGCTGACGGTCAGAGAGATGAAGCATATAGTGAGGCGAGTGGCGATTCATACAAGGCAGAATACAAGGCGGGCAAGGAACGCCAGACAACTAGGTGGTGAGCCTGCTGGGTACTTGGTTTGTGCAGGGATGATGCGCTGGAAGTATCATTTCCAGATTAGGAAATAAACAAGAGCTATGTGAAGAGATTTTCTCTAAGGATGTAGATATACTCGGGGTTAAATGAATTAAATCTATTCATTCGTCATTCGTCTCGCTAATTTTTCAAATTTGCAGTTTGTGTTTCTTAGATGTACACCTATTCCGGCGGCACGTAAGGGTGAACAAGCATCTCGCTGAACCTGTAACGCAAAACTCAAGTCAGCAACGTTGATATCTCCACTGGCTGCTGATAGCCGGTAAAAGGAATGATTGATCTTACTTTTCCAATTTCTCCTTTCCTCTAACTTCCTCGACCAGGAGTGGCATTCTGACAACGTTGAAGTCCTCGTACAGCTCTTCGATCTGATCCAGATACTTCTTCTGCATCTTTCTACGAGCATTGCACTGATCACAGTCGCTTCCCTTCTTGGGGAAGAGTAGTTGGTTAACCACGATGGCGTGGGAGTCGATGTGGTAGCTTGCCAGCTCCTGGATCATACGTTCCGTCTCGTATAGGGACAAGAACTCGGCAATACACACACATACGAAGGTAGTCAGGTCTGCATCCTTGAACTGCGTGTTGACCTCACTGATAGTTTCGCGCAGAGACTCCATCTTCTGTAGCAGCTCGTCCAGGTTCTGTCCACCGGGAAGACCGCCGCGGGAGCCCAAGATCGAGTTCAACATCGGACCAAACTGGCCGGACAGCTGAGAAAGCTTCGCCAGTGCCTTTTCCAGAACAGTAGGGAACTGAAGGAAACGAAGAGTATGACCGGTGGGGGCAGTGTCGAAAACAATGACTTCGTAAGAGAGAGACTTGACTTGCTTCAACACTTCAGCAAAGGACATAGCCTCGTCAACACCGGGTATCTGCTCATGTTAACGATCTTATCCTTTATAGAAAACAAGCTGGTTCAAGCGCGCCACGGGAGGTACCACATACACTGAAAGCCAGATCCTGCATCATGCCTCCCATACCCAATCCGCCCAAGGGGTCATCGGGCTGGTTCTCTCCACCAGCAAGCAGATCCTGAATGCTGCCATTCGGATCAATCTCCATGGCGCTCAGGTTGGTGAACCCATCGACCAGACGGGCCTCCTTGCCGAACTTTTGACCAAACGCATCGCTCAGGTTGTGTGCGGGGTCGGTTGAGATGAGCAGAACGGACTTGCGGACCTTCGCGAGCTGGATCGCAAGGGAACACGAGGTTGTTGTCTTTCCAACACCTCCCTTACCACCGACGAAGATCCATCGCAGCGTCTTTTGGTCGAGGATCGATTGGAGACTAGGGTCCATCACATCGTCATCGTGGACGAGAGCGGTGGAAGACATTTTGAATGCGGGGCGACGTTCTCGAAAACTCGCACCAAATCGATTCCTGTAAAGGTACAGGAGGACAGAAGGGCCAGATAATCCAAGACACTGACAGGCACAGCTAGCTGGTTTGAGGCGTTCACGGCAGAGCTAGTGCGGCGGTTTCTGCACGGTTAGACCACGTTGAGATCGAAGTTTCCGGAAGACAACCCAAACGCTTGCGGATCCGTGGCCTGGATCACCTTTGAGGTGGATTGTCTACTCGGTAGCGAACAGAAGATCCACTTGTTTTAGAGAATCTGGAGTATGCTGGGAGTCCGTGAGAGATCTTATCTCTGTGCAAGTTAACGCGATCATCAGTCACCGTTTTTATATGCAGTTGCGGAGCTCAGACCACGTTGTTTCCACCGGGCGATTTGCTTCTGGGGAAGCGCCAGTAGTCTTCAAGGGTTGAAGAGCGCAGGAGTCAAGAAATAGGTCTGGAGCGGGTACGTACCCTGGAGATAATGATATTGTTGACGGTGGACTATCAGTCTGAGAGTCGCAAGTGGGAGTCGCACACAGTGTTACACCGAACGATGTGTGGCTTTAGAGTAGCCTGGAATTCCCCATTATTGAACGTTGCCGCAGCTGTCTCGTGTGGCTGAACACGTGGCGCAGGCCTCTTATCGATAACGAACCCCATGCTCTTCTAGTCCATCGCCCCCAAGAAAGTACTACTATTTGAGTCCAGATGCGCTTTTATCATCAAATCTATCAAAAAATTACTACTTTTATATGGATAAGTATAATGCTATAACGTCTAACCACGAGTATATCTGCATACTTGGTAATAGAATCTCCTGGGGGATTGAGCTTAGCAGGAAGAGTCGCCAACCCCACCTGACAGTCTGTCGTCGGCGGTCTCCGATGCATGGAAAGCGGAGTTAAATACGCACTTGGCTCCCACCACCACCAGGCGTGCTTCTTTCGAAAAACATATTGTCACCAGTTTGAATGGAGAGCAACGAATTCGAGAACTCGGTACCTCCCCAATTGAATCAGATCACAACGCGACTGGCACTCTACCAGCATCAGCTCGACGGTCCTGCGCTGCCTCAGGCACACCACTCATCTCCAGCAGCCTCAGCTTCGACGTCTGCAACGACGACATCATCAGCCGGCGCTAACGAGATAACTACAACAACAATGGCCCGCGATCCTATTACATGCCACGTGCTCAATACCCTCACTGGAACGCCAGCTGCGAACCTCCCTGTCACATTGACCCTGCTGACGTCGATTTCCAGCAGCCAGTCGCCGGTCACATTCCATGCAACCACAGATTCTGATGGACGGGTAAAGATGTGGACTCCCGCCAGCTCAGGGTCAGCGACAGTATCTGCCCTACTGTCCTCTCTGCCAGCGCCAGACAGCAAAACCAGCTGGTCTGTTCGTTTTGAAGTGGGCCCCTGGTACGAAGCTCAGGGAGTCGAGAGCTTCTGGCCAGAGGTAGAGGTGAAGTTCACAGTCAAGGGACGAGGAAAAGAAGGCGAAGAGGGGTGGAGACATTATCATGTGCCAGTCCTCTTGGGACCGTGGAATTATTCTACATATCGAGGCTCTTAAGAGGATATGACAGTATCCGGCTTGAAACACAAGGCTCCACAGGAATATGAGCAGATCCGGTGGACGTTGGGATATGGCAGCAGAGCCATAAATGATTTGCTCGAACAGCTTAATCGACGACACTTGTTTCTTGCAGATCAGGCCGGCATTCAGATCGCATCAGTGAAAAAGCAAGGCCAGCCGTTGCCACATGCGGACAGAGCGGGGAACGTAGTCGAGCATACGGGTATCACGAGGTGCTCCATTGAGACAAGAGATCGACGCACTGCCAATGAAAGTGTTAGAAGTATGATTTCCAAATCAAGAAGAGTTCCATGAACTTCAAAGTACAGTAGACCTTCCGAAGTCAACACGGAGCTGCATTATTATCGTCCTTGGAAGATCCCAACCTGCGAACGGTCTGTATGCAGCCGAGAGACATTCCTCTCTTGGTTATATGTCTAGAAGAGAGTAAGCGACTATTCTATCGGAAACAGCTCTCTGATTGTCCAAAACAGGGAGATCTAAGCAGATCGGTTGGTTGATTAGTGATTTGTAAGCACTGTCAGGCAGTTGCTCGGCATAACTGACCTCTTTATTTTCCGATGGCCAGCAGCATCAAGTCCAAAGCCAAAGTCAGTACTATCCGTACATCTTTCCAATAATAATCTGAACAATAATATGCTGGGTGCACTGTTCTTTGTAGGCCGATCAATTCAGCGAGTCAATGTTCGGTTGCAGCATCCGAGACCGCTAAGATAACAAAGCATTACATCAGTGATAAGTGAAAGGGATGAATTACATCACTGATTAGATCTGATTGTTTGGAGATCCAACAGACGCGCAAGGGTCCAAGGGATGAATGGAAATAAACAGAACACCTGGGGCACAATGACAGCACCAACAATGCTTTTGTGCTGCTGATTATCTGGTCCAGCAGCCCTTCCAGAAGCGATGCACCGAAGGCATCACCGCCCTCCCAACGCGGCGGCAAAGAGTCCTGCAGGTACAGGGAAGAAGCACTGCTAGCCGACTCAACGCAGCCGGCTAGAGTACATTCGAGGCCCGAGCAGAGACATTCGTTCCGCTCGTGTGGAGCCACCAGAGAAGACCGTTCGTGTCGGCCATGTTGTTGATGAAGACTTTTGACGAAGACTTTCCTTTGTCAGGTTACACTGGATTACGAACTGCTTTCAGATCCGAGCACGGACAGGCGCCAGATCATCGCAGGGAGCGCAGTGTGGAAGTGGCTGCCCTCCCGTCCGTACCTGCGTCTCTCTGCCCCGGTGGTTATCTGGCATTCTTGTGGATTGGGCAAACACGCGAGCAGGGTGTCGAAGCGCACCAAGGCGAGGAACTATTGCACTGGACTATACGGCGTATGCCATATGGTAGATTCTCTAGTACTCTGGTCTTGTAGTAGTACTAACTAATTCCTCTACTACTGACTTCTTGTCCTGCGCAGATCTGTTCAGAACTTCACACTGCACAGCATCCTTACCGGTAACTACGGTATGGCAGAGGACGGCCTTGTTGACTACTGGTCGCTTCCGGACCGTGGCAAAACGCGACCACCAATGCAGCAAAAGGGGGCGGAGGATAGTGTCACGTGACACGTGGTCGTTGGACGGATGCTTCTTGTCTGCTGCATTGCGTCATCCAGCCAGCCAATCAGTGCAGATGGACCCACCTGAGCCGACCCCCCTGAACGGTCACTGAGCAGCCAGCAGCCCCACCGGCAGCCGGGCCAGCCCTCTGCTGCTCTCTGACTGGCACACTGCGAAGGATTCCAACGTTCCGTTCGTCGGGTTCGCGGGCGTGGGAGTGGTCCGCCGACGCTGACAGGCCAATCAGTGGGTGCGGCCCGAGGAAACGAGGTGGACGCTGCTGGCTGGTGTGCCCGCACCTAGAAAATTCCTGTCGTCGTCACCGTGATCTCATCCGTAACCTTGCCGCTGTCTGTCTGCCTGTCTCTCTTGTCTCTATATGTCTCCTTCGCGTGTCGACTACGGCGCCTAATAGCACTCGATTATTGTTATCAGCTTTGGCTTCGCGATCAGGATACAAAGGTACTGTACATACGGTACATTCCACGCACGATCCGGGATATCCTGATCTGCTGGTTGATCCCCATTCCCTGGATTTGCTCCGCTGCGGACGGTGTCCAGGGTCGCGGCCGGCATCCACTGCAGCCGCCACCAGATTGGCCGAGACTGCGACAGAGAACTTGTTCAGTTGGTGTATCCAGCCTGCATAACTCCCCCGTAGGGTTGCCGACTGGCGGTCGGGCCCATCGCGCTGCTGGTCCGGCCAGTGACAGGCGCCCTTAGCTCAGCAGGCTTTCCTGCTTGCCTCCCAGTGCTCCCACTGCTGCCACAGTAGTCTCGCACCCCCCGACAAAAAGACCCCCCGACCGCCTCCCCTCTCGCGGTTCCCCCCAAAAACTAAAAAAGGCCTCTTAAGACTTAAGCCTCTTCCGCCCGACTACGTCACCAACTCTCCTTCCCTTCCAATTCCAATTGTGCTGGTACTGCAAAAAAAAATATCATCCCCGACTCCCAAAACGGTGCGAACCCGATCCTCTCCAGCGTCCGGCCGCTCAGTGTTGGAGTCTGGTCTTTCTTTTCTATCTCGACTTCCCTCCTGCTGCTGTCATCGCCACACAACTCTCGCTCGTCCGTCGTTGACGCACCGTCGTCAGTCTCTGATCACGCCCAACCCCGACGATGTCCGCTGCCGTCGCCCATAGGGCTTCACCGCATCTCTCCCATCCTGCGTCAAGTACATCCACCCCAATGGACTCGAAAAAGAACACGTTCAAGTCAGAAGGTACGTAGCTCGCTCTCTCTCTCGCTCTCAATTCCCTCTTCTTTTTTTCTCTCGTGGCCGTTGGGACACTCCAGGCCCCGTGTCGCGAGTTTGGTGGCTCAAACTTCCCCCCTTCTGGCCTGGCGCCCGCCACACATGCCCGTCCGCGGTCTCTAGTGTCCTATCTGCCTTCGGGATGACCTCACAATTACTCTTATCGATTGGGGTTGGTTATCGAATGGCTATCTGACATGCACTTTTTTTCTGGGGTTCTGTAACAGAGGATGCGAAGGAATCTTCATCTCTTCTGACTGACAACAATACGCCTGCTACGGGTATGCTGCGGTATCACCGGTGGGACCATAGCATGACAATTGGCACTGGGGCTAATCCGATTTCCATCTTCTAGATACCAAGTCGACAGATAATAAAGATTCCAAAACGGATGACTCGTCGCTGGCACCGCCTCCACGGCCAGCGGTGACCACTGCGACAGACACCCCCGACTACTTCAACTCGGTGCACAACCCATTCGCCCTGGAGCCCAATCCCTTCGAACAGTCCTTCAGTAGTACCAGCGCGGAGACTCCTGGGAAATCGCTGCTGCCGCCTGTCGCAGCGCTCACGTCGCCGGCCTTGCCTGGAGCGAGTTCCGCAAGTGGTTACAATTGGACCAATTCTCTCCGCTCCGGGCCGCTGAGCCCAGCGATGCTGGCGGGCCCAACGAGCGGAACAGACTACTTTGACAGCATCGCGCGCGGTTTCCCCACGCCTAACGAGTCCTCGCTGCGAACTGGACTGACCCCCGGTGGTGGGGGATCGATGTTCCCTGCCCCGAGCCCCAACTCACAGGCGATTCTACAACAACTGCAGAGCGGTGGTGCGACTCCGTCGACTCTCGAGTTCCACCGCACGGCTTTGAACGCGGCTAAAAAGAGCGGCCTCAATGCGCCCACCTCGAACCCGACGACGGAGCCTACTCCTCTCAACCAGATGACCACGATGGATACGAAGACTACTCAGCCGGCGGTTGTGGACCCCTTCACCCACCATGATGCAGCCGATGCTGCTAACGGTCTCTTCATGCTTGCCAAAGGAGGCCAGGCCGGCAACCAATTCTCCGTTTCCAACCAATCGTCCATTCCCCCGCAGACCATTCAGAATGCTGGCCCCGAAGAATCTTCGGGCGTTGCGATCAAGCGTGACTCTCATGTCAATGGTTCCATTAGCAGCGGCCGTGAAATGAGTGCCTCGATCTCCGATAGCCAGGGTGAACAGGCTAAGCCGGCAGCCAAGGGCAAAGGAAAGAAGAACACGTCAACAAAGGCCACGAATTCCTCGACTAGACGGAAGGCTGAAGACTCGCCCGCTAATAAGGGCTCTAATAAGAGACAGAAGGGTAACAGCGGTTCCGCCAATGGCGGATCTCATGAGCCCGAGTCTGATGAAGAAGACCGATCTCAGCAGACTGATAACAAGAAGATGACTGATGAGGAGAAGCGGAGGAACTTCTTGGAGAGGAATCGGTAAGTCTTGAGCTTCAAGCCATTGCGTAGATCAAGCATCACTAATTACTTTGTAGTGTTGCCGCCCTCAAGTGTCGTCAGCGCAAGAAGCAGTGGCTCGCAAACCTCCAGGCCAAGGTGGAAGCCTTTACGTCAGAGAACGATGTGCTCACAGCGACAGTCACTCAGCTGCGAGAAGAGATTGTCAACCTCAAGACCCTGCTCTTGGCTCACAAAGATTGCCCCGTCTCTCAGGCTCAGGGACTCGGTCCCCTATTGATGAACGGCATGTCCGCTGGATTCGACCCACATCCGTACAACATCGCCGGCAGCATGGCAATGCCGCCGGGGGCCCAGATTCCTCAGGGCATTCGCAGATAGCCATCAACTTCTCCCCATATGATGAACGGTCAACGCGTAACGAACGTCAAAAGTACTTAATTTTGACAACTAAATTTTGCTTCACAGGGGCGAGGCGCCATCCTTTCTAGATGGGTCGACGGATAATCCCCGTCACCTTACACTATTTGAATCTCTGTTTCTTCTTTATCCCCTGCGGCATCACTTGGGAGCTATGGCATGGCTGGGTCTTCACGATGTATACGGACTAAAAGGGATGGGGAATGGCACAAACGGTGGGAGCATAGGCAGGTGCAACCCTCTCACCTGGGCGTGCACAATCGGCGGCTCGTACGATGGTTTAAACGGTTTCTATTCTCCCTTCTTGTGTGTCTTTTTTATAGGCGGCGATATTTGTCTCGGCCAGGTTGTCTCCGGTGTTTTCGGATGTGTGCTTGCTGTTCTGTACTTTCTATCTTTCTTCCTTTTTCCCCCCACTATCCGTCTCTTGGGGTCTTACATTCGTCTGTTTGATATTGCGCGGCACAGGAAATGCCTTTTCTCGGTCGAGACCAATGCTGGACGGCGTACCGGTGGCTCGACTGTGTTTATTTTGATCACATCAGCTTGTGATTGCTCCAGCTTGCTATTATAATAGCTAAGCGATTTGACCTAGAAAACGAACGTTCAACTTCATATTAATATCTCTTTCTCCCTTTAGCCTTGTTTTCGATATGGATATGTGGTGTGCGTAGGGAACCCGAATATTGTATCCGTAGATGCCTGAAGAAGATGCCTTACAGAGCGGACCAAACAGCCCAAACATCAACATCAGTCGCGTCCCACATGTGTGATACGATACGGTCGAGCCCACAACGAAGATGCGAGGCGCGATGCAATCCCGTTGTTAGAATCGCCAGACGAAATGCGCCATCCAGGTCGGGGATTTCTGTGGCATTTAACATTGTTTTTACGGGTGCGACCACGCTGAACGGTCCTGATCTGATCGCACCGAGTCGCGGTGTCGGAAACATCGCGTACAGCTTCACAGTACACGTCCAAGACTACCGAACCGCTCGCCAGCAAGAAGCACTGGCTACGCCAAGGGTGATAAACTCATTCGAATCTCGGGAGTCGTCGCAATGTCCTCTCGTCACACATCTGCGCGCCCACGTCGCATTGACGATGCCCTCTCCCAACTCGTCGATTCCTTCGTACCGCCGCTGGATCCCTCCGCGATCGGGGACGCCTACTCCGACGATGAAGAAGCCCTCGCTGCAGCTGAAGAGCAGCGTCACCGCGATTACCTCGAACGTGCCTGGCGCATTATCGACCATCACACCTCCGAATCAGGGAACGATCCAAACTCCCCATCCGGGGTCGGTTCCGGCCGCAGAGGAAGTTTAATGGGAGAGAACATCAACAGTGCCTCTGATCTGATCAAGCGGAAGCTCCTGCGCGAGAATCCCAGTCCAGATAAAGCGGTGCGGTTCTCGAATCTCTATTCGCGGCTGCTAACGCAGCCGGTGCTGGGTCAGAAATGGGCTATTTTATATCTGCTATACCGGCTCTCAGAGTCTGGGACGGATGAGATTGAGGGTATGGGAGGACCCCTTCCGATGGAGGTAGACGAGGCTGAGAGGAGTCGGAGTCCGTTGATGGAGGACGGGAATCTGGAGAGTATGCTGTTCAAGGGAAGGAGAGGGAGGAATGGTACCACCGCAATGAGGTTTAGGGATGATCCTGAAGGCGAAGGTCCGGCTATCAGTTCGTCTGTCTCGCAGCGGGGAGCACAAATTGAGAGGACAGCGTCGACCAGGAAGGCGAAGGAATTGAAAGACCGGATGAAAGAGAAGAGACCTAGTGTGGCTGAACCGGAGAGGGAGACGACGCCTCGTGCTGCTCGAGCTCATGCTCAAAGCGTGTCGAGAGAGACAGCCCCAGAGGTGGAGCAGCTCTCCCCGTTGACTGCTGAACCAGGTCTGAATGCGATGAAACCGCCCGAATCGGCCCTTTTGCGAGATCTGCCGTTCAATTTGCAAGGGTTGTCTTCGAAAAACCTGGAGTTCTCCTCTCCCACCTCTATTAAACTACCTCCGACGCTACCGATCCCTGTCTTATCACTTCTACACACTCTGGCAGAACCGTGTCTGCTATATAAAGGTCTTCAGGACTTTTCAGAAGGTTCCGACGGGGGACTTGTCGCGCAGAGTCTGAGGGCTGCGGTCGGGAATGAGCTGCGTTCATACTTGGGATTGGTGGCCACACTGGAAGGGGAAATTAGGAGAGCATTGGCTGCTGTTACGGACCAAAGTGATCCCAGGGGAGTTGTCAAAGGCGGCGTTACCTTGAAGCGCTGTGTCGTGTGGACAAGGGACGCTACAATGGCTTTGCGATTGATGAGTTTGATTGTAGAGGAAGCCAAGAGTAAGTTAGGCTGGTCTCTTCTTGACAGAACGACTCTAACTTGCAGTAGACAAGAAGGGTGGCCAACTGATCTCCTTGATCCACGGCTTCTCCTCGTCGCATGGCGATCCCTTTGTTTGCGCCTTTGCGGAACGACTCCTAACACACATTACACGTCCTTTCTATGATATGCTTCGACAGTGGATCTACGACGGTGAGTTATCTGACCCCTGGCTGGAATTCTTTGTCGTCGAGCCGGAATTCAAGCCCATCGTGGACCCTCGACGAACAGCCTCTAGTGTGTGGGAGGATAAGTACAAATTAGACGATAATATGGTCCCGTCCATCATCACCCAGGATTTTGCGAAGAAGGTCTTCTTGATTGGAAAGTCACTGAACTTCATCCGGTACGGCTGTGGGGAGTCTGCGTGGGTTGAAGCATACTCCAAGCAAGCATCCAAAGAGCTGCGGTATGGCGACACGGCAAGCTTAGAAAGTTCGATCGATGAAGCTTACAAAACCACGATGGCACGCTTGATCCATCTCATGGACACTAAATTTAAGCTCTTCGACCACTTGAAGGCTCTGAAGAAATACCTTCTCCTTGGCCAGGGAGATTTCATTGCTCTGCTTATGGAGTCTCTGGCCTCGAATCTTGACCGTCCGGCGAACTCACAATATCGTCATACGCTTACTGCTCAATTGGAGCATGCCATCCGTGCATCCAATGCACAGTATGACTCACCGGATGTTCTTCGCCGTTTAGACGCGCGCATGCTCGAACTCAGCCACGGAGAGATCGGGTGGGATTGTTTCACGCTGGAATACAAGATCGATCCTCCTGTCGACGTGGTCATCACCCCATGGGGCTCAACACAGTACCTCAAAGTTTTCAATTTCTTATGGCGCGTGAAACGCGTGGAATTTGCACTGGGCAGCAGCTGGCGTCGATTCATGACCGGCGCCAGAGGCTCGTTGGCGTCTGTTGACGACAAGGTTGGCGCTGACTGGAAACTCGCGCGATGTGCTATTGCGGAAATGATCCATTTCGTCTGTCAGTTGCAATACTACATCCTCTTCGAAGTCATCGAAGCCAGTTGGGATCAGCTACAAGCTGCTATCTCCAAGCCCGGCTGCACCCTCGACGATCTGATTGAAGCGCATACGAAATACTTGAATTCGATCACGCATAAGGGTCTCTTAGGGTCATCCTCAAGCTCCCGGAAATATCAGGAAGAGAGTTTCCTGAGCCAGCTGCATCACATCCTGAAGATCATGCTCTCTTATAAGGATGCCGTGGATGGCCTATACTCGTTTTCAATAGCCGAGTTCAGCCGCCGGCAAGAACTGAGTGCGAAGATCGAGACGCGTACAGCGCAGGGCCGCTGGGGCGTCACGGAACGAGACATGTTTCCGTCTTCGAGACGGGGCAGCCGAGCGCATAAGAACTCCATTTCAGAATCTCCGTCCTTTGCCGCCACTCCCAATCTTTTGGAAGTAGCCGACGAGCTAGACACCCCGACTGCTCGTGGTGGTGGTCTCTCTGTTGATGACCATATGCTACCGTCTCTGCGGACGCGCCTTCGCGACCTCTCAGCCGAATTCCGCTCCCGTCTGAACATCCTGCTGAGTGACTTAGCCTACCAGCCGGATGTGGACATGCGGTTCCTGGGTGTTGTGATGAATTTCAACGATGTCTATCACCCAGTCAAGAGGAGACGGACCGCTACCGCAGGCGCCTCGTCCCGGGAGAAAGAACGGGCACGGCGCAAGGCTGCTGCAGCAGCGGCGGCAGCATCAGCATCAGCATCAGGAGGGAATGGCTCTGGTTCCGGTAGCAATGCAGAAACCAGCACTCAGAGGGAGAAAGACAAGGGCAAGGAAACGAATGGAACCGGCCCAGAGGATGGAGACGGAAATGCGAACATCTCATAGAACTGAGTTTGCCCATCTCCAACGAGTCTCAGTTGTCGAATCCTTTTTCTTCTTCTCTCCTGTCCCCCGTTCTCCGTTACGCTCTGGATCTTACTCATGTTCTGTGAATGATGCGAGACTCATGACTGGGTGTATATATGGGAGTGAGGAGTGCTTGCTGCGCTGAATGCATAGTTAGGACTTTGCGAGGATCATAGAAAGGTCTATTTTCTGTCATGATCTTTACAATGGCGCACTTTAATTAATTACACCAGTTTCAAAAATAATCCTCAATGGAGATTAGTCGGATGTAAAATAGATGATTTATTGAGTGTCTAGTAGTACTTTTTATACATAGACAGGTACATAATCACCCTTAGTTACAAACACAAATACTTATCACAATAACAATCAAAAAAAATAATTAGATAGATAGTTGTACAGTACAGTACATAGTTAACTAGTGTTTAGATTATCTAGACTATGACATCCGCTTTAGACCAAAACTTTAAAAAAAAATAAGGCAAAAAGCTTTCCCCTTCCGCTCACGTGGGAAATTTTCCCCAGAAAGCTAAACAAGAAAAAAAAGAAAGAGAAAAGAAAGCTACCCAACTCTTCTCTTCTCCTATTATTATCAATTCCAGTGCTGAAATAAAACTATTTCGCCAATGCGATCGGGCTGGTGATTTTTTTTTCTTTCTTTCTTTCATCATCTCTTATTCTCTTATCTGCGTGTTATTTTTTTTTCCCTTTTATTTAATTGGTCCCATCGCTTCACCGTCAATTCTACGCCCGTCTCGTCCTTCCTTCTTTCTCCGCCAATCGCGCGCAACACGCAAAAACTTGAAGTACGGGATATAAGGATATACGGATAAGGATGTCCGATTCTAAAGCGCGGGTTCCCGCGTGGAAGAAGCTCGGTTTGAAGCTGAAGAACGCCAAGGATGAGAAGCGCTCTGCGTCAGCTGGGGATGATGCGATGGAGGTAGATGTCGCTGATGGTGAAGGAGAAGGAGGCGCGGGTGATGATACAAAGGTGGAGAAAAAGCAGAAGCAGAAGCAGAAGCAGAAAAAGGAGAAAGGGGAGAAGAAAGATAAAAAGGATGAGAAGGAAAAGAAGAAGAAGGGCAAACGGACGAAGAGTGATGTTGCCGAGGAAGATCAAGATGGTGATGACGAGAAGGATAATGATGATGATAATAAGGAAGAAGCTTCTGAATCGAAGGGGCGGGGTAAGAAGAGACGCTTGGATCCTGAGGAAGATGGGGATAAGAAGGTGGAGGATGTGAAGAAGGCAAAGGTTGAGAATAGGAGGAAGAGCGTGACTTTCACCTCGGATACGAAGCGGGAGGACGACAAGAGCGACGAAGAATCGCTACAGACGCAATCGAAGGAGAGCGAAGACCAGGAAGAAGACAAGGACAAAGACGAAGAAGGATCCAAGAAGAAAAAGAAGAAAGAGAAGAAGCGCGCAAAGAAGGGCGACGTATCGAAGACTTCGACTACGACTACCAAAACCGATCACATTCACGAAACACCCGTCCTCTCCTACCTCTCGCGCTACTACGAAAACCGTGATATTTGGAAGTTCCAGAAGAACCGCGAGACGCATCTGCTGAAGCATCTGCTGTCGCTCGAGCATGTCCCTGCTCGCTATAACGCTGCGTTGCTGGCATATTTGAAAGGATTACGAGGCGAGGCTGCGAAGATGCGGATTCGCATCGCGGCTGGGGAGTCGATCAAGAACGATATAGAGGCCGAGAGATCCGCATCACAGAAGAAGCAGACAAGCGAAGAAGGAAAGGAAACGGAAACCCAAGGCGAGGAGGAGCAGGACCACACCGAGACCGAAACGAGCAAGGCTTACCACAACGTGGTGCAAGCTTTCCGATCCCAGTTATCTGCCGGAAAGGAGGAATTCAGCGATCCTACGGCCGTTGAGGCTTTGGACGCAGCCTCGAAGCAGCGACTTGAGAAGCGCAAACGAGCAGAGCTCGTGCTGTACGCTGTGAACGGTGCAGTCTGGACGGAAGAGAAGCCGAAACAGCCTCCTAGCGCTGCTCAGAAGAAGAAGAAACGGAAGAACCGTACTGCCGTCGTTGAGATTTCGAGCAGTAGCGAAAGTGAGAGCGACAGCGACAGCGACAGCGACGACGACAATGACAAGGACAGTAAAACGCAGAAGCCCGCTTCCTCCGCCCCGAAGCGCAACTCCTCCAGCAGCTCATCTTCAGATTCTGACTCGGATAACTCAACTTCATCCTCATCAACAGCGGGACGTGCCACATCATCCTCATCGTCCTCCTCTTCTGATTCAGACTCCGACTCTAGCTCGGAGTCTAGTTCTGATTCCGATTCAAGTTCTGACTCGGAATGACACAATAATAATGTTTTGCATTTGTGATAGGTATAGACAAAAATTTGCTCTTTGTTAAACTACGAAATATAGAAATGGCACTCTTGGAGGGAAAGAAAACATACATTTCTTTTACCGGTATCTAGACCAATCCCGAGAGATATCTTCTCCGTATTCTCTCCTCTAGAATGTAGAAAGTACTAAAAGTTACCATCTCGCGCTGTCTTGTGAACGTAGATATGAAATTCATCTATCATTTCCTCATCACGAGCCATCAACCTAGCTTGATCTATCGTGAGAAAAAGAAATTCATCCAGTATAAATGAAAAAAAAAAAAAAAAAAAAAAAAAAGGAAAAAGAAAAACGCCAAAGCTAAGAGAGGAGAGACACATATCCAGACCCGCTGGATATTTCCAAAACGCCTTCCCATTTTCTTTCCGTACCGACTCCTTCCCATTCATATCGCTGTCCATCGCCGGACATATAAGAAATAAGTCTATACTGCTGAAGTCGAAACGAAGCGAAGCGAGGAGAACAAAATGTACACCCGTAGGATCGAATCCATCTCATGTCGCTAGTTCCCCAAAGCGTGAGCGTCGCATAAAAAAGAAGGCGTCAGATAAATAAATAAGAAACGGAAGGTTTCGTTGGACTTTATGGGTTTTCATTTTTTGTCGTCCGCAGGAATTGATGGGTGATCTCGTTGAAGAGAGATCTTTTCACCTTCTAAAAAATGTCAGTACCAGTATTCTCTAGGAAGAGATCTTCTACATGTCGAAGTGAACAAATGGATGTGTACCATATACGAACCTTTGATCTGTTGTATTTGGCGGATTGTCTTGTGATAGATCTCATCCCAACGCCGTTGGTAGCTGACCACATCAAGGCCGCTGAGCTCATCGAGCCCTAGGTCGGTGCGATCACTGTCACTAGACATTTTGGGGTTGCTGGGAGCCGGAGATGACATCTGGTGGGAAACGATGATGTGATGCAAAGCGGATCGCAAATTTGTTGATATAGATAAGGGACTCGTTGCTCTTTTGAATATTCTTTTCACAACAGTTTGTCACTTTGTGATGATGTAATAGTGGCAAAAGTGATTCGGTGTATGTAGGTACAGAACTTAAAATTAGTTCCAGGTTGGGGCGAACGATATATAGTAGTAATATTCAACTGTCAGTTATAAATGAGAAATCAGCGACTAGCCGACGCAGAGATTCCGTGTACTTTAAATAATATTAGCGCAAGGGAGTTGGCATCGCGAGAACATCAAGGAAATGAAGAACAAGACCGAGACAAGCTCGTGCCCGGCCACACGTGTGGTATGATTCTTTCTCTCCAGGCCAAACATCCTCCCCGATCGGCGATCCGGGCAAGAGAGTCCTGGTGAAGCCGCTTGTATCAGGTTCCAATAAATGGACATCAGCCTTGCAGGCGGCGCGCTCCGTCCCGCGCACTTGGGCCGTCACGACTCAGCCCGGATCTCTGAGACCCTCTAAAGTGCCGATGGGACGTTTCCCATTTGCAGCTTGACGCGCTTTGCGATGGGAATAGTTGGCGACTGGGAAGTCTTCCCGCTGTGTAGTGTAGAACAAAGCACGGAGGACCATGATAGCTGTTTCTCGGCCGCATCCCGGTCATTCCTCAGAGGTCAACGATGCACATAATAACTAGTAATAATAGTTAACTAATCTCAAGTCGACGTTGCTGTGTAATAGCTGGCAGCTCACCACTGCCGTCTCGCTATCCGGGGCAGGGTCGACGAGCAGGGATCACCGCTTCGGAGACACTCAACGAGAACAACACCGGTTACGTTGCACATTCGCAGTCCAACTTCCAGCTAAGCCATCGTGCCCCGTAGGTACGGATCGCTTCCTCTCTTCCCCGCGAGGCGGCCAGGGAAAGAGAAACGAAAATGAGTTGTCGTGTGTCCACTTCCCGCTTCCAAAAGACCAAGAGGCCCACCGTGCTAGAGATCTCAGTCTCGACTCCGTGTTGGGGGAGCCCGTCAAGAAAAGGGCGGTCGACTTTTGTCTGGAGCACCGGCCCACAGCTTCTCTTTTTCTCTCTGTTCTCTTTTCTCTTTTCTTCTCGGATGTTTTCCTTCGGGAATTCTGTGGGGCCGCGGATCTTCAGCTCCGGAAGCCATATCCATGTCTTCGGGACGCGGCAGTTCCTCTTGTTTTCCTGGGTTTGCCTTGTCCGCCATCTTCGGGACTGGTCCTATCCCGAATACTCCTTTTCGATTGCCGACTATGTTTACCCCTTGCTGGTACGATATCTCGGAAACCCGCGTAGAGCTTTAATCCGTAACTGCCCTTGTGAATCATAGTGGAAACAGTATGCTTTCTGGTCCCAATTGAAAGATGAAATCAGATTCCAGTGGCGGAGATCTCTATCGCGCATAGTTCCGAGAACAAGATCGATCTAAAAATGGCAGAAGCGATCTCCCACTAGCTAGTCTTTCTTTCAAACTTACGGTAAGTGGCAGTACGTACTCCGTACGAGAGGGTGATGGTGGATCTAAATCGCACTCGTCAGTAATAGAAAACCTGAGATTGGTACAGAAATATGGCCTCACTGCCAATGTCAGCGAGCCGCTAGGCATGTTAGTCAGTTGGAGAGAGATCCAAGCAATGAGGTTTACTCCGGATAGGGGAATGGTCACTACTGTTGAGTACGGAAGAATAGGCCTAGAATGTCGATCCGCCCTCTCCTGCGACGTCGTCTAACTGAGATCGCCGTCCAAGGACCCGCTGCCTGACATAGCTTTAGATCTATCCACCGGGTCAATTGCCAAGTACCTTAGAAAATCTGTCTCAAACGTGGGCCACGTTGAGAGTCTGAAGGCGGGTATAGTCCGTATGAAACATTTCTGTGGATAACCGGAAGCTTTCCCCTTCTATAAAGCGCTGTATCAGAAATGGGAATGTAGCCGGTTTTGGAATGTTCTTTAGACTCGATACCGCCTGGTCAGGAGCTTCATTGCTCTGTTATTAGCCTGGAAATATCATCCCATTGATGCAGTGGATCTCACATGGACTTGTATTCTGGTAACGCCAGTCCAACTGGCACGACAACGGCGGAGCAACGTGCTTAGCTCATTGAAGACAAAACTCCGACTGACAGGTACAACAGGATAAGCAAATTCTTGCAGCCTCAACACTGTAATAAACTATTGTGGGAGATTCGAGACTGCCAAACCTGTCATTAGAAGCCTGTTCCTTTTTTTTTCTACCCCTAGCATGCCCAAAAGAACATAACCAGTTTCAGAAAACGTAATGCTTTTTCACTCTGTCGAAACTATGTTCGGCCCGAGCTGTCGCTGAATGTCGTGTTCACCACGTCTTTTAGAAAGGGTGACATGGCCGTCCCTATACATGCATTTGAAATGATAGTGGAGTTTGGGGCTCCTCGCCAGGGCTCCGCCCTTTCGGAAGTCGTATACAGGTCCTTGATCTAAGCAGTATTGCATTACTTTCGTTCTTCTGAACGGGGGCGCGTTCACTTACCAGGTCTATACCGGCAAACTTGAAATATGAGACTCGGTTCCACCTGGCCAGCAGTCCAGAAGCAAGGCTGTATATTCTGCGGCTCTGCAGCTTCACTTTACCTCTGTTGAGAGGATCCCGTCATTGCTCTGCTACCGAGTCTCTAGCTTTTCTGTGACAAAAGGATCTCCACACCATCTAAACGATAGCAACTCCTTCACAATCTCCCGATACATCCCCTGGACGACTATTGTAAGGATCTTTGTTCGCTGGTCCTCGACCCGCCTCTTTGACGTCAGGTTCTCGACCATTTCTAAGGGCCTACCCTACCTCAAGGAAACATGTCACCCGACATGACAAGGTCCCATAAGCAAGCTTGAGGTGGGTTGCTATGGTATTCACACCGCTCTTTTGTTCAGTTGAGGACACAAATGAAAAATCCCCATCTGTCGATGCTCTGTCTAACCGCTAGGTATTATGATCAGAAACATCCAACCTGGGTGGAGTGGTCGGCACGCCTCGATCATCCGCGCTTTCCCATGAATATTCATTGATCCGTATTAGTCGAGCGCAGTGTTTTGAATTCTTGTCTGGTGTGTGTCATACAGTTCTGCCTTGCACTCACTTTGTTTCACGGCGTTATAGAGATGCATTGGTATATTTTACTTGCACAGCAAGTTTCGGGTGAGCAATTCCATGAGCCCCCGTTCTTCAAGAAAGGAGGGAAAGAAGACATGAACAGATCACAATGACGAGTATGCCGTTGATTACCCCAACAGATGGTTACTGTGTAGTCCAGGGACATCGAGGAGTATGCGGCATTGGGAAACACACAATGTGTTTCCACCTCTCTGGCCAGGACCAGAGAACATTCGATCGACACGGTAAATAGGACGTGTACCGTCATTTGTGTAAAGACCGATGACGGTGTGAATATGACGCTTGATCACAGCTCGCTGAATATAGAAATGATAACCAAACAGTATAGTAAGACAAGGACATGATTTGGGACAGCATTCAAGCTTATTTCCCTTGGTCTGTCATTAGTCCTGGGGCGACTGGTATTTCGAGCATTTCGATTGTGGGACAGTACTCCCTTGAGATCCTACATTCTAACTGTTCAGAATATCTGCCTTGTATCTATCCACAGGCTTCGTTGAGGTGGCCATTCCTCCAAGGTTGATTGCAGACCCAACACCACTCATGATGGCAACGAGAGCCTTTAATTCGAATATTAGTATCTCCCTTCGAGCATGGTTTAAATTATACTTACAGGTCATGTGTTTGCAACCATCAACCTTGACTATCCAATATGAGCAGTTTGCCCCGGGACACGGTTTGCTTGTCCTGGACACCTCTGCTTCTCCTTGTAATTCTTCCTTGCGTCTTTCGGCTCTCTCTTGCAACCGATTTCTTTCAATAGCCGCTTCCTCTTCTTGGTTCTTTGCACGTGTTCTGGTTACTTCATTAACCCGTCTCTGCCCTGCTTCCATTTGTTGCAGCACTTCTTCCTCGTTCGTTTGCTGTCCTTTCTCAATTTCTGCAACATTAGTTATCAACTGTGAACCTTCTTGCTGTCCATCTTCTTCTTGAAGTTCCATTGCGAGACGACGGTCCCTTTGGACCTGTTCACGAATGCGGTCATTTTCTTCCTGTTGCGCTTGCACAAGGGCTTCCGTCTCTGTGGCTTCTTGCCTGCGACGCTCCTCTGCAACTTCGGGATGATCGAATTCATAACAGGTAAACCCTTCATGCCATATCGCGTTCGGGTGGTTGAAGCAAGTACGGGCGCCACAAGCATGGCAGATAACAATTGGTGATTCGGCGCCAGAAACGTGAAGTTGGCCAGCGCCACATGTCGGGTTGCAACACCATATGAAGTTCGGATCAGAGGAAATCGCCGTCCGTGCCTGAAGAGAGTCGTAACGCACAAATGTTGCTGGAGATGCCCATTGCTTGATCTCGGTATGTGCCAAAGCGGCCAGGCATATAGGACATGTCAAGCGATCAGGACCGGAGTTGTTTAGCTGCGCATCCAAATGCTGTGCAAGACAACCTCTGCAAACCCTTTGCTGATGCCTCTCTGGGCTTGTGTGATCGCAAATAGACGAGATCGCTCGATCAGGGAAAGAGGATGGAGGAAATGTCTCCAGGCACACGATGCATTCCCCTGGTCCAGTAAGAGGTCTCTCATGCGGAGCAAGATCGGAAAGCGTCCGTTGAGTCAATGATAGATCTAAAGCTTGAGTAATTTCTTGACGTTGAGTCTGTTTGCTTTGCTTGTTGCCATATGTCGGTATCACAGCATGCACTGTGACGTTTGACTTCTCAACATTTCGATGGTGGCCACTCTTGTGTCTGTGGACATGCGAAGACCGGTAAACAGCGTCAACTGATGTACGTTTGGTATAAGGCATGTATATCTCTGCACCCAGGTCGCTACTATTCTGTCAATACTTCGAACTCTCCAGAAGTGAATCGCGGAAATGTTGAGGGAGCAATTGAGCGCGCACCTTCCTGTTTCATCCAAAAGTGACAGGTTTGGACCCATTTAACCGTGCAAGATACAAATATGTTTGAGACTTGGTTGCGATCCTTGAAACTAACGAAGCCTTCATGATGAAGTACTCGAGTCCTTCGAGGGCTTTTAAGCTCTCATCGTCTATTCTCTGATCATGCCAAAAGGCACTCGATGCGGAGCGCAGTAGCCCTGCAACTTGGGCCTCTGTGATTGGGCGTCAAACCATCACGCCTTATCAACCGCGAATGAAGCCTCCATTGAGGGGAACTGCCTCACATCACATCTATCGCGGAATTTGTTCCTGCAACTCGAACACATCGACTCACTTATCATGTCATGACACATCGCGCCGGTGACAGACGGAGACCCGCCTCGTTTCCATCGGATGGAGGAAGAAAAAAGTACTTTGGAGAATTAGTTTCATGTTGTGGCATCCTTTGCCCCTCGCCTGACATTATGTGTTTCTATCTTGATTTGCCGTCTCTATGAGTCATGGAATAATCGCCAGAGCCGAGTGTTAATCGGCTCATATCATGGAAAAAAAACAAAAAAAAAACTGAGTTTACGGAAAAAGTTATACTCGAGATTTTATGGCGGCCAGTCTGTTACTGTCCTCTGCAATGTCGAAGACTTTGTTACCGAACTTCCATACCTGCTCTACGATTAGTTTCGTGCCTCCTATGCTGTCTTCTCTCTTCAACACGAGAAGGTCTGCATCAGCACCAGGAATCACATTCCCTTTCCTGTCAGAAATTCCTAGCAACGCGGCCGGAGTCGATGTCACGGCGCTGATAGCTTCTGCCACAGAAGCCCCGGTGAAGTTGATGAAATTATTGACACAATCCATCAAAGTAACCGCGCTAGGAACATTAGGCTTGTCACTTTCTGGTGAGAATTATGTCTCATGGACAGACTCACCTTCCTGCAATAGTATCTGTTCCTTCCAGGGTAATTTTGGCGCCTCTCTTTTCTATATTTCTTCCTCCAGTCCACTCATAGACCCCATCTTCACATCCTGCAATCATACTTGCATCTGTAACCAGGATGAACCCTTGGGGATGGCATCTCCACGCCAAATTGACGCTGGCAGGATGGACGTGTATCCCATCTGCAATAATTCCGAAATAGGGTCTTTTATCAGGCTCGATACGTGCTGTATTGGCCTTGGTGCTTGAGAAAGCAATAGTTCCGAGTGGTCCGGGCTCACGATGATGAAAGGGGCACATTGTGTTGAATAGGTGAGTAATGGATCTTGCTCCTGCTTGAATCGCGGCAATGGACTCTTCATAGTTAGCTTTCGTGTGGCCGATGCTGGCTACAATTCCTTTTTTTGTGAGATGATGAATGGTATCAAGAGCGCCTGGAAGCTCAGGTGCTATAGTAATCATCTTCACAGGGGTGTTGACAGCCGACTGGGTCGTTTGGTGGTCCGCAAATCCAAGATTTAGCCCTCCGTAACAACTAACGAGACGCTCTAGACTACAGTCGCCCCCGACAGCTTTAACAGCATCAACGTCGTGGCAGCCACTTTTGTCAATGTTCAAGAAAGGGCCTTCACAATGTGCGCCAAGAGATTGAGAACCCATATTTGGAACTCTTTCCGGATTGGTTGCCCCGATTATAGGGAGGATCTAGTCAAAATTAGCCTGTAACGCGTTTGCCAACAGTCACTCTCGGCCTCATTTTACCTTCTGATACACTTCCGGCTTCTGACTTGTCATTGTTGCCAGATAACTCGTCACGCCTGTCCTAACTAGTCTCTGGTTCATGACACGAATATCATTCTTAAAGGAGTTAATGTCACCATTAGACGGCAGGCGGGATAAGTCCACGTTAAAAGCACCATTGAATTGCATATCGATGAACCCCGGGCATAGGATCCGACCCTTGAGGTCTACTGTCCTATCCTCTACCACTCTTTCGCCTTCAGGAAACTCGAAGCCGTCCAATATACGTCCGGTGGCCCCGTCAACGTATAGCTCATTTGTCACAGTCCGGCCACCAGAGATAATGTCTCCATTTTTGAATGCTGTTATCTTTCCTGGCGTCGGCGAAAACATTGAGGGTTCCAGTTAAGCGTAAGTGAGATTGGAAATATTGGAAGCTAACAACGACAGACTAAAGTAATTCTGCGATCAAAACACGATCTGAGATGACGCGGTAACAAAGGTAAACGAAGCGACTCGAAGAACAGTGGAGGACATCAGTCCGGTTCTAACTCTTATGGAACTTCCTCAAGCTTTCTGTAAGTGATGTCGGCGTGAGGCCATAGGTAGTGTAACTATGCGGCAGTTGGCGGCGTTGATGAGTCAGCCAAAGAAGAGGGGCACCGTGGATGAGTTGGCATAAGTATCAACAGAATAGTTCAGAAACCGTTTTTAAGGTGTACAATGTCGATTCTGACTCGTATTCCACTGGGGGAAGAGTTGGGGGGTTGAGAAGAATAGGCCCCATGCTGATGTGAACGGGGTCTTTGTCATCGTAACTGAGATTTTGAGGTTGATGTATCGAGCAAGCAATGTATATATATACTCACTAGGAGCGGTAACTGACACAGGAACTAGTTACCCAGGAAGCAATGCAAAAGCGTCTATTATGCCAAGGACTCAAATGCAAACGGATAGTACTATGGATGACAATGTATGCTGCCTTTGCGCGCTAACGTAATTCTGTAAAGATAGATAAAACCCGGGATCTAGAGACTTAATCTGTCTGCATTGTTGCAAAATGTGTCTTTACTCTCGAAACCAATTCTTCCACCTCTTCATAACCTTCTCCGTCACCTCCTCTGGATAAGCACCTGCGAAGCTGCTCCGTACCCAATCTCTCTTTCCTTCAAATTCCGGTGGAAGCAAAAGATTCATCACGCTCTTTCCACCCATTCCTGGATCCTTAAGCTGTTTGCTCTTATTAGCTCTGGTCATGTACGGGAGCATAGGGATTCCTCCAATGTCCCCGAAGACATGTTCATCTGAACCGGGACGGTATCGCGTTGCTAGAGCCCATACGACCTCGTTGATGTCCGTGATATCAATATCATCTCCCACCAACATGACCTTGGGCGCCTCCCATCCAGCATGAGTCTTGAAAATGATATCGCCTGCGCGACGACACAGTTCTTCTGCATCAATTCCCATGGTTGCTAGCTTCTTGATATCGACGCTGACCACAATCCAACAGCTCTGGGCCTCGAAAGGCATCCACACAAAATCCACAGGGAAGTTGTTCTTTTCCAGCGCATCCATTATCTCAGCTGCAATAGCAGTGCCCCATACTGTATGCGTCTCATCTGCAGCTGTTCCAGCTACACATATAGGCACGATAGGATCATTGCGATAGGTCACGCAGTCAACCTGGAACAATGGCTCATCAAGAGGTTGGTCTTCAAAAAGGTATCCGTGATATTCCCCCATCGGTCCCTCGGGGACTTTCTTGGAGTTACTGATGCGACCCTCGATCACGAGCTCTGCATTAGCAGGCACGTAGAGGTCGTTTGTTTCACACTTGACCACTTCTACAGGCGAACCGCATAATGCGCCTATATACCCATCCTCTGAAACCTTCGCTGGTAGCGGCATGCCAGCCACGAATGCCGCGGCTGGTGGGCCACCTAGGACCAGAGCCCATGGAGTATCTTCAGCCCCCGAGTCGATCCACGTTTTTCTCACCTGGGCAAGGTGTTGGGCAGCCATCACAGGAGCAGTCAGTAAGCGCGGCTCGTTGGCGACGTGCATCGTACGAGAGATGGACCACGATGTCCAAGATTTGTCTGGCGTTTGCACAACATGGAATCCATAGCTGCCCAGATAAGTGCCCCCGTCTATAGAATGGAGTCGAGGAATAGGCCATTTCGTCATGTCGATCTGGTCTCCTTTAAGGATATTCTGCTTGACTGGTGCATCCGATACACGTACTGGGGGCATTGGCTTCCCGTTCTTGGTGTCGATCAGCTTCTGGACAATATCGCGAGGACTACTCGTGGCCGGTAAACCTAATTGAAGAGCCATCCTGCCATAGCGGTCTCTCTTATCCTTTCGTAACCCAACAGGTGCTCCTAGAATCTTGAAGAGACCGGTCTTTGGATCTGTTCCCGCGACGTCATGGAAGAGAGGCGCAGGTGCGTGTGTCTCGTATACTCTCCGGGTAACTGCGGCAACCTCCAGGTTAGGGGAGACTTGATCTTTGATATCGACTAGATCTCCTTGCTCGCGAAGAGCAGAGACCAGTGATCGGAGATTGAGGTGAGGTGTATTATTGTCCTTGCTCACGTTCAATCGCGCTGGAGTAGTGGATAGAAGACGAAACTGAGCATGGCCGCGAAGAAGCAGACGACGGCGCAGGACGCTTGATGTTATGACATTCGCCATACCGGTAGGAATGGGCAGTTATTGGAGTGAAGTAATATCTCAACTGAAACGGGTACAATACTCTCAACGATAGATACACCCTAATCCAGCGAGCCAGTAGAACGGGAGAGCGTATGCGGCCGGAGAAGACGAGGAGTATTATCAACTAGACACTACATCTGCTAAACCTCCAGATGCAGATTTATCATTGTCACTGGGAAATATATAGGTTTATGGTATGCTGTAGACAGTCGGCTAGAAAAGCTACGGAAGATACCGATTCTCCGTGCTACTCGACCATCACGCAAGTCCGGAATGCCGGCAGCCCCTCCATCGAAGATAATAATAATATACCATACTGGCCTGCCATCTGTGATGTATACATCAGGTGGAATCATCAATACCATCGTATGACGTAGGAGCGAAGGAGGGCAGTCCGGGAGGCTTCCCGTCGGCTCGCTTCCCGACAGATCTATTCATAACTCGCCCTCAAATAATGCTCAATTCTTCCAAGAAATCAGGTATTGCAATAAGATATGACGAGGAAGATGAATCTTTGGAACTAGAATCCTCAGATTTGATACGTATGTTGACCCGCTCAACAGTATTCATAGCGATAGTCCATACAGTACTGCGACGGAAGATCCGGATAGCATGATGGTCAGAATCATCATGGGCCTTGCTGACCACCAGAATGATTACGATATCCTATCCCCACCAACCAGCTATCTACAATACCGGTGATTTTTATAGAGATCCATTGTGCTAATGTACGGGGTGAAGGTGAGACAACAGACTGTATCTTAGATAGCCGAGTTAGACGTCTTTACAGAAAATCAAGCAGTCAGTTCAGTAACAATGGGGAATAATATTATATAACCCCTTTAGAAGTCCAAATCTGACCTAGCTAGCTATGGTATATTCTCGATCCAGCACCAAGTGCTATTCTTTTATTCCCCGGTGTCCTCGAGCTCAGCGGCTCCACGCAGAGTCATGCGATGCCCCCCTGCACAATAATGATAATAATAAGAGACCATATGAAAACCCTTGGCATATTGCATTCGATTCTCATAACAGCGGTCGAGAATTTCTTATGACCAATTCGCAGGAACATCGAACATCAAATCATGACATTTTTGTTCCTAGACTAGGTACCTAATTAATGCGCCACAACCAATATTATTATTACAAGCCTATAAGATTCTGGACGATAAAAGTCATATCGAGTACACCCAGAAAGTAACTCTGCCGAGGAAATTTTGCTGCTTCCAGCACAACTTCCGGACAAGCCGACGTCTGTGCTGGTCGTGTAGGAGCCCGTGCTGGCACTGGAGGTGGCCCGGGCGGGATAATGACAGCTCCAGACGCAAAAGCGACTTTTTTAGTCCGAGACTGAGAGGAGGATGGTCTTGTCTGTGTAGTGCGTTTCATGATTCGGGGCGACTTCAACGAGTTCCGGCATTGGCTCCTATTAACGTGATAGGTAATACGTT
Source organism: Paecilomyces variotii (assembly GCF_004022145.1). Classification (NCBI taxonomy): domain Eukaryota; kingdom Fungi; phylum Ascomycota; class Eurotiomycetes; order Eurotiales; family Thermoascaceae; genus Paecilomyces; species Paecilomyces variotii. The sequence continues at coordinate 1,755,960 of NW_021167143.1, read as the reverse complement.
AGTGGCCGTTGTTCTGTCATATTGTGCCAGTTTAATTAAACGAAAAAGGCCGGCATCTCGCCGAAATTCAGCGCTGCTATGTAACTCCATAAATCCATGGAAGATTTGGTAGCAGCATCTCTGCTCCACGCTGTAATTAATATATCATTTCTGATCTATCAACCTATACAACGAGGATCTCAAACAAGAGAAAGGGGTACGGGGATCAGGTATTCAACTGACCAGACGCGCGATAACAGACTTGGTGACTCGTCGATTTGCTTCGTCTTGTGGGCCCGGGCACGGTTCTCCCGGGCTGACTGTGGCGCTGCTTTGTGGTGTATTATTCTGCCCATGTTGATCTTGTATTATTATATTATATGGCAACAAAGAGAAGATGGCGGATACTAATAATTGATAGTAGTAATATATTGCAGTGCAAGCAGAGAGCTGCTGCCATCCGTATGAATAAAATCTCGTGAGACACGTCATTCTATCATCTTTCTCTCAGAATATACTTTTGAGTTCGTTCTACGTTTGTGTTGTCTTATGGTTTACTTTGTATAAAGGTTGTCGAATCCATGGAAAGGATGGTTGTACACGATTATCAGCCTGATCAGATAGCCTGCGCGACGTTGAAACTGAAGATAATGAAGGATTCGTCGAAAGTCACTAGGCATTGTCGTACCAGGTTTTCAGTCAGGGACACTACAAGCCAATTAACCAACTGCTTCAGGCCAACGGTTATAGATAGGCTATTATACCGTCTGATATTGCACAAAAAAAGCAAAAATTAAAAAAAAAAAAATTGTCCGCACGACTATTATTATCGGTAATCGCGCCTATGCGGGGGAGGAGACCGATTGATGAAGATCATGCAGTGTAGGGAAGTTCCTTGAATATTTCTGCAGGCATTATTGCTGGGTAAACTGCACGAAAAAAGTTCTCATCCCACAGTCCGCGTCATGATCCATGCCCACTACTATTAGAGCGCGAGTCGATTGAACCTCGGTTGTATATTGAAATCGATTATGATGATGATGATTATTATAATTATAATTATTTAATGCTACGGTCAAATCCGCCGACTTTGTCTCCACACGTGACTCCTGAAACAAAATCGATAGCGTCACGAAAAGAGTTTTAGCCGCCGGCCATCCATGGCTACGATCTCATAGTCGTAGCGTTTTCTGTGCTGCAAATAGCAATTGTCGAAAGCGAGATCTAGCAGGCGATGTACGCTCGGAGCCTGCGCCTCTCCTGGTCTGGCCTTCTTCGATGGTGGATCCCCATCATAATCGCAACGTCTTGGGCTCAGACCCGGGGAGGAGACTTATTTGACAGGGGCGACAGCAGTTGCACCGGCGCAGTAGCGCCTCCAATTAATTATTATTATTATTATTTCTTGTATCCCCTCGTTTGCTCGTGTGATATGATCTTCTCTCGGTTGTTGTAATTTCTTCCACTCTCCTTTCGCTGGCTGGCTACTTCTTTGGCTATCGAGATAATTTTTTTTTTCTTTTTCTTTTTTTCCCTTTTCGGGTTTCTTTCTCGGATAGCGCGTGGCCGGTACTGGTTCAAAATCTCCACTCTTCTGTTCGTTGCTTAAAACTAATAGCTATGCCTGTGCGTGAGATCCTGGTGCTCGGTGGTGGCATTGCGGGCATTGCCTCAGCCCTGGCTCTATCAAAGGAACTCGGTCCAATTGTTCCGGATCTGAAAATCAGAGTATTTGAGAGACATGAGGTTCCGTCCACCTCCGGAGGCGCTATCAACCTGACGCCGGTGGCACAGAGGCATCTGGCTCATCTGGGAATCTTAGAGGAGCTAGATAGAATGGGCCCGGACGGTGGGACGGAGGTCGATGCCATTGAGATATACTCGATCCGAACAGGGAGAGCCTTAGGCTCAGTCAACTTTAGCGATAAACATGGACAAGGATATAAAGGCTACAAAGGTCGAAGAGTCACGAGGATTGCCCTGTTGTTAGCAATGATTGCTACCGTGGAAAAGGCTCACAATGTTGAGCTCGAATTCGGCAAACGGGTGGTGGGCGGAGAAGAGAAGGGCAACAAAGTAATGATCCACTTTGCAGATGGCTCGATGGCGATGGGAGACTTGGCTCTGGGCTGTGATGGTGTGCATTCGCCAACAAGGACACGGATCGTCGATATCGGTCGCCGGTCAGAATACACGGGCATCTCGTTCCTCCAGACCACGATCCGTTCGGCGGATCTGAAGTCTCACATCCATTTCCATACCAGTGCCCTCAACATCTCCCGGTATGGCTCCATGTTGACCAGCTACTGCGATCGGGATCGCGAGGAGTTATTCGTGGCCGCTATTATCGAATATGATGAAGACCTGGTCAAGCAGAATCGACTCGAATATGGCCAGGAATGGAGGGCGCAACATGCAATCAAGATGGGACTTAGAGAGGAAGTGCGGGACCGCTTCTCAAAATCTGCCTTTGACTGTGTCCGGGAAATTGTACAGCTCCCTACAGACTGGTTCCTGTATCCGGTTTATCAAGTGCCACCGGGAGGGAAGTGGTACTCGGAACGGATTCTTCTGCTGGGGGACGCAGCTCACGCGGTAAGGAAATCAACAACAATCGCGCCAATGACCTATTCACGTGGAAGCTCACTTTAGATTGTAGATGCCACCCAGGGACGAATCTGCAGCGTACGCCTTGGACGATGCTATTCTATTCGCACGTACCCTTGCTCGTTATCCATATCACCCACCAGGCCTATCCTTCAAGATTTACGAGAATATTCGTCGAGAGCCTGTCAATCAGGCTTTCAAGGCCTCTACTAAAAGATGGGATAAGAATAGAGATACCGGAGCTTTAAAGGCATCGTTAACTGAATGGACCCTCCCGCTGTATCTGCGGAAAACTAAAGATGCCAGGAAGGAGGCATGGGAATTTGACGCCAGCGAGGTGCCGATCCCTCAGATCAGTGAGGAACAGATTGCCTTTGACTGGGCCTCCGGAATGGATAGTTCGGAGTTTGAGAGAGAAATCTAAAATCTAATATGAATATTTCAGCGAAATCCTCTTGGATTTGGAGAACTTGGTGGATCTCCAGCCGTTCATGGCTTGATTATTGATTGGACCTAATGGACCTGACGTGCCATACTGATCTAGGCCTACTAGTTGTGTTCGCGGACCGCAAGTCAGCAACATTCTGAGCTTCAGTGGCAGAGTGTTCGACGTTATGTTCTAAAAGAGCCCAGAGCAGATACTCTCCACGGCCAAGAACATGGACCTGGGAAGTTGTCGCCGCTACGTGATGGGGTCTCTTGACGAAGATGCTTCACATTACTGTACTGTACATACATAGTGAAGATGACGTGGATTTTGATATTAGTTAGCGGAGGTGTCATTATTGTCACAAACCCTGCAGATATATGATCGCTGGAGATACCCACATTAGCTACATTCTAGTTTTTACGCAGGGATCGGTCTGCACCCAATGCTCTGGAAGTAACAAAGATCACCTACCCAAGAGAGCGGAGGGAGATCTGTAGCGGTGCGGTACCTTAGGTACTTAAGTAGTCTACCATGCCAGATGGAATTAAGCGTGGCGAGGGACGCCAAGCCCAACACCCACCAACTGCGGAGAGAAACACAAAAACTTCGAATATCGCATCCAAATCCGCCCAATCTTTACCACCTCACCGCTCCGCTGTCCATTCACGTTTCGGACACAGCAAAGCAGTGCAAAGGGCACAGATAGGATCATGGCTCCTATTTCTTTGTCAGACATCGTGTCTGCACTCCCTTCCGAGGACGCGTGGGGCCCCGCGACGCCCTCTGAGAACAGCCTCGATGGCGTCCCATACGCTCCCTTCTCGAAGGGTGACAAACTAGGCCGCATGGCCGACTGGACTTCTGAAGGAAAGGACCGCGAGAGAGGCGGTCGCCAGGCATACAACAGAAACTACAGAGGTGGGTTGCATTTCTGACGGATCGTGCGCAAGAAGATCAACTCTGCTAACACCCACCAGACCAGCAAGTGTACGGTGCTGGTACTTCCAGTCTTTTCGCTGGCATTCAGGTCGCCGAAGACGAGTCCTCCTTCTCCGTTGTCGACAACACCCGTACTTCGACGAAGACCCGTGCCTTTGGCCGTGGTGGCGGTACCATCTTCCGCGGCCGTGGCCAGCGCGGTGCCATTGGCCAGCGTGGTGGACGAGGAGCTTTCCAGAGGGCTGGTGCTGGCAGAGGGGGTGGTGACCGTTATTACGACCAGCGCGGTGGACGCGGTGGCCGCGGACGTCGTTTCGGATGGAAGGACTACGACAAGCCTCAGCGCAACCGTGACAGCTCGGTCAACATCCGACCAGAGTGGCAGGTGGTTGAGGAGGTCGACTTCAGCCGTCTCTCCAAGCTCAACCTGGAGACGCCAGATGGTGAGGACCTTGACAACTATGGCTTCCTTTACTACTACGACCGCTCCTACGACAAGATGCCCGTCAAGGGCCACGAGCGCAAGCTGCAATCCCTCGACCGCGCGGCCTACAATGTCACCACTTCCCAGGATCCTGTTATCCAGGAGTTGGCTGAGAAGAACGAGGCTACTGTGTTCGCCACCTCCGATATCCTATCGATGCTCATGTGCTCCCCCCGCAGTGTGTACTCGTGGGATATTGTCATTGTCCGCCAGGGCAACAAGATCTATTTCGACAAGCGTGAGGGCGCTTCTATTGATCTGGTGACCGTGAATGAGAACGCCGCAGACGCTCCTCTTGAAGCATCCGAGACCGCTGGCAAGCAGGAGACGATCAACACCCCTGGATCTCTGGCCCTGGAGGCGACCGTTATCAACCATAACTTTGCCCTGCAGACAGTGATCGAGTCAGATGCCGCCAAGGTGGAATTCAGCCACCCCAACCCGTTCTACAACGCTGCTGAAGAGACCGAGCCCCTGGCGTCCAAGGCTTACAAGTACCGCCGTTTCGACCTTTCCCTCGAGAGGGACGAGGAACCGCTCAACCTGATTGTCCGGACCGAAATCGATGCGGTCATGAAGAACACCGCCAGTGGGGAGGATCAGCAGTTGATCATCAAGGCGCTCAACGAGTTCGACAGCAAGGCCCAAGGCTCTGGTGGCTCTCTCGACTGGCGCACCAAGTTGGCCTCTCAGCGTGGTGCTGTCGTGGCCACTGAGATGAAGAACAACAGCTGCAAGCTCGCCCGCTGGACAACGCAGGCTATCCTTGCCAAGGCAGACATGATGAAGCTTGGATTCGTGTCCCGTGTCAACCCGCGCTCTGCTGCTGCTCACATCATCCTGGGCGTTGTTGGTTACAAGCCTCGCGATTTCGCTGTCCAGATGAACCTGAACTTGTCCAACGGATGGGGTATCGTCCGGACCATTGTCGACCTCGTCCGCAGCCTGGATGACGAGGAGGAGGAAGAGAGTGCCGATAAGATCAAGAAGTACGTCCTGGTCAAGGACCCCAACAAGCCCGTCATTCGGCTGTACAGCGTCCCTCCCAACACTTTCGAGGAGGATGCTGAAGAGGCTGCGGCCGAGAGCAAGCTCGAGGAGACCGAAGGGGATGAGGAGTAAATTGAAATGTCTTTCCAAAGGCTACAAATGGATGGGCAGCATAGACATAATGTGACATGACGTGACATGTGCGTGGTCGATGATAAAACAATCCTCAAAAAGTTGGAGCAACCTGGAGCAACCGATATGTCATGATCGAATGTTAGATGGGTTTCTTCATATCTGCCTATTTTTCTGAATCCGTTCTTATTGTAGCATCTTTTTACCAAGATAAAATATGTTCATCTTCTATTCTACTTCATCCGGCTTGTAACCTGTGCGGGAATCGAATCGTAGTCGAATAGTCGCCAGACAGACAGTCAGTCATAGCAAGCGTAACCAGGACCTACTAAAGTCTTGATCAAGTCTACACCCCATTCAACTGCTTCGTCCGCTAGTATTGTTCTGGATTGTAAGCAAGATTGATTGATAGTTACTATGAATACATTTGATTTATCCTTGTCTATCGAGATGAGATTGCCAAACTAGCGAATAAAGCGGGGATAGAAAACCGCATAAAACCACCAAACACATCACGGAATTTGTTTGAGAAGAGGATATCAAGAGACCTGATCCAACAGGCAGTACTAGACAAACCGCAATCGTAATTATGGGGAAGAGCGCATTTACAACAGCAGACGAATGTCGACATCATGTGTAATTCAGCAGACAACTCCGCTATGAATGCTCGCGAATGGCCAAGATCGCGATCGCGAGGACGAATATCGTTATGACCACCTGAGGTAACTCTGCATCAGCAAAAAAAAAAAAAAAAAAAAAAAGGGAAGACAAAAAGAAAAAGAATATTCTGTCGAAACTCACCGCAGTTATCAAGGCCGCAATACAATACAACTCCCACCCACCGGCATATACCTTCCCCAGGGCGATCGCATGCTGTTGTTTCCAGAACCGGTGTGCGCCCAGGGCCGCAATGAGAATGGCTACACCGTGGCAGGCTATTGAGAGGGGAATGCCCACAGTATAGAATCCAAAGCCGTGTGGCGGCGGAGATAATCTCTCGCGTTGCAGGCGGAAGAGTTGCGCAATGAGGACGCCTAGCATGGAGGTCGCGACGGAGGTACGAATGTACGCTAGGAATGTCCGCTCAAGAGCTGGAGGTGAGAGAGTTAGCTGGCTGTAGTTCCAGATTGACTTCAAGCACTAAACGGTGCTGATTTCAAGAGGTTCGATATCCACGACTTGAAATTTCAGAGTGTTGATTCCACAAAATCGACTTTGGATATGCATTTGTCGATGGAGAAATCCGGACAAAGACTCGAAGTTGCAATTTGATACGAAGCCTTTTTTTTGATGCACATTGCTCCATCGCGGACAGATAGACCAGCTGAAAGGACCAAAAGCCGAAAGACTTACCAAGGTGATCGCGACTCGACTTCTGCGGAACAGTCAACACTATGCTCCTTGTCCAGAATTTCCTGGTAGCGCTAAATCGACCGTGGACGTTGCTGCGCTGGCTGGCTTGCGATTGCGACTGTGACCGTGTCCGTCGGGCGGTTATGCGGTCTTCATCCGAGGAGACTGAAACGCTGGACGACGTCTGATTGTCATCGGTGATGTGGATCTCGTCCAGTTCTGTTGCGTCGCGATTGTCGCGATTGTCTCGATTGTCTCGATTGTTGGGATTGTCATTGTGCTCGCTCGGGACAGAGGGGTGCGCATCGTCGCCGACATTGTCTCTCGTCGCGGCCATTACTGAGACCGCATACGATCAAGTTCCTTTCCCAAGAGCGATTATTACCAGATGTCCGTCCACGACGACATCTCGAACAATGTAATTGTAGACAATAATGTCGTAGAGGAACGTCGGGTTGCGGGGAACGGAGTCGTGCTGGAACGGAGGTGTCTCTGGCGGGATTCGTTTCCCTTAACTTGCCTAACGTGGCCCAGAGATCCAGAGCGAAAGGACCGAGCTGCGGTCGAAGTACATCGTTCGGAATCTCAACATGATGTAGTCAGAGGCCAGAAGAGAGCTGTCTGCTGCATCCGGAAAGTCTACAGAAGCAAGTATATCACTATTTATACCAAAATCTCCGATAAATACGCGTCGGACCTGGTTTGTTGCTTTCAGCCAACCAGCATGCTCGATTGACGGATTGCGACATCGGGGCTAGAGCGTTTCGGGACAGCGCCAGATTGATGGCCAAGAAAGGTAATTATTATTCTTAATATCAATGACTACCTACCTAATTATGTACTAGGGGTACCATATTATTATTTTATTATTTGATATAGATTATTACTCTTGTTCAATGGTCAGACTCCCTCTAATCTATAACGCAGACTTGGACTTTTGTCAGGTTCTATGATATCAGGTGATCAACACAGCGTCATTGTGAACATAACAAGCTCATTTCAACTTTCCTCTCTTCCCCTCTCAGGGCATCCAAAGATCATCAGTTTCGGCTTTACCGTCTCTCACAGTACGCCTTACTGATCCTGTCACTTCGAAGCCACATCATGTCGCAAGATACTTCTTCCCGCTGTCGGCTTCCAGACGATGTTATGGTTCCTTTCGATGAAAGCATCCAAGGCACCCCATGGGCCACCTATCTTTATGCGACACTGGTTGAGGGCCGTAACTATGAGGAGCCGGAAGTTCAGGAATTAGGAAGAAGTAATCCTTCACCCCTAACACATTTAACTTACGTTACTCGAAGGTCAAAAGTACTGACTTTTTGGCTCTTAGAAGCAATGGAATGGGGGACACTACCTCTGAAAACGGCTCCAGCAGGAAAATGGCCCGCTACTCATAAGGAGAGAATCCTCTTTCTGGAATCAATCCGTCACGATCTGTTTTTCGCGCCTAGTTTCAATGAGATCAATGCTGCCATTGAATGGCATAGGACGTTCCCAGAAGAAGACTTGTGTTCAAATGAGCTGGTCATTTTTCAGAAGGGTAGAAAAGTCGATACGTGGGACTGGAAGGAACCTACCTACTGGCAAGAAGTAAACTAATCAATCCAATTTCGATGTCGATCTACTAACCATCAATAGGGTACAGCTTATGCCCTTATGAACAGCGCAACGGGCCCGGCAGGAAACCCCGGGTTTCAGCAGCGGTTGGTTTATCAGCCACAGAGAATGAGTGATCCAACGCCATCGGCACTGTACACGAAAACTGGCAGCAGCATGTTTCAGGTAACTAAAAATCATGGCCCTCGAAAAGGTCTGATCTGATGCCATTTAATATTTAATATTTAATATTTACTTTTTCCCTTCCTAATCTTGAATTTAGAAATTAACGGTTTTTTTCTTCTTCTTTTTAGAACTGCTAACTAGTTATATTTAATATAGATTATTACTCTTGTTCAAGAGTCAGACTCCCTCTGATCTATAACGCGGACTAGGGCTTCTATCAGGTTCTATATCAGGCGATCTGATCATAACAAGCTCATTTCATCTGTCCTCTCTCTCAGCTTAACTGATTAATTAGGTATGCCACAAGCCTTTGGGCAAGATTTTCTTTACTTCTAAGGTTGCACTTTATGTATATAATTACATACCTTAGCACGTCCCTATACCCCATGGGAGGCCACCAGGGCCACATACTTCACCTCTATTCCGCTGGACGTTAATGGATACCACTCACACATTCCCCCATTCACCCCTGTCATTGCTATCCAGAGATTATTCACCTTCGGAGCCGCATTATATAGCAGGAAATTTCTTCCCGCCATTGGCTTCCAGGCAATGTCAATTATAATTCCTCTTGATGAAAGCATCCGAGATACCCATGGGCCATCTCTCTTTATATATGAAGACTATAACGAAGAAGAGCCAGAAGTTCTGGAATTAGTAGAGCATCCTGCTTCTGCAAGGAATCCATCACGTTTTTTTTTTTTTTTTTTTGGCCCCAGTCTCGAGGAAACCAATGCTGCTATTGAATATATAAGACCTTCCCATTCCAGAAGAACAGTTATATTCGAATGAACTTATCATTTCCCAAAAGGGCAGAAACGTACCTAGATACATCATAGTATTTGAAAGAACTTTCTTTCTAGACAAAGGTAAAATAATCAATCTAATTATAATCTGGATCTACTAACTAGTCATAGGGAATAATTTTTACCTTATAAACGATCCGACGGGTCCACCAGCGAATCCCAGATTTCAGCAGCAGTTGGTGAATCAGACACATGGAAAATCGTAACGGCGCTCTGGGATCCGGAGGTATATGGATATCCTCCAGCGTACGTTAAGCTCTGCGATGCCTGGGTTTATGTCGTCGTAAAGACAATGTCACTGTCCCGGCGAGCAACCAAATGGCCGTATGATTTCACTGCGCAAGGGCATGTGCGTCACACACGGATACCTGCCAGCCCCGCTGTGTGGTTGATGCGAGACAATACGCCGTACTACCCTGAATATCAATATCAACGTCGGCGGTATACGACACAAAATACTATTTTTGCAAAATGATTTTCCCGTGGCTCATGAAAGTGGATGATATCCTGGCAAGCCGGCGCTGGTGCGTCTCCCTACGCCTTGCTATTAGATTTACTCCGTTGTGTGTCTTCTGAATCTAAGCAATTACAATCTAACCATTTACTCCAGGATGCAAGGATATAAGGATACCTAGCCGGACTTTAACTAATGTCAGCCATCAGTTATTACTTTTGTTTGCAAGTACTATATCTTGAGCTGCCTACAGCTTATATTGCACTATGGTATAGTTGTCTCAGAGTCCCGGCTGCATATATTTTCTTCCTTGGTAAGTCCCTATAGGCACAATATTACCAATGGCTTCTACTATTCAGCTCCCGCGGGTTTACTATTATTAACGGCTTCTCCCATCTAAAAGCAAGATAGCAACAATATTCCGGGAACTTCAGCCTGTGAATACTTTTAATTACTATCAGATATATATAGCTAGCGGTGCTTAAAGTGGGGGTTTAAAATTTATTCTTTTATACCACCTTTTACTATCGATACTTCGCAGGCGAATTTAATAATAAATAAAGCTATTTCTCACAGCTTCAAACCAAATCTATCTTTTCTTTTAACCTACTGAGTTACACAGTGTTTTATATTTTAACCATTCTTTTTATTATAGTTATTACTGGCACCAATAATCAAATTTCTACCTATTACCACCTTTCCATCCGACGCTCGACAACCCTTGGAGCGAGGACTTCTTTGTGCGTATCTGGAGATAGACAGATCGTTGGAACCCATTTTGTAAAATATATCTTTTCTTTTATTTACCGTTTAATCTAACAGCTACTAGCTTCGGGCTGCAAGGCTCACCTCACCTCGACTATTCTCACCTTAACTATTATCTGTCTTCGATATTAACTCGGTTAATAAATAAAAGTATAATTTCTTCAAGCCCTTTACAGTCTCTAAATCGGACTGTACCTTTAGAGCTTAACTTAGGATATCTCTTAACTAACTTATATTTCTCGGATCTTAGCTGATCAGGATCCTTCAGACTATCCTGCCTTAACCCATTCTCTCTTTGTTACAATAAGTGAAAAGGATTCTAAAAGTTCAAGGAATAGAATCTCCTTTCCATTAATTATTACAGCCTCTGTTCACCGGAACTATTACAATTTCACCTTAACTGTATCAGGTCTGAAGGTAAGGCTGGTTATGGACAAACTTCTCAGCCACGGGTCTGCATTTTATCTACACTTCACAATCCGCTGGACTGCGGGCACAGCGGTACTTGGAGAGGATTGAGCTCTGCAATATACCCAAGCCTCGCTGTTCCTCCACAGGGACCACGTCCGACGTGCAGACATTGACCTCGTGACCACTGAGAACTGTCCACCTTCGAAATAACTGTAAGAGAGATGGGACTGTTCGTCTTGAACGTCGTGGTGGGGGACGGGCATCATTATGTTCCAGGTAACTAAACATTATGACTCTTAAAAAGGTCCGATTTGATGCCATTTAATATGAAAAGAATTATAGGGTTGGAGCTCATGCTAATAATGAATGCACATAGATTAATATCGAAATACGCTGTCCAACCGAGGTCAACGGAAACGGTCGAGTGTTTTCTACCACCATGGCATACGACATCGGATGTTCTCGTATTGTGATCCATCTCAGCGAGACTCGCTTATTCGCTACACCATATATATTGTCTCAGTTACTTACTACGCCTGTATACCTGTTTCGGCTGCGGTTGGTTTATCGTTGCATAAGAAGCGTACTCCATCCGACCTTGTTCCTGTAGCTTATCGGAAAGTTTCGTCAACGACCTCTCGATCCTTAGGTCCCAGGGGGTAAACCTTTGCGTGCTTTAGAACGCTGGACTCCCAACCATCTTTCAACGGAATTGTTAACCATTGGTCAGGAGGGATGTTGACGAAACCACGGTCAGACCATATATCATATGACCTGACGAGGTCTTCAAGCCGTCGTGACACTTCGGTATCGCCGTATACAGTGACGCCAATGTCTGTTAAACAAGACGCGACGCCATAAGCCGTTCGGCTCGCTCCAACCTATACTGACGCCGGCCATTCCTTTCCATACTATAACGATTGATTTCATCCTGGGTCTCTCTAGCTCCAACGGTATGGACTGCTGTATGTCAGTTACTTGCAAGTTCACCAAGAGAGTCACCTTTATCCCTGGTGCCGTGACATGGAGCGCGCCGCGCGCTGGGCAGAAGCCTTACTTGAGCGGCTCCGCCTTGGCGATTGGGGTATCCCTCGCTGTATCATTACCGATCGGGACAGGAAATTTTTATCTGAGCTATGGCGTTCACTGTTCGAGACGCTGGATACGAAGCTGTTGTTCTCTACAGCTTACCACCCACAAACTGATGGACAATCCGAGGATTCTGACGGTACAAGTTCGCGTTATAAACGCTAGCCGCGCCTTGTCTAAGAGATTGGAAAGCAATGAATGCAATGATCATGGGTGGTTCAGACAGGATAGGTTCACTGCCATTAGCAGATTTATTCGTTCGTTCTCACAAGGATGAGCAACGTCTCTACTGCGCTACCTCGAAGACTCAACTCATGCGCATCATGCCAGCATAAGTCTGAACGATAGGCGATCCAAAACCTGTATTCAATATCTCTATTGACAGTCACGAGCTGTTCATTTCAATGGCTTATAAAAACAACGCATTAATATTTGGGAGCAAGAAAGAGTTACAACCGTCCAAGGGAACTTCTATAGAGCTAGAAAGTCTGCTCTAAAACTACCTAGGTTGGCCTTATGTTCCCGCTTATAGAAAGTTTCATTATCATTGCATTGTATAGAGATAGAATAAATACAGAATGTTAGAACCTGAAAATGAATTGTATACGAGAATCAGAACCCCTCTGATACCGAGTATATAGTCGTAGATCACCCATCAGAATGTTGTGCGTAGATCCTCGTGTTCGCTTAGCATCTCGCTGAGAGTTGCCATTGTAGCGCTGGTCGCACAAGACCCAAACGGTACAGCAGGTAGGAGAGATCCCAGAAGGGGAATTGTACTCCATTGTACACGTAGAGCCGTCATTTTCAGTGATTCAAATGCCGACGTGATCATCAATATCTCGACATAAATGATGCCTATTCCATCTCGTAGAGTGACCTTTCCGGCTCTCGTCCCTGTTGCTGCTGACGCAAACGAGACCGATTCAAAGGGGCTGGCATTAGTTCGCTCTGCTTGTAGTTACGATCTTGTTCAGAGTCTTGCCAAACAGGCCGTGACCCAGACGACGGGTCGGGTTTTGGGCCTGGAGGTGGCGATCCTGGTACTTCTGCAACATTCATCGAATTCGGCGCAAGATAGGCAGAGGCTAATCGTGCAGCCTGCAGTTCTTCTGCCGCTGATATTGTAGATAGATGTCGAACCCTGGGATCCTGACCTCCGCAAAATTCAGACGCAGCCGGGGAGACAACAGCCCCGGAATGGCCAGAATATCCAGAATACATCGAACCACCCGACCCTAATGTTATCTGAGGCGATGATTTCCCGTGCGTAACCGACGTCCGGCCTGCGTGCTCTTTTATAATATCCGCTTTCACAACCAGCCGGTCAACCAGGACCTGGTGCGCCTTTTTCAACGTCCGCTTGACGAAGTTGTTCATTACAATATTGCATCGCATGTCGACGTCCTCTCGCAAATATAAACCCTCGCGTGGCGCATTTGCCAACCCTAGCTCAACTGGCTCTCTCGGCTCCTCGGGCATGTTCCCGCAAATGCTCCATTTCTCCTTGATATCCAGACCCGCGGGCGCATAGACATGCGTCTGTAAGCCTCGCGGCAGGTCGTAAAAGCAAGCTTTGTAACTCACCTTTCCAGTCACCATGCCTCCGGGCAGGTACGATATTCTGTCCGTGAGTTCGTACCAGATACAGTGGAACTCGTCCGCGGTAGCGACTGGCGGTGGTTTGCAACGTCCATGCTTGATAACTAGGGGGTTCAACTCGATCATCTCCGAATGATTGTGCAGAGTTTCGACCACTGTATCCCGTGTGATGTATGGGGGAAGTGGCGTGACTGTGGTGAAGACACTGCGTTTCGACATGGCGACAGATAGATATGCGCCAGCGGGCTAGCTGGTCTCTGTTCAGTGCGGGCACTAATAAGCGGAGAGGAGCCAGAGAACCTGTATCAAATGATTATTGATTTCTGAAGGGAAGATAAAATGTCGAGCTTCTCGCGTGCGAGATAAATTATCCCCCGGAGGGTGGCCGTGGCCCCCTCCACATGGGATTCTTGCCAACATCGTGTGTGGCTTGTACGGGAATTCCCCAACCGCACCTGCACTCTAGGCGTAAGCACTACAGAGACAACGCGGCTAAATTTAGCTAGCAAGTAGGCGCGGGCTAGTTAAAAATGCGGATTGTTCCTCTTGTTTGGGCACCAGAGCTGCTAACCATGTGTTGGATAACGCGGAATGGCTGATTATCCAGACCGCTCTTGGAGGTTGGCAGCCACACCCTACTTAAGTAGGTACTTACTTGACATTTTTTTCGGCCCCTTTTCGATTTCTACGGCTGCTGAATGAGTATAAGAAATAGACCGGGCGACAAATTAATACAGACCATAGAGATTATTTGATGATCACATTAGGAAATTGTCTCTATTACTACGCCTGAAGAAAGCCGAGGGAAAGCCAATCGACTAAAGCACGGTAGCTGACAGCGCATCTTCACCGCGATATCTGAAAGAAGGAGCGATTATGAGGAGTGACAACGACTATCATGTGCAAGTTATCTTCTTTTTGAAGCAGTGGATTTCCTAAATGAAAGATGGGGAAGGCTATCAAAAATGAACTAAATGCGTACATATATTTGCCGACATACTCCCCTCACAGACCGACCTACAAATCATGAAAAGGGAAGAAAAGAGTACATGCCAGAGCGAGCGGTATACGCTTCTATGCTTCATGATGGTCAAGGCTAGACATCTCATGGGAATCGATGGTACTGACAAAAAGGTGTAGAAGTGTCCACGGGACACTGAATTAGAACGATAGAAGCGGATGGATACATTGCGACCTCGTACGCCTCGATCCATCAATTGTGATACGAAGGAGCGCAGGAAACAAGCAGCCTTGGGATGAAAAGGATACAGATGGTGCATTTTATTTATGTTATATCGGCAAAGGTAGTTTTGATTGTTGATAAGATCGATATGATCTACTTATGTTGTTCGTTTGCGTTTGCTATTGGCATCCCACGACATCTGGGTCGCTTTCGAGTGCTAATAGAAGTGTTAATGTACCACTGCTCCTCGACTTCGGTTCTGATCTGGACACAATTGATCACAACCTACAAGGTTGTAGATGTATGGTACAACTAGAGCTAGCAGAGTCGTGTGACATATTCGCTACTCCACGATTCTGATGGCATATTTGAAGGGTTTAGTTCGAAGAAATATTTTGTATTACGTGACAGCGATACTTGCCACCTTCGTGGTCTGTAGTCTAGGCCTCGTCATGGCAACTGCCAAGGACATCTGGACATGATAATAGACCTGGCCGATGCCGGGGGCGGATGCTGAGACCGGAGGCAAGTCTTAGCCGCGTGCGACACCGATCATTAAAAGTTGCAGGATTGATTGGCCATAGAACACAGAGTTCTTCTAGATGTATAGGAGGCACTAATGATAATTACTCGAATAAAGGCGCGCTTGACGCGATTTCAATTAGTCTGCTCATCTGGTCGTGTCGTCAACTACCCGTGGCGATCTGTCGATATCATCGTAATGCTCCGTTGATGAAGCGGTTGTCCCGGACCACTACGAAGTGTTGACGATATTTCCTGGAAGGGATAGCCGAGAGCCTGAGAGAGACCCCGATGCAACTGATCTGATACAGTTATGTGATCGCGTGTTCTTGCCACGACATATTATTTGGGAGAAAAGGATTTCCAGGCTCACTGTGAGATCCTACCACCGAGGGAGTGAAGATATGGGTTGATGTCGACGCCACAAGCTGGAGCGCTGAGAATATCTCTTGCAAAAGGAGATGGAATGGGAACAAGAATCTCGTTCATCTGTGCTCCAATCCCAGATCGAATGAATATGTGAGGCAACCTGAACGGTTGGTGCTAAATCGGTGCTACAACATATAAATAGGGGGTCCGACTCAGGGGGTGTGGTAGGAACGATGCTTCGATGCAGCAAAGAGAGAGAGAGGCAAATACGGAGTAATGCGCGCTGAAAAAGCAGGGGACGCTTCCACAGATCGACTGTTTGCGTTTGGGTTGCTTTTTCTTTTTGTATTTTTGGATTCGACGAGAGTTTCAGAATTCAAACAGCGCGGGATGGCTGCAGCACACGCGGAACGTTGCATGCGCTATGGATGCGACTAGACGATCTTCCCCGGGCCTCTCTCTCTCTCCACTCGCATCAGGGATTGTTAAACTTAGCAGCCATCAGGGACAGGGAGAGTAGTAGGTATGGCTGGAATTCGAGAATCAATTCTAGAGTATGAAAAGAAAGTACGGTATGTGCGGATGGCTGATTCGGATTTCCTCACACTTTGGGGGAAAGAAGAAGATTGGTGGCTACTACTAGAAGACATCATCGGGAGAGTATAGTACGTGGTTGTTTTCGTTGCTGTCGGCTTTTTCCGACCGCGATACCCTGCCAGATAATTACGGTACTTACTTTTTTTGATGGCGCCATGATACGGTGCCCACTTTTCTAGAATCTCAAATGATTTCGTTAGGGTTTATTTATTTCTTTTTCTTTTTCTTTTTCTTCTTTTTTTTCCCCTCTCGCGTATTATTATCCTCCGAGAACCGCCCCTTTTCGTCTCGTGATAGAGAATTGAATTAGATAGTTCACTAGAGCTGTCCTCTTCATCCGAATAACGGACATGGAGAATTTTTTTCGCGACGAGAAGCGACGTCAAACCACGGTATTTGCTCTGATCCGTCTCCACGAGGAGAAGTGTGGGGACATCCTGCGTTCTCCGATTGTCTGCGAAAACGAGCGATTTCGGGACGGATTCGCCCACAGAAGCTCACAGACAGGCTTGGCCCGGAAGACTAACTAGTAACCGCTGTCATGGCGGGTTCTGGCCATGGGTTGGTTGATGGGGGAGAGATTTAATATTACGATCATTATCAGATAGCATCGGCCGTGATTGACGCATCGGGAAACGCTGATCCGGCGGCGTTGCGTGCGCCTGGAAAAGGAAGCGACGATGGGGGCCGAGAGCAGGCGCAGACCTATGAGGAAGCCACGACGGGCAGGCAGGAACGACCGGTGGTGGAGCAGCCAGCGTGCGATCGAGGAATACTAGTACGAAGTAGTAATAATTACTACTATTAAATAATAATAATATCCATGGATGTATTTGCGGTGCTAACTTTTCTCCGTGAACTTCAGAGTTCACACTAAGTGACTAATTAGTCTCGCCAGAAAATTATCAGATGGACGCGTGATAATCACTGGCCACTCAGCGGCGCCGCTACCCTCGGGCGGACGGACAGCGCGCCTTTATCAGATTATCAGATCCGCCGCCACGGTTATCTCCGGCCAGCCAAGTCACACTAGACTCGGTCGCAGCAGTCTGACTGGCAGTGAAGCCATGGGTGCCACTCGTGCAACGTTCTCTAGTGTAGGAAAATTCGTTGCCAACGCTTGCTGCGCAACATATATAAGATATACCTGACCCTTGATCTTGATCTCGATCTCGATCTCCACGCGGACAATCCTGGACCTAGACCATCGCCCGTTGCTCCTGCGCTCTCCACCATGGGTGCTTTGGATCTGATCAAAGGTCGTCATGACCACCACCTCGCCGCTGCCGTCTCCGAGTCCGAGGCCTACCCGCCCTCCAAGGCCGAGGCTCACGTGCCAGACCAGTCCGGAAGCGATACCGAAACGCTGAGTCTCGAGGAGCGCGAAGCCCGCGAGATCGAGAAGCACCCGGATCAGATCACCCAGGATGCCCAGCTGGGTGTGCAAAAGGCTGAGGCTGCTGCCCTCGTCTGGCCCAAGAAGGCCGTCTATGGAACATATGCATGGTAAGTGCCAATGCCACCATCAGGCACGAAGAAAGACAAGAAAAAAAAAAGGGACGCCATCTAACACAACCCGTAGGATCTGGGTCTGCTACTTCATGCTCGCTCTCCAACAGTCAATCTTTAGCAACGTCTACAACAACGCCTACGCCAACTTCCAGTCTGCCCCCCAGATCAGCACGGCCAACATTCTGGGCACCATCATCGGTGGAGTCCTGAAATTGCCCATCGCAAAGTCCCTGAATATCTGGGGCCGTACCGAGAGCTTCCTCTTCTTTGTCGGCGTCTACGTGCTGGGAATGATCATCGTGGCCGCGAGTAATGGTCCCAATGCCTATGCCGCAGGCTATGTCTTCTACTGGATCGGCTACGATGCCATCTATCTGATCCTGGACATCTTCATCGCCGATACGTCCGGTCTACGGAACCGAGCGTTCGCCTTCGCTTTCTCCAGCACTCCGTTCATCTGTACTGCGTTTACTGGACCGCTGGCGGCGCAGTCATTCCTCAAAATGACCACTTGGCGGTGGGCCATTGGCGCCTTCTGCCTGATCATGCCCGTGGTCTTCGGTCCGTTGGCGATCGTCTTCAAGTTCTATCAGATCAAGGCGGAGAAGATGGGCCTGTTCAAGAGGGTGGACAGTGGCCGGACCCCACTGCAGTCGCTGATTCATTACATTCATGAGTTTGATAGTAAGTTGGGAACTCTCTCTTGAAAATTGACCCCAAAACAAAGGTGGCTAACTCGACCCTCTCTAGTCGTCGGTGCGTTCTTGCTGATGGCCGCCTTCGTACTCTTCCTGTTGCCCTTCAGTCTGCAGACCTACGGAAAGGCCAACTACGATAGCGCCACCTTCATTGCCATGGTCGTCGTCGGAGTCTGTCTGTTCCCGGTCTTCGCGATCTGGGAGAAATTCTTCGCTCGCACCCACTTCGTCCGGTGGGAGCTCTTCAAGAAGCGTACGGTCCTCGGTGCCAGCTGTCTGGCCGCGATTCTGTACTTCAGCTTCTACTCCTGGGATCAGTACTTCTACAACTTCGTTATCGTGGTCTACAACCTGGACATCTCCGACACGGGATACATGACCTCGATCTACAACGTCGGATCTTGCTTCTTCTCGCCACTATTCGGTCTGTATATCCGCTGGACTAGGCATTTCAAGTACGCCGCACTCTGCTTTGCCCTTCCGCTGATGATCCTGGGTGCTGGTCTTATGATCCACTTCCGTGGACAGGACGGAGATATCGGTTATGTCATCATGTGCCAGATCTTTATTGCCTTTTCTGGTGGTATGCTCGTCATCAGTCAACAGATGGCGGTCATGGCGGCTGCGGACCGTGATGGTGTGCCGATGATGCTTTCCATCCTCGGCCTGTTCAACAGTGTCGGCGGTGCCATCGGCTATGCCGTCTCCGCATCCATCTACAGTGGAACCTTCCCCAAGGCACTATATGAAAAATTACCCGCAGGAGACAAAGACCTGGTGGAGAAGATCTATGTGGGCGGTTACCTGGTCGCCTTCGAATACCCGCCAGGCACGCCGATCCGAGAAGCCATCAACTACGCCTGGGGATACAGTCAGAAATACGGATGCATCTCCGCCACCGCCATCCTCGCTCTGGCGATTCCTGCCATCGGCATGTGGAAGAACTACAACGTCGACCGGAAGCAGAACAAGGGACAGGTCCTCTAAAAAACCAAAATATAACAGGGGGCAGTACTTTTTTTTTTCGCGCTACTGGCAGATTATTCCCTCCCCTCGATGTATCAAAGGATGAAAGTGTAATGGTTGATGGCTTGGATGGCATTGGAAAAAGTTCTTGTTTAGCGTATTCTAATGGTTATAATAATTTATATAAAGAATCTTCTATTGTTGTCAATATAGCTTCTTGCAGTCTATTGATTACACACTCATCATCATCATCATCGTCATCAAGATAGACTATATTCATAGCTTCACTGGCAAAAATATGCTCAATGGGGAAGAGATCATTATCTGATCTAAATGGTTATTTGCAGGTAAGGTTTTCACCCCAAAAGGCACGGGATAGATAGACCATAACATTTGACGAATTAATTATTGCGGCATATGCTCGAACGGGTGCGCCAAGCTCTCCTTGCAAAAAGGCAGCTTGCTCACAGTCCAGATTTCAGTGTCCTGCAAGATCATCTCAGTTAACTCTTCTGTTTTTTTCATCTTCATTTTCTTTTTATTTTTAAGTGGGCACACATACCGGCTGCAAAGCCTTCTTAATCTCCGTGTCAAAGGTACCAGCCTTGATAGCGATAATCTCAGGCGCAGCATCCGGATCATGGGCAATTGGCGAACCACATTCAGAACAAAACACACGATGCACGGCCTTCCCTGAGCTTCCTAGCCCAGCCCAGCTCTTCGTAGGACCCTTGATGGTGAGTTTATCCTTCGGAACCACGGCGACCAGCGCTTTTAATTAAGTCAGTCATCGTTCCTGGTGAATGGATCATATGTGAAGGTTGCACTGCACTGCACTGTACATACAGTAGGTGGAGCCGCTCTGACGCTGGCAATCGTCGCAGTGGTCATAAGCAACGGCAAGTGGCTTGTCGATGTCGATTGAGTAGGTGACGGCCTTGCAGAGGCAGTGGCCAGTGAGAGGCATGGTGGGCGATGTGTAACTAAGTAGTTATGGTATGTAGTGTTATGTAATAGACTAGTTAGGGATATTTTTTGCGTTTTGATTCTTTCAAGGTCCTTGATCTTGGGGACCTTGGTTGAAGGTCTTTGGGAGGGTATTTAAACCTCTCTCGTTCATGGTCAAGCGGGGTTTGGGTGATATTGCCGAACTTGTTGTGTCTCACAATCGTGATGCCGTAAGTATCTAAGTGTTATGGCCCCCAAAATCTGACAATTATTATTAACTAGCTAGCTATCAATCTGATTCTCCACTCGATTATTGTTATTAACCTACAAGAAGATGGGGAAGGGAGGGGGGATTCGACCCTGAACTAACTATCTAGGACGATTTGTCATTGTCTGGTGGGGGAGAGTGATGATAACTAGGTACCTAGGTAGGTAACTAACTAGTTAACGCATTGAGATCTTTTGGTTAATCGCGCGCACTGGCCATGAGAATTGCGATTCGAAATTGAGCATCAGCGCTAAGTATCGCATTCATTATTCCAAATCATATCCCTGCCATCATTATTGTCTGACGTTGCGTTGCGATGCGATACGATGCGATGCACTTTGCCAAAAAGTCTACGCCTAGAAGGCCAAACCAGACCCCGTTATTATTCCACCCTTTTGGATGGTGAATTCTGAGAAAAATAGGCAATTGACCACACCACTATTATTGACCGCGGCTCACCCCACGACAGAAAGCAATCTTTGGAACCATTGAAACTCGCTCAGAGAATACCCTTTTTTTTATTGGGGTGTGTTATCCTAAGCCCAATGCGAAATGACGCGTGTGGCTGAGATTCCTTCCCCCTTGCTGGCAGATCCTCTCAGTAGCTTTGGAGGGGGGGACTGGGGTTGCTGCCGGAGAAGCTGACCGACATATCTCAAGAAGAGTAACTAGATAAAATAATGATAACCAACAAACTCTCTAGATACATATCCAGTGGAGAACCAAGCTGTCGGGACCTACGGAAGGTTAATCTTCTTTGCAGATCATGATTCCAAATCATTGCATATCCCCTAACCCCGCCGAAGTTTATTTGCTCAGGACTACTTAACTAGTGGTTCAGAATTCGGTCTAGATGGTTAGATACCTAGGTAGATAGATAGGACACATCGCACGCTTAGCTGGATGTCCGTGCAGCGAAGGCGCTATACAGTATAGTACTGCATTATACAGTATAATAATAATAATAACAATAATAATTCATATTTCACAACTTACCATAGTCTCGCCCGGTCCCGGTCTATGGAACCTGAGAGATCACGCTCCACCTCTATCGCCCTACAATGTGGGGAGTCGATCGAGTCTTGCTGTTTAGTTCTTTTTTATTGAGATGCTGTCGGTCTACCGGATGTGCTACAAGGCTACCTAGGTAGTTAATTGCAACACGTCTCTACTGGGAAGAACTAGTATACGGATTTACCTGGGTAGGTAGCTTCAGATTTTCCTGTCCAGGAGATGAATGTTGGAGCTAGCGATTGCTAGTTTTGAGGGATGTTAGAGCATGCAGGAAAACGCGCGTAATGATCTATTATATCGCTATTCGTGGTGGCTTGTTTAGCAAATTATAGAACATTATAGAACTTTGGTATGTCGATGCAGACGCTGCGTGAAGACGATCTGTTATATAATCATCCTGATCTTAGAATAGAACCTACGAGATCACTAGAATTGATACAGTGCCTATCTCACATCCTTGAGCCTAGTAAAAGGGCTTTTCGCTATTCAAATGTATAGTCTGTAGAGCAGTATTCACATAGAAGGTTAGATAGTAACCTAGTCTCCGTCTGGACCAGTCAATGCATTTCTTCTCTCTTTTGTATTCAGTCTCCGCAGTGTTTGACATGCTCAATTTTATCTGCAGCACTCTTTATTGCATCGGAGTCTTAGTCAGGAACATATATATCATTAGTGACCCAGACTTACCTGCATCAGAGCTGCATAACTTCCTCTAGGGACTTGCCCACCCCATAGCCTCGACTCAGCACTTTGCGCTTCACTGGCCTCATCCTTCGTGATATATACAGCACCAGGGTCCATGACTGGTGGCAGTCCCAGGGCTTCATTTCTATCGGCTATGGAGCGAACCTGAGCAGACACCGAGCCTGGTCCAGGCGGTGCATTAAACGCGCGAGCCTAGCAGGGTTAATCAGCTCCATTAATCCACGTATATGTTGCTACATCTTGAAGATTCTACCTCTGTAGATTGGATTTCTTTCGCATCCAACTGTGTGATGTGACTTTGCGGCTTCCTCGATAACTCATCAAGTTTCGTATCGAAGTTCATCTGCCGAGAAGCTAAACTATGGGCCGTAGCTGCCAGAAATCAGGACATTGGATAATTAACACAGGTATATCTCGATGAGATAAAGAGGACGATAATATTACCTGCTGGTCCACCCTTAACAGGTCCGGTACCTGTAAGTTCGCTCTCGGCTTGCGCGATCACAGACACATCTTCCGGTGTTATACGCTGGCCGGCTGCTGCGGCACGCTTAAGATCACCTACTGATGGCAGTTCGTAACCACTCATGGTATGATAACTCGATTATGGACATATTCTGATTAATTAAAAAAAACTATGGCGGTTGAGGCTTAGGTATTGATAAAAAGTCCCTTCATGCTTCGGTGATGTCAGTATGAAACCGAAGTGTCGTATTTGTAACCGTTCGCGCAACAAATAGATTGTCTGGAGTATATCGCCTTCGAGTCTGCTAGGCAGGATTGTGATTGTGCAGAACATGAGTTCCACAAATGATATTGCTTCGCCTGTGACATCATTAAGCCACCGAAGATCGGTCAGACGCCACTATTGAAACTGTGGCTATTATCAGCTGGGCAGAACGTCCGACCAAGAGGTAGACTGTTAGAATTATTCTTATCTCGTGTTTTCATATAAACGATAAGCTTCCATACTACCGTTCTCTCGGGATGTTGGTGATGAAGTTGATGTCCAGTATATGTATTACGTTCAAGTACGTCTTTATGGGTTGCAACGTAGACTTCATTGAGCAAGGTTCTAGACCGTGGAATAGACTTACTTTCAGAGCCCCCAGAAATATATTCTCAATACATTTCTATGAGCGCAATAAGACTACACTGTACCTGTGGATAATGTGCTCTTGACAGTGCTGGGCCAGGGCAGGATAATCCGACGCTCTCTTTGTCTTGCTTAGCAGCTATGAGATACACGAAAAATATTGAGATATATGTATCAGTGACTTCACAACAGGTTGAGTTATCCTGTCGCAAGCAAGCATGAAACTCAAGGAACATTGATGGTGTCCTTGTGGACCGGGTACTGGCGGAGTTAAAGCATGCGTTACTTAACTCCGTCTAGCGTGGCTCGAGCTGTCAAGGCATGCCATCCGAGGATAAGTCAAGGCAAGCTCGTCGAACCAGCCGCATCGAGCTTGTGAGAAAGATGCATCTAAGATAATCTGGCGCTGATTATCTTTGCATCGCGGAGTTAATTCCGAGCTGCTCTCCATGTCTGCTCAGAGCTGGGAAGAGACACGAAGATAGAATGCCTTCGAAAAGAGGAAAAAAGGCCTGCACTGAGTGTAGGCAGCAAAAGGTCTGCGACTGGAAATTTAATGAGCCTCATTTCATCAATTTTAGTTCAGTCAGAGCTGAGACCTGAGAGCAGGCAAAATGCGATGCGTTTCTGAATCCGGGTCAGCCATGTTCGCGTTGTCAGAAAGTCAAGGCGCGATGTATCATTTCCGACCCCTTCAAGAGGGAGCATAAAAGAAAGTATGTGTAAAACACCGGATGCTGATACAATTTCCAGTGCTAATATAATATTCGGAAAAGACGACTCTCAGAGCTCGAACAGGAGACGGACGAACTCCGACGTAAGCTGAGAACTTCGGAGGCGCGCAGCAGCATTTCTTCGCCTATCGCAATGTTGACTGCCGCAGCTCAGATGGAAAATGTTATAGGCAGTGGAGAGAATCAATCTGCGCTTCCTTCGTCACAGGACTCATTGGGATATAGTCAACCAGCAATTACACAGCCCGCTTTATTTCCTCCGTCGATGCCACTGTCTGTTGACAGCGTATCAGGAAGTCGAGGATCTGATAGAACCCTTCCCAGAACCATCAATGGTATCAAGCTGACGAGTGATGAGATTGATGACATATTTCAATTGTATGTTGGTACCTTTGTGTCTTCTAAGTTTTCGATCCAGTTAACACCAGCAGATTCTTTCAAGACTATGCGCAATGGCTGCCGATCCTTGATCCCAAGACAAGCCCAAATACGTATTACTCCAAGTCGCCATTCCTTTTTTGGTCCATCATAAGAGCAGCGAGTCGAAGCTACTCCAAAAACCCTACTTTGCTGAATGCGCTCTCGCGCAGTATTATGGAGATGGGTTTCCTATCTCTGATCTCCACATCGTCGGCAATGTATACGATCAAAGGCTTGCTTATCCTATTGTACTGGCCATTTCCTAGGGAGAACGACGCGATAGACCCTGCTTTCCCCTTAAGTGGCATGCTACTGCACCTCGCTATGCAGAACGGCCTTCATATCCCCATGTCGAGTCACGAGTTTTCGAGAGTGAGAATCGCTGCTCCATCTGAGGCTGACCTGACCAAGAGATCGGAATTATGGGCACAGTGTGTGATAGTATATCAACGGTGGGTCTCAGAACCTCGACTAAAGCATGCTTAGCTGATGGCAGATAGCACTTGTCTCTCAAAAGGCCAGTCTCCTCGGTCGCTTTCCGACCTAACACCCGAACCGATTCAGAGCCATGTGCTGTTTCAGCGTATATCACCTTCTTTGGCCCTCGAGCTAAGGTGCCAAGAAACCATCGTGCGGTGCTGTAACGCTGTTCTTGAGAACGGTGTGCGAGCTTTGTCCCCGGATCAGGAGCGGGCCTTGGACATTATTTTGCGCATGTTCGATACCCAGGTGAAGGAGCTGGAGTTGCAATCTTCGTCAGGTGTGTATGTGAATGAGTATTGAAAGATCCACTCGAGCTGATAACGTCTAGATACGGATAGATTTCATATCTTAATATGCCGTCTCCACATCCAGTCGTTCCATTTGTTCAAGAACAACCTTTCCGACGATTTCATTGCTACGCTAGTTGCAATCTCCTGTACTGTGTTAGAGAAGATAGGGGATCTAGGGAACAAACCAGGGCTTTTGGCTGCCAGTCCTCTCCACATCGTTTCGGCCGCTGGAATCGCAGCATGCTTACTATTGAGGATATTGAAGACCTCAGTTTCTGGAAACATGGACATCGAAAGAGCGAAATCGGCGATTTTCCTCGGGATCAACATTATGAAGCAGATTTCCGCGGGCGGGAACGAAACTGCAGGGAAATTCGTGCTAATACTGAATCAACTCTGGAACAGTTCGAAGGCCTTCAGAAAGTCAGAGGGCAGTGAGTATTCAGGTCTAAGAATCAGGAGTCGTCTAAGCATGAGCGTTACAATTGATGCGTTCTGGCGGTGGCGTGATGAATTTGACACGCAACATAGAACTCTTTTACTTTCCCAAGAATCAACTGAGGGTGAGGCCTATAACTGGACCACCAAGTCAAAAAGATGGCTAATGTTGATAAAAGCAGGTCAGCATAACACCCATGAGAACTCTGGCGCCACTAGCCACGACAATCCAGCCATCCCTTCAGAAAGCCAGGAGGCTTTTTTCTTAGACGACCAGTTTCTTTCGGATTTCGAGTGGGCACTCGGTGATAATCGTCTCTTTCCTCCTACAGAACCATGTGGTCCTATATGGTCATCGACCACGAGCGGTTTATGATTTTTTTTTTTTTTTTTTTTTGACAAAGGTTGTCACTGGAAGGAAAATGTACACTTTCTTATTGAATATATGTAGTGATCGATAGTAGCAATGTCTGATGGTCTGTATATAGCTGTAATATCTCATTTCTGTATGTTAATCAGTCATGATATAATCACATGCAAAGCATATGGAAGCAAGAACATTTTACGTCCAACATTATGAGTTTTCACTGTACGGGAAGGAATCCTATAGACCTTTCTTTTATCAACTGAGACTACGAATGTGCGACAGGAAAGTCTAAGAGAGTCAATACGTCGATTATCGTATTCATCTTGAACACAGTCACTGGTACCCATTGTGTATTTTATCATTTTGCGCAATTTCATTTTGACCTCTTTCCTTGAACCCTTCTTTATACATTGCTAGTGATACTAAAACTGTAAAGGGCCTCTAGACCTAACACCACTCGCTTGTAAAGCCTAAATAGAGTAAGAGGAATTCAGGCTATAATGAAACCAATAAGAAAACTGGCAGTGAATGTTCTAGAATCTGTACGTACAGACAGATAAGATAAGTGTCACAACTTCCTAAATAGGTCGCAGCGGTTAGCTAGAAACCACTACGGCGACTGCATATCGCATTCACAACACCTTCCAGACTGTCTGAGAAATGGATATTGAGAGATGTCCCACTTGGTACATACTTCTCCAGTGTTTTTAAATCTACCATATTTTAGCCATGTTGCTGAAATGATGACATGAGAATCGAAGGTGCTTAACCTGGACGATGAAGTCCCACTTCCGTGAGGTCGTGATAAAGCCTCCGATTACCAGGCGCATGCGTGAACGAGGGAATCGAACATTATCTTCCACCTTCAGATTAGAGAATAGACAAGCTAGTCACGCCCTCCGAGCTTATCTCCACCAGCCCTCAGCATGCGATCTGATTTTTGAGGTGGAGATTACCTAGCCATGTGGCATCACGACTATCATCGCTTACGATGCTGACAGGCTTCCAGAACCTCAGAAGATCCTTGGCGCAGGACATAGAGCACACGCTGGAGGGTTACATTCTTGCATTCTGCGATCTAAACCGAGCGTTGCCACAACTTGATCACGAGGCATGACCAGCCTGAAGGTGGCGCTCGCGAATGCAAGCGCGGACTGAGGCACAGACGTGGTGTAGTACGATAGCAGGATTGTTCTTCTAAGAGGACTGGGAAGATTGTAGGTTCAAGCCCGGTTGGTAGTAGAGCTGCCACTTGCGGGATAGAATTCAGCCTGGTGCGTCCAATTGACTTTCCTTTCCCCGCTGATATCGAGGTAGCTAGGTTATCTACTACGGGGATCAAGAGGCTTGTGCGCCAAGTTAACTTACAGAGTAATAACTAATTATCATTATCAGTTTAACTGAGTTTGTTAACATCCGACAACTTATCAAGAACAAGCCTTTTTGCCCCTTGTGTCAGACGGATGAGGCCCTAAGACGCTGAAGCTTGGCCGTTTTAGGCAACTCGTTTGGATAACCTTGTCACACCCCACATAGGTTATTATTATTATCATCATCTTCTTCTTCTTCTCTCCGGAAAAACAACCGCCGCCTTCTCCCCTACATCGACTGGGACCTCAAGCGACACTAGTTAACACAGGCGAGGTTGTTGTTTCTACCCCGCATGGAGGAAGACAAGTAATACGGATACTCGAGTGGCTGTCCGCCGCTATCAGAAGCTCAGGGGAGGGGACAGGTTACCGCTCGGACATGGCCGTTACAACATTCCAATCCAAGGAGAAGATGATAATTGGACAGATCTTACCACCGACTCTCCTCGCGAACTTTACGCTGGTCCAGATAAGAGACTCCTTACCAGGCGACACAACCCCCAGTGCATATGGTATGTACCATACCGGAGAGTCGAAAAAATGTGTCGAATATTCCATCCCTGGGAACACTCTGGTTCGCCATTATTATGGGATCACAGGGGGCTTTGCGACGATGATTCGAAAGAACTAACTAACTACCGTTATCATATGCACTCGAGATAGCCTACTGCCGCTATCAGGGAGCGTTTGCTCTAAGACCGACCACTGGTTTGCCTCTTCCGTCTCCACTCTCTGATCGTTTCTAGATCAGTGATAACGCCTTTTGGGGGGGAAGAGACAGGCCGCGAGACGCAACAGAAAACGCAACAGAGGACACGCGAGCAATCCAGCCAATTCGAAGGATCAGAAAGCCAGTTCTACACCCGCAATATCACCCATCCATGATTCTATCCATCTAGTTGCCCACTTCGTTCGTGTACGTTACATCTGCGTGTGCCCAATCAAGCGCCACAAACACGAATCTACTCTAGGGCTCGGACATGGCAGCGGTGTCTGTGACCATCCTGGCAAAGCGCGTTTGAGCCAGCCCAGTATCTGGGTTCCCACAGGAGCTCTGATAAGAGTCGGAGGACCGGCGGGTGGACTATCTCATGGCGAAACAAGCGCCATTGCGCGCAGTGTTATATACTGCCAACACCGTCTCCCGGGTCTCTATCCTGACCAGGTCAACCTTTTTTCGCCCTCTCCCTTGTTCTTCTTGAGACCACGGTGATCCCGTTGACTGTTCCCGCGCCGCCAGCGGCTGGCGATTTCGATCAGCTCCCACCATGGAGGAGAAAGCTACCGAACCGACGGTGGCAGTGGCCACAGGCATTGCCGATGAGGCAGCTCCTGAAGTCCACCTCAAAAACCTCAAGAAGCAACATGCCTGGGATCCCAATCTTCCGGACGACATTGTCGACGAGATTGACCAGGCTCTTGACACCTCAGACAAGGGTGCGCAAGTGCAAGTTGCCGACGAGTTGCTAGAGAACTCTCCCTATCCGGAAGTCAGGGCGGCTGTTCCTAACTACGATGAGGGTGGCCACTCGAATACGATTCGCGCGTGGGTGATTGGTCTGTTGTTCGCCACGATCGGGTCTGCTTTGAACATGCTCTTTTCAATGCGCCAGCCGTACATTGTCATTCCCTCATATGTTGCGCAGGTAGTTGCGTATCCAGTCGGCTTGGCGTGGGCAAACTGGATGCCTGCAGTCGAGTTCAAGTTCTTCGGCATACCCTGCAACCTAAACCCCGGACCGTTCACCAAGAAGGAGCACGCAGTCATTGTTATCATGGCGAATGCAACATTCGGAGGTGGTGCCGCATACGCTACCGATGTGCTTCTGGCACAGCGGGCTTTCTACGGCGAGAATTTCGGCTGGGCCTTCGAAATCTTTATGTGTATATCAACTCAAATGCTCGGATTTGGGTTTGCGGGTTTCTTTCACCGGTTCCTGGTGACTCCTGCGGCTCTAATCTGGCCATCGACACTGATCAATTGCAGTTTGTTTACTGCTCTCCACGATCACAGCAGGCCGGATCCGAGGAAGGTTGCAGGATGGACTGTTGGCAAATACAGGTTGTTCCTGTACGTCATGTGTGGCTCCTTCATCTGGTATTTCTTCCCGGGATACATTGCTCCCTTCCTGAGCGTGTTCGCATGGGTTACATGGATAAAACCCCAGAATGTAGTCATCAACCAGCTCTTCGGTGGCTGGACAGGTCTTTCCCTGATCCCCATGACGTTTGACTGGACCCAGATCTCTGGGTTCAACTTCAGCCCCCTGATCGCTCCGTGGCACGCGATTGCCAACACTCTCATTGGCATGGTCGTATTCTACTGGATCACCACTGCTGGTATCCACTACTCAGGCCTCTTCTATGGAAAGCATCTTCCAATGAGCGACTCCAATAGCTACGACAACACTGGCGCAACTTACGACGTGAGCAGAATCCTGAATGCGAACAACGAGTTTGACTTGCAAAAATACCAGTCCTATTCGCCTCTTTTCCTCACAACCACGTTTTCTCTATGTTACGGCCTCTCATTTGCCACAATCATCGCTGTTATCATTCACACAGGCCTGTTTCATGGATCTGAATTGTGGATTAGGTTTAGGAACTTCGGTACTGAAGAGGAAGACGTTCACGGGCGCCTGATGGCCAGGTTCAAGACCGTGCCATTCTGGTGGTACGCGGCAATCACTCTTATCATGATCGGAATGGCCTTGGGTGTCGTTCTTGGTTACCCGACACACTTGTCTTGGTGGGCGTTTTTCGTTTCATTGATTATTGCCTGTGTTTGGTTCGTTCCTTGTGGCCTGATCCAGGGGGCAACCAATATCCAGATTGGATTGAACGTCCTTACAGAATTCATCGTTGGTTATATGCAACCCGGCAAGCCTATGGCTATGATGCTTTTCAAGACCTACGGCTATATGACCATGTATCAAGGTGTCTTCTTCTGTCAGGACATGAAACTAGGTATGTGACCTCTCATGATCACGACGATATCCAGTCAGCTAATGGAAACAAGGCCACTACATGAAAATTCCTCCTCGTGTGACTTTCGCGGCCCAAATGGTTAGTTGCTTGTGGTCATCTGTTGTCCAAATCGGCGTGATGAACTGGGCTCTCGGCGCGATCAAAGATGTCTGTTCATCCGACCAGAAAAACCGTTACACGTGCCCCAATGGACGAGTGTTCTTCAACGCTTCGATTATTTGGGGCGCTATCGGACCCGCGCGTATATTCTCGCCTGGAAGTATCTACTCGCCGCTCCTGTATTTCTTCATCGCCGGTGCTATCTTCCCTGTTCTCATCTATCTTGGTGCCCGGGCTTTCCCCAGAAGCAAGATTCGATACTTGAACGCTCCCATTATTTTCGGAGGCGCAGGGCTGATCCCCCCTGCGACACCGCTCAACTATCTGAGCTGGGGAATTGTTGGCTATATCTTCAACTCTTATATTCGCAACAAGTGGAGAGGTTGGTGGATGTACTACAATTACATCGTGTCAGCCGGCCTGGATGTCGGTCTCATGCTTTGCACGATTTTGATCTTCTGTGCTCTTCAGCTTACCAACACAAGCTTCCCATCGTGGTGGGGAACTAATATCGCTGAGAACACCATGGACGCGCTGGACACTGCTGTCCAAGAGCCCGTTCCTCCTGGGGCCACCTTTGGACCGTCCTCTTGGTAGGGAACTGAAGTGAATATGGAATATCGGTACTGTGTGCAATAGGGAATTGCACACTACTCCTGTGTTAGTAGTATGACTATATAAGACTAAATTTTCATGTTACGAATTTCCCATAATGACTTGATTCGGGCTACATGGTCCCAGACCTACTCCTAGTATTCTTGTTAGCTGGCGAGTTAATACACTATAGAAGAATGCCGTCCTTCAGGTTCAGCTCTCCGAGAAGAATAAAACACGATGGAGAGAACTGCACTGGCATTGAATCATGGATAACATTGCAACCTCTAATCCCAGTGTGTAATTGGATGGATGTTTGCTTAGCGGCTAACCCCATTATTCTAGCTGCGTCGTACACAACCAGTCGTTTTGCCTTGTCTCGATGTCCATAACTGAAACCCGTACACGAGAAGTGGCTAAGTAGGCTGAGATAAGTACAGCAGGTCACAGCGACCAGCAACACAACTATCTAGATACCCCGCTTTCCGGGTCTCGCACCTCAGGATCTGTATCAACTAGTCAAAGATTTCCTTCTCATTATTGTGGAGGAGATCCAAGGCCTTGGCGATCCCGCACCGCGCCGGCTTAAGGGGAGAAGACGACAATAATAGCCTAGAAAGCTTGCAGGAACCTCTGGGCACTGTTAATTCGACCAAGTCTGGTCGCTATATTCACTGTCGACCACTAAATTCAATTCATTCACAGGCTTGTTCTTATAATACAGTCCTTGCTGTATCTTTCCCATTGGAAGGGGATTTCCATTTGCCGTGAGCAGTGTCACGCCGTCATGCCCAACACTGGTAAACCCAGCCAAGGCTGCCAACTGTGTCGCCAGCGCCGTGTCAAGGTTCAATCTGCTTTTGCTAGCTTGCCCATGCCCGTTGTAGACCAATATTTGCTGACCTCCATTGCTAGTGTGATCTTCAGCGACCAGAATGTCAGAGATGCATCAAGTATGGCGTTGCATGTCCGGGATATCGCGACCAGCAGGAGCTTATGTTCCGGAATGCCAACGCTGCAACCATTGAGAAGCGGAAGAATAGATCCATGCAGGCCGCTCATCACGCATCATCAAGTTCTGACCCCTCGGACCAATTGACCGTTCATGATGTTAAAATGGCTACGGCTGTTACTGCTGTGGCCCAGCCAGCACACGTCAGGACCATCTACGAGCACTGGAGTCTCTACTCAGTGCCTATTGTCCTCGACATCTGTCCTGCGCTTGAGCTCCTCGCAGACATGTATCATGATACTTTGTCCCAGAATCACTTATCAGATAGCCCCCTTGTGTGGGTATCTCACCTCTTTTCGCGCACGTATACCGCCAATCTGCGTCACCCAGTTTCATGTCGTCGGGGTTCCGAACTGGAGACCCAACGAGAACTCAGTAATTATCTGACGAAGACACTCCGTGCGGTTCGTCATGCTCTGCAAACTCGCGAAGGCGTGCTCAGAGATGACATTCTCCTCACTGTCTGGATGCTCACGAATTATGAGGTGAGATAATTCCTACTGACCTGGTTCGGCACTGAGCAAGGTAATATAAATAGATAATGGTCGGTTCTCTGCGACGGGAGCAAGCTCAGAGTCCATGGCATCTTCACTCTCGCGGTCTTTACAGTATCTTGAAGGCCAGAGGGACAACGCCTCTGTATACTGCACGTGGACGAGCAGTGTTTTGGTTAGCCTTTATCACGGTAGTATGTCTTCATTCTCTCTATTTCACTGGAAAGATATTGATCAAATGTCAGCAAATCGGTGCCCTCTCCCTAAACTCCGAGTGTCCCCCCGAATCAGAAGAATGGCTCGGCGTCATTAAAAGTGTTACGGACACAAGCAAAAGCTACATTTACCATGTTTCCCTCTTCATCGTTAGGACCTGTGCAGTCGCCAGCAAAATCCTGAAAATCCTTAATTCCCACGACTTTTCGGCTGCATCGCGTGACTACAACCGTTTGGTGGCAGAGTTTACGACTGCCGAGCAAAACTATGATGCATTCCTCATGGCCAACCCCATTCCTGCCTCCCTTGCCCCTCCTGTACTGAATTTCCAACGATCAGGTGTGATCAAAGGCCATCGTTTCCTACATCTTCTTGCCAATTTTCTCACCCATGACCCGGCCCAACGATTCTCTCTGCCCAACCTCGAGGCACAACGAAACTATTCTGTGCGAAAAATACGAGTTGCGGCACAGGATATCCTTAATAGTGTGCCTGTCTGTATCAACCATTTTAGTCGAAATGGAGAACAGTCGCCGAAACTAGTTTCTGATGCCCTCAGGCTCATATGGCCACTGACAACAATTTGTATCTTCAAACCGACACTACCAGCGCAAAAGAAAGAAGCGGCGAGAATACTGGATTTTATCGGCAAAGAAATCGGCGTACGACAGGCGTTTGACAGAGACCCTGCGCCGAGGTATCTCCCAGAAGAAGCGACAAGCTCGCTTCTTCTCACGGAATCAGAGAGCACCGAGCTGTGAAGCAATCCGACCGAAACTTGATGATAACTTGTAGGGGCCAACAAAGAGCCCCAGCGATGGACGTAGTGACAGAACCCATACTCTGGGTTTCTCGTCGAGAAATCATGACTCAGATGCAAGGTATGTCTTAGATCCACCGGCCACCTACTTACCGGATTCATTAATACCCCTCCTTCGTTTTTCTTTTTGGAATTTTCTTCCCCTCTTTGCTGCCAGACGGGAAATACATAGATAGATAATTGATGCTATCCTGGATATTTCGATAGAGCATAGAGTAGTTACGTCTTCAAATTCTAGTGCTATTTCCAGTCTCACATGTTCTATGATACAATTTAACTGACATTAACAGACTAGCGAGGGAGACACTGCGTCGACAGGGCATTTCAGAAGCAAACTAACTTTTCTGCGCAACTTCTCTTCTTCTTCGAACATCCTATAATTCAAAAGCAAAAAGAGCTATTGGAACGCAATGTTTCCCCTGTGATATTGGTGATCTTAACCGATCTCCAAGTGGAGATAATAGAATAAGTGAACATATATACTATTTCAACCACGGTGAGCAGTCCCTATCCCTCAATACACAGATGCTCCAAATATGGCGACCCAACAGCAGCTAACTTGTCATCGATCGCCGGGTAGGATAGTCTCAAGAACGACAATTCAAGCCCACAGGACCCTCCACCAAAGTATTCCGCTGGTCGGTATAAGTGTAATCAGGAGATTCATTCTCCCTGAGAGCTCTCTCGACCAGTGCGGAGTCGAAATAGGA
The DNA here is from genome assembly GCF_004022145.1 of Paecilomyces variotii. Lineage (NCBI taxonomy): Eukaryota > Fungi > Ascomycota > Eurotiomycetes > Eurotiales > Thermoascaceae > Paecilomyces > Paecilomyces variotii. The sequence continues at coordinate 1,721,221 of NW_021167143.1, read as the reverse complement.
TCGTACTTCGGCGATTTCGCCACGGGTATTCCAGCGTGTGACCCATGCGAATCTGTTATCATATTTGAGGCCTATACATCATGACACCGGTTGTCAGCGACCTCTTGTTCTTTCTCCTTGTCCCTCCTCGATATCATGGCAGTGGTAACTCACCATTCCTGCAAACGCCCGTTCCATACACCTCTTGCACACTCCATTCACTGTTACCACCAATCACGTTGAGCAGTTTCGTGGAAGGCGCAGGCGAGGTCCGCAATACATTGCCCAGTCTTAGTAGGATATTATCGGCGAAGATAGTGACATTGTGATACTGGCCCGCAAGCGGATGAGTGCCCATCATCGTCCAGGTGAAATTTGGTGCGAGGTGAGAGAAGAAGCCAGGGTAATCTCCTTCGGTGAAGCTGGTAAAGATCTTGGTTATTTCAGCTTTGTCGGGGTATCTGCAGCTTGCGGAACCAGTTGGCGCTGCTGGCACTGCAGCGAGTGTCGACACAGATGCGATCAAAAGCACAAGAATTGTGTAGATGGGAGAACGCATTGTGGCCAGAGAATCAATATCAGGAGTGAAAATCTGAACTGTAGATCGATGACGAAAGTGAAAAGATCGTTGGACTTCCTTGACCTGGTTGTTGGCAGGATTCCGTGTCCTATAAATATTCGACCAGATTCAACATACACATCATACATGGTCCAGCCAAAACACTACATATGCACTATAAATATTTTTGAATACGAGAAAAGGTGGCTATACGGATACTAGTTGCTTGCCTGATGGATTTTCGTTGCGTTATTATTGTATAGAAGCGGTGATTGAGCTTGTTTCCCCTTCGGGAAACCCATTCGAAGCTCAACTTTACCCGATTCGGCAACCCATTCGAGCTGGATGCATATCCTTTCTTGCTCTGCTGTCCAACCTCGACCTTTTCCCTGGTTGGCCAAATATAGGCTCAGCCACACCACACAATGGAAGTTAAAATGATGTTAAAATAAACCCGTGCGAAAGAGTTTCCAGCAAAACATGCCAGCTGCTTGTGTTTTTTTAGCGTTGACGCCTGATAAGCTGAACATGCCTACTTTCGATTCGCTCACGGTGGTTGATCAATACTGCATGCGAGCACAGCAAAGTCAAAACTATCCCATATACCTTGAAGCTTGAAATACTTCTAGGACGTGTCAATGTTTCATATCACCAATCAGCTCTACTGTTTTCTAATTTTTCCGCCCCTATCCGTGCATATCATCAAGCGGTTGAGCGGGTTGCTTTTCAGGCGTGCCATGCTTAGCTTTTTAGGGGCGGTCAATGCTCGCTCTGTATTCAACAGTTAGGTAGGTAGGTAGTTAGCTTTTATTGTATTATCATTAATATCCTATCTTAGTCACTTCCTCTCAGATATCTTCCAGTTTTTGGCCCTATACTTCTTTATATCTCTTTGGGTGCAAAACGAATTCCAGGAAGAAAACAAAATGACTTCGTCTACGCTTGGCCCTTTGAGTCTGATCCCGACTCCCAGTAAGGGCGCTGATATAGTGAGTTTTTGTTTATGCATCTTCATTAGAGTCGCAATTTACTAAAGTATCAATTGCACTGAAACTGACATTTATTTTGAATTTCAATAATAGAATGACCCATTCGTCGAGTTCGCGTCTCATATGGCGCTTGTTCACAACATTATTCTCCGCGGCTACAATAGCATATACCTCCAAGCTCTCCACGTGAAACCCGCCGATGTACATGATTTCCTGCGTTACTCTCACGCATGGTATGAGTTCGTGATAGGCCATCATGATAGCGACGAGCGCGTCTTATTCCCTGGAATTGAAGAAGCTACTGGCGCCAAGGGGATTATGGATACGGATATCCAAGAGCATGGTAAGTTCGTTCGGAATCCATACTCCTTTATCTATTATCTATCGGCTAAAAACAAACTATAAACTACAAGCTGCTTTTCACGACGGGTTGGAAAATCTCAAAACATACATCGATACCTGTCTGGCTACACCATCCAAATACAGCGGCGTTGAACTTATCAAAGTTCTGGGTTCTTTTGGTGCAGCGTTGCATAGCCATTTGCTCCACAAACCAGCGAACCTTCTTGCACTTTCCAAATTCAGCTTTGACATGAAGGCTCTTGGCGACCATACGACGCAGTATGGTTTGCAGAGATATTCAACAACAGATGTCTTGCCCGTTTTATGGTACAACCTCGACACGAAGTTCGAGGATGGGAAATGGGACAGTTTCCCACCGCTGCCTGCTCCGGTGAAATGGTATATGGTCAATGTACTGGGGTGGTGGAGGGGTAATTGGTGGCGATTTGCTAGCTGTAGTGCTGGCTTGGTAGAGAAGGAATTGCTGTGCTTGAGACAGGATTATTGACGTGTAATAAATGCAGTTGTGGGTTTATGGACGTGTAAGCGGGGGAACAACGATATTGTTTGCTAGATATTTTATGATTAGACCGAATAATGCAATATTAATCTACCTGAAGATCAAACTATTCGACAACATATGGTTTCTATATTAACAATATTGAGTGAAGCCAATGATATTAGAAATATCCTACTTCATTGACCCGCGGGTACCGCTAGAATACGATACCTCAGGGATTCCCCGTTAAATGTCTTTCTACTGACTTTCTAATAGTAAGATCCCTCCAGTAAGAGTTCATTATTTACCTAGTCAGGATACTCCCACACCTGTTACTTATTGGCTGTGGTTCCACCCAATGGTGCTATGTACTATAATGTGAGCTATCGAGCTAGATAATCATCTTGATAATCTGGCATTTTTGATGATGCAATTAGACGAGGATATCTCGTATTATAACTAGTTGCGTTGCGATGTACTAATTTCGCGTGAAGGGACAAGCAATCCCGGCATACGCCTTTACAGTGACGCCATTCAAGTCAATTCTTTGCACTCACCAGCTCCTTACCGTACAAGGCAATGATGGGGAATCACGACATCCGAACAACAACGCCAACCCAGCCATGAAACCAGAGCTGTCAACCCGTGGAGATGATTTGTTTTCAACAATGAAAAGACAAGCCGTTGATAGGCTGTCTCTGTCTCGTGGTCCTTTAACCCCACGACGATGCGAGCAGACCTATATCTACCAGAGCATACCCTCGAACATAAGGAAATTGTTATTTATTATTGACCTCTAGAACAGACCTAGACCTACCCCCCTCCATACGGAAATACAAATCGACATAGTACACAACAATGGTATCGCCGCAGAGCCTCGCTCGGATGCTTCTCCATTCGCGACCATCCCGACTCTCATCTATCGCTCCCAGAATCAACACTGCACTCCTTTCGAGAACAACAACCCGAAGTATCAGCAACATCTCGCGCCTTCGAATTCCTGACGAGTCAGAACTATCCCCGGAGACGCGAAAGCTGATCGCTCAACACCACGGCGATAACTGGACGCGCGCTTTCTCCCTGAACCCAGACACAGCCCGCCGGTTCGTCACTTACTACGAGGATTTATTCACGAATCCGAACGCAAAGCTTCCTCTCCGGGAGCGCGAGATTATTGCCGTGGTGACCTCTGCGACGAATCGATGTGGTCTCTGCACCGCAAATCACACAATTGGCCTCAGCGCCGCGATAGGCGGCGACCGGGTTCGTGCAAAGCGCATCGCGGCAGACCATCACCTGGTCGAATTGAACGAGCGAGAGCATGCGCTGGCGGATTTGTCTGAGCGACTGACGCAGGCGCCGCGAGAGATATCGGCTAAAGATCTAGACCACCTAAGGCACATCGGCTTTCAGGATGAGGAGATTCTCGAGGCAATCGAGACTATTGCATGGTTTAATCATTCTAATCGCATCACGATAGCGCTTGGCGTTGTGCCGGATCAGCGCTATTTCGAGTAGATAGGGTGACTTCGGGGAAACCGTGCGATTGAAAGGCTGCATGAACTATGAGCATCTGTATGTGCTGCACTGCTGGCAGACCTCCATGTACAGGGTTTTAAAGACCGTTGCTCGAAATTATAGAGATGCCTGTATTTACTTGCAACACGCATGTTTTGATTTGCCCCAGGCATTTTATCACGATTGGCCAAACCAAGTATTTTGCTAGTCCATCCCCTAGCCACTGCTTTACTGTAACCGTTGGGACATGGTCGCTGTGATGGTTTACTTAAGTTCACGTGTTAAGTGAGACACTGGGAGATATCTCCTACCAAGTCAAAGACCTTGCAACAAGCTGGCAGCTGGGAACTTTGCTGCTTCTGTGTCTGATTTTGTGGTGGGTGTATTTATTAGGACTGCTGCTTGATCATTTGCTGAATCTAATTCCTTGGTAATGGCTTTTCCGATCAGGTTACAAAACTTGCTCTGGGCTCATCGACAAGGCTTCACATCTCAGCTCCATCAGACGCTGTCCTTGTCACTTTGCTATCCTTGCTCTTGGAGACGTTCTGTTGTTGGGCGGCGTGCATTCAGATCGAGCATGGCTTTCAAGAATGTCTCATCCAGCGCTGACTCTGCTCCCCTCCCCTTCGAATACGTACCCGTCGAAGAAGTCGAGAGACTCGAAAAGTACCAGCCTGGTGGATATCACCCTATAATGATAGGTGATATTCTGCAATCCCGATACCGTGTAGCCCACAAGCTAGGCTACGGAACCTATTCAACCACCTGGCTCTGCCAAGACTGCCAGTCTGGTAAATATGTGGCAGTCAAGGTTGGAACTGCAGAGTCAAGCGCTCGAGAGGTGGATGTCCTCGATTATCTCAATCACTCTTCCCCACTTGACCACCCTGGAAGGGCAATGATACCCTCCGTTCAAGACAGATTCGTCCTCCGTGGCCCTAACGGCAACCACTCTTGCTATGTGACAGCCCTAGCAAGGTGTAGTATCTCCGGTGCTAAGGACGGATCGTATCGACGTATATTTCAGGCTAAGACAGCTCGTTCTCTTGTTATGCAACTTGTACTGGCTGTCGATTACATTCATAGTAAAGGAGTCGTTCATGGAGGTAAGTCCTTCATATCTTAGGTATTTCAGAGTCGTCCGTTAATATAGTTCTCTACATCAGATCTTCACGTCGGCAATATCCTTCTGCGTCTCCCGACCGATTTTGACCAACTGTCTATTGAGCAGCTATATGAAAGATACGGTCCGCCTGTGTCTGAGCCAGTTGTTCGTCTTGACGGTCAACCCCTCCAGCCTAACGTTCCATCTAGTGTTGTCCTTCCGATCTGGCTTGGAAAAGCCTCGGAGGAATTCACGAGTTCAGAATCTAGAGTCTTACTTAGTGATTTTGGGGAGGCATACCGACCCTCAACAGAGCATCGGTATAGCTCGCACGCCCCTCTATCCTTCATGCCGCCTGAAGCCCGATTTGAGCCAGAACTGGGTCTTTCCTTCCCAGCTGACATCTGGACTCTTGCATGTTCTATATGGGTAATACTCGGTCAGCGTCCCTTGTTCGAGGACATACTAGCCACTCCGGACGACATCACAGCGGAGCAGGTTGACACTCTAGGGCAATTACCTCTACGGTGGCAGAAGAATTGGGAGGCGAGACACGAGTATTTCGATGAAAGCGGAAAACCAAATCAAGGTCGACAAGTGAGGTCTTGGGATGAACGCATTGAAAAGCACATCCAACTCCCACGGCAGAAGGCTGCAATCCCGGCATTTGATGCAGAGGAGAAAGCTGCTGTTATGAACATGTTGCGGTCAATGCTATCTTTTGAGCCAGAGAAGCGGTTGACTGCACATGATGTTCTAAAATGTGAATGGATGGGAAAATGGGCATTGCCAGACTATGAGGAATGTCACTTTAGCGACAGCGTAGGCTACGAAAAATACCTATAATCCTGCTGATTCCTTTGATAACATTGAGCAACGGTGGTGATGATGCCATTAACTAATACCCCACAAAGACCACTGCTCCGGCTAGAGTTGATATTCAGAAGTTTTTTTTTTTTTTTTTTTTTTTTTTTTTTTTTTTTTTTTACGTAGAACTCGAAGCCTGCAGAGCCACGTTGTTGGAGTCTACTCTATATGTACTATCTGAGCCTGAAAGTCCTTTATGCGGACTGAGCATCCTGAGTATCAGTGGAGGAAACATCAGCAGGTGCATATCACGAACTCGACTTTGGAATGTCTCCTATTCAGAGGACGGAAGGCCTCGCGCCGATCCGGAATGGAAGAGGGAAACGCATGATGACTTTTTGTTTGGATTCTCGCCTGACTGATGGATCTCAATGGGGACACAGGAAACTTCCCCGTAGCCATTCCTTCACCCTGACGAGGTGGACTACTGTTAAAGCCTCAATGGTCTTTCTCTTGCTCTCTACAAATGCTTGAGAAATCTGACTAGTTCGTCATGGTAAGCCAGCGCGTGAAGGATATTGCTTTGGTCATCCACAGCGCTCGAGAGCGTTGGCTATTTCCCGACCGTTGAGTAAGCGTCGCGTCGGGGCCATTACGACATACTCTGTGAGTCTCTTTTCCATGAGGTATGTTAAAAAGCATCTTACTAGCAGATTCTTTTACTGACATTTGCAGACTTGATATCCAAAGTCGTTCGAGGCATATCCTGCAATGCACAAGAAGATCTCTCAACGCTGCACCATACCAGCAAATTAATAGAAATGGGAGAAGAGCCCATCACCGTACTAACCGAGCATTTTTGGAATGGTGTCACTTGTGTGTAAAGTGGTTCCATAGAGAGACTGACTGGCAGGAGCACTGTTGTTCTCATCTTGGAAATCTTCAGCCGCGTTGTGGATTTATTAACATTCCGTTATACATTAGTCTCACCTGGATTCTGTCCCTTTTGCTTGGGGAACCAGAGCACGCAGCCTGAATGCCGTTTCAAGCAATGGAATGAGAAAGCTACTCTGATACAGTGTATCGGGCTTCTGTGTCAAGGACACCATGGTATGTAATTAGTTATAGTGTTCTAAATCGATACAGGTCTTAATGCAGCCACGAGCACCGCGCGGCAAGGACGAACAGATACTTATAAGTGGACTGCGGACATCTTCAACTCCCCACTCCTTCGGTACTAAGCAGAGGAGGTATCTGCGTTTTGCGCCCGTGACATTTTCGGTATAGTCAAGGTCAGACACGATGCTCATAGAAGTATGGCCTGAATCATTTGTTGTAGAGCTTATCCAAATTGATTCATAGGATTCCAACAGCCGACCTCTACGGATATGCCAGGTGTTATCATCCTTTGGCCTGATATCTTCAAGGAATGGGAAAACCGAATTCACCGATGGCATAGAGAAGGCTATGAGGTATTAGATATATTCTAAATAATGAAACAGGGGTAAACTAACCGTCAGGACGAAAATTTACTCGCAGAATTATCAATTCTAATGGTTCATCCTTGAGTGGTTGGAAGAGCGCATCCAGGAGCATTGCTTGAGTAAGCCCGCTAGACTTTTCAAGGTGATTACGGAAGTCTAAGTTTTTGGCCCTGGTTAAAATTTAGCTTCCTGCCAATGATATTGTCTTGTGTTGCCTACCGTTCATAGATCTGTTGCTTAACCATGGTCTGTTCGTGGTCTGAAATCGTCTTTAAAGAACATGGTGGACGAAAATTGACCAAGTAAGGCATGACTGAAGAGAAGGTATATGAATGAGAAAAGTCATATAAGACTGTATCATAGAAATCCCCTGGTAGTCTGAAATGATCATCTCGTACATCACCATGTGTGATTCCGAGTTTGTGTAACACTAAAAGACGGCGGATCCGGTCATGGAATAGACTATGATAGTATTCCAATTCGAAGTCACTGAGGAGTCCTAAATGATTGAGCTGATCCCGAATTTCACAGTTATCTTCTCTGTGGGCCGCTAGAATTCGTCGTGATGCAAGCTTTGGCCTGATGGATTCGAGAACAATGGCCCGAGGATTGATAAAGCCATAAGTGAACCTTGATATTCCAAGATCAGTGATAACACCGTGAAACTCTGGATAATATATCCTTTCTGAGCTTGCGCACGACATCTCAATGCAGTGGTATGCTCGAGCTTCATTCGTATACGGGTCAAGTTCATCTTTTACCTCCTTAGCCTTCTTAGGTATACGGGGTGGATAGCGTCGAAGCTGAAGTTGTGCATCCTTTTCAGTGTATTCAGAAAACTTTATCTGAAATCAGCTATCTCCTGAAAAGGATCTGTTTCCTATATACTTACTACTTTGGCGACATATTTGGGTATATATGTCTCTTGGTGCTGAAGCTGGACGAAAAGCCATAGGACTTGATTCTGATCCTCGCTGGAGCGCAGATTGGTACCCACTGACCTTCCCAACATCCATTTTCCCTGCGGAAGAAAAGGTCTGAAATTCTGACAATCCTCATGTACTGCATTTATCCAATCTGGACGGGGCCATTGAAAGAAGAACTCCTCAGTCCACGACTTGTCACTCATACCGCCCGTTGTCGGTTAGGGGAGGCGTTTGAGCCTTCAGAATTAGCCAGCGCAGGAAGCTGAATGTGGACTTGTAATAGTATTACTCACTTTAGTAGAGAGATGTAAGAATGAGAAACTGTCTTACATGAGCGTTGAAGATTACGAAGTTGGTTTAAATGAATTTCGTGAGTCGTGATGGGAGAAATACAATGGTGAGTAAGAGAAGAAAGGTAGGATATGCCCGCTCGGTGGTTGGGTTATGGTTGATTACGTTAACTAGTCATATGAACAGATGCTGTCTTGAGGACTATACGTCTTGCATTAGCGTGGAAGAAGTAACCCTAATAGATCTCTTATACAACATAATTGAGATGAAGACTCCCCTCTAGCTCAACCGCGCGGGCAGGTGCCATGTGAGGTCTAGAAGGGTGATATATGATAGATCAATCCAGGTGCTCATACTATGCGAGTGAATCTCGCCGTGCTTGCCCCACCGATTACTATGCGTACTGGGCAGTATAACAGGATGCGAAGCCTGAGGTTTTCAGAGCCAAGGGACAGTTTCAAGCCGAGTAGCAATGCGTGAGCTCAGAACTGGCAGTGTTCTATAAGCACTGTTGTACATAGAGAGATCCTATACTCTGTATTAGTTCCAATCCGGTTTCAGAAAGAGATTGTCCGTTAGTTTGCAAGAATCGATATGACTACAGTGATAAATAATCAATAATTACACTCAATATAATTGCGGTCGTGTGCCAAATGTCTAGCCATTACTATTTCCGAGACTGTATTTCAGCAAAGCATGCCTTGATGAAAATGTTGAGATTAGGCGAGGGAGGGCGCGTCAGGTTAAGTAGTAGTCGGGTGGGTGACCACCAGCGAATCCCTGCTGTCGTATGTATTTATATTTTTTTATATTCATGAAACGGTATAAACACGGCAAAACGGTCCTGGAATGACAGAGGCTATTTCTGAGAGTGTGGTACTGGCCCTTCATTATTATTGACTATCGACTCTTTATAGCAATTTATATACGACTCAATTCAGTTAAAGATTCGTCAACACAGATCCCTGATGAGGTTGTACTGTATATACATACAATACACGAAAATAACATATATCCCTTATTTCAAATAGCATGAAGTATGTATGTACCTTGATTTATGGGGTGTACAATGCGCGGGCAATCTCCTCGGCAGCGACACCAGCAAGACCGAAGCCCACGATCTTCCAGGTCCATGGATTCTTCAGCTCGGAGAACGAAGGCCAGAAGCTGTTCTTCTCGCGGCGGTACTCCTGAAGCTCGACGTACTTGGGTGCGTCCTCGGTCTTGTAGCGCTTTTCCTGGTATTCTTCGGTGCCCTTGTCGCCGCCCATGTAACGGAGGAAGACGTAGTTTGCCAGCGGTCCCACGACAGTGATGGGGTGGAATGGCCCACTGGCGCAAAGCAGTGGGAAAGAAAGGTGAACGAGAGTATCACCAAGGTAGCTGTGATGGCTGTCTCAGTACTCCATGGCGGGACACAGTTTCTTTATGGAATTCAAGTACTACTACTTACTTGGGATGTCTCACGATGCTCCAAACACCATCACGGCACAGGCCATCATGCACCTTCCGGTAGGAAGAGACCTGCGAGTCGGCCAATGTCTCCAGAGCCAAGCCCGCACTGAAGAGACCAACGGCGATTCCACGCAGTACATTCAGAACGTCCGCATCCAGAGAAACGGGGCGGTCCAGAACGCGGAACGGAACAGTGAATGGGAGGGTTATGGCGGTCTGGAAGAGTATTTCCGGCAGGAATTGGGTGAAGAAGGCCTTGTTCCAGAAACCGGGCTGTTTCTTGTCCTGTTCATAGCGAGGGTCATCTTTGCCGCGGGCGATGCTCCGCGATGCGATGCGGTAGAACAGTCTCAGCCCCCAGGTGGTGACACCTCCAAGGAGCAACTTCTCAGACCAGGAGAGCGATTCCCAAGCAACCTTGAGAGAGACATCGCTGTAGTAGAGAGCGCGACCGACACTGCTCCACCAGGCATTGATGACGGGGGCCAACGGCCACAGCCAGTCCTTGATCTCAAGGCGATCGGTCGCTCGCGCTATAACATAGCTGGTTGCGGAGAGACCTGAATGAAGGGTAAATGATGGCAGTATCGTCGATTTGAAAAGGCCGACATCATGCAGTGATAGTGGGGAGTTGGAGGAACTCCGCAGCGGATGAACGACTTCCTGCCGGGTAAGAGGATTACCCGGGGCTGCCATTATGGAAGAATTGGTAGCAATGGCTTGGGACTGATGCTAATCTGATCTTCCATTTCAAAGAAAGAGAGAGAAAAAAGAAAGAAAGAGACATCGCGACATCTTGTATCATCGAGCGCAGCACCTTGATGTCAGGATTATGTAACTCGACGGGGATGAACAGAAAAGTCATGCAATAAGATCAAGATGGATGTTAAGAAAGGGCGAAACAAGAATTCTCCATGCGTATGGTATATTCTCCAGATTCCCAGATATACATGCCGTCCTGGTCTCTCGGGGACTTTCAAGCGCTCCTCTGCCTCCCCGAGGTCCATCTACTCATCTACTCATCGTCGTGGTCAGTTAAGTAGTGGAGATTTCTACTGAAAAGCAAGATAACTATGTAGTTACAGTGGCCGATAAGATAAACCGAGCCTAACGTCATTGTAACCAGCCAAATGCCCATCTCCTCATCAAATAATGAATAAGCATGAATCATCAATCGCAATCTGCCAGAGAAATCTTTGCTATGCTACTACCGCTGGCCTGTATTGTTTATATACTGTACAAACATCTCCTAGGTATTATTTCTGGAGTCTCACCGAGCACAGTACTTAAGTAGTACACAAGAGATTGTTACGCAGGGACACATTGAAAATCTACTTACTTACTTCCAAGCCCATTCAGCTGGGTCGTACCGGTACAACAATCCAGCGAATGCAACAAGCCACTACTGAAAAAAAAATAAAACCAGGAAACCTCCTCAACTTCGCGTAGGAACTCCTAAAATATAGTAGTATTAACTACCTACCTAACAAGCTCGCAACACGGACCTCCTTCCGGCTCGCTTCGTTTTACGCGTGCGAAACTATCTACCTCGTTTCAACATCCCATTTCTCCACCCTAGATAACTAACTTAGGGCGGTCGGCCGGTCCGGGACGAGAAAGAGACGGTCTTTTGGCGTTTATGACAGACCAAAAGTTTCCTTCGAGCGCTAAAATGAAACTTCATCTTGCAGCCGTGGCCGAGATATTATTATTATTACCCATGAGGACGGAATAATATTCCATGCGTCTCCAGACTAATTATTCCTGCAGGGCTGCGCTACTTTTTAACTGGTCTGTGAGTACTTAAGGCTGGAGGTCCGTGATCACTACTTACTGAAGAGAGGCGCAACAAGATTTCCATTGAGAGTGGCGCTCCGGTCCTGGAGAGATAGAGTTAATGGATTCTATGGTACACTCCGATCGACTAGACGGAGACTTACTGACTCGAACTAAATCCCGCAGCGGGGATCCATCAGGGTAGAGAGCAAGGTCAAGCTATATGGGTTAGTTATATCAAAGATATCATCCCCTTTACACAGAGCATTCCTCAATCGATCGACTGTAGTTCGTTCATCTACTCCCTTGAACGACGAGACAAAAGACCTTCTTCAACCGTCTCAATATACAATGGCTCGGTCATAACAGCGCTCATCGAGATAGCCGGCTATTGTCTAAATCCGGCCCATTAGATGGATTCTGATCCTTTGATCTGCGCTCCTTGCGACCTGCCCGCTGTTCTTCCGGCTATCTGGTGAGAATAATGGCTCCTCGGGAGAGACGTGCAGCGAATTCCACTGGCAGTGATGGTCCCCGAGGTAGCCCTGAAGGATCTCAACAAGTCAAGAATCGTCCATCGCCCTCGTGCATCCCATGTCGGAGAAGGAAAGTAAAGGTGAGCAGAAGCCATTATTGGCTCGTAATGATTTGATAAAATGATTCAATAATATACCCGCCTTGTACTAATAACGAGGACAGTGTGATCGAACGAAACCCTGCCGGGCATGCTGTAGCAAAGATACGCCAGACGCCTGCCAATACAATACGAATAGCGAAGATCGTTTCTACATCTCCCAGGCGGAAATCATTGAAAACCTGCGGAACGAGGTAAATCGTTTAAGAAACAGACTGGCGATCCTGGAGCGGGAGACGCAATCAGACCTTTCAGTCACAGTATCTGAGTCCGACTGTGCATCGTCCCCCGCGGTCGTTCAGAATACAGTCAGGGGCTCATCAGTTCCGAGGTCGGCCACCAAATATGCAGCGTTAGAAAACATGTACGCCCTGCTCGCATCAGCACCGCCGGATCTAGTGGAGGATGTAATCACCCAGGTCCGAGAGGGGGCATCGGTTGAAGCCGTTGCGGCTCGTGTAACGTCTATGGATTACGCTCTAGTAAGGGGTCGGTCAGTTTGATGTCGGGAGAACTGTATATAATAATAGATTAGAGCTGTGTCACCAACCCCTGATTTGTCCCGCGTCTGGAAACGGTGTCCAACGGGGTGTCTTGGTAGCCGCAGTTAGCAATATACTAGCAATCTAAGATTGGAAAGCAATGACACATCTTAAACACCAAGAGTGGATGATGATACTTTGTCCGAGACCACCAAGAGCGCTCCATATTAGGGTAGTCTAGCAACGATTTCGAGCTGACACCGGGTCTCCAGGGTATCAGCAGCGGCTATCAGTGAGGCTATACACCATTACCGAGTCAATCGTCAAAATATATACTGACCAAAACCTTCGTAAGAATTATTAATAAGGACAGGAAATATCATAAATCATAAAGGCCGAAATATCCAAGAATTAACAGGTATTGACACAAGTAATAATAGTTCCAAATAATTATGCAGACCCAAAAACTGATGTTTTTAAACGACGCCGTGGCTTCTCCCACCAAAGCCCCATTCCCATCACAACGGACATCATGATCGACAGCAGAGTCCGCAGTTGAAAACACCCTGAATGGTGAGGTTACCCGCCTCGCCGCTGTATTATATATTGTAAACCGAATAAGCACCTAACCCAAGACAGCATCTTTATCCCAGCCTGTGACCTATTTCCCCAAGTGCGCGACACCGGTGATGCGGTTCGTGACTAACCCCCGATTTCGCCTAGGAGTACATCATGTCATCAGCGGACCTAGAGAAGCCCGACTCTATTTTCGTGCCCAGCACGCTGCTGAGGCAGTCCATGAGCTCGAAATCCTCCACAACAGCGCCGAAACCGTAACACCGAATCTTAGCAAGCAACGTATCCATGACAGCTTTCACGTCCTCCCGAGTGAGACTGGGGTACAGTTCGTGGTTCTTCAGACTCTGGAGTGCCATGATTGGTGTAATCTGGCCGTCAGTGACGAGTTGGCGACTCAGGTTCAGCAGTGTAGCTAAGTTTGCGGCCGGTAAATCATAAGTCTGATGAGGGTACGGATGCTCCTCCGTAGTGCCATGGATATGGGTTGGTGGCGGACAAGAGGCCATCAATGCGTGGCCCGAGAATGGCATATCATCTTCGTCCGGAACCGATGCAGACCTCCGACAAAGGTATTCGGTGTGCACACGACACGGTGCCTCGAGACTGGGGACTCATTGTTAGCAGGGGAGTTCTTCACGTTCAATTGGGATTCCACGTACGTCAGGACAAAGTCCACCCCAAGCTGAGGGTCTTTCTCGAATATCCCAGGAACCTCGGATAATACCGGCCCATTGGCCGCTTTGGACGAAAAGTCAAGGTGACCAGGTTGCTCACCACCGTGGCTTACTTGGAAACCGCTATGTTGGTACGAGGGACCGTTGTTCGGCGGTAGCTCAAAATGGTCACCACCACTGCCTCCCGGAGAGGAAATAGTAGTTGGAGGAGTTGTGAACATAGGTGGTGCACCGGAACTCTGGAGGCCGGCAGATTGGGAACCTGTGCTGCTTCCTGCGAAGGATCCTGGCGGTCTCTCTCCCTTGCGACGTTGAAGTTCTGCTTCGTAATTGATGTTGTGCGAAGCTAAAATATCCTTCAGGATAGCGTTCTCCTCCCTCAACCCGTGCAGAGCTTCTCCGTGCTGCTGTAGTGATGCGTGTGCCGAAGCGACGTCAGCAGTGTAGGCCTCCCTCAACCTCGAGACCTCGGTCTCAAGCGCTCTAATATACTGTTCTTTACGTTCACGGTGTGCTCTGAATCGCTCGTCAGACCCTCTTCGTACTGCGTAGTAGGGATCACGCACCTCTGAGCCTGTCTGTTCAACTCCTGTCTCCTCGTCTGGGCGGGCTTGCTGTCGGGCTTTGGGCCTCGACGCTTTGGAGCTTGGCCATCTAACCGACTGGTCAGTTCTGAGATCCATCCGCGACATATGGATCAGGGAAGACAGACCTTTCATGGGCTTCTTCTGGGCGCTACCGAATGCTTTCAAAAAGCTTATATTCATAAGGGATGGAGCCTTGTGGATAGGTTGTTGTGGCGGGCCTGTTACAGTACCGTGCACCAGCCCTCTCCCATGAACCGAGCGAGACGGCTCACTGACCATCCTGCCATGCGCTTCTCCGAGCCCGCAAAACAGATGTGATGATAGTCAATGGATCCGCCCGACCGGCCATGGACGAGAGAGATACGGTGCAAGGAGTGTAAGCTTTCATAATCAATACAGAAAAAACAACAGAATGATGAGAGAAGTTAAACGCAGAGCACAGAACAAGGCCGTCCCAGTTTGCCAAATTAGACGGGTAGTCACGTCTGGCGTGAAGGCGCAGCTGTTTTCACGTCGACCACCAGACCACGAGACACCACCGAGGCAGCGGCTGTTTCGTATAACAAGGATGGCCTTGACTGTGGTGCAAATGTACCCGGGCGGAAACCGGCCAAGGCTGTACAGGGAGGTATCTCGCAAAATAAACTTACCATATCCTCCATCATACTGCATATTCTGACCCAGGCCATGGTCGGGGGACAATGAACCACCTGCGGAACTCATCGTGCACTCGCAATTTCCCTCGTCTCGTCCGACAACTATCTCGATGTGATGATGATCGCGGGGCTACCACACTGGCGACGGAAGTCCCGGGGTATGTGAGGCTCAACGGCTAGGATTATTCAGAAGGTCGCTGCTGCTACCTAAACTGTCTGTCAACCAGCGTCAAGAAAGGAGTCTTCAAAAAGAGACAACGAGCGAACAAGCTCACCATAAGTGGACCCTGCCGCTCCCGAGCGTCCTGAACGTTGAAACGTGCTGCTGTTCACGAGAATTGGGAAATGGGATAGAAGCAATGGGCCTCAAGTCTGTGTTATCTCAAGATTTCCGCGCGGCACGGTAGTTCGGCCAGGGTAGATAATAAAGCCGAAAGCTAGTGACTCCAACAGACGCTCCGATGGGTTTGAGAGGAGGTCTAGCTAAGCGCCTTACATCAAGCTCAAACTGGTGGTAGAAAGATGAGCGAGTGGATAAATTAGTTGCGGACCTAGTCTGGACGACGGTGGTCTATTAACTTTGATTCCAGGCCGCCAGGGGGTGCAGAAGACTTTTTGGCTCCAACCTCTTGCAACCCAGAGTCGTTTCTTTCTGTGCCGCGCTCTCTGGTTGAGAGATGGTTCGTCTCTTGCTCCGGATATGTTCTACGGATAACCCGCCCAGACAGGGCTGTCCTCGCGGGCTGAGAGTCGTCTGTGCAACGCCAGCCAAGACGCTGGACGATCGGCTCCGGAGACACGAACGACCCAAGGAATCACTTAAGGATACGATCGCTTCTCGAATTGAGTGGGAGGGTCCTCATCTGATCATCCGCGAGACTACTAACTTTTCTCGTCTCGTTACACGCATCCAACGGCGCCCTTTCGCCCGTAGCCTGCGGTCATCTAGACCCTCGAGATCATAGCGGCGACCCGCGGCCGGGGCCAATAATGCTGTTGATCGTCCGATAAACCGAAGAGCTCATTCTCCACTGCAGCCACCGAGCCCAGTTTAACGCACGATCGAATCTTCATTCCCAGGGCTCACTGCCCTTTAATCCAGACGGCTCGATCTTCTTCATGCAGACCGGTCCAACCAGTTGCCTCTCGATCTGGGATACGATTCCGCCTCTGCTGGGGAACTTTACGATTCGCCAGAGCTCGTCTACCCGCCTCGACACCAGGGAGGCTTCCGACGAGTCGGCAATCGGCCGTCTCAAGAGACGAAAGTTGTGGATTAGATGGGTCACGATCCCCGCAGACATCGCGCGCGGCGCAACCCACTTAGCTCTCAGCCCAGGAGGTAGTTCCAGTAGGAGATCGAGTATCCCAATAATCGACGCCCGTGCGGATCTCATATCATGACCGCTGGGAGGCGATCGAAACAGTAGTAGTGTTCAGGACCCAGCTGAACCGAGAGAAAATGGCCGTCCTAGGGAGGACTATCTTAATTCGATCTAGGTTCGTTCCTCATCTGAGCAGTTCGTCACCGTCCGGGTCATTATTATTATGGTAAGGGTGGGCCGTCCCTTATTTCTTGCGCAGTCGTTTCAGACAGCTCTCTGTTCCCGTGGCAGAGCGGGAAGAGAGAAATGGAATGTACAGAAGCCCCCCAGAGAACCTTTGCAGCAGATTGGCGGGCGTCACTTAAGAAGCCTCTTCTTTGCCTAGCAAAAAAATACATCGTCATTGACTTGCGCGAAGAGTGGTAGAGACGAGAAGTTGAACGAACTGTACTCCTATTTCACACTGTGCCCCGACCAGCTGGGCGAGGAATGTCGCCTATCTCAGAGAACTCGGTGGCGAGTAGTGAATCGAGAGAACTCCCATCCAGCAATGCACATCTTATCGTCGCTGATCTGCCAACGGTTATGACTCGTAATAATGATGAAGAGTTAACTGTACGGAGACAGATTATTATTTTCTGGTAGCGAACCTCGGGAGGCTCGACGGCACGTCCCGAAGAGGAAATGACGGGCCTTCGCTTTTTCGAACGACAATCGTACCGCTAGGGAGAACCACCACCGTCACCAGCATCACGACGCCCGACTGTGAGAGCCCATATCGCACAGAATAAACTAGATCTTTGCCAATCTGCTTGATCCTCAGATTTGTCTGCTGCGGTTCACGATGAGGGCGGGCGAGAAGGGCTCTCCGCTTCATGAGACGATCAGAAATACTTGTCCACGTCTCCGCGCCTAGTCGGGCAAAGGACGACGCTAGATATCGCACGCTCGCCGAAGCAGCCGCTGCGTTCGAGCCAATATCGCGACAATGTGTGTTTTCTGAACAGGAAATCAGTTGCAATAGCCCTGGCGGCGAGGACGGATCAGCCAGGTCCGCGGGAGCCTCACCTACCAGTCAAGAAGGGGGAATCAACTCTGGAGATGAACTGGAAAGCGTCATTTCAACACAGGAATCGATTTCAATAAACAAGAGCCTATCTGTAACCAAGTGTCCGGCCCCTGGTTGTGAGGAGCTACCGTCAGGCTTACCCGACAATGAGGAATCATACAGTCACCCTCCAGACCGTCCTTCGGGTCTGCAAGACAGTCGCGATTCCACTGATTCGAAGGAAGATGGCGTCCACGACCAACCATCTCAACGCTCCTGTGTGTCGGGTTCTATGGAGACGCCGCTGAGCGTCATTCCAGAATCGCAACCTGCTCCACCACCTACGGAGACAGGCGACACCACTTTCGAGCATCTGCAACTTCCTGACGTGCATGTTGAGAGGTCTTTCCAATCGGATTTTAGTGATACAAGGAAAAGGCGCCGTTTGAACGCAGAGTCGTCAGCTGATAGCAGCACAACAGATATGCGTGTGCCTTCCTCTCTGCCAGAAGGGAGACAGTTGCAGGACACCAACCAACAGATCCAGCCAGAGAAGGGAGCGCCTTCAATGTTATCCAATGCTTCAGCCAACGATTCTGTGACGGCTGGAGCTTCTCCACAGAACAAAACATCCCATGAACCTGGCCAATTGCTGTCTCTAGATGTTCTTCCCCTTATGCTTCGTCCACCGCCTCCTCCTGTCTCGACAGAACGATTCGAGACACATATCACGCCGACTCTGCGCATGCTTGCGGAACGTCTCAAACGTTCGCGCACATACCAGCCTCTACGACAGACAAGAGAGCCAGATAAGCTAGAAAGAGGGTTCTGGTTTCTACGCATCTACATCGCAGACCAGAACGAAGGATCCGGAGAAAACCAGAAAGAGGGACAAAATACTCTCGATGAGCCAAATCCTGCAAAAGCGAACCAATGGAGCATTTCTTTCTTCACTCGATTCTGGTCCTTTTTGGCCGACTTCATCGCCAAAGAAGGCCGTGCCGGCTGGGGTGTCTGGTGTATATTAGAAGAAGCCTCTGTCCCAAAGCAAGACTCCATAGGCAGGCCACTAACTCTAAAAGTCTACACTTGGGGCGAAGTCACTTCCCACGTCTATCTCCTTCTCTTCCTAGCGAGTGAGCGTCGCATACGTGGAATGGGAGCACAATGGAAGGACGGTGCGGAAAACACCGTTATTGAGATGCCGTAACTGCCGTCTCTTGTTGGTGTATATATTAAACCACGTATATATATATATATATATTGCCAAGTATCCTTTCTTGCTAATTAGTGTTCAGTCTTAACACGCTTGGTATCATTTTAATACTGCAGAAGTAGATTTGGGCGCTTGCTACATAATATAAACTTGACACCTGTACCAATAAGACAATAGTGACTATATTCTTGATGGCTATTAACTGAACTAATACGTTAATATTCGCAGTTAGCGAACGAAACAATAGCGGTAGCTGGCCAAATATGGTGTCAAAACGGAGAATGCATAGAGCATCAATTGAATCTAACCGTACTAGCCAAACATACGAATTGGCCATCGACTGCAGTATTGTCTACAACTGCTTCATGATGACTCGTGCAACATACTTGTCGCTGACTCTAAGAGACATGAGCGCGAGATCAATTATAAAAAGGCCTAACTGACATCGATTCCTATGAATAGCAATATGATACACGGCACACATGTCGAAAAGATCCCCCTCACTGCATAACTGTCCCGAAAAGCCGCCATGGTTCACGTAACCCTTCTGATTGCTTTTGCATGACTAGGAATAAAAAGTGAAAATGGAGAAATGAGGCAAGAATAGTCGTGATTAGCCGATAATGGCTCACAAGGCAACAGGGCTTTTTATCCTGGTATCGCAGGTGAAAAGAATGAAGGGCAACTAAGCACAGAGTAATGATTCATGGCGCGCAAAATTGTCTCAATGGCGGGTAGTAACGTTTAGTAGTTCAACTCGCCACTTCCAGCACCTCCAACGGCATCGAGATCCTCATAACTCTTCAAGCTGCGACCCTGCACAGCTTCACGAGGACCCATAGCTTGTTGTGCGCCTCCAGAACCCATAGCATCAGGGAAACCGCCATGACCGACAAGCTCGGCGGCCGGGTGTCCTGGGGGAACGTACGCTGCACTAGCATTGTATGGAAGCCGGCCACCAGATCCAAATATGCCAGGCATACCTCGGACAGGGCTCAAACGGCCATTGCCCATACCTCCTCCCTGGCCGTAACGACCGCCGCGACGGTCGTACGGTCCCGAGCGGTTGCTATACCTACCGCCATTTCGACGCATGACACCAGGCTGATGGAGGGAAGGGTCTCCAGCGATCAGTCCGTTTGCATTGAATGCACCGGCCTGGCCTACACCCACGAAGCCAGCAAAACCTGGACCTGGCATACCCTGGAAGTTCCCAGCGACGCCGTTGGCGCCAAAGTAGGGCATGTTGGAAAGGTTGAAGCCACGAGGAGTCCCTGTCTGCATGTGCGCAGATGAAAGAGGGAAGTGACCATTGCTATTGGCGTCGGACCGAGAGGGCGCAATGTGGGCAGGGTCCAGAACATATGCATTCACGAGGGTAAGCTACAGCTTGTCAGCTCCAGAACTATTGGAAATTCGCGAACACAGAGACTTACATCTTTCTTAATGTTCTCATACCATTCAGGATGACGTTTCTCCACGTGTTTACGCCAGAAGTGCTCCGCCTTGAACAATTTGGTACACTCCGGGACCTTGCAGCGGAACTTGGACTCGTCTTCCTGTTTGATATATTTGGACAATTCCTCCTCAAGCGCTTCCTCGACGGGCTTTCCACCCAGCTTTCTAATGTCCACATTCTCCGGCTCTAGAATTTGGAGAAGCTTGTCTTCAAACGTCTTGACCCAGTTGAACGCACGCTGCAACTGCTGCTCCGACTTGGAAGCAAACCGCTGAGGGCGCTTCTCTTCGACCGGAACTGTGGTCTCCTCACCCTCCTCAGCCTGCTCCTTTTTCTTGGCAGGGAACGGCTGCCCCTGGGCGCTGGCCTTAGCCACAGCTTTTGCCTGACTGGTCAGTCCGGCTCGTGGACGACGCAGGTGGCCACCGGGACATTTCCGGACAAGTTCATGCACGGAGTCGCTCTCAAAGACACAGAAGAAACAGAAGTTATACACCCGGCGGAGATACTCGACCATGAGGTCCAGTTTCTTTTTCTTGACCAGTAGGTCTTCGTCGTCAATTTCTTCTTCTTCCCATCCTTCCTGTTCTTCGCCTTCTTCGGCCTCGCCTTCGTCCAACCCGTCCTCTGAGCCAAACCCGTTCTTGCGCTTCTTGACGCTGACAGGCCCGGTAACGGGAGGCTGCAACCAGCCTTTTCCGCGGAGATCTTCCACCCGCTCTTCTATCTTGGTGAAACCATCTGCATTTTCACCCATTTCCGAGTCAAACTTGGCCACCAGTCGCCTTGCCAACGCGAGGTCACGCTCAATACGTTCTGGGGCCGAAAAGAGGTCCCAAAGAGCCTTTTTGCGAGGCTGCGAAGGTGGCACATGCACACCAACATGGCAGACAAAGTCACCGTGGACTGGATCATGGATGGTCTTATCATTGACGGCGTCCAGTGCCTTCTCGGCTGTCGACGCCGTGCTTGATCCATTGGCAGTAGCATCGGCTTCCATCTCTTCTCCTTCCTCATCGCGGCCGTCGCCTCTTTCAACCACAGCCGGTGGCTCAGGAGCGGGGTGGAGCATAATCCATCCCATCCGATGGTACTTCTTTGCCGGATTTGGGTCACTCAAACTGAGCCACTTGAAGCCGCCGTCTTGCTCACCAAGATGCTCCTTGCAGAATTCCTCGATCTTCTCTCGGCTGACGTTCGGGGCCAGTGTCTTGATAAGAAGCGCGGGCTGGGAAAGCGCTTCGTCGCGCAATTCCGCGCCCCTAGCGGGAAGCAAGTCGAGGACTCCGAGGGTCTCACCGACAGCGGTGGCTTCACCCTCTTCCTTCTCGATGATACCGCCTGCTCCGTCGCTCTCACTCTTGTAAATTCCTTCCAGGGTGAATTCGTCAAAGACGCCCGACTCAATGTCGCGCTCCCATTGCGCGTAAGCGCCGCTCCGAAAATCCATCAGGCGGCGCCGCAGAGGATCTCGGATCTCTGGGACATAGCGTTCCTTGAACCACTCTTCATTACGATGCTGCTGCACGAAGGCCCTAGCCATCTTTACCTGCAGTTCCGCCTTATAGGCATCGTAGGCCGCCTGGATCTGTCCCCTCTCCCTTTCTCGATCCTCGCGGGCCTCGCGCTCTCCCTTGACGCGATCAGACGGACGCCGTCCGCCATGTTTCGCGCGCTCCTTTTCCTCCTTGATAGCCTGCTCCGCTCTCCACCATTCCGCAAACCAATTAAATCCAACTTGGAAGTCCAATGTCAACGGGTTGGGAAGGGGGTTGGTAGGAATCGGGCGCTTTCCGGAATCCTGTCCGGGAACGTAGCGGTCGATATTGGCGACATGAGGCGAAGGAGCTCTGCGGCGGTCCTCACGGTCCCTTGCTGCATGGTCACGAGAATTTCCGTAGTAGTCATCACGAGAGGATCGGGGACGGTCCACCGGTTCGTAACGGTCAATCAGGACAGGAGATCGAGAACGGCCACGTCCACGGCGGCGATCCTGGGAAGCTGCAAATTGTCAGCCATATGTCATAATAATAGCTTGGGGTGTCAGACGGGCGCTGGTACCAGGAGACCTGCGACGATACGAATCGACTGGGGCTCTAGACGGATAGGAGTCTCCGTCGCGACTCCTCCCAGGGGAGCCATAACCGTCGTACGAATCCATTGCTGCCGAATGGACTATTCACAAGACCCCAGGGTTCTTTCTGGTAAATCAGTAGACACCGATAATATGACGACAGACGCGATACGATCACGTCGCCAGGTCACGCTAAGTCACGCCGGGAGACCAGCACTGGCCAAAAGCTATCGACAGGACGCTTCGAGATCGCCAACGTAAGCTAAGATCCGACATAGTGAGCGTTAGAGACAGTTTTCAAGAGAAAAGGTGGTTGACGATGTGACCGTGCAGGTAGGGCAACAGAGGCGAGGGAGTTTGTTTCAGCAAGAGAGAGCGATAAGAAGGCTTCGCCAAAGAGCGATCAAGAAAGAAGTGATAAAAGAGTTGGTATATCCACCCAGCCACGATCGTGGACTCTTGGGTTCACCGAGACAACCAGCCAGCTGATGCACGGCGACCTGATGAATAGGAGAGGAACTAGGGCAGATGCGCGGGAGTGACGGAGATGGATGGACGCTCGAAGCGTGACGAGGCAAGTGAAGATTGACCTCAGAAAGAAAAGAAACGGAACGTGTAGCGTATGAAGATAGAGAGAGAGATAATTAAAATAAGGATGAAGGGAGGAGATGCGAGAAGAGAAGGCCAGGACTGGGGGTACGAGAGACAAGGGCAGCGGCTAAACACGAGAGATGAGAAGTGAGGCAGGCAACCTACAAGAAGCCCAGACAAGAAAGATTCAGGGGGAGCAAGCGACAAGATAAGAAGCTATCCCCGAGCACATTGATGATCAGATGAACGTGGAGCTCGACCCGGGGGAGCAGACGCTGACCTGGATCGGGGAAAGGATGGCGTTGCGAAGAGGAGAAGGGGAGAAAGAGAGGCTGGAGAGGAGCTGGAGACGGGCGGATCGCGGTGGAGAGCGCGTGCGGCTAAACCCAGCCCGGTATGGCCACCATCCTCCGTCTATCAACCGTTCGACATGACAGCTCCCTCGTCCACCACGTCGGGAAGATGGTGATAGGAGATGGGGGGAGGCAGGGACGATGACAATGTTGAATACAAGGGGAAAGTGAGCTCTCACCTGGCAAGTCTGATCTGATCGATAGTTATCCACCAATCCTGATCCAAGAACTCGAGCCTCTGCGCTCGATGGCCACCTATCTAGGTAGTAGCTAGCACAATGCTGCGTGGATGGAAGTTGAGTAATACTCCTAGTAACTCTGCAAAGCAAGGTATAACAGAGGATTAGAGGCGCCTTTGCTTCGCACCAGAGACATTGATATTCTTCCATTGAACTTCACAGCATTGACGAAACAACAACTGGTGCCTATAAAGACGGATCGAGACCCTTAGCGCCTGCTATTCAATAGAGCCATTCACTGCATAATCGTTATTCATTTCTTTGATCTCTCTTCCCCTATTGTGGTGTCATTGTTGGTATGGTCAATAGTACGCGATTGCGACGGATCCTCCCCTTAACTACGACTGATCAGTTACTACGCCAGACATGGAGGCCATCGCCGATGATAAATATTCTTTTTTATGTGGGCTGGATTATATTACATGGAAGCGCCTTTTGTCTTTTTTCTTTTTCTTCTCAAATCTACAACACCCTCCCCGGCGAACTTGTTCATGGCATCATCATACGACCTCCGAGTGGAAGAATCAAGGAACCAAGACATGTGGAACGAACAATTTAGAAAGTAGAAGAACGAGATTCGTCAAGCGTGATCCAAAATAGTTTCATCAAGAGTACAAACGAGCGTCAGAAGAGAAGGAGCATGATTCGATCGTGGGTATCCCAACCCAGAACCCAAAACCGGTCCCCACCGTCAGATGCTAAAGAAACAGTCATGAATCCCCCAGACAGATAAATGAAAACAAGAAAAGGAAAAAAGCTCATCCCAAGAAGACATGACAGGTATCATTGATACGTAGTCAATCCGCCTCTCCTCATAGGAACAGGAAATAACGGGTCATATTCTCGGTTCTGTAAACGTCCCGAGTCTGCCATGCCCTTCACTTCAACCCTTTGCTCAGTGTTTCTTTTTTTATATGTTTTACCAGTGATGGATACCTCTCTAAATTTCCCAACCCAGTCCCAATAAACGCAATGACAAACAATCAATAATCGTGGGGCAAAAGAACTGCTGCGAGACACGCCATGCGGCCGGCAGGTGGTTGATCATTATGCTGCCTGCCTTGGATCGCTAGAGACATCAATTGACACTTAGCATGTCGACCAGCAGCAGGAAGATCTGGCGTGTGCCGGAGAAGAAGAAATGTGAAAGAAAGCATTCTTTCCGTCAATCCACATATATAAATATATCCGCACGAATCGAAGATGCCAACATAACACATTGAGGCATCGACAATAAAGTGAAGGGGGCAAGATCGTCTCATGGAGATGGAGCGCATCATATAAAGGGGGAAAAACGAAGACATGATCAATGAAGAAAAAGGGGGCCGTAAAACAATGGAAACAATAACGTCATCATCATCCCTCCCAACAAAAAAACACTATAAACGGACATAACATGAAGAGTGAAGCGGGTCAATCTGAGTGAGTAAGCATGAAACAGCATCAAGAGAAACGAAAACACACAAGAATGCACACGTCGCTTGCTAGAAGAATACCAGACATCCATCCATCCATAACTGCAGCCATGATGAAGAGTAGATACCGAGAAGAAAGACAGAAAGAGAGGGTCCAAGTGCAATGGACCAGAGGACAAAAGGCGATTCGTTCAACCGTCCTCGTCCGACACGCCAGCCGATTCCGGTTCGCTCTCCTCGCTGGTCCTTGTCTTGGCCTTCTTTGCGGCCGCATCGTTGTCGTTCCCGAGCGCGTCAGACTTGCGCTTCTGGGCCGTCGAGGAGTGGTCGTTGGAACTGTTGGCATTCTCCTTCCCCGAGGCTGATCCTGCGGCCTGGTTCTTCTCCATGGCGGCCACCTCGTCAGCGGTCAAGAAACGGCCACCAGGACCACGAGGTCGCCGCATGGCGTGGTTGTGACGAGACTCGTGCAGGTACGGTTTCCGGCCCTTGGAGGTCAACCGGAGCTGCTCCTCCAACTTTTGCCGCGCGACTCGTCGCTTGAGAATGCGGTGGAACTGCTTCGCGTTGACATAGAGGGGAGATTCCTCAGCCGGGGCGGCGCCTACTTCGGGGGAAGGCTGGCTCTGCTGAACGGGCGGCTGCGGCGGAGGCGGCATCGAGGGTGGTACCGATGGTCGTCCGACGTGATTCATAACGGGCTGCGCGGTAGGAACATGCGGGCTGCCCACATGGCTCATGCGACGCTGCTGTTGCAACTGAGCATTTTGCGACATGGGAACCTGCGCCATGTGAGGCATCGGGCCCGGCACCTGCGGCGGAGATCGAGGATTCCGCTCGTTCTTGACCTGCACTCCGGGCATCCGGGGGGAGCCGCGAGGTCCCTGCATCTGGCCTGCCATCGCATCCTGATGTAGAGGATAGAACTGACCAGAGGCGGCCGCCGTGGCCATGGCCGCTGCCTGGGACGGAGAGATTCCATACGTCTGGGGCATGGCGTAGGATTGAGGAAAGTTCATCTGTTGATGCACAGCCCCCGGGGCATTTTGCGGTTGCTGGTAATGACTCTGCGACGGAAGGATCGGGGACGCCTGGTGATTGGGGTGTCCTTGTTGCATGTGCGCCTGCGCGTTCGTTGGCGAGGTCATCGATCCGACTGGAGGAGGCGCATTGGCTGCCGCGGTTTGATATGCGCCGGGAATATGGGACGGGGCATGCGGATGTTGGCCGTGAGGCTGCTGGTATTGAGGAGGATATTCCATGATGGAATCGGGGTAGTGACTGCGGTTCCCGTCACCTCAATAAATACACCGCGGACAATGAACGGGAGGATTGAAGGATTCGTACGGAGGTCAGCGACGAAGGCGAAATGCGACTCGCCTGGTCACAATGCGAAGATGCAGGACAGGTTGTGTCGCGAGTATCCTGACGGTCTTAACTGGGGAGGCAGAGATGGGCGAAGGTGCTCCTTGGGATACGGAGCTTTTCACCACCGAAGGACGTCTGCGGGCAGCTGATTCGACAGGCTAGAGAACGATTGTCGACAGCTTCGAGACGTCGCGTCAGCATCCAACTCAACCTTAACTGGCTAGGAACGGACGTCGGGTGGAGAACTTTCAGATGGGGGCTCTAGGGCGACAACTGGAGCGCTTACCTTTTCCTTCGCCAATACAGCGTCTTACGACGGCACTTGGGAGTATGGGACAACAGCGTTCGTTGTTTGCTCAGTCTGCACTGGGGATTTCCGTTGTGGAAATTCCGGGTCTTTGTGCCAGTCTTTACGCAACGCCCTCCTAATAAGACGTGGTTGGGCTCTGATGCAGCGGACCGGGGTAGGTTCGAACAAAAGCCGTCCTTGATGCGTTGTCAAGGGCGAACGTGATATCGATGACCTGATCGTGGCGCAGGGAACTGTCTACCGGCCAGCGCAAAGACGATGCACGAGGCGGCACAGCTACGCGAACTTGGAGATGGCCGACGCTAATTGCTTCGATCTGCCTGTTGCCTGCAGGGAAGCAATTCTGAAGCAAGTGAAACAAGAAGATGAGACGGTGCCAGCGGCTTGTGCTCCGAGAGATCTTCCGGGTTCCGAAGCAGAACTAGGTTCCTCACAACTCGAGGTCCGATAGAGGGTTCAGAAGGTCTCTCTGATGTCAGAGATGCGCCAGGAGCGGGCTTGCGACGGCAGTTCTAAGATCACAATCGTCAGTTGCCATCGTCGACCAACAACAGGCTTTCCCGCGTCTGCACTCGGGGGAGCGATTGATAAAGAGGGGGAGGGAAAGAGGAATGGTGGGGTTTCGCGTTAAACTAGCCCGGCGACTCGGGAGGATGTATGCGTTGGCAGAATGCGGGAGCTTGTTCTGTGCTGCAGCCAAAGAAAAAAAAAGAAAACATACCTTGTCGATCAGCTTCGCGCATCCAGCGTACCCTACCAAAACGTCCAATTCTTATACCACAGACGCGCGCGCAAGGTTCCTTTCTTTTTTCCTGTGCGACCGTTCGTGCCTCTTCGCGAGGGGCAGCGGGATCGGGGCCAGCTGATAGGCAGCGACAACGCACTGCAGAAGGGAGCTTCGCAACGAAGTGTACGATGACGCCGTCTCACGCGGCGGCGACAGAGATGCGATTGAGTCGAAGGGAACGCGCGACGGCGCACCAGTGATGATCTGGGCTGACAACGGATTCTTTTCTTCTTTTCTTTTTGGCGATCGTTCAACAACCAGGTTGCGCGCGTACGATTGACTGTGCTTCTTTCCCTCTTTTTTTCTGTCCTTCTCTCAGCTGTGCAGGGCCTGCGCGTGTGCGAATGTTAGCTCGTGGGACTGCAAGTGGGCGCTCGAGGTTCACGGGCGGCACGATGAGGGCAGGATGGCGGCGCGACAGCGGGCCGCAACAACACGGACAGAAAAGCTTGGGCAAGTGGACAAGAAGGGCAGAGGGCGCCAGGTAGTCTGGCTTGACGGGTTATTCTCCGCAGGGGCGCCTATGAGCAGACGATTCCAGGACCACAGCAGGGACCCGAGCAGAGGGACACGGTGATTTGAGGCAGCGGGTAGGGGAAGACGTTAAACCGGCGGGAAGGAAGAGAGAGGGGGGAAAGCAGAGTGGGCGAGGGAATCGTTCTGGGTGATTCGCGGGGGGGCAAAGAAGCGAGAGAATGTGCAGCCCAACAGGATGGCGACCAGCGCCAAGGGCTCTTCCGCGCGACCGTGGGCGCCGGGCGCTGATGTCAGGGCGGCCGGACGCGGAGGTGAATATATGAAATGAATAATGATCCAGGAATACGGTAATCCAATAGGAATAATAAAAAAATAATAGTAGATCGTAAATGGTAAATGCGAAGAATAAAATAACAATCACAGAAAGAAGAACGAAATAAATCGAAGGGGAAGACGGGAAGGGCGAGGGCGAGGCCGTGTTGATGTTGATTCAGTTGATGTGACTGACCCAACGCGACTGAGCCAGAGCCAAGTCAGAGAGGTAACTTAGTAGTAGCAGCAAGCAGCGCTGAGCAAAGCACAGTCCTTACTTGCTACTACTTGATACTACTTACTAC
This sequence comes from Paecilomyces variotii, assembly GCF_004022145.1. NCBI lineage: Eukaryota > Fungi > Ascomycota > Eurotiomycetes > Eurotiales > Thermoascaceae > Paecilomyces > Paecilomyces variotii. Next base: position 1,692,597 of record NW_021167143.1, on the reverse strand, counting down.
TATCTAGAGTAGCAGTAGTACCTAGTATCTCTCTCTCTCTCTCTCTCAAACCAGCACGCACAACAGCCGCGCGCCGGATCCTGTTGGTGCGCGCTGACGGTTTTCCCCGAGCGCGGACACGGGAACAGGCAAAAGAACAAGCAGCAGAGGGCCAAAAAAAATCAGAGAAACGAAACGGGCGGGAAAAGTTGGATATGAGGCTGCAGGATGGGACCGCGCCGGCGAAACCAAAAGCAAAAAAAAAACGACGAAACGTACCTGGTCGAGTAGGTCGATGATTTGCTGCGACGGTGAGCAAACCAACAGAGTATGCGATTGATGATTGAAGGATAGGATAGGATAGGATCAATCCAACGCGATGATTGGGTTGACGGTGAACAGGTGCGAAGATGCTTGATAGGATGAGCCTCGAGAGTCGCAGGGAGGCAAGACGACCAACGAGAGAGAGCAGAGACTGAAGGCCGCAGCGACGAGAAGAGCGGGCGATGGGGCATTTGTACCGCCGCCCGAGCTGACTGGCTCGCCAGCGCAACTCGCGATGGATCCGGTCGTGCCCGCTCCGCGTATCGCCCATGACGCACGCTCGATGGGATGTCCGTCTGCCCATCTGCCCCTATCCGATTCCTCGCCCATGTCTTTTTTCTTTTTTTTTTTCGCGAATCACACAATCCAGCGCTACGTTCTTTTTCTGACTGGCTGGCGCAGTGCTATTATCATTAATTATTATGCGTAGGTATTGTTATATTATTGCTGTTCTGAGGTTACTCGTCGCAGCGCCCTGCGCTGGCCCGGGAAAAGGCTCAACGTGCCTCTCGGGTCTCGTGACCGGCACCTGCGCTCGGCTGACTGTCCGCTTCGGGCGACTCCTCCACTCGACGTCGCCTTGAGAAGTCTTGAGAAACTGAGAAACAGAGAAACAGAATCGCGCTCCCAACAGAAAGACGCGATTGTTGATTGATCGATTGATGATTGATATTGATAAAAATGGAAGAACTCATCAACGCGGAATGAATTGAATTTGGTCGTCTCATCATTCTAGCAACAGACCCCTCTGCTGGCGATACCAGTAATAATTACTCTATCTCTTTTGTTTTCTTTTTGCTTTTTTCTTTTCTTTTCTTTTCTTTTTTTCTTTCATTATTGGCAACAATAATAATAATCTGCTCCCAGACTAGACTAGTCTAATTAAGAATCTCCTACGTGCAACGGTTGGCTCCCTCCGGAATGCGACCGACGCGGGTGGCCGCTGGGTTGATCGTCGGACAGCTGAATGGGGGGCCGTGTTGTGATCCCAGTCTCATCTCTGCTCCGGCGGGCTCCCTCGGCTTCTCGATCTTCGATGGAGGCTGGCTTCCCTCGAGACGCCCCTGCTAAGAAGAATAATAATCATCACCATCCTTCATCCCGCATGGAACGGATTGTGCGCGACGCTACGACCGAAACAGAAAACGCAGCGAACCGTCCGAATCTGATGAAACCGAGCGCCGGCCTGAACTGGTTGCCTACCTCCCTCTCTCCCATCATCCTGGTCGTCCAAACTCATGCAGCCCGTATGACGGATATAACCAGGTAGTTGAACATAATATCACTCATCATTAATTTAGAATTTACCATTCAATTATATACGCTGGACTCGTCTGATGCATGCTCGAGATGATGACGCGAAGTCCTTGGCTCCACCTGCTAATAATAATACTACAGTATGTATGTATCTAGAGCAATCGCCATGCGGAGAAAACCCTCAGATGCTTTTCCGTTTTCCGTTTTGTTTTCCGTCCCCGATTCAGGCAGACTCTTTTCCCGTCACTGCAAAAATCTGCGCCCAGCCCTCTCCTCTGTACCCACTACTACTAGTAGCTGCCCGAAAATTCAGGATACTAGTGGTTAGTACTTGCTACTGTTTTATTGTCTTGTTTATTATTATTGTTCTAGTATTGAGAAAACTCATTCTTTGATATCGAGAATATGTACTACAGTATACTGCTAGTCGGGGTGGACCGCATCTACTACTCTCGACCGATGAGACCAAACAGAGGACGGGAGGCCCTGCAGATGATTCAAGTAGTTCCCCGTATGAAACCAACTAGAGTAGATATCTAGGGCTCTCACGCGATTTAAGAGATTGCCCTTTCCCATGATCGTCGATCCCGTCTTCCACGTGCGAAGCTCGTTCTTACCGCCTCCGAGTCCCCGACAAATCGTGAGATCCTGACCGCTTGATCGAGTCGGTGTGCAAACCTTGGAATCTGGGCGGCGATGCCAATGGCTCTTCCAGGCGCAGATGGGGGGTCTGCTCCCCGAATCGTAGGCACCCGGTACCTGACCCGAACTTGGGACGGAGGATCTCGTTTCGCGATCACGGTCCAAGCTCGCACAAATCATCATTCAATCCGGCGGAAATCTGGAGTGATAAGGGAAGAGCTCTGGCCACCTGACGTCAGCTTCCCTATCGTAGAGTAGTCAGAGTAGAATGCGAAAGAGTTAGTTAACTGAGAACATGCCGTTGAGCGCGGACACAGCTCAAAACCTCTGCGACATTCCTGGAATCACGATGGATTCCTGCTTTCTTCTTTTTTCGTGCAGCTCTCCACGAGCTATGACTTCGGGTGACCTGCCTCTGCATCTACTTAGCGCGACTTCTTGCGATCCAGAAACAGAAGGAATATTGGTGAATTAGTTAATAATAATAAGAATTCATTAGCTCATGGTTTTTGTTTTCCGTTCCAGCGCGTCTGGCCGACGATGGACCTCACTTATGTTCGCTTAATCATTCCACCCAGAACACTGTCGACGCTTCGAATTCTAGGCGCGTTTACGTGTCACCGGTGAAGAAAAAGAATGATCGAGCCCGCAGCAATGCGCGCTCTTGCATATGACGTCCGCGATCTCGCAGTCGAGATTGGGGTCGGGATGCAGCCCAGACGCGCCCACAACTCCACGGTTCTTGCCCCATTGTGGTCATCCGCAGAATTGGAGTACTGTCTGCTCGAGTGCAGATGTTCGCGAAACATGAACCAATTGAGATTGTAACCAGCTCTCCAGCCCGATGCTGCTGCAGCGCGTCATGGCAGATTTGCGCAAGTTCACCTGTCTTCCCCGTCAAGTCACTTGATCACATCGATATGACTACAGCAACACCGTGAGATGAGCCTCTTCATGCCAACTCCTGCAGTTAGTATCATTTAATACCTCTTTTTATTCTCCATCGTTTTCTAACTCCTCTGTTGCAAAGGCTGAGGCGGTGTCCCTGATAGTGCAGTCTCTTGCTTGCGCCAAAAATGACTATGCCTGAAGCTATCATACCTGACTGCATGGCATCTGCGAACCTGACACCTCGACCAAATCCCCAACTTCGTTCTTCAGAGTTTATGCCATGTCGAAGACTACTGCATGTATAGAAATAAGCTTGGTCCCGCATTCTACACCCATGTCACGGGCGATCTGATATTCACGTGAGATGTATGCCGCTGGCTTCCATCGCTCTCGTCTTTGGATGCCTCGCGCTCCTTATCAATCTTCAGGCTTCATTCAGGAGATAATACGGCAATATCCCGGAGAGTTATCTTCTGGCTACCATCCGGAGCAGTCTGCTCCATTGGAGATAACAGATGTGCCTCGCGACGACAACTCAGTCTACACATGCAGCATCCCACGTCCTGGTGCGATGGCAGAACGGAAGGAAAATTCACTTTTGTACTTCTATATCAGTCCCACTTGGTTTAATACACTTGTGTTGCCCAAGTCGAGCATGCCTAAGTTGTACGCATCGCGGACACCGTACTTGCGTCCGGCAGCCTCAATGCTAATGGGAGTCGGAGCGCATGGGTCCAGTCTGGACTTCACGTCAAGATAGTTGATTGAGCCTGATTAGCTCCTGCCACCCTGTCTGCCATAGCAGCTCTGTCTCCAGGACGTGATTGGGTCCACTATAGACATCAGTCAACGGCCATAGCCCTGTTCGTCTCAGCCTGGACCTGCGTTCCAACGAAACGAGCAATGGATCCGCCCCAGACCGTGGAGCAGGCTCATCGAATCATCACGACGGCGGTCCTAGCTTGCGGGATTTCTACAGGTGAACCCCGTAGTTCTTGATGCTGGCATGTTACTTCGCATGTTGATAAAAGAGGGATATGGTTATGGGGGCCTTGAAGCAGCCGTTGGCGCCACGCGATTGCATCAGTTGTTCATACCGTGGCAATTGGCTGCTCATTTGAGTAGAGTGTCACTGATTTCTAGTATACTGGCTAGCCAACATGGCCCCGTGCCGGGCGGGTTGACGGGATGACAACGCTTGCTTGCTTATCCAACCCCTTGTCACTTGAGACGTCTGCTTGACGTGGCTTGCAAGGTGTAGGGCTATGGAGGTTCGGATGAGTGATACGGCCCCGGTTAGACCTCTTGTCAAAGATCTTCGCGTACGCTAGGTTGATGACTTGTGCTCTCTACTACATTGACACCTCACGGCAATTGCAGTTAGATTTCCACGCCAGACAGCAATCGATCAAGAAACAACGCAGGACCTAGTTCTCTAACCTGAGTCGAGACCTCACTGCCATCGGATCCGTTGGCCTTGGACAAGGTCGACTTAGCTCCGGAAGATGGGAAGAAGGCTGTTGCCAGATGGGTTGAGTTGAGTTGACTGGCCCCATTTGAGAATACCCAATCAGCATCAACAGAACCCTTTCTACGCCGTGATAGGACGGGAACTATGGATGATGAAGAAGCCTTCAACGGCCTGATCAGGCACCGTTCCACGTCTCATACGCTGGTAAATGAGGCGGGAGCGCAAGGGACGCCAATAAGCAGCCTCACGGGTGGACTATGTGTGGTTCTGTCATGGATGGTTGACAGCATCTACGAATCATTCTTTTTTATACTCCTAAAACTCTTTCTATCTACGTCCCATCTTGACATGCCCCTGTTGGTATATTAGGTGCTCGGCTCTGGCTATCACCTGGCTCCGACGATTAAGTGGGAGGATAATACCCAGTTTCCCTGGAAATGGTGAAGCAGCCTCGTCTGATTATCAGCCGGAGCTGTCAAAGCCAGTGGATGGCGTCTTTCATCTACTGTTGGTTCTTACATCGGACACTCCGAGTGTGAAGTCTCTTGGTCGACCTCCGTATACGTTGACATACTAGGTTACGGCGTCCTGTGTACCGTCAGTCATGGGAGGTGGCCGTCCCGGACGCAAATGCTCCGTCCAAATATCCCTCTGGATAATGCCGCGCGTGATACCAGCGAGGCTCCACTGTGATGGACTTCGGGCCCGAGATCCGTATTTCCCAGCTGATCACTCTGTCCTGGTGCGGTGGCGACAGCAAGTATGTCCTTCCCCCTTTCTTCGCACGTCTGACATTGTCTCGGCCTTCGTAGAGGTCACGGTCCGTCGTTTCTCGCTATACAGGTGTGGGACGTGCGGGATGAGGCTCAGGGAGAGATCCCTCGGGCATACTCATGAAGGATATCCCGCATGGCTCTTAGCATCCAACGCACTGATCATTGAGGGGCGAGTATATGAGGACTCTGGCCGGGATAGTAGAATGAAGACAGCTTGAAAACCGAGGCTGTCTCTAGACCTGGATGCGATTCTCGGGGGCAGGATAAGCAGGCGGGATTGAATATCGGATATATATCATCCTAGACAGCAGTGATTCATCTGTAGTCCATAAACAGAATCATAGCAGCCAGTACTCACTCCTGCAACAGGTCTCTGCCCATCTCCGCATCCTTTTTTTATCTCCAAATGACAGCCCGCTTCGCCAGTGACTACGTGCAGGAGGCAGAGACCATCGAACAAATGCCCCTAATCGAGTAGAAGCCATAGCTTGATCCCCCCGGTCCACCAAGAAAAGAAAAATGATCGAAATCCCTCATTTCGAGAGCAAACACGAAATTCAAACCCGATATTCCAGGTATCTCAGGCAGAAAGTGTTCGAGGAGCAAGGTAGAGAAGGACAAGAAGTCAAAAAAGAAGAATCCAAAAACAAAAAAAGCCCAACCCCTCCAGATAGCCAAGAAAGAAACAAAAACACACACACACCTCCCCCCCACTTTATTCACAGTTCTCACGCGATCCCAATAACCCCATCCAGGGCTGAAATTAACATGCAGTTCCAATAATCAAACGATATAATGATAAACCAACAAAACCTTGATTCCGACACTGTGGTTCCTTTCCTGCAAGATTAGATTGCCAGTTTGGTTGGGCAGCAAAGGAACCGCATATAAACTATGACTTGTTCGCTTCTTACAGGCTGGGGTATCATAGGGCCGGAAGGGGGGTTCTGACATGCAGAAAATGGGGGATTTGTATTTTAGAGGAGAGTAGTGCGGAGGGAGGGAGGGGTTGAGGTTGGGTATATAGTGGGTTTGTTTGTTTTTTTTTTTTTTTTAATATTGTTAGTTATGGTGTTTGGTGGTAGTGGTGGTGTGCGGGTGTTGCGATAACTGTACTGTACTATATAATTACTTTTCTCGGTTATGTATGTACATACGTACGTACGTAGGGAGGAATTCCCCTTCTTCCATCATAGGATCTAGTAAGAAAATTCCTCTTTAATTTTGACATTGCTTGTGAGCGGGAAATCGTTGGATCGAATTACTTAATGATATGTTCAACAACAAGGTTAGCTATTATTTATTATTTATTTCCCCGAAAGGAAACTTCTACGCTTGTCATTCTCGCTCGTCCCCTTCTAAGTACCCCGATTTCCAAAACGCGGTAGATACTGATAGAGTGACATAGAATCGTATCTGCAGACGCGCACTGTTCGTGAATGCCTTCAATTTAGCGTTCTCGTCCGCCAGAGTCAATCTGTACCGAAGCAGGAGAAATTCGCCTATCTCGAGTTTATAATCGAAATGCTGATCGTGGAAGGGAATATAGTAAGTACACTGTACTTAGTTCTCTGGTCATATAAAAAAAAAAAATAAGAGCTACTTTACAATCCAAGATTCAGCTCTCAACGGAAGGATACGTTTTTTTGGGTTTAATTTTATTCTTCCAGTCGACTATTCTACTTGTCTGCTGCTTCTTGTACTAGAAGCTTGGATAGCTGCATTTCTCACCTGTAATTCCTTCATCGTCTGTTATGGAGACGACGGCCACTATTGTTCTGACGCCAGGAGAAAGGGGTTAGACTAGGGATATTGCTTACAGATTCAAAGTCACCGAAAAAAAAAAAAAAAAAAGAAAAAAACATCATCACTGAATATCACGCAAAGGATCTCAGACGAGAGCCTTATCAAGATAGGCGGGAGGTATATGCAGGATAAAAAAATTGGACTTGGGGGTAGTCGAAACCCCGACTTCCACAATTTCTGTGTGTATTGATACATGCAAATGTGGCACTCTACCACTGAGTTACAAGCCCAATCAACTGCCGACATTTTCCCCTCATCGATTCACCATGTCACATGTAGTATTCCAAAAACGGGTTGTAGGGTCTTAACTATACATACTCCCGAATTGGCCTGTTCTGTGCGGAACGTTTTACAAGTTACGGACTTTGCTAGCTTAGCTTCGCGTGTGCTCGTTATCTGTGGTAGAAGCTTGAAGTTCTCAGAATGTTATCAATATATTTTCTACGAGTTTCGATGAGAGTTCTGGATAAGGAATAGTGAATGTCCGAGTCTTCTCTTGCCAGGATCAGTGGGGTGAACTAAGATAGTCTGCGTCTGCAAGTTCACCGAAACATAGTTATCATCTGCTAGTAGCGGAACTCGCAGGTGTTACTCCTGGCTTCAATAATATGGCCATACTCGTTCCAAATTGATTTATTTGACTCGATTCTTGGCTGACTATGGGAGAGCGAATGGATCTTTTGAGCTGTAGCATCTGTCTCATGTGGAGGCATTTTATACTAACACATTACCCCGTAGCTTTCATTGATGGGATTCGTAATTAGCCAATTTATATTTATACAAACCGTACACTGTGATATATTACGTAGTTAAATGGAGAATTGAACAACACACTGACCAGACGATGATTCTTTCTCCAATTTAACTGATTCGCTTGTTGCACGAACTCTGGTAACAGTCAACACTCGTCCCGCGGTACGCGCCCCCGCAATGGGGCCCGATGCGGAACGATCCCTGGGACGGACAAGTCTCAAAACATCTGTTTACAGCGATGATATAGAGCACTCTGACCTCGAAAGGACATGCCCTTGTATGAATAATGTCTTAAGGCTGTTCTGATAGGGCGTGGGATGTTTTAGCGTGTGGCGCAATAACTACCAGTGGTCGTGGCTGTTACCGCCCCTCGAAACAACATTGACAGTTTCCGATAACCGTGTAGACAGAATCAATAAGATAAGACCACCCTGGCAAGCATCAATCCCGAATGATATAGAACAACACAATATCTGAACCAGTTTCCCATGTTGTGGTGTTCTGTCGCACTGTTGCGCCCAAGCTGGTAGCTTATCTAATCAGGACGGCCGCGCTTCGGCCTCATGTGGCTTTTCCGCCGTGCCTGGACAGAGGACTGAGTTCCGAGATTAAGCAACACCGCCGCATTCCACTCCACGCGTTCTGGACATCTCGTTTCCACGGGTCCGTTCGGTGGAAGACGTTCGACAAGCCGATACTTTGTCACGGGCTGATCTTTCCCCATCGTCAACTTCAGACGCGCCAAACGCTCGCTGCACATACATGACGCTTCTGTTGACCTCCGGCACGGTTCTACAAGCATACGGTATAGCGACGGAGGTCGAGAGAGAAGCCAGCCTGACAGCAAGGAATCGCACCTCACGAGTCTGATTGCTGTCCGTCTCGAGGCGACGCTCACTGCGGCGTTCGCAGCTGGCCTTTCCGGCTGTGACCGCTTCCGCGCGCCGGAAAGCGGACAAGGACGTGGAGTCTGTGGCGGGTTCCTGAGTTTATGGGGCGCAATTAAACATGGCTCCAGGCGGAGGAGGAAATATCAAGGTGGTGGTGAGAGTGAGGCCGTTCAATAGTCGAGGTTAGTAGGATTGGCAGAAAATCATGCTTTGCGCTTCACGGAACTGACGGGACTCCCTTTTTCTAATTCAGAGGTCGAGAGAAGGGCAAAATGTATCGTTCAGATGAAAGGGAACCAGACGGTTCTCACCCCACCACCTGGCGCCGATGAGAAACTCCGTAAGGGAGGTATGAAAGGTGCTCCCGAGGGGCCCAAGGCGTTCGCATTCGATAGATCCTACTGGTCGTTCGATAAGAAAGACCCGAATTATGCCGGACAGGAGCACCTCTTCAATGACTTGGGTCTGCCACTCTTGGACAATGCCTTTCAAGGGTACAATAACTGTATCTTCGCATATGGTCAGACCGGTTCAGGAAAGTCATATTCGATGATGGGTTATGGACAGGAATACGGTGTGATTCCCAAGATCTGCCAAAACATGTTCCAACGGATAGCGAAGCTTCAAGAAGATAAGAACCTGACGTGCACGGTGGAGGTTTCCTACCTGGAGATCTACAACGAAAGAGTCCGGGATCTTCTGAACCCGTCGACGAAAGGGAACTTGAAGGTTCGCGAGCATCCATCGACCGGTCCATATGTCGAAGATCTCGCAAAGCTGGTGGTACGATCGTTCCAGGAAATCGAGAATCTCATGGACGAAGGTAACAAGGCCAGAACCGTGGCCGCCACCAACATGAACGAAACCTCCAGTCGATCTCATGCGGTCTTCACCCTTACTCTCACCCAAAAACGACACGATGCCGAGACGACAATGGATACGGAAAAGGTTTCTAGGATCAGTCTGGTTGATTTGGCAGGTTCCGAAAGAGCGACATCTACAGGTGCTACAGGTGCTCGACTGAAAGAAGGAGCGGAAATTAATCGTTCCCTCTCAACGCTTGGTCGTGTTATCGCTGCACTGGCCGATCTTTCTGCGGGCAAAAAGAAGAACGCATCTATGGTTCCGTATCGAGATTCGATTCTGACATGGCTGCTTAAAGATTCTTTGGGTGGTAATTCTATGACTGCAATGATTGCAGCAATATCGCCCGCAGATATCAACTTCGAGGAGACGCTCAGTACCCTGCGATATGCAGACTCCGCCAAGAGAATTAAGAACCATGCAGTCGTCAACGAAGATCCCAATGCGCGCATGATCCGGGAACTCAAGGAGGAATTGGCTCAACTCAGAAGCAAACTGGGAGGCGGCGCGGCAGCAGGTGGTGCGGTAGCGGCTGGTGGTGTTCCAGCTGAGGAATACTACCCGCCGGACACTCCTTTGGAAAAGCAAATAGTGTCCATTGCCCAACCGGACGGTAGTGTCAAGAAAGTCACCAAGGCGGAGATTGTTGAGCAATTGAACCAGAGTGAGAAACTGTACAAGGATCTCAACCAGACGTGGGAGGAAAAGCTACAGAAGACGGAGGAAATTCACAAGGAACGTGAGGCTGCGCTTGAGGAACTGGGTATCAGCATCGAAAAAGGGTTCGTCGGTCTGAGCACACCTAAGAAGACGCCGCACTTGGTCAACCTGAGTGACGATCCGCTGCTGGCTGAGTGCTTAGTCTACAATATCAAACCAGGAACGACGACTGTCGGCAACGTAGATACGGCTAAATCTTCTGAGATTCGGTTGAACGGTTCAAAAATTCTACATCATCATTGTACCTTTGAGAATGTCGACAATGTCGTCACCATTGTACCCAGCGAGGGCGCTGCGGTTATGGTCAACGGTCTCCGCATCGACAAGCCAACGCGACTCCGAAGTGGTTACCGTATCATCCTGGGAGACTTTCACATCTTTCGCTTCAATCATCCGCAGGAAGCTCGTGCCGAAAGAGTGGAACAGAGCCTGCTGCGTCACTCCGTCACTACAAGCCAGCTAGGATCGCCTGCTCCTGCTAAGGGCCACGATCGGTCAATAAGCAAGACGGGATCCGATGTCGATGGCGATTCCACTAGAGCCGACTCTCCCTTGCCATCTCATCGCAGTCGGGATAATGACTGGTTCTATGCTCGCCGAGAAGCCGTTAGTGCAATTCTCGGGCCAGACCAGAAAATATCTCATCTCACTGATGATGAGCTGGACGCTCTCTTCGAGGATGTGCAGAAAGTGAGAGCAGTACGTCGGGGGCTCGCGGACAATGAGGAAGACTCGGATTCGCTCAGTTCATTTCCCGTTCGTGATAAGTACATGTCCAATGGGACGATTGATAACTTTTCCTTGGACACTGCGATTACCATGCCTGGCACTCCTCGCCAGAATGGAGACTCGGAGAACGGAGAGAGCGACTCTGCTTTGCAGATAGCTCGTGATGATATGCAGCGTCAATTAGACAAACAAAAAGGAGAATACCAGGAGAAGCTCAGAAATGCAGAGGCTTCTTCGACACAGGACGTGGACGAGTTGAGGCAGGAGAAAGTTCGCATGGAAGAAGCTCTGCGCATCGCCAAGGAAGAATTCCAGCAAGAATTGGAAAAGCAGAAAGCAGCATTCGAGTCGCAAATCAAAGAGATGGGGAAACCTATTCCGAAGATCTATGAGAACGGTTTCGCTAGACTCGAGCCAGAAGAGATTGAGATTGCCAAGTCTGTTTTTCGGCATTGGTCCCAGCGCAACTATGTTCGCATAGCCGAAGCAATCCTTCAACATGCGTCCTTGCTCAAAGAGGCTCAGGTCATGAGCCAGATCATGGATAAAAATGTCGTCTTCCAGTTTGCCATTGTCGACGAGGGTCATAATATGGTTTCGTCTTATGATCTAGTCTTGAATGGCATCGCGGGAGACGATGATGTCGCGTTGGATGATGCGAAGAAGCCTTGTGTAGGAGTTCGAGTAATCGACTTCAAGCATAGTGTCATTCACCTATGGTCCCTCGAAAAACTCCAGCGCCGCGTTCAAGCCATGCGACAACTGCATCAATACATAGACCGGCCGGACTATATCCAACATTTCAAACTCGAGAACCCGTTCTCGGAGACATGTTCTCCTCAGTACTCTCTCGTTGGAGATGCTGACGTTCCGCTCACTGCTGTGTTTGAGACCCGCGTCCAAGACTTTTCCGTAGAAGTGATATCTCCGTATACCCACAGTGTCATTGGCATCATCCGGCTTTCGCTCGAGCCATCCTCCGCTGAGGCACCCTCGTCTACCCTCAAGTTCAATGTTGTCATGCGGGACATGGTCGGGTTCGCCGAGCGAGAAGGTACCGATGTGCATGCGCAACTGTTCGTCCCGGGTGTATCTGAAGAAGGAGGTGCCACAACAACCCAGATGATAAGCGGATTTGATGAGAATCCTGTACTGTTTGAGAGTGTGCACAGCATGAGCTTACCTCTTTCCAGTCCTCGCACAGCATCTCTCAAGGTCTGTATCTATGCTCGTGTTACACAGATGCATCTGGATATGCTTCTTAGCTGGGACGACATGCGTGATGCCGCCGATGACAAGCCCCAGAAACGAAAAACTCCCCGGATTGCTGAGAGCGAGTACTACTCCGAAGAGAGGCATGATGTGTTTGCACGTATCCAGATCTTGGAGCTAGCGGAGAATGGAGAGTATCTACCCGTTGAAGTGGTGCAGACCAGCAGCCTCGATGCGGGGACCTACCAGCTCCACCAAGGACTGCAACGTCGTATTGTCATTAACCTAACTCACAGCTCAACGGAGAGTCTCCCTTGGGATGATTTAACGAATATTCGAGTGGGATCGGTCCGGCTTCTTGACCCTTGGGGCAAGGTTCCTGATCATGATCAGACACCAGATATTCCATTGAAATTGATACAAGAGCCGATGATCAAGGACAACGCCGACGGGACATCCAATGTGACTATAATTGGCCAGTGGGACTCGAGTCTGCACGGTTCTTTACTCCTCGACCGCACTACAGCCGACAAGTACCGCGTACAGATTACTTTGCGTTGGGACCTGGTTTCTTCTCGTCTACAAGATCCAATGGTCTTTGCACTCGACCAGACGCTGCAGATTCAGGGTCGGACCTATGTCCGCCCACAGTCCATGTTCAAGCAATTCTGGAACTCGACGCGGGTTGTACATTCGACCGTCGGCATGTTCTCGGTTGCCGTCCGTCCAGTGTCTGCCAAGCGAGCGGCTGACCTCTGGCGCATGAATACGCAGAATGACTATGTGAAGGGCCAGGAGCTGCTGACGAACTGGGCTCCACGCAAGGTTTCTCTAGTGCGAGACTTTATCGCGACGCGCAAACGGCGGCAGCGTGCTGCCGAGCTGGATGCTGCCCGGGGTGCATTAAGCGCTGGCAGCCTTACCTCGCCTTCAAGGGGCAGTGGCAGGTCAACGCCTCTGCGGAGCCAGGAACTTACAGAACGCAAAGTCAAACTGCTTCGGAAATACTTGGATCTTTGGTCAACGAAGAAAGATCCCACGGAGATTATCCTGGTGAAGAGTAACCTTGAGCCACCTGCTGGAGGCGCGGCTTTTGCGAAGCGGACGAAGGAGTCTTCCACGCCTGATACCACCAGTGTAAGATCTGAGGACAGCTCTGCGAAACCTCGCTTCGTGGCCACTATCCAACATATCCCCAAGAATCCTTCTGTTCTGAAATCCGGCTACTTGTTGACCCCAGACGACACCAATAGTCTCTGGGTGAGGAGGTTCGTCGAATTGCGTCGGCCATATCTTCACGTCCATTCGGTTCCTGAAGGCGACGAGATTAATGCAATCAACCTGCGGAATTCCCGCGTCGACCATGCGCCAGACTTCGCTCGACTTCTGGATGGATCGGGTGCTGGCGCAGACAGTGGAGTGTCGGTACGAGGCCGTCCTAATATCTTTGCGGTCTACGGCACTCAGAACACGTTCCTCTTCGCAGCGCGCTCTGAGACACAGAAGGTCGAATGGATCCTCAAGATTGACCAAAGCTACTTCAGTGGCAATGGCAGCAGCGGACATGGTAACGATGACGGCTGATAATGCCTGTCTCTCATCGCTGCATCTTTGCTTGCTGATTCGTATCTTCTGATGGCTGGATGATCTGACTAACGTATACATGCCTTGTTTAATCCTGAAAACTTGTACTCATCCGCTTTTCGTTTTACCCGTTCGTTCTATTTGTCTTCTTATTCCTACCATTTGCCGTATCGACCGGTGAGACGGGACTCCCTTCGTTATTCTGCCATTTATTTGAGATACCCCCTGCAAACTAACTACCTTGTCGTCCACGACTATCCATCTAAATGTATATACTCGACATGCCCTGTTTTGTTCATGATACACTACATAGAACCGAAAGACGATGACTGATAATCTTGACCTACATTTGTGATCTCTATGTTTGTTACCGCCTTGGTTTCAGTCAACAGTGCACAGACAAACGTTTATCAATGAAATCTTGATCGAAACGCTTCTGGCAACCTAGCTTATCAATGTGTCGTATTGCAAACAGTGCTGAAGTCTGTTAGTTGGTAGATATCCACAGCAGCACTGGCTGGTTTAATGCGAGGAATCCCGCTGTAAGCCGATATAGACAGAAGCGTCCATCATTTAATAATCTATTATTATACTAAATAAAGCCCGAGTGAACGTCACAATCTCTCTCCGAGTGGGAATCCTCCACTTGGTGCCGACGCTGAGAGCCTGAAGGGCGAATCACGGCGCATGAACTCGGCCGCACTGAATCGACGATCAACAGAACCACCAGCCTCTGCCAAGCGTGTTCGCCCTTGACGTCTTCTTCTCTCACGCAAAAAAAGGACATACACGTGGGCATGATCGTGGGAAAACGCCATCTCGCGTGGTTTACGACTCCCGGTTCCCCCTCATCTCGCTGACGGCGAACAATTCCGCGCCAGGACATGCGGGACGCGATCTGAGGTCTTCTTGCGTTTATCGGCCCTTATCCTGAGACCATCTCAGAGACAACCCAGCAGCTTTTGAGACATTCTATGCCCATTCCGTTTCACACCCAGGACGAATCAGAGCGATGCTCATTCCTCTACAACCCCGCGGTCGCTCAGTCACAGTTGGTTCGATCCTGTTCCTGCTTGTCGTCGCATTCCTCGTCTTCCACAGTCGCAATGCCGATGACGTAGTGAACTATGTGTTGAAACGGCCCGCTTCAGAATGTGTCCAGCAGCAGCACATTGATCCGCCATCGTCGCCGCTGTCGTCTCCGGAGACGAACGATGGAAAATGGGAGTTTGTGCCCGCTCGCGATGCGGAGGATTATGGGTTGTCGCGCGAACAATGCCGGATCGCGTTCCCCAAACTGTTTGTCGAAATCGAAAAGTCGGTCGCGGCGAGGAAGGATAAGCCCATTACAGCGAAGGAATTGAATTCGAAGAAGGTCGGGGAGGGAATGGTCAGAGTGATCGTTCACCAGGGCGAGGTTGGTGCTTCTCTTGAGACTGCTTGGGGCCCGGTTCTTTATGCTATGGACTTGACTAACATGTCTTTTTTCCAAGCTTTATGTTGTGGACTTCAACTACAACCCTGTAACATATTCACGCGGTCGGGCCACCCTCAGTGCGATCTACCGCGCATTGAGATCTATACCGAACCGACATGACCTTCGCAGTGCTGAGTTCATCTTCATGACCGAGGATTACGCACCGTCCTGGCCTGGGCCGATCTTTGCATACTCGAAGCGGGACAGCGAGGAGAATGTCTGGCTGATGCCCGACTTTGCCTACTGGTCCTGGCCAGAGGTCAACGTGGGACCGTACTGGGACATCCGTCGACGGATCATCGCGGTAGATGATGGCATAGCCATTGATGGCAGGTCGCAGCGTGGGATCGACTTCCACAGGAAGAAGAAACAGCTGTTTTGGCGCGGTACCACTGCCACGGCACCAGAGCTGCGTGGTCAACTCATGAAAATGACGGAGAAGAAGAGCTGGGCCAGTGTGCACACCATCGACTGGAACAACGAGGAGCATCTCCGCAAAGAGGTGATTCCAATGGAAGATCACTGCCGGTACATGTTCCTCATGCACACTGAAGGACGAAGTTTCTCTGGGCGAGGGAAGTATCTCCAGAACTGCCGGTCCGTGATGGTGGCTCATAAGCTTGAATGGCGGGAAATCCACCACGGGGCGCTCGTAGCATCCGGTCCAGAGGCCAACTTTGTCGAAGTCGAGCGCGATTTCTCGGACCTAGATGACAAGATGAGATATCTAATCGACCACCCGGAGGTGGCGGAGCGGATCGCGCAGAATTCCGTGCAGACCTTCCGCGATCGCTATCTCACACCGGCCGCCGAGGCGTGCTACTGGCGCGAGCTTATCGTGCAATATGCATCTGTATGTGATTTCGAGCCGAAGATCTATTCAGACATCAGGGCAAAGAAGCTGCGCGGTGTGCCTTTCGAGTCTTGGTCGTTGACCCCTGCCGATTTCCCCTATTGATTTCCTTCGTTGCGTGCTTTCACCTCAGAGAGAGAGGGAGGGATAGACAGAGGGAGGGAGAAAAGATGGAGTTGGAATTACTAATTTCCTTCCTGTCGGGAAAATGCCGATTATGACATCTGTGATGTCCTCCTTGACCGCATGAGAACGCAGCCAAGCTTATAATTCGAGGTAACCTATTTTTGCATGGATTAAAAGGTGTACATATCGTCACATGGGGTAGATCTATATTTCCTGTTTATGATCTTCATCGAGTTATGTCGTCCGCGTATAACTGCAGCAGACAATATGATATCAGATATCAATTGACTAGAGCAACCCCTTTCAACCTCTGTGGTTGCTGTATCAACAGCTGTACTGAGAGAACGGAACGGCACAAGCGGTTTGGATGGTGTTGTCATGCAATTTGATCCGTGCAAGTATCTTCCTGTCCAATGATCACTCGTATTCGCAGAAGAGTTCTAGAAGCACATTCATATTAGAAATCACAAAATACGAACCGTACAACAGCCGCTGGAGATATTTTGTTTTCATCATAGTGCATAAGTAAAAAGTAGGCTTTTTCACTCAAATACAATATTCCTGTTACTGATTATGGTAAATATCTAAGTAGACCCCCCACAATCTGCTGCATCATTTTTTTCTGCGTTCATAGAGCCACTCTACCGGGGCGTCGATCATTGCATATTGCGTGTGCTGCAGAATAAAAAAACAGTACAGTATGCCCTTTTCTAGTGGGTCGGAAATTCTTCATAAACAGATCCTTCGTTGATAGTTAAAGATGAAGTTGCAACAGGTGACGATTCAGTCCTGATATCGCGTGCCAAATTATGCACTTAGTTCTTGGAAGGAATGTTTGCGCACAAGATGAACACAGAATCTCTATCGTCTGCTTGGATCCAGTGACAATGGGATTATCGTATGTTCCTGTTTTCAAAAATAGTCCTCTCCGGAAAGGGAGATTGGGGTCAATGATCGACTTCAGTGGGGCGCAGATCAGGTATTGGTCGGTGGGAATCATCCGCTGGCCGTTCCCAGTAACTAACTAGGGAAGAAAGGGAGCAAGTCACTACTACTAAACATATCGAGTGTGTTGTTTGGATTTGGTAATCCGACTCAGAATAGGGTTGAACAATGCAAGGTTCTGCCTGTCTAGAGAGGCGTAGATGGCGTTTGTCGCGCTCTCTTCAACATCCCTCCTACTAAAGATGAAGATTAGATATATCGAAGATTTAGAGTAAGACGATTTGCTGTTCCGCTTTTGAAGATGGTAAGAGAAAGAGACGTCTTGGCGGAGCTGACTTCCATGAATAAGGCCATATGATGTCTCTAGCCAGATCAAGCGTCCTTTAGAAGCTGGACTCCAGATCGTCTGTTGTTGATGGCTGTGTTGATCGTGCCTGTGCCGGAAGCGGGTCGAGTTGGATGGACTTGGAGATCCTTCGTCTCCTACTCGTATTTGCACGACAACTGTGTCTGACTAGCATGGCGCCCCATGATCGTGTTGGCAGATGTGTCAACCCGCGATTGCTGCCACTTGTTAAGGCTATATCTCAGCTTTTAACGCCTCCGATCGTATATTCGGGCGGCGGTCTGACGATAAGACTACAAAGGAGACGATAGCCGACAGCGCCCTTGCATCTGGCCATGGCCGCCCTACCGATCGGACTCTAAATTAGCGACCTCCCTAGCTTTCCTGCTCCCGAGGCTTGGCCACCTACTAACTTTGTAGCATTACTAGTGTGGATTATGCTCTCTCACTTTCAGTTGAAGCATCGAACACGGAGGACTCGGATTCTGCAGGATCCGTCCGTTCTATTGACCGTCTGACGCTGGGAGAGCGCTCAATGCTTAGACGGCCCAGAGACATAGACTTTGGCCTTGATGTACTATCCATCTCGTTGTTGGATACCGTTTTCGGATTCCTGATTGAACCCGAACCAAGTATGATTATCGTGATCGTTCCGTGATGGACCGCCATTGACCAATCTGCAGATGGGTTTTGTTCCTGGCCTCGTAGGTCTCATCGCCGACTATTGGAGGGTTCCTGGGTCAATAACATGGTGGATGAGGTCCTCGTGCAGCGGATGCATTGTAGCATAACCAAGAAACTATCAGAGAATGGTAAAACTTGGTTCGAATGAAACAGTTTATGCTGCTGTCTGGTTGTTTGCGGCGGCGGTTCCGTACTTGGCCAAGTGAGAACCAAACAACAATAGGTAATCTTCCTCTACCTATAGTGTTTTCAGCATTCATAGTCGGCCATGTTCCGGAGCGCCAGTTGCTTCCTTCAGCTTTCACTGGCTGATTTCCCTTTTCGCGCTCCTAGATCCACGCCGCAGCTCGGCTGGGCAGCCTGACTACAATGTCTCCACTGCATCTACGCCTTGCCAGGTGCAGAGGGGCGGAGGGCCAGTGCAGTCCCACGCCAGGAGACTAGAAGCTAGCGTTCAGACCCCAATCTTTGTGTTCGGTAATCGGTATAGCATTAGCTATCTGGTGCCTGATGATTGCGTGCAGAACCTCAGTGGATATGGTTCCAGAGGGGCCCAGATGCGGGTACCTCTGGGATAAAGTCTTTCGCTTACTTACAATATGCAAGGAATTATAAAGGTTGACTGCTTTCCAAGCTCGATCAGGACCGAGGATAAGTCCAAGCTCGATATATAACATTCTCTTCCGTCCCTGTTATTTGGTTTTGCTGTTCGATTGTCTGTCTTGTGCTCCCTTGTGTCCATCTTTCTGGCTACCACTGAGGTAGGGCGGATCGTGATCATAATGTGGCCTTCGTTTTCCTCTAATATATTGGGCCTGGCTCTCCTGCCATTGGCCCTGGCCTCCCCCTTCCAGAAGAGAGCCAGTGGTCCGTGGATGGCACTGGACACAGACTTCCCCGATCCCAGCTTTGTTGGAACTCCCGATGGCACCTGGTACGCATTTGGTACCAACGGCAATGGAAAAAGAGTTCAGGTTGCGAGTTCGTCAGATTTCCAGAAGTGGACTCTGTTAGACAAAGAGGCTCTACCGACGCTGGGTGGATGGGAGACAGATGTTAACCATTGGGCCCCCCACGTGATCATGCGAGTATGTTTCCCCTGATGAATGAATTTGGGAATTAAACATAGCTGACCCTGCGTAGAACGATGGCAAATATGTCATGTACTATTCCGGAGAGGCCAAGTCGGACACAGGACACCACTGCGTCGGCGCAGCCGTCTCTCAAGGGACAGATCCTTCCGGTCCATACATCCCTCAACCGAACCCTTTCGCCTGTAACCTGGACAAGGGTGGCTCAATTGATCCTGCCGGTTTCCTGGACAGCGACGGAACTCGCTACGTCGTCTACAAGGTTGATGGCAACAGTATCGGCAATGGGGGAGACTGTAACAACGGCGTTGCGCCCATCAAGCCGACTCCGATCATGCTGCAGAAGGTCAAAGAAGATGGTGTCACTCCCGTTGGAGATCCAGTTCAGATCCTCGACCGCGACAGCAGCGACGGACCTCTAGTTGAGGCTCCCAACTTGATCCTGCATCAAGGCACCTACTTCCTCTTCTACTCGACTCACTGCTTCACGGATCCCAAATACGACGTGCGCTATGCCACAGCAACGTCCATCACCGGTCCCTACACCAAGACGAACACGCAATTGCTTAAGACCGGCGAATTTGGCATGACTTCCCCTGGCGGAGGAACAGTCTCCGGTGCTGGAGATAAATTGGTCTTGCATAGTTTCTGCGAGCCGAACGTGCGATGCGCATACGCTGCGAATATATCCATCAAGGGCAAAACGGTTACAGTGCTGTAAATGATTCGCACTACATCCGTGTCTCTCCTACGATCATTATATATATACACCGTCGGCACGCTGCGACATCTTCATTTCCTACTGTGATTTCTATTGAGCGATATACCTTTTTTTGACTAGGATGGGTTTGGAATATATCGCGGCATTGGATAGGCGTTTTTGGAAATATCGGGCTGTGGAATAATTAACCACTGTATTAATGTTTACATCTAGTTGAGTCGTCAAAAAAAGTACAGTACAGCCGCAATCATATCTGAACCTCCTTCCCTCCATAAACTATCTGTTCTTCAGCCCTTCTACTAAATACAATCTCTCGGCAAGAATTTCATTGTTTACATCCAGACACCCTCCAGATAATACCACTACTATACTCTTAGAATTTGGACATGAAAAACCCAAAAATCCTTTCCAAGTTCCATGGTTTCAGCACTTCGTCCCATCGAACACCTCGTACTGAATCTTGGATCAGAGTCCAAGCTCCCGTTTGCGGGGCCCATAGTAGTTACCACACTCTGGCACCGGGGCGCCGGAAAGCGATGGGGATCGGCTCCAGATAGCGGAAACGGTGGAGCTCATTCAGGGCCGCGTCGATGTATCAATAACATTAGAGTAACTTATAGTTTCACGTACGTGACTTACGTAGACGGGGTTAATTAATTAATATTATGGTTTAATATCAATTGATCGGTTCTACAGACCTCTTTGTGTGAAAGAAAGGGATGTGGGATGTGTATATTTTATTGATCCTCAAAGCGAAAACTGCTCATCGTAATTATCTGAGAAGGCAATCTGGGAAGGAGAAGGGAGGATCAATGGAGCTGTCATATACATCCGGCTGGGGGTGTGCGTATGACATGGTTTAGTATAACCGAGTTATTATACAGACCTTGTCAATCTCGCTCCGAGAGTAATAGAAGCGAACGCAACTTATTTCCAGAAATCATCCTCGTGTCCTCGATTGCTTCTTTGTCATTTGTTCGTATTGCGTGGGTCTAGGGGGAGAGTTTCTATTTTAATAGTCATATGAAATGGGGGTGAACCCGGCTTATTATTCTAATACTCGTCATTGGGACACGGAGATATGTGATTGATGTCTTATTTTTTTTTTTTGTTTATATTCCATCCTTTTTCCTTCTTTTTTTTTTTTTTTTTTTTTTTTTTTTATTATTTTTTCAGGACCCGTGAAGTCGCTATGAAAAGACCATAGCGATGCAACCAGTCGTTGCGCATCTATCAGTTAACATGGGTATTAACCTATGTATCACAGGTTTTCTGGATGCGAACAAACAGAAAAAAAAAATCATCTAGTCATCTCTGAATGCATCATTCTCGCTCTCGTTCTCGTTCTCGGACTCGATTATGCGGCGACGTTCACCTCTTTGGCGCCAGCCTTCCGCTTCTCGTGATCATTGCGTACACTCTGCACCCACTCCGCAGCAGTTTGAACCGCTTTCTCCGGTTCATGCTTGTGCTTGAGAAGGTATCCCTGGATCTCAGCAGGCGAAAACTCACCACTGGGAACCACTGAAGCAAATTCAGCAGCAAGCTCCTTGACTTGCTCGTTGGAGAGGCCGTGACGGAGATGGGATTTGGCCTTCTCACAAGGAGAAGATCTGGGCGATCCTGACTTCCCCTGTTGCTGCTGTCGCGTTTCATCACCGTAAATAGCGAAATACAGATCTCTGATAGTATCAGTGTCGGAGTAGTTGAAGGCGATGCTCATGTCAATTCTGCCAGGACGCAAAAGAGCCGCGTCCAGCTTTTCAATATGGTTTGTAGTCATCACCAAAATACGTCCCTCACTAGAAGCGACCCCATCGATGACATTGAGCAGGGCAGAAAGAGAAACTCCCCGCGGCGCGTTATCGTTGTTCTCAGCCGGAGGCTTGTCCTTTCCATCCTTCTCTAATTTTTCATTGACAGATGTGTCGGGGGTTTCTGGGCTGTTTTCTCTCTTGTGCGTGATACCTGCAGAATCGACATCTTCGAGAAGGACAATACACCGCCGTGGCAGTTCCTGGAATAGATCCGCAAGACCTTCTTCGTCCAAGGATTTCGAGTTCAGATTGATCAGATACATCTTCAGTCCCAAAAGCCCTGCAGCTGCGAAGCAGAGACTCGTCTTTCCCGTACCAGGAGGACCATGGAAGATATATCCTCGTCTATAAGGAATGCCGCGGTTCGAATACCAGCGCCTCGTCATCGGGTGCAGGTACTCCTTTACATCTTCGATAAATGCCTGCTTCTGTCCCTGGTCCAGCACGACCGTTGACAGAGGACGAGGAGGGCGGCTCATGCACCTTACCCAGTCTGCGCTTTCTCCAGCGTTCTTCTGACCGCGGTAGATAATCGTTTGGTTTGCATCGCGCTCCACAAAAGCATGCTGCGCTTCGTGCAGCATTTCCTTAATGATTGTCGGATCCCGTCCAAGGCAAGTAATGTATAATTTCTCAGCATTGGCAACCCATCTCACACCGTTATTCTCATCTTTCTGTCTCCTGAACGCCAAAGGGCGACCTTTGTACCAGAAATAGTGGGTTCCGTCCGCGGGTGTGAACCGGAGTGGCTTATACTTGTCGCGACTCATCTTCCGGGTCCAGTACTCATCGAAGTCAAAAGATACATCGTCGTCCTCCAGGATGCCATCTTCATTGGAATCATCATCATCATCGTGCCTGGTCCAGACCATCTCACTCCCTGTCTTGGTTCCCGCAACGAAGTCGCGTGTACTGTCTGAGAATGACTGCCGGGCAATCCAAGCCATCACATAATTGTAGACCTCGTCATTGAGTCGAATCTCCGCTGTTGATGTGTAATGCTGGGTGAAAAGATTGACCAACGGGGAGATACTGTATTGTAGAGCGGTCACAGTAGCTGCGAAAATGGCAATAAGAGGGAGGTAGAAAGACAGGTCGATATGAAAGTAAGCCGCCAGGAACTTTGAAACCACAGAATACCCAGGGATAAGCACATCCAGAACGGTGGCATCCCCGGGAAACATTTGCGGTTGATTGAAGGAAACGTTCCCCGGGCAAGCCATGGCGTGAGGGAGAGAAGACATTTAATTGTCTTGGGGATGATTCCTGCAGCGAGAAGGCCACGACGTGTGACGGCCGACCTGTTAAAAAGATCGAAGCATGGAAATTCCCATCCTTAAATGTGTTGCTGACACTTGCTCACTTTTAGGCTTCAATGCATACCGCACAATTCACTGAGTCACCTCAATCAGCAAGGCAGAACTCCAGTCCTCTTCAGGTGATTGTACGTTGACACCAATCATGGATGCTAGAGAGCTCTAGTTTGGGGGCTGAGGTGCAACGCGCCACCCTTGGGCTGGCGATCAAATAAGATCATTCCCACCAGTCTCGAGGAAATTCCTTTTTCTGAGCCCGATGCGCAATGATCAAGGAAAGCATCTGTGGTGGAGCTGGAGTTTCTATTCGATACAATCCAAGATTTCTACTGCAATTGGCAATGATCCAGCACGATTCTAGGCACCGAACTGAAGTGGATACTGACCTTTAGCTAACACGAGAGTCATGATAAACTAAAGCGGACTCTAAATCAGGTTGGACTCTTGGTGCCGTTATTGCACTCTGACACGACCAGTGTGGGTTCACGCTTTGCTCATGACAGCAAGCAAATGCCCCGGTATTATGTGATCTTCAGTTGAAGATGGTACCTGTATGCTCTGCTGTCGAGACTAGTCTGTACATTTACATCAGGAAGGACGGCATGATGTAGGACAGACTGAATGGAATCTTCGCAACTTCCTCGAGGGATTGCGAAGAAAAAAGGGTATCATATTACTATACGCAAAAAAGACTATCTATATAGGGCAATATAGGATCTGACACAGAAGGGAAAACAAAATCACGACACGCTGTCCCAAGTACTGCGACTGATATTATAACAATGAAATAAACGGAGCCAAACTTGTCAGGATATTATTTAGGTGCCTCATTGTCGGTCTTTGACTGGATAAACTCGCTTGCCCATTCTTTGAAAGACTCCAGCTTGTCCATCATCTTTCCCCACCATGTTGTGTCTTGCGAAGCGGTGTCATCGTGATCATCGTCGCCATCAACGACTACACCATCTCCCTCTTCGTTTTCCTCTCCTTGCTTTTCTCCATCGTCGACTTCGCTCGATTGGTTACCCGCAGTAGCAGAAGCATCAACGGCAGAGGATGTAACGCTAGGAACTGGGGCCAGTTCTGTGGTTGGGTTCACAGAGACGCTGGCTGGTGGATCAGGAGGGCTTTCGATGGCAGGGACTCCCTCATCTGAGTGTAATCCCACCGGTTGTAAGGGCAGATGCAAGGTGCCATTGTTTGGCAGCGGCTTGACTCCAATGGAGTTACAGATGATGTTATACACTTCTATGTTCTCTGTTGACAATTAGCACAAGTCAAAGAAAAGGCATACTGAATGACGTACGGAAGACCTCAAGTCGACTGTTGGGCTGATGAGGGAATGCAGGTCCCCTCGCGATGAAGATAGCTCGCATGAGCGGATGCTCATGGTCATATCCGTGGACACCCCGGGGGCGATAGACCTCCCCTGTCTCGAGCGCTTTCTCTGCGTCGAAGTCAGGCCGCTCAACGACAGCCCAACCCGTCTTGGGGATCACCCACAGGGGCGCAATGCGCTCGTTATTGGAAAAGTGATAGCGCTCGGGCATGGTGTCGCGACTGTAGATTTCAACTTTGTCAGCGTAGTCGGCCTTTGCCTTCTCCAGCTGCTCCTGAAGGATAGGCAGGTCCTCTGGTCGTTTGGGGCGCAGTCCCCGCGATGGCCATCCATCAAGATGCTCGACCAAACTGATATCGATCAAGTCCTCAAGTTGCACAAGTCGCTCATTTGAAGTTGTGGCCATGCCATGGTCAGACACGACGACAATGTTCACTATGTCGGTCAAGTTGCGGTCTCGAATTCCTTGAAAGAGACGAGCAAGCATGTCATCCGCCTTGGCAATAGTTGCCCGTATTTCCGTGCTATTAGGCCCATATCGATGGCCATCTGCATCTACATCTGGCACGTAAGCGGCGATAAACTGGGGGCGCTTATCCCCGTCGTAGGACTCGACTTCCTCTCCAGGGAGATCCAAGTATTCCAGCACTCGGTCGACTTTCCGCGGCAGAGTCTCGGACCCATTATAAACGTCGTAAAAAGTGGGATCGATATCATGAATATGCGCCTCTGAACCGGGCCACATATGGATAGCAGCATGGATGCCCTGTTTCTCTGCCGTAACCCACAGGGGCTCAGCGTTGTTCCACCATTTGGACTGAGTACTGACGGAGGATTCTGTGTGAAATTCCTCCTGGAATTCTGGGGCCCAGAATGAATTCCCCACGACGCCGTGACTTTCAGGGTAGAGTCCTGTTACTAGTGTATAATGATTCGGGAAAGTGACGCTGGGGAAACTCGGAAGCATGTACTTGGGGCTGACCCCTTCTGCGATGAAGTTGTTGAGCGTGGGTGTCAGTCCGCGATTGAGGAAATCGGCCCGGAAGCCATCGAGGGAAATCAAGATAGTTGTTGGAGCAAAAAGTGCAGTGCCGTTAGAAATTAGTGGTTTGGGACGGTGGGAAACGCGGAAGTTGCTGGAGGCTTTGTACGCTCCTAAAAGGAGAATGAGGAAAAGGACGGCGATGGCGGAGAACACGAGCAGCAATTTCCGAATTAAATCTCCTTTGGACTGAACAAACGAGTGTCAGTATTCGAATATATCTAAACCTGATGCGCCCGGCATACCTGCTTGTACTCGAACCCGTCCAGCAGTTCACCCTCGCCATCCGATGACGGTGTATTGAGGCCAGAACTTTCATCCCGATATCCTTCCTCCATCTCATGCATCAGTTCTCCCTCCTCATCGGGTTTCTCATTGCGCCTTCTATACGCAGCTTTCATCTCCCTCCTCCGCTGTCTCCGTTCCTTCTTCCCAATCTTAACACTGCTGCCACCGGGACTGAATATCCTTCGCAATCCTTGCGTCGGCCCTCTCTTTGTCAACAGCTTCTCCAACTCTTCTTCATCCTCCAACACCTTTCGATCATGTTCCGCTAGTTCGAGCGTTGTCCGGGAACCCTGCAAGAATTCATCATCCTCCGTGTCGGAGTCCTGCTCCGACGCTGACCTTAGGGACGAGACATCGTCATCGTAGTCACCCGGCGAGAGTAACGATGGACTCCGCGATTCTGGTCTCTGAGGCATGAGCGGCATTCCGTGAGATAGCCGCCAGAGAGCTGGGGCATCAGCGGGGAGGGCGAACCGGTTGATTGTTGTTCTAGGAGGAGCATAAGTTAATCGTTTAGGTAGTCAGTTGCTGTTTCGTAGCTTAGACTATGTTGCGGGCGACCGAGATGGTCCAGGCCCTCATTAGGTTAGCATCGGCTTTACGCCCCGCGACGGACATTATTATTGCGTCGAAGTTAAACCTGAACACACCCAACATCTGAACGATTATAGATGGCCACAGTTGTTCATGTCTTTCTTGAATCAAACTCCTTTGCTGATGACGGATGGCTCAATAGCGAATTATTGTCACGGCCAAAGTTATCCGCAGTATGTAGTTCTGCGGGGATACCTGGTGTGACCTCCGCCCTGGAGGCCCTTCTGATTCACATTGAAAAGTGCAAGGGTCTGCGATCTCAAAAGCTCGTGGAATACTATGATTATTAAACCGCGAGTTGATACGGTGATTGCCTAGTGGGGTTGACAACATAGGTCGCTATTCCTGTGGCTTCTTGAGAGCGTCACTTCAGAATTAAACGCCATAACAACAATGACCGTCACGACGTGACATATCGAGGTGTATTTATACGTTACATTGAAAGATACCAGCGGCTGAAGTACAACTACACGTCATTTCCGTGGTCGATTGATGTTCTGACCACTGTGAATGGGGTTGTTGAGGAGATCCCGTGGCAATGAATGTAGCGCCGGGATCACACACACGAAGTCTCAAGTCGACATAAGATATACAGTGGAAACAGATCGAGAGAACTGGTTGGAACGTTATACTGTCAGTGAACGAGAGTCGAAAAACAGGAGGAACTGGATAAAAACCAGTGGTGTTCCCAGTCAGTAAGGTGATGTGACCGTCCTTCCGCATGCAGAAAGAAGTGGCTTTCTTCGGCCGTTGGGTTGCATCAGTACCTGAACGGAGACTTGACATAATCCAGTTGATTGCGTGGACTAATTGCCTTGGAATTTAGAATTCTAATTAGAATCCTGGTCTAGTTGAAAGACCGCGAAGTTCCTGGGGGAGATCGGCACTGCTGACCGTGGTATTCCTGAGAGCTGCCCGGCTTCTCTTGCTCGCAGTCTTCGAGAAGACACCTTGAAATCGGCATATTCAGGTTCTTCGTGGATTAAAATTAACATCCCACCTCGCAGTAGAGGAATAATAGCATGTGCCACTGGATTTCCTGCGAAGAAACACCCGGCGCGATTATCGTCTCTGTTTCCTTTTAATGCGGGAGTTATGGGATCAAGCCGCTCATTCACAAGTTGTCTTGCTTGCGTACGGCGAACTCGGTTTCCATAGACGCTCCAGACTCTCGGGGTCCTGCGTATCACTGCTTTAGTACACATCGCTAGAAAATACTCTGCGACTCGACAGTCAGAATTACAACTGAATCCTGGCGTGAGGTCTCTGGCGACGGTAGCATTAGACTTGAACATTGCCAGTCGAAACCGTGGTTTTAGTCAATCTTGATATAGTATCTGACCGTTTGCAGCCACGACGATGCGAGCCGCCTGGCATGTGAGCATTGTCAATGACCAGAACCTCCGGCACGTGACTACATACTTACTGACTTCTATTTCTTCACGGAACATTCTTCGCCAATAATGACTGCATTTCAGCCACTCGTCTTGGTTGGCTGAATCCGGGACGATGGAGAGATCTAGCCACAGCGGGTTCAATCCATGGGACAGTCGGGGCTGCAGAAAGCTTATCTGAGAAGACGCAATCGATAGGTTGAAAGTGTATGGTATCCGGATGCAGTCGCCACTTGAGATCTATAAGTATCTAGTTGAGAATCCCGGGGGTCATCTTCCTTCCATCATCCCTCCTTGAACAGCTTTCTTTTGGAACTGGTGAGTACACGAAGCACTCTCGACAATATCATACAACATTTCATATACTAACAATCGCAATTAGCTACGCACATCTCCAAAGCGGAGTCTGAACACGTCCTGTCAGGGCTTGCCACTCGTTCCCCAGACTTCATATACATACAGTCTCGTTCATCACCACAAGGGAAAAAAAGACACCAAAATGTTCTTCCGTACTGCTTCTATCGCTGCTCTGGCCATTGCGGCCGTTCCAGCCCGAGCTGACTCCGTCGCGCCCATTGGACCTATTGTGACACCTTCTACTACCGCCGCTGTTACGTCTGCTGCTGCAACCACGGACGCGCCTGCTGCCGGTTCAACTGGAACTATAACGGATACTGTGATTGTCACCGACACTCACTGCCCTCGCTGCTCTCACACCACGAGCTACTCCAACGTGACCTTCTCTAGTATCCTCACTGGCTCTGGCCACAAGCCTTCTGCCACTGTTCCTTATGTCCTCGCAACCGGCTATGTTCGTCCCAACAACGCAACTAGACCTGGTACCGGTGGTATCAGTTCTGGATCCAAAAATGGAACTACCACCGGTGGCATCGGTGGTGGTTCTGGCTCCAAGAATGGAACTACCACTGGTGGTGGTGCTGGTGGCATCGGCGGTGGCTCTGGTTCTGGCTCTGGCAGTGGACCCAGCACCGGCTCAGGAAGCACTTCCTCTGGATCTTCCAGCTCTGGTTCTACCAGCTCTGGTGCTGGTGGTATCGGTGGCTCTGGCTCTCTCTCTGGAAGCTCTAGTTCTGGCTCCAGCTCCGGAGTCTCTCCCACTTCCAGCGCTGCCCTATCCAGTCCTGCCAACAAGCTGCTCTCTCCTGAGTTCGGTTACATGTCTGCCATCGCCCTATCTGCTGTCTGGGGCGCCTTCATGGTTCTGGCATAAATGCCATTTCTCTCATTTTCATATGACATTCTCGTTCTAATGCTAAATACATAATTTGAGGAAGGCAGGGGGGCAAAAAAAAAAGGGGGAAGACATGTAATTAGTGGAGGAGTTGGATTATTACTTACTACTATATATTGATACAATGGGTTAGTATATCCATGTTATTAATTTTAATATATAATGTTGGGGACTCTTGGTGTCTTTGTTTATTATGACCTGCTGTAGGGGTTTAGTATTACTATTTTAATCCGTAGCTGTCAACTAAGACACGTGATGTGTGTGTGATGTTTTTCTCCCGAAGAGTCCCATCCTATGGAGTTCCTGGATGAGTTCTTCTATGTCTTTGTCTTTGAAAGCTCTAACCATAGGGATGGATAGCCTGAGCTTGCTGGAGAATCCACTCTAGCCTGCCGAGTTTTCACTATGTATCGGTGTCCTCGTGTTGTCTATACGAGTTTACCTGATTCACGGGTGCCTGAAATAGGTACAGGATAGTACGGCCGAGACAAATGTTGATCTACGCACATTATCTGAGTTCCATGAACTACTTAGATTGACCCGTCTAGCACACCAAGCACATTAGGGCCTTATTGATGCAGTTACATGCCAATGATGAGAGATATATAGATTATGCATACATCCTAGAAGGACAAAATGAGTGAACATGAGTTCCTAGCCTCAACAAGTTCCGTACATTAATCGAGTCAATCAGCCGTCAACTTCATATCTAAAGAGCAAAACATCCAATGGCTAGTAGCGCTCAACACTACAAGGTCTGAATCCAGTTCCTCCACTGGCACGAGCAGCCTCCTGTGCCCCCGTCTATGCCCACCAAAGAATCGGAGTCACTGTCATTGGTGATATTGAATATCCCCGGAGCTGGATTGATCAACGTCCCTCCAAACCCGCGAAATTCCAGCTGAAGCTTTTTATCCGTTGGGATGATGCGTTCCCGATCGTCCATGCCATAGCAGTAGACCATCTTCTCCTTGGTGTTGCCTCCATGGCGATCCAAGGTGATGGTTACTGGGTAAGGAAAGGAACCGGGGCGCGTGAAATCGTCCGCAGAGGAACTGGTCACGTTTTGCGCATCGCCTGAGTCCGTCGCCCGCGACGAAGCGGCAGAAGCCTTGGTACTTGAATTTCCAATAAGTGTCATACTGGAGCGATCTGGCTGCGTCCAGATTTGAACCAGAAAACGCGTCTGTGACCACGTACATCGGACGTGGGCCTCAGATTTCGTCGATCCACCGTCCTCGTCATCAGGAACTTCTCCAGTGTCGCTGTCATTCAGAGGAGCGGTGGATTTCAGAAATATGGATCGATCAAAGTACGTATAGAAGCCGTAATGCTCACTTGGCAAACCGCGGTTGTATAAGCGGATGGGCTGAGATACAGGTAACGGATAAAGATTAGCTGCCGCTGCAGTCCCGTCACTAGCAATGTCAGGACCTGGAATAACTGAAGTAAGATTCGGAAAGGCGTTGTCATCCGCCCGTCGGGTGAGACGTGACGCTGAAACTTTAGCCGGTGACAAGATGGTGATGAAAAAAGGCGTCTCTTCTCCAGCATAAGGGACCGTATTGTTATCCGTGGTATTTCCCAGAAATATCTGATCCTTGATGCTAGGAGCTGCCGGCGAGGGATCGAAGAGATTCTCAGCAAAGAGATCTCTCGGTCGAAGCAGTCGTTTCCAGACTGAACGAACTGCTACGTTTGAGCCCGGAATGGACCTCTTCGCAGTCCGTGTAGATTTCGACGCAACCGTAGTCGAATTGCCGTAGGTGCCATTGTGGAACCTGATCTGAACTCTGAAATTCGGTTCGTCTGCGCTATACGGACTGTTCATCGCATGTTGCTCTTTGGGGAGCGCACAGCTCCACATTGTCGATGGATGGACGCACCCCGTATTCTCCACATGAGCTTCGGGGCCCGCAATGGTGGAGATACCCGTTGGCATCGGCGGATATCCCGTTAGATTAAGCCACTGAGACTGAACAGGAGTATCGTCACCCTTCCTCGTGAGCGTCGTGGCTAGTGCAATCGCGAGGACAACTATAAGGAGGAAGATGGCCCCAAGCCCGATGTACCACCTGCGTCTCACTCTTCCCTCACGGCCCGGTCTTCCAAAACAGCCTTTCTTGCTAAAGGGACCCCTACCGCGCCAGAGACCTCCGACTTTCCTACCAATAGCATCCTCCTTCTCCAGTCTCCTTCGTCGAGTTTCTGCTTCGTTCTGTGCAGTACTGGGGTGGCCCATGTCGGCTATCGTAACTGGAAGACCTGGACGAGGAGGCAACCCAACGGAGCGAGTATCCGAATTATATGCTGGCAGAGGTTGGCGCGGTTGTTCTATATCAGCCATCGGCAGCGATCCTCTGCTCACCATCGTCTCTTGAAATCCTGGAGATATTGGATCCGGGGACTCTGGTTGGGCAGGGCGCGCTGGTGGGAAGACCGCCCTGTAACGGGGGAAGGACCTCCCCGTCTCGAAATGTGAATATGGTGGAGGATTTGCTGCATCTGTATGGTCACTCTCCGCGCTTCGTGACTCAAAAGGCGCTTCTGAAGGTTGTGCTGGTGGTCTCGATCTCCCCGCAAATGACTCACGCCTAGATGCGACGGGGGACGTTTCAGATCTGACCCCACGAACTGGCGACTCAACGCTGCGAACTCGAGCCGAATTTTCGCTGGGTGAAGCAACAGATCCTTCCTCGATGATCGTTGATTCAGAGTCCGAGCGTTCACGGTTAGATCCTGTGTTGCCAGTGGTGAATGGGTTATTCGGATTAACCACAATATGGTCATGATCGCTATCTGCAGTAATTTCCGGGCTGTCCACGACCACTGCTCGGTCTCTGGGAGTAACCGAGCACACATGATTGACACATTCGAAATATGGTGTTCTGCTTAGCAGTTCACTTGCGCAAGCTTGGTAGTACTCAGCAGCGGAGCCCGCTATTCGACCGCCGGTGTCAAAGAAAGAATCCGTTGCAAAGCATTGGCTGAAGTCGGTAAACGGATCATTGCTTTCATCCTTTTCGGCTAAAGATCGTTCCCCAATGTTGGACCACGTCGTCACGGCGCTCTGTCTGGTGGTAGATGTCTTCGGTGTTTCTGGAGAAAAGCTGGTTTTCTCCCACCATTTCTCACTTGAATTTGTAGAAGTGACTGATGCTGCAGAGGCTGATGGCATAGAAGGCCGCTCCGTATCGGGAGTCCTCTTTCGAGTCATCATGGTGCTGGACCTGCTTAGAAGAGGAGAAAGTAGATACGTCCACCATCCTTGCGACTGGTGTCTGTTTGTATCCGTGTTGATACTCAAGCGATGGAGTATTGTGTCTCTAGCCAAGGATTGTCCACCGCTAGTAGGCCCCGGGCTTTCGTCCTCCTCAAACACCGTTCCGGATGAAAACGGTCGCTGTTTGCTCTGTGAAACTGTGGGATCCGAAGACGACACTAGAGAGTTCTCCTTGGTAAGCTTCTCAGTTCTATGTTGCTCTGGAATCGCAGGTACTGGAGGAATATCAATTTCTCTCCTGGAAGCGTGTAGCGTGTGGTCCGAGTAAATGCTGGATGTCGGGCGAGGGTGACGAGGTCCGGTGGTATCAGTTACCCAATCTGGATCCTCAGTAGCAGGTGTGACTATTATAGATGGTGTAATTGGCGTAGCCTGGCTCTGAGCGCTTTCCGGCTCTTTAGACAACAGTATGTTGACCCCGTCCTCCTTATTTCTTTCGGCATCATACGGAAACTGCATCCCAATGACGATCGGCCTATCCGATGGCGACAGACCATGGGGCCCTTGAACAGAATTTGTCTGCCCAGTGCCATTTTGGCTGGTCAATTGGTGCTGGAGTGGCTGTGGTTCAGAAGATCCACCTTCAAGCTCATGATATCCCGCATGAGGCACCCTCCGCAAAATGTGCTTTATCTTCTTCGCAGACCTTTGTTTCTCCCTAGTTTTCGATAGCAACTTCAAGTCATTAAGGTCCACGAAGGGCGCTGGAGGCTCCTCTTTTCGTTTGCTGGACTCTGTCCTTGAGAAATCTGTGATCAAGCTAAGACCTGTCGGTTTCTGCTTCTTAACAATGCCGTGAATACTCTGTCTTCGGTTCGATTTATATTGCTTTTCTGTGGAAGGCCTGCGTCGAACATGTTCGGCACTGGAAGGATCGAGATACATCCCCAGAGCCGTATCGGTTTGATTTCCCATGTCCTCTGCGACATTGTGCGAGGCTGCGATATGGCGTCGGACGTGAGATTCAATTGTTTTACTTTTTTCCATGTCCATGTCCCCCGAGGAACAGCTCAGGCTCGATACTTCCTCTGTTATCGGAGAGGAAAGAGGAAAGTTGGGGACTGCAGGAGGTCGGAGAGAAGACTGGTTAATCTGGACGTTGGAAGCCATTGAGCTGTCTGTAGGACCGGATTAATCAATGTCAGATGCTGGTGCTTGTTTGGAGGGGAGCGATGGACGTACCGGTGCACGAGTATTATGCTATCGAAGGAGAAGCAATGTTAGTGAAAGGAAAAGCAAGCTCTAAGATACAAAGAATATCATCATCTAGATATAGAAACAAGGATTAATTTGCTGCGTGGCAAAAAAGAGAGCAAGGCGAGTCTATAATGTTCAAGACGACTGAGAAGACATTGAATACCACAAAACAATACGATCAGACAAAGGAAATGCTTCGACAATATGACAATGGTTTTTGTGTGAGAAAGGCAGTTGAGTGAATGAAAAGCGTCAATAACCAGGCAGCTCGGATGAAAGAAAGGTGCAGAAGCATACAAGACGCACGCATGGAGGACCCTGCCATGTCGCGGGCCTGCCTAGATAATGACCACTCATTTCGATTCGCGACCCGTGATGGTCTGGCTTCCAATTAGTCGCTCCGTTCCTGGTAGATGAGGTCGTTGAATAGAGGCATGGGGCTCTTGATTGGAGACACTCTCCAGTCCCTCAGAATTGATGCCGTAACCTGTCCATTCGCATAACCTCACTTGGCGCCGAGGCATACAGCTTCTCCAATTAGAAGCCTGTTTGAAATAGTTTCAAGCCATCCTGTATATCCAGTGGACAGCAAGACTCTGCTGGTCTCTAAGCGCCGGGCCAGTGGTTGTTCTGTTGGGGCCAGGGACACGGGAGATTTCCTGGAGAGAAGAGTAACGGGTCGCCAATCAGACCATGTACATACGAAGTCACGGGCGACACTTGATACTAGCCAGCGCCTACACGAATAATTATAGATCAATCGCCACGAGCCACATCTCCACCAGATCCTAGTCTAGGTGTCTGCTCGTAAATAGAAACGACGTTATGAGAGAGCAGCAAAATGTTCTGAGCAGAGAAAATCCCGTAAGTCAGACTTGCTAAACGGAGATTCGTTCATATTGCTATTTCGTTTACCAAGCGAGCATACTTGGTCTCAGAATCAGAATGCTGAGAGACTTTCAACAACTGGAGGTGCAAAATGCACGCCGTCTACTACGGCACCGCTAGTTTTCATATACACGACAGAGCATGGTAATTCAGAAGGATATCAAAGGACACCAGATACACCCCAATCACGCTTTTGGTACATCAGTGAGAGCACTAAACTCCTCGACCAGCCCAGAAACCCCGGTAAGCCCAATGAAGATGAAAAATAAAAAATAAATGAGAAATAGATGGTGGACCGGTCCGAAGATCTTGCCCCCCCGGAACATGGCCCTCGCCCCCAATGCAGAGAAATATTCCACGAACTCGCAAAAGAACGCACATGAGACAATCCTGAACTAGCCCCAAGATGATGCTCGGATCGAATGGAGGCTAAGAATGCAATAGCAGGACTCCGAACAGGTATTATATCCTGATGCAGGAGTACACTAAAATGAGGCTGAGATGGCAGACGAAAAACAGGCAGTGGCCGCAGCGATTAGAGGAGACCTCTATAAAGTCAATGAGAGAATATCGTGCTATCTTCTCTCATCAGTATATTGTACCCCTTGCATAGGAGCCACGGATCCATTCATAAGCGGAGGTAATGTACGGGCTTGGTCTTGTGCCATGTTCGGACCACCGTAATTAGGGAACATATTGGGGCCCTGGACCTGCCCGTTCGTCTGAGGCGGGGCTCCATGAATCGAATGATGGTCGTACATAGACTGCTGCCGGGACTGGCCATTTGCTTGCTGTTGGCTAAGCTGAGTCCGAAGCTCGTCAACCTCTGTTCTGAGGACGCTGTTCTCGCGGCGGACTTGGTTCACTGTCTTCTCAAGTTGGCTAATGTAGTCAATCGCTATATACAGTCAGCTATCTGAAACCGTATTTCATCGTGTCATGACGTACCTCTCGTTAAGGTTTCCCATTTGCTAGATTTATTGTTCTGACTTTGTGGCAGGCGCATTCGTAGCATCTCGAAGCAATCCTTCATTTCACTACGACGCTTCCTCTCAGCCAATTTATGGGTGACGCGAAGCTCGGGCGTTCGACTGTACGGGGTATTGCTATTAGGCGACTCGGGATCCCCCATCAATTCTCGCACCTGCTTGTGCTGCAAAGTATGGTGGTGTACGTTCTGGGGCAGCTCTGTAGTATGTTAGCGATACATGCTCGAGTAGAGCCAGGAGTGTGACATACCCTGCTGCCCTCGAGGCAGACGCGAGTCGGTAGTCAATACACTACTGGCAAGGGATTCCGCAGTGCTACCCTTACGAGAAAACTGATTAGATGCCCTAGTTGATTTCTCCGTAGAGCTTGTACTCGAGCGCGCGACATCGGGATCTGGAAAAGCGTAAGCTAGACCCGCTGTAGGAGCTTCGGCATTGTAGATCTCTGAACGCGGGTTAGAAGAGATCGCAGGTGCAGTACGGCCAGCTGTGAAGCTGCGGTGCTCTCGGGGTCCTAGCGGAGAAAGTGGTTGCCCGCCGGAGTACCGGGGACCCCGATAGGCACCATTCTTGTCAGGTGGAATACCGCGCTCCCGTTGAAGACCGGATACAATGGATGATTGCGAAGCATTTGTACTGTGGTAAGGCGAAGCGGGGTTGATGGCTAAGGAGCTGATGCCCTGGTTCATCCGACTATCCACGCTACTCCGTCGTGAATCCGATATGTCTGCAATGCTGCCACGATGAGAAGGAGCCTCGAAGTTCTGATTGATGGAGGGTAACGTTGAGGTTTGCTGTGTTGAGTTGTAGCCCGGGGATGGGTGCGCGGCGCCGGAAGAAGGGGTGTTTGATTGCTCATTGGAAAATGGAGATCGGTCAGAGACGCCGGATAGACGGTTAGGCGAAGGTTGTGATGAGGTGAGGAATGACAATGAATGATAATTGTTCGTTCCATTCGTAGTATTAGAATATGTTGAAGACCCTGCGAAATTAGCCATCTGTGTCATAACTGATGATATAGCTGGTCACCTACTAGTACTCTGCGGCATCGACCAATTCCCAGAATCACGCTCCACTGTGTTCATTGAGGAGTTCCCCGGAGATCTCTCACACGCAGGCGGAGGACCCGTGTTCATACTCGCCGTAAGCGTGGAGATCGAAGGAAGGGTCTGTGAGGACGGGACAGGAGGGGTTTGAGGGCCCATTTTCGTGTCCTCCCACGGACGACGGCCCACTGAGGATTCCATTGATGATCAAGTTTTAGGGAGATATTGGGGAAGCTGTTCCAGAAATGCGCTGTAGAGAGTGCTACCCCAGAGTTCGCGCTATCTCATGTTTCCGGACCTGCAATAGTTGAAACGGACTCTTTCGCAATATCTTGCGCTCATCCACTGATTGCACTATCCCTGGCGCGACTATCTCAGACTGAATCCCAAGTCCAGGACGGTTCTTATATCCAGACGTCAAAAACAAGGCAAGGGCCAAGGTCCAAATGTTACCAAGAACTAGGTAGCGAAAGCCAAACCGGAACAGTGTCAGATCCGGAGGGCACTCGATTTGCCGGTACGCAGCAGGACTAGAGCCTGAGAATGCGATGAGGGCGGGGAATCTTGTCGACTGTATAACGCTCCCTGAAGACGGAAAAGATTAGGCGTGATAGTGTCCGAGGGTGCGGTCAAGGCAGCTCGCAGTGCAGGGCAAGGACCTAATCCTGCATGTCAGTATGCGATCTGCAGACGGCGGAAGGTCCAAAGACTTGAAGCGAGAGTCAAGACATTGTCCAACTTGATCTCCTGCGGGACAGATGATAGAGGGGGAAGTACCTATCCGCGATGATGGACGCGAGCCAGCTTCAGTACAGCCGGTCGCAGGAAGAATCGCAATTGAGAGAGCCCGGGCCCAGTAGTAGCGTCCGTTGGGAATGTGCACTGATAGACCTGAGTCGGGGCAGGACTGTCGAACAGAGGCAAGTCGCAGAGTGCAAGGCCAGGGGAGAACGTAGGATCTGGTGGTCTGAAGGGACGGGGTTGAGGAGCTGAGCGAAACGGACGGGCCAAGGGCGCGTGGGAGTCTAGCGGGAGCTACGATAGAATAACGTTCAGGCTAGGTGCGACAGCGGTGCCCCTAAGCAGAAGTCTGAAGCATGGCAGTAATTAATTAAAGTCCGACGAGAGAGAGATAGAAAGAAAAGAGGGAGTCAAAGCAGGAGTACGAGGGGGAATGGATAGTCGTGGACTACTTGGTGAGACCGGAGGCGGCGACCGCCCTCTCAGCAACAACAACTACTACTACTTCCCAAGGACGCACAGCACTCACTCCATACAATCCGCGTCCACAAGTCGTGTACAGTATTGTACAGTGGATATACCTGAGCCACAATTCCAGCTATCTAGTGACATCCAGGGCTTCGTTATAATTATCGGATGGGTGCTACATCTCTACTGTGAATACTGTTCTCTCTGTTCAGCCTCGTTGCCTATTATCATCTTTGCCCACCGATCCTCTCCTGCTCAGGGAGAAGAGATCCTCAGCACGGCTCAGAAGGGATCCCAGATGACGGGACCGCGGCCAAGCAACGGGTTGATGTGCACTACTGCGCGCAAATCCGCCCGGCCTCGTAAAACCACGAGGTCGTGTCTGGGGGTAACCTTGAGGCTTGAACTGACTTTTTTTGGGTCTCCCTGTCAGACTTCTGGGCTAATGCTGGTAAATAATTTAAATTTCTTTTTTCTTCCCTACGAACTCCGGCTGACAACTGGCAGTCTGGGATACTACTACGGACTAAGCAGACTAGAGTCTTTAGACGATAGTCATGGTCCCCGACAGCTGTTCTTTTTCTTGTCCAGCCCCAATGCGTGGCCAGCTGCTTTAAACAGTGGGCTACTCTGAGCACGCGATGATTATCTAGCGTTCTAATGGATCAGCAAGAGAGGGGCGCCGGCTGCCTGTGTCCGGACGGAAGACAGCTATCTGCACGGTGCAGCATGCAGAGAACACCGACCTGCCTTCACGGGGCAGTGTAGATAACCTGGTTAGGCAAGCGTGATGTCGATCTGGCGCTGAATTCCTAGCTTGATGTCTCTGAAAAGAAGAGGGAAGAAATCGTGCGCGAATGGCGGACGACCACAGGCGCGAAACTAGCCCATGCTCGTCCATATGGGGTCAGCATGGCTCGGCGGCGAAGTCGCCAGGATCCGGGAGAGCAACATGGACCTTCACATCAACATGGACTCCATGTGCGAAAGAGGGAAGTGGAGCTTCTCTAAATGTTAATCCGGCAGGGCTGCAAATGATATCGTCTCGTTCGTCTCTCTTCGCGCGGATACCAACCAGGTTCCTCGGACCCCGTGCTGAAGAATTTCGGCATTTGGAGGATCTTACCCAAACGACAACGTTGGGGCCGCGACGATCGATCCTAACTTAACCGCCTGGCCTCTCCCGGAACAGCGGTCTTGCCTCCGTCTTCAGATCGCAGCGTGTCACAGCCAGGCACCCTGGCCTTGGAGGCCTTTTTTACTCCCCCGGTCTGTGTCGGAACTTGGAAGCCGTGGCGAAACGGACGGCCCCAGGGCCGACAACACGCGGAGTGTCTAGCATGCAGGATCTGGATGTGACCTACTTCACGTGGCGCTTCTCAGAGATCATCTCCAAGGATCTTCGACCTCTGAGCATCCCTGTGCTCCTTGCTTCCAACAGCAAGTATCCTCCCTAGCCGGGAACAGGCGCATGGCGGGTTTGCATGGTAACTGTGTCATCCCTTCGCTGGGGACCATAGCCCACCAGGGTTACAATGTAAATTGTATTGTATTGCGTGTATTATTTACCGAATGAACGATTAGTTTTCTCCGGAAAATGTCAGTACTACTCAAGTTCTGACCCAGTTTGCTGCCACCATTTTTCCCGCGGAAGAGACAAGGGAGAACCTCGATCCTCGATGCGTGTCCGGTTGCGGATGTCAGTGAGTGAACCGGCCCACCATGAACCCCAAAATTGGGTGCAGCTACGGAGGATTGGACTGTGACTACATGTCAGCTCACCTCGTCAGTCATGTGATCCTCACCTCGCACGGACTAAAAAAGCGCCAAGCCTTGTAAGCCCACCTCACCTCGTTATAATAATCCCTCCCAGGTAAGGTCACATGACTAGCCACTGTGCCGTTCCCGGGGGTCATTCCTGTTAAGTATAGTTAAATGTCTTACCCGGAGCAATCCCCTTCGCTCCG
Source organism: Paecilomyces variotii (assembly GCF_004022145.1). Taxonomy (NCBI): domain Eukaryota; kingdom Fungi; phylum Ascomycota; class Eurotiomycetes; order Eurotiales; family Thermoascaceae; genus Paecilomyces; species Paecilomyces variotii. The sequence continues at coordinate 1,652,835 of NW_021167143.1, read as the reverse complement.
GGTAAGTATAATAGTTAAAAGGGGTTTTATTCCCGGTAAAGATCTCACCGGGCGGGTGTTAAAGCCCGGGAAGGATATTTGGGATTATAGGATACAAGCTCACCGACCAATATAAGCTGGGGACCCGGAGCGACCCCCTTCCTAGGTAAGACCTTTAACTATAGTCTCCCCCCGGAGAGGATAACTAGGGGACGAGGTGGGATTAGAATTTAACGAGGTGAGGTGGGCTCTAAAAGGGTCCGTGCGAGGTGAGAATCACATGACCGACGAGGTGAGGTGACCTGTGTCCTGGGATTGGACTTTTCCTGAGTCCTGAGTCCTGACACATGGTCTAGCGTGACGATCATCGCTCACTACTGGTTGTATAGTCGGATTTATTGGTCAACACATATTCCCAGTGCGGGCGGTCCATTTACGCTCAAACTACCCGCCAATTGAGGAAGAGCAACTCATACCGAAATTAAGCAAGGTCGTACAATACTCTGGAGTATACTCCGTTCTCCGGACTCTACGAGAACAGTGCCGTTTGACACCTGACCTATTAATGCTGATAGACGGAGACTATCTAACTACTACTCCATAGATAATGAGGAATGTGGGCACAGAGCAGATTTGCGACATATCACCCCAGTCACCCAGTGGTCCTTTGCCTGGCGCCACTGGATATGCCTGTCGAGGGCCCGAGCATGCATCAGTTTGGACAGATAGCAAAATCAACGCTACGGCTGGGATCAATAATACCCATGATAACTAGCGTAGAAGTGACAAAAGAGTCTCCAAATTATTCGTTATCAGTGTCCATTTATTCCCACAATAGTTATCATGAGTTCGTCGATTGAAAGCTACTTGGCAGGGCCTCGAATAAGTTATTGACGTCGCTTCATACAATGATACATAGACATAATCTACTCTAGACTATGGTAGATCTTGATCAGCCACGTATGATATCATGCCAATGGCAAAAACAACGTTTATCATCGACAATCTTAGACGGCATCTAACCCCACCGCCAGGATCAATAAAGTGGCCGTGCGTGCAGAGAGACCGTTTCTCCCAGCAACTATTGACGGGAATGATATTCGCATCTATTAGTTACGAAGTATCTACTCGAGCCAACTGGTAAATAATAATGATCGGTAACTTATTATTACGTGGTTGTCTTGTGGAGTTCCAGAGTCCGGACTTCGACCCGGCGCCGCGGCCGTTGCAGATCGTAGCGACAACACTAGGCCTTGACACCCATTCTCCGGTCGTGACGTGTAACCCTAGTATTGAGGAATTCCATGGATGATGCTGGCACCTCCCAGGCCAATTTGCCCGTGCACAGTTCGTGTTGTGCAACCTCCGAGAGCATGGACATGACAGCCGGCTGAGCGGAAATACTACTGGTCTACGAAGTAACTACGATTTATCTACGGAGTACACCGTAACTAGTTATCTAACTATGTACCTAGTTAGTTATCAAGTATATCAACTTGTCAGGCGCCGCAATAATAATAATAGTTACGTGTCAAAATGCTTATTCTTCACCCCCTGCTTCCGGCTTCAGCCAGATACTAATACTATCTATCCTTCCCAAGGAATTCTACGCCTGTGGGGATAACTGTCCCTTATCCTAGCACGACAGGCGTCCCTTTGGTCTTTCTGACTCGTTTCACGAGCACCACGCGATCAAACAAGGAGCAAAGTACTGCCACACGTCTTGGCAATCAAATGGCTGAAACCCACAGTTCCACAGACACAAAGAACGGAATAACATTTGTTTGGAAAAAAAAAAGCTATCAATCATGATTAAACTGGTCCTACCTTACGTTGTAGATATCTTCTGCGCGGAAGCGCATATAGTTACATAGAAGATGTCTAGGCATCATCGATTACATACATACATACATACTCGAGGCGGCTTCGAGCTGTACAGTACATACATACAAAGGGTCAAAACAAGCGACCTGTCACATCCGCTATCGCGCGCGTCATAGATCAACCCCACAGAGATCTCATACCTTTCCTTCTTTCCTCGGCATATTATTATTAGTATTATTAGATTATGTATGTACTTCTACTTAAGTTCTAACTTAACCGCTGTGGCTTGATCACGGAATTTTGGAAATCCCACCCAAAATAACTCCTTGCGGAGATTTGGGCAACTCACCCGTGCCCCCTCCTCCTGTCTAAATTGACCACCACATAAGTAAGTAACTACTGCACACTAAGGCAGAAAGAATAGATAGTACATACATAGGTACATACATACCCCGACCACATGGCATTTGCAGACTCTATACTACGTATAGGAAATCACATTTGACAACGAACTATTACAGTGGAGTCGAATCAATCAGAAAGTCATCGCATGAGAAAACAGCCTATCTAGGATCATGCCCCGTGGCACCTGATCTGATGCGGAACCGAGGGAAATCTCCGGCTTTTCGGTGGAATTCCTTCGTACTGTATTTGGGAGATATTAGTTAATTCACTCTATTAATACCGATCCAGCGCAAACCCGACGAGCAGATGAGTAACTCCTACGTACATAGTTTGTAGTAACTTACTCTAGTCATCCAAGCGCATGAAAAGAAGCCACCCAAGCAGACACTCAAAAACATGTGTTCGCTGAGCACCTACTCTACCTCGAGATCAGCTGCACTCTCGTATGCAAATCGATGATCAATAAAGAAAACCACGTTCAAGCCCAGCAGGGTTCGACCCAATCAAACTCATGGTAAGTACTTTCTGAGTTGTCCAGATCCCTGGGATTCCGCGTGGCTCCGGCTATAAATGAAAGGGGGGATTCATTATTTCCCCAGCCCGGGGTTGAGGGAGGGGTAGATATACCATAGAACTTTGAGCATGCCACATGGACAAGGGCAAGGGTTAACGCGGTTGAAGGCTGGGTTACACATAGACGGATAACTGCTGGTGGCGGTAATGTTAAGTCTCGATAAGTAAGTACCTAAGGCTAGTTTCAAATTCCTACCAAGGGGGAAAGAAGACCACAAACTAGAGAATATAGATATCTCATGTTCATTTTTATATTACTGCAACACTATAGATTGTGTTTAGTGCTTGCTTGCTACTTCAGTTCGTATTTATCCTGCCGCGATGGATGTGTTAGTCAGAGCTTACTGCGTTCGGTGTGCAGTGCCAATCGGATCTGGGTCTAGATGCGAACTTCGTACTTAATCCCTGCACACCGCGAGGCTGAACTTGCTAGGATCTAAGGGCATATCAGATTGCGGCTTGACGGTCCAACTGGGATCTATCATCTGTGTTTATAAAAGAGGACTTAAGAGTTGGATGATCCGTGCTATCTTCGGACCGATTAGATACGCAGAAGTATTCGGGAAGGACTAATGGGCTGCGAAACATTGAGGAAAGATTAAATTCGTGTAAACAGCATAAATACTCCGTATTGACAATCCGGCTACCAGACGCCGGTTCTATATATTCCCAAATCGTTATTCACAGATACTTTTTTCCTTTTTTTACGTCTTGAGTGGAGGTCCACTCCATCAGACCTTACTCATCGTCCTCTTCCTCATCGTCTTCCTCAAAGATAACACCAATCTCACCAGTAATGTCCCAGCGGTCACCCTTCGCCGCGGCACTGACGTACTTGACGAACCTGAGTGTACCGCTATCACGGAGGACGATGCTCATCCTGTTCCACCCGGCGGCCATGCTGAAGAGAATACCGTCATCATCATCGTCCCCAGCTCTGTAGATGGCCGGATCCAGCTTCCTCTTGGGCTTCAGGACTTGGTCGGCATTTTCCTCGCCCTCTGCATCCTCTTCTTCTTCATCGTCTTCTCCGGCCATGTAGATCTCATAACCACCCACAGCGGGACCATCCTCACTTGGTGCTTCTCCATCCTTGGACTCCTTGGACTCCTTGGAGCCGTTCTTTTTGGCCTCTCCATCCTGGTCCTCGTCCTCGTCCTCATCGTCCTCAGCATTCTCCTTCTCCCATCCAGGAGTCGGGGTGAGACCGAGGGTAAATTCCAGACGAGGGGCTTCACCATCATATCCGCTAGCTAGGGTATAGTCCTCCCCACGGCGGAAACGACGGGCAAGAAGATTGTAGCTAGTAAGCTGATCCAGACCGGTGACAAGCGATAGCCATTTGCGGAAGGCCTTAGATGGAAGGAGATCATTCAGCAGCTCTTGAATAGGGGACTTCTCGGCTTCTGTCGCCTCCCCTGGTTGCTGGAAAAGATATCGGTGCTTGTGTGGAGGACGAGCGACCTTCCACGGGGTAGTGGACTCGATCTCGGGGGAAGTTTTCGGCAGCGACTGCTTCTCCTGCTCTTCAATGTATGAGCGCACCCGCGCGGCGAACTTGTCAGAGAGGATGCGCTCCAGACTAAGAGACGACTCATTAGAGAATGTCTCGGAGAGTTCTTCAGCGATATCGGGAGTGAGATAGGACGGAGCGAGGTATTTGAGGAGGAAGTCAAGATCGGTCTCGGTAAGTTCTGTCTCATCTTCTTCCGCAACGGCCTGCTTTCCCTTTCCTTTCCCTTTCGAGGCTTCTTCAGCCGCCAGCGCATCCTCGTACGCGACCGGCTTGGCCTGAGGCAGGTCGTGAGAATCTCCTCGACCCTGCAGCTGCTGAAGACTGCTCCGCTCGGCCAGCTTTTCCTCGAGGCCCTCCTCGTATCCATCCTCGCCTTCCTGCGGGATGTGGAACCACCCACTGATGGCCATTCGCACTCTCTTCTCCCCTTTGTCTGCTCCCTCTGACGGGTGGTAGACTTCTTCGACATCATGGAAACTCTCACCCGGCTGGACAGTGAAGAAACTGAGTTGGTTGAAGGCCGGTGGGATTGAAAGGCTGTAATCTGGGCTGGGGATCTTGAGGTCCTCGCCATCTTCATCTTTAACATCCGTAGTGGGATATAGACGGAGCGCACCTCCCCACTCCGCACGCCAGGGCTTGTCGGGGTCCGTCAAGTACAGAATGTAGCTGACACGTCGGCTACCAATGACGTCGTCGTGGCAGAGCAGATGGCAGCCTTCAGTGTAGACGTTGATGGCCATGTCCGTTTTGCGACCGCTCAGCTTTCCTGATCCCGTCACCGACGAGAGATACTCGCGGAACTGCTGCGAGTAGAGAGAATCGCGCAGCTTCAGCAGCGACGGCAGCCGGGAGAGCGAGCCATCATCCAGGCCATCGAGGTTTGCCAGATCTCCCGACTGGAAGATCTTGTAAATATCCGTTTCCTTCTCCGTGAACGAGAGGTGCTCTTGGATTTCGTCGCGGACGCCGCGGAGCAGAGTCGGCTCGATCAGGGGACAGATGACACCATGCTTATACCTGGAAAATAGCAAAGAGTGTTAGACATCCAATGCAATACAATCCGTTCAATACGACAGCGATTGGACTTTCGATCACGTACGGTGCAGACTCCGCATAGCTCTTAGTGTACTTCTCCAATTCCGCTGGGTCGAACAGGCCATCGCGAAACCGCGCCTTCACTGTCTCGTTGGAGAGGGCCCGTTTCTTTTCCGGCTGGGTATTGGCATCCAGGGATTCTCTCGTCTCTGTCTTGCGCTTCATGACTGCTGGTGAGGTGGACGATTAACCAGCAGATACCTGACAGTGATCGGCCTTGGAAACTTTTTTCGGACGGACCGGGCGGTGAGGGATTCTGCAGTCGGGCGGGAAACTGTGACTCTTGACTGGTGGCGTGAGCTGGAAGATCAAGCTCTGGATTATGTGCAACTGCTAGTATGAACTACGAGAATACGGAGTGGCTATTTTTATACCTGACGACGGTCTCTCGCCGTCGTCATCCTCCATAACTTCTAAGTTCTGCCTGGAGACGGTCCCTGAGTTCTGCCCTGCCGATCCGATCTCCGCGTTTCGCCCTCGCAGTTCTGGAACTCCTCCTGACCTTGCATCCATCCAGATCTTCAGATCAAAAACACATGAAACAATCAGATACCATCGCGACAAGCTCATTGTGAGCGTGCTAACTATACGAGATGGAGCCATCACAGCAGAACCAGAGAAGTGATCGGCCAGGCACTCCACCCCGCCCGCCATACTCCCCCGTCACACCGGTTCTCGCGCATATCGCGCCTGTTCAAGGTTCAGCATCGATTGTTCCTCCTGATAATGCAATTTCGCCCACGAATACGAGGTTCAGTTTTAATCAGGATATCCCGCCTGGCTACGGGGGTGGCGCAGCCTCTTCATCCCGCCCACCTACGTTTGTGCCAGAGCCGGCGCCTGTGCCTATATCAGAGAGTGAGAACCCGGATGCTATTGCACTGCGGTCAGCTCTCACGGTCCTTCAACTGCAGAAACAGCAAAGTGTTCGAGACATCCGTGCGCTGGAACAGATAAAGAGAGCGGCTGGGGCGGATCCGGAAGGCTTCGCGAGAGAGCTCGCAGCTGGTAATCTAGTATCCAAGGGACCATCAGAGAGCATCATCAGTTTCACGGATGATGACGATGATGGTAATGAGACATCAGAAGCAGCAAAAGATCAAAGTGACAAGAAAAGATCCAACTTTGGAAAGATCCCTCCGCCACAAAATGTGGTCCGTATGCCTCCGATCAACTGGGCCAAGTACCAGATCGTCGGGGAACCACTCGACAAACTCCACGAAGAGCAGCAGCGCCGTCCATCTCCGGGAGAACCTAGACGAGAAGAGCCCGTACAAAGAGCTCCAGAGCATGTGCTGGCAGCCCCTTACAGACCTTTGGTCGATAAAATAGAAACACCTGCCAAAGTACGCGCTGGTAGCAAAGCAAAAAAGACATGAATGAGACTGGAGATTCACATTTCTTAACTCAAACTAATAGGAGGAATCATCTCGGTAAAATCATCTTGTGGCACAGCCAAATCATCGTTCGTCAGTCATCAGTCGTCGCTTCGTCCTACGAGGACGGTTGTCAAATCTCAAATCATGGACACAAGGGCTTCCAAGCTCCGGATCCTAAGTTCTAGAATCAACCTCATACCACATCTGCCAGTCCAGTCTTATTTCCTGTCCACATCGCATGTGGTTTATCCAAACATGACTCTCTGAAGCCTCTCGTGGGCCTTCACAACTTTCTCAAAGTCCGACGCATGTTCATCTCCTTTCCCGTCTGGCTGGGAGGGAGTCTCAACTCGAGAGCAGTCATTGTGCATATCACGAGGGATATGTCCAAGGGTCTTTGCCTTTTCAGTCACCTTTTTAGACACCTCGTGCGCCTTGATCCAGGCCTGTGCCTTGGGACAATCCGGCTTGGTTTTCTCAAGGATACACGCAATAGCGTCTCCCGAAAGCGCGGGCGTATTTCCTTCGTTTTCCAGCGGCGGTGTGCTAGGCGGGCCCTAGCTAAGTGTCATTACATGTTTTCTGTTTCAGTTGTTATCCTTTCAAGCTTCTTACCATGATTTTCAATGGGGGCGGACGATGCTTCTTCGATTCCGGAGTTTCATTGTACTCGAAGGGCTGGTCAAGCGCCTGTGCCTTTGCAAGTCTGTACTTGGCAAGGGAGAGTCGAGTATCGTCATGCGGGCTAGTGTCTCTTTTTCTGGTGACTGTAGCTATATCCCGGGGGAGAAGATCAACATTGCTAGCGTTACGCTTCATTCTAAGACTCCGTCAGCACCTATTCTCAGCATAGGCCATGAGGAGTTACCTGTGGCGACCACGATGAGGACGATCAGCGCGATCTTTTCTAGATTTCCTTCCTTTAAGAGTAGGGAGACTGAGTTGCGTCAGTGTTATGATATGAGTAGTAGCAGTTGTAGTTCTTTGAATGTATGATAGAGGACCACAAGGAAGTTGAGGGAGTTGTGTTCTTTCTGAAGATTCCTCCAAGATGCTGTCTGCTTGTATAAGCTTTAAGCTGGACTCACCTTGGGTCATTGAAGTCAATAGGAGGTAAAAGGGCCATGGTTCTACCAAGGCCGTGAATACTCTCAACGGTGAATGGGCAACTTAGAACAAACTGCCAAAAGGAGCGACTTGTGAACTCAGACTGGTGTTGTCCTGATTACTGTGAAGATAAAGAGCGCGACGCGTTCTTCTAGTGTTGAACGCGTTAGATATGTGTGTTCAACAGAAGTGAAAGAGAGAGAGAGAGAGATCTGTGTCTGGAGGTTGTTGGGGAGATAGTTTAGAAGAAGATAACAGTGACCTAATAGCTCTAAAGTCTAGTCAACAATCAATTACATTCACTGCTACCTGTTGTTGTTTGCGTATGATGGCGGTGGGCTCCCATGAATGGGTTGCGTTTATAGTCATAGATACTAGCCTTGTTATTCTTCTTTCTCTCTTGCCCCCCTAACAGGATGGCAATAGCCTTTACTCACCTGCAACTGCCTAGCACACATCCACTGTATAATGGAGCCTTCCATAATGTCAGACTGGCTGCCAGCGATGCCCTGGGAAGCATATTCGGTCTGCGATGCCATCCCTGTGTTCTCTGTTACAAGTACTGGACTTTCCAGAGATTCTCTAGAATGGCAACTTTTGACTCAAGAATCTCTTTTTGATAGCAAAGCATGTCTGTACTTTTTGGCTCTATTCAAAGCACGCAGTAGAGTGCTAATTCACTATATCTAACAGTTCCGTCACCGTAACAACTCTATACCCTCTCTGTCCCAACTCCTCCAAGACCTTTCTCAACATAGGCGCCGTCCAAGCCCTCCTATCATGGCAGACAATAACACTCCCCGGACGAACCATACTCAAGATATGCGCAGCATTCAGTCTCCAAAACTGCACCTGAGGATCATGCGGGTACACGTCTCCTAATACAAGACGAAATCCCAACGTCTTCAAAAGCTCTCGCATCCTCGTACTGAAAAACCCCGAACCCGGACGGAAGTACTTCTGCGGTCTCTGGAGAATACCGGCAGTCTCATAAATACCCTGAATCATACCCTGGACAGTACGGATCTGGTCTTCTAGCACCTCGTCTCTCAGGTTCCGCGATGGCTCATCATACATAGCATGATTACCAAGCTCGTTCCCATGGCGGACGAGATCAATAAGCGATTCTTCTCGACCCGCGATCTGACACCCGATCACGAAGAAGGTTGCTTTCGCATGATGAGTTTTGAGAATCTGTAGAATCTCATCTGTATATTCAGATGGCGCGTCGTCAATAGTCAGCGCCACGACCTTTTCGGATGTCGGGACGCGCCATAGGACATCCGGCCAGCGACGCTGGAAATGGCTGATTAGGAGACCGGGTGGTTTGTAGATGAGATATAGAGGGGGGATGGCGAGGAGAAAGATGGGGAAGAGAATTTCGAGCATCGAAGTCAGTCTCTAGAAATCAGCAGCCCAAGAGAATCTATGGTAGAGTAATTAGATGTCGTCTGGTACATGCGATGCCAGACCAATCATCACGGCTTTCTCTTCCTGCGAGGAGGCGCGGTAGCTAGTCTAGTCTAACCGGATTAGGATGGGTTGTTGTCGTGAGGTGCTCCAAGATCCAGAGATCCCTCTATCAGTTAACTACCTAATAATATTAAACTGTGGAGTAGTCCGCAGAATCGAGACTCTGGTGGCAATCTACTTGGACTGAGAAAAGGCGGGTAGGAAAGTACTTAGCATCCGATGACGTTAAAGATCGAAGGCAGACTTTCACCGTCCATTGTGGGCTACCGAGGTGTATATTTCGCGGAGTACCCGAGAGCATGGGATTCCCCCAGCTTTTCCCCAGAATCATTTGAAATCCACCCAGGAGTCTGGTTAGTAACAAGATACCGGCGCTGGATCATCGGGTTCAGGTGTTGCAATCAGACTCATTCTGGTGGCGAGTTAGTTCTACTAGTTTCCTGTTATCTGGGAGTGCCGGTTATAACTTGAAGGCAGCAATATTTTCAGATGGCGATGAGAGCCCCTACGTCCAAAAGAAGGCGTTGATTCTAACGGATCCTTCATTGCTGAAGGTGGCATATCTTGTCAGCGACTCTCAAGAGCGTATCTCAGTTGGCTTCTTTTGGACTGGAGTTTAGCCAACTGTGACATTGAACTAATTACTATTCTAGGTTGACAGTAGTTCAGAGTATCCGGATCCTGTGCTGTCATAATTGGCAATGATCTGAGGGCGCCAAACATGTGAGAGGCGGGGTTTGACCAGCACATGGTTCTCGAACGATAAACTATTAAATTAACTAGCCATTTCTTCCGCCACTGTTGTTGTAGTAGAAACCTCGATAGTATCAGCGATCATTGTCGTTTCCTGCTACAATGGCTGTTCCTATGCGCAACCCGAAGGACTCTATGACATCCACCTGGCGCAGGTGGGATCATAGCAAATGGGGTCCCTGGCACTGGCTGATCGAAGTCCTCAATGTCCACCACGTCGAGCTGGACAAGAAAATCCCGGTGCATCAAAAGACTGAAAAGGTCCCTTACGCCCCCGAAGCCCAGTTTCATATCTGGGTTCTTCTTCATGCCGCTCTCCCGGTAGTTCTGCAGCAGGCCTACATCAGTTACACTCACCAGAACCTACCTCCATGGGCTGTCTGGCTCCTCTATCACTTCTCGTTAACGGCAAACGCGGTCCATGAGATACATGTTCTTCGACGTGTGGCCCATACATATGGGTTTTTTGACGGAGACAAGCATGAGCGCGATGGGGTTCCGGATGTCGGCGTCTGGAGAACCAGTCGCTCTTTGCTCTCCGTCATCTTCTTTCGTCCACTAATAATGGTCTATTTCGGATACAATGTCAACCAGGAGCCCTCATCGATCAACTGGTTGTCGCTTCCTTTCAAGATCGGCATCTATGCCATCGTGCTGGACTTTTGGTTCTACTGGTATCATCGTGTGATGCATGCCACCGAGACCCTCTGGAAATTCCATCGCACGCACCACTTGACAAAACATCCAAACCCTCTCCTGACGAGCTACGCCGACCACGAGCAAGAGTTCTTCGACATCGTTGGAATCCCCATGATGACATTCGCGACTTTAAAGCTCCTAGGGATGTCCTTTAGCTTTTACGACTGGTGGTTTGCCTGCGAGTATGTCGTCTTTACGGAGGTCCTAGGACACAGCGGCCTGCGGATGGAAGCCACGGCTGTCAACCCGCTCAATTTCCTTTTGAGAATGCTCGATCTCGAATTGGTCATCGAAGACCACGATCTGCATCATCGCCAAGGGTGGAAGAAGAGTCACAACTACGGCAAGCAGACCCGAGTCTGGGATCGTCTCTTCGGCACCACTCGACCGAGAGTGGAGGGCTACAAGGACAACATCGACTATGTCAACACGGCAAAGATCCCACTATTTTGATGAAATTAACTCTTTTGAATCAGCTTGAAACCCATTCTTGGATGTAAGTCGAGATGCTGAGACTGCTTGATAATCAGATATCGGCACAGCTTCCGCATCGGTTCCCGAATGACTATACCCACAAGTTTCTTATCGATACCAGTCTTTTTTTTTTTTTTTTTTTTGTCAACAAACCTCCAAGGACACGCATATAGAGCATGAAAGGGGATGAATGATGACATTAATGCAATGAAAGCCTTCGCTATATGTGCTATCAATACCACAACGACTAATCTATTCTATTTACTCAATGATATATCTGATACTCTTTCTTTGACTATCCTTCATGAGAAATGCAGTGCATTATAATACCATAGTAGCTGAAGACTTCAATCAAGAGACCGTAAATACGGGTGTTGCAATGCCTCTGAAGCTGTTGGTCTTTTTGTATGATCGACCACTAGTAAGTATTCAATAAAGTCCAGTAACTCCGGCGATACCACAGGCCCTGGCAGCCTCTCGAGCTCTTGGCGCAAAGAGCCTACCTTTATGAAAGGAGTCTCCGCACCTGTGTCCGGATGGCTAAACGTCGTCGACTCTAAATATTCCGCAATGAAGAATTCTTCCTCGTAATCGGGCTTATTAACAGGGGGCCCAAACGGTCCAACAAGACGTCGAATCTTTGCAATGCACCATGCCTCAGTAAGATTTTCGACAATCTTATCTTTAGCGCCGAAAATAGGTCTCTGGGCCAGCCAATGTACCAACTTCGCAATTAGTATAGATTTCTACAGAGAAGAGTTTAACCAACCCACAGTAATACCAAAGGACCACACGTCAGAGGAATGAAAGCATCCTAAACCTCGCCAAACCTCTGGTGCACGAGTAGGAAGGCTCTGAAGGCGGATCTTGTTGTAACCCTGTGACAACACTGACCTAGTCAGCAAAATCTACAGATTCTGGAAGAGAGTACTTACTATTTCCTAAATCTCCTACCTTCACTATTGGAGAAGCGCCCCTAATGTTGGAAAGAAAAATGTTGTTGGGATTGATATCTTCTCACTTAGCATTCGCCGATAACAGGGGGGTTGCACATATGAGACACACCTGTATGAACTGCATTAAACTGAGAAAGAAGAGCAAGGGCAGAAAGTACTGCTTTGCTTATAATCTTTGGAAGATCAGAGTTACTCCGGAACTCAAAGGAAGGCACTGTTCTTAAGTCATGATCCATCCATTCAAACACCAAGCATAAAGAGTTAATGGCCGAGTCGGCTTTCTCTGCTCTTAGTTCTTTGCTGTCTGAGCTTATAACATCGCATAACTCTCGGATGTACTTGCATGATGTAATGGCAGGTATTCGGTAGTTATCTCGCTCTCGTTTCAAGCAAATCTTCTCCGGACCCAATTCAGTTTTTACGACCGCGCTTTGTATAAATTAGTATCTTTTTCAAAGTAGAGAGAGAAAGATAGAAGACATACGATGTCGACTTGACGCCTAGATCGGGTAGCACCCGCGCCTTGAAGACAGTAGGAACCTTCAAAACATCCACAAGCCGATATGTCTTGTATTTCCCCTTGATGATCTGGCCAATATTCAGTGCCATCAGAAATGACAATTGTCGTCAAGAGTGAGGAGAACTGCTTCACAGCACGACGAATCTCTTATTGACTGAGAGTGCAGATAAATGATTAGACGGATCCTCAGGTTAGTTGATGTTGGTCTGCTTGTCTCTCTAACAGTTGTCAAGCAGGAGACCCGGCTGTCTTAACCGTATTTGGAATGCGGAACACGCTACCTACCTAGGTACCTAGGTAAATGCATGTCGCTAACAATAGTTCTCGCTCCTTTCAAAAATTGCTACCAGCTTCCTTCTTGTGAATTTCTCCATCATCTCTCAGCTCCCGGAAACTTACTAAATATGTATAGTTGTTCAAGATCTAGTTGTAGACATGGTGTTGGCACTATGGCCATCCGGATTTATATTCACTGGATTTAATAGCGGCAGGAAAAACCTCTTCTGTATCGGTTTATCTCTACTTATATCTCCGGCGGGAAATCTCAAATAATACCACCTAATGCGTGTGGGGAACAATGTTCACGAAATGAGGAACAAGAATCTAGCTTATAAACTTCAAAGGCCTTTCTGGAAGATCTGAATCTGAAACCTTCTAGCTGTCCAAACCCGGGCAATTCTCGCTCGTCTGGGACGTGATACTATCATATGGCGACGGGTCTGTCCAGATGATATCATAGCTAGACGAAATCAGCGTCTCGTTTGAATTGATTATAATTCGCTCCACTTTCGAGCCTTCTTACCGATCATCCGGATAGGTCGGGGCATTGTCATCCCCAAGCTTATCAACAATGTCAGTCAACTCACCGTGCTCCCAGCAGATGAGGATATTGCCAGAACCAGTGTAGTTGTCGACTGCTTTCTTGACGCATTTTGGATCATCACGATCGCAGCTCGTGTCGACCGTCAAGCCGAGATCTTGAGCCAGGGGCTCGACCGTCTCGAAGGGACGGTCTCTCTTTCCATCTATACCAGACAACGGTTAGAATGGATGCGTTATGTTGACGAGGATGGTTCTTATTACCAGATTTTGGCGTCTGCGCCAGGATGTATCCGATGTTATAGGACGAACTGGCTCCGAAGACAGATCGAAGACATTGGGCACGCTGTTCTCCTTGAGTGCTTAGTCCGGTAGATCCATTTGATGGCTTCTCGCCATGACGGATCAGATAAACGGTCGCAGCAGCAGAGGCAGATGATACCCACAGGGCAAGCAAAGGAAGAGAATATGAGAACTTCATGTTAGTGATTATATTCTAGATGCAGGATTGAATGATCTCCTAATGAGGAAACCAGCAAAGATGAGTATCTGAAATAGTAGGACGACGATGTCTTTATGACAATCTGAACTAAGCTCTGATGACTGCAACCTAGAAGTATCCGCAGGAAGAGTTAGATGAAAACTGATCAGATTTTCTAGTCCAATGACCGATGAGATTCACGGAACCTAAATCCTCAGCTATATCTCCTCGAAGCGGTGGTTCTATGGTCTGGTTGGTGTTCTGGCCCAGTTCTGCCACGGCCCGCGATACTAGCTAGCTACCAGCGTAAACTATCCATCGTAGATCATTTTCGCCGGGTTGCACTGCAGACGGAGGAAGGAATTGGGGGCGTAAAAGGCAGTCATCATTGGATGTGATTTAGCTTTGTATAATAATACTGTGTCGCATCCTGGATCTTTGTCTAAAACCCAAGGCACCGGCCAGTTGTTCAGATGAAGAACGGAATCGACCAGTCAGGAAAGGCGGAACGACCATGTGTTTTTAGGGTTGAGAAACTGTCGATCGCAGCTTCACCCTGATCTAGCGAGGAACTGTTCCTGAATAATGTCCTTAGTCTATTGTTATTGCGGAGATTAGGGCTGCTGGGATTAATTATCAGATTTGATTAAGGTCTTTCCTTCCCTGCATATCATGACGGGCATTAAGTATCCCAGACGGTTGCAAGTTGCAGTATTCCTCGAACATCATCAGCAGATTGCGGAATCGAACCGCCACGTCTCAATCTGCGAACCATCATACCGACTTAAGATGAAAATGTGTCTATGGATTTATGAGAGATGCAATCCCACTACGTGCGTCTCACTATCTGATTTCTGTTATTAATTAACTAAAATCTCCTCGGGATCGACAAGCACCACGTGATTCCCCTATCCCCTCCATCTCGACAACAACGGGGATCTTTAAACGACCCAGGGGTTAACATCAATGCAGACACAAATGGGATACTGGCTATTTTTAGCAATGCCGCTTCCTGCCGAAGATCTGTCAGAATTGGGATCATACTCCGATCCTGCTCCATCGATCGCATCACATCGCAAAATTAAATAGACACCGAGGACACGCTTAAATATAGATGTTCGCCTCTTCTAAAGAATGAGGATGGCTGGAGCCAGCGTTGTCCATCGCGAGCAGTATCGTCCAGCCGATAACTATAACCTCGATAACAAGAGAGCAACATGAGGTTATATGCTCTTCTTGCGGACATCGCCGTCCTCATCTCCCTGCTTGCCATCCCACTCAATGCCGGGTTGGCTCTCCTCCCTCGCAATGATACGGCAAACGATATCATCACAGCAATTGAGGATGCAGTAGACTGCACGGCATGTGAAGTAAGCTGAACCTAGTAACTAACTGCAGTTAACTGGTGCTGACCATAATATAGTCCCTCCTCGTCCTCCTCCAAGGCCTTGCGCACCTAGGCAACGATGCTTTTGTTGGCGCGATCACCGATGTCTGTGTCGGTCTGCAGGTACTTTATTATGCTGCTTCAGGAGAGAGAATGGGAGCTGACTTCTTCTAGTTAGAAGATTCTGACGTCTGCTCTGGTGCAATCTCCCGTGAAGGTCCCATCCTGGCACATGATCTGCGCTCTTTGACAGTCGGCACAAAGACAGCACAATTGTTCTGCAGCACCGTATTCGGACTATGCGATTATCCTGAAGTTACCGAGTACCAGGTGCCCTTCCCAGTCGAAAACAGTACAGTCGTTCGACCATCTGTGAGCGGCGAGACTCCTCTTCAGATCGTCCAGATCAGTGATATTCACGTTGATCGGTTCTACGAGACCGGGGCCAACTGGAACTGCACCAAGAATATTTGCTGCCGTTCGTATACAGCGGCAGATGCTCCCGGAAACACATCTTATCCGGCAGGGCCATATGGCAACCATGAATGTGACTCGCCCCCCAGCCTCGAGGAAAGTCTGTACAACGCGATCACGGACATAGTTCCTGATGCCGCATTCACACTATTCACCGGAGACGTAGTCGAAGGTGCAGTATGGATGACAACCGAGACAGAAGTGACCAACGATCTCAACAATGCTTATAGCAAGATGCAGTCCATGTTGCGGAATCAGTCGGTGTATGGAGCGGTTGGTAACCACGATTCCAATCCCGTGAACAGTTTCCCTCCCTCTGCGGTGAGCACGACAATGAGCAGTCAATGGGTATATGATACTTTGTCAAACCTCTGGAGCACCTGGATTGGCTCGACAGATGCTGCAAGAGCGGACACGAACTCGGGAGCGTACTCGGTGCGGTATCCAAATGGCAACCTGCGAATCATCTCCATCAACACGAATATGTACTATAAGGAGAATTTTTGGCTATACGAAGCTACCATGGAGAGAGATCCTAGTGGTCAGCTAGCTTGGTTGGTTGGTGAGCTTCAGGCAGCTGAGGATGCAGGCGAGCGCGTGTATATCATCGGCCACATGCCTATGGGGTCTGGCGACGCTCTCCATGACGGGTCCAACTATTTCAATCAAATTGTGAACCGGTACCAAGCTACCATTGCTGCGCAATTCTACGGTATGGACGCTCTGATTTATCTATCTCGAAAACGATTGCAGCTGACACGACGTCAGGCCACACTCACAAGGACGAATTCGAGATTGCGTATAGCAACTATTCCTCTCGAATAGCCGACAATGCAGTCGCCATGTCTTACGTCGCTCCAGCGCTGACGCCAACCAGCGGCAACCCTGCCTTTCGGGTCTTCACCGTCGATCCTGTGACCTTTGGCATCCTCGACATGATAACATATATCACCAACATGTCTACCAGCACCTATCAGACAGATGGCCCCGTATGGGAGAAGTATTATTCAGTCAAAGAGGCCTACGGACCGCTGGTGACGCCGCCGTTGACCGACCCCTCCGCAGAATTAACTCCCGCCTTCTGGCATAATGTGACGGAAGTGCTTGCTAGCAATTCAAGCACTTTCGACGAGTACTGGGCTCGGAAGTGGAGAGGGTACGACGTGGATAGCTGCACTGGCTCCTGTGTTACGGATGAGATTTGCCAGCTACGTGCGGCAGAAGCACGGTACAACTGCATCACTGTCACTCCAGGTGTCAGCTTCAAGCGTGATCTGCACCAGCATAGCTTGACTGAGGATGGCCATGATCACTGTGAGGGAAGCTTGGCAAAGCGCATCTTCCAGAAGCTCGCGCGCACAGAGGGCGCGATGGAGAAGATCAGGCAGAGAGCATAACATTTCCTTCCTTTGCAGTCAGCCAATCCAGGACCTTCTCCATCGACAATTGGAGCTAACTAAATTTATTGCATATATTTATTATATCATAATCGCCAGTGCACGAGCGTTAATACCACGAGTCAATTGAGAGCGGAGGTTTTTCGGAGTTAGTCCGTTTAATCGTGCAATTCTTCGCTTCCAGTCTCGAATTGGGTATTCTAATATGGCCTGGTGCTTGATATCACGGCCGCATACTCACAATTCCAAAGGTTCCTTTACTTCTTACTCGTAGGCTTGGCATCGCCAGATGTTTAACCGTCACTCGATCGAATATGGATCTCATAGAATAGCTCACTTCAGTGTGACAAGATCGCATACCGCACCGGCATTACTGAATCAGAGAGAACCATACTCAGACAACTCATCCAGAGCTTACCTTGCGGTCGTCTGTCTGTTGTGCAAAGCAGACTCTCGATCCCACCACCCCGCGAGTTCGAGCGACTGCTTGGGAACAGCTGCAGCGAGCAACACGTGGTCCCACACCAGACGAGCAACAACCAACATTCTCCTCGAGAATCAGGCACTCGTTCGCTCACTATGCAGACAACTCTGCCAATAATCATCTTCCGCAAATATGTGCTGGCCGCCTCTCTATCACTTACCAGTTGCCAGCTGGTAGCGTGGTTTCATAGATCGAATGTGGTGGAGACCACAGAGCACCTTGATTTCACGCACATAATGTCCGCTTCCAGACGCATAATTCTTAGGACTTCCTCTCTACTGATATGCTTTTCTTTAGGCTATATTTATATTTTTGACATTATTTCCCGATGATAATATACTACATTGTTTGACCCAGCTTGGCAGAAATCACCAATGCTGCTCAAGGACCAACAGTACTTGCCGGTGAGCACAGCACCACCGGACGACTCAATATGGCAAGGAATCAACCAGGGAACATTCCGTCAAAATATAGCCTCTCTGGAGAAATCCTTTAAGACCAGACCTGGTCCAAAGGAAACTGTCCCACGAGATGGCTGGGAGAAGCGACGAGCGGAGCTGTCCTCGCAGGACTACATTATACCCTTCAACACGGAGCAGCAATTGGCGGAAGACTTTGCATTTCTAGTTGCCGCGGAGCCTGAGTCCAAAGCAACTTCTGCAGTTTGCATAGAAGAGCAGTCGGAGCCTGAAGGATTAGTCGTGCGTCTAGCGGCCGATGAACCAGTGACGACAAGGGTACGGAAAGCACTCAAGGATATTCTAGGGTTACTTGTTGATCGCGCTAAGAAACGTTTGTCCCTTAATCCCCAAACCCCTGACAATATACATTGTAGAGTTATCCTAACAGTGCGATCTTTTCTCAAGGAATATCGCGAAATGAGTGCACAGAGAGGGTATTTGATATCGTCATCAGACTCAATCGCGATCGAATCCATGCGCGTCTGCACTCGAGCCGTTGGGAGAGGAGCGCATCGTACGCTTCAAAAATCGGCAATGGACATCCTACACCTCTCTATAAAGCACTAAATCAAATAGTTCTGAGACTTCGGAGTTCCCATTGCTGTTGTTCCAACAGCACGGGTCCAGTGTGCGATATCTTGAATACGTTATCTGACACATACCGTTCCGTAGAGGATATCCCCGAGAGGGGTAGAGAGATACAGGCCCTCAAGGCAGTTTGTCGAGAAAGCAACGAGGCCTTTCAATGGTGGGCCAGATCTATTTCGACGTCTCAATACCCCGATAGAGACAAGCGGTGCTGTTTCAGCAAAGCTGCCATCCAGCAGATAGGGAAAATCGGACGATACTGGAGTCTCTCGGCCAATCTGACCTCAGCAGCTAGGAAGTATGCAGACTTATTTTCCAACCTCAGATACGACATCCTGACTCCTTACCAATCCACTATGTTTCAATCCCACTCTGGACAATTGACTCACTTCTGCCATGTCCATGCCGAAGTGCAGATGGTCGCGTTTTACGAGAGTGAAGAAAACGGCGTCCGTATACGACCACGAGTCATCGGTGCCAGCAAAGCAGCATGTTACTTATGCAACTCATTCATCTACTCGCATGGATCATTCTTCCTTTCCCAAACACAGGGACACCTGCACGGCCAATGGACCGTACCCGATTTAGCTCAGTATCCTCCCACAGGCCGGATGCGACTGCGAGCAGCTCTTTCAGAAGTCAATGATCGCATCGGAAGGGAGGCCATGGCTCAATCAGCCGATCATCTTCCCTCTCTCGATTTGCTCGATCTTCGCGAACGAATTTTATCTGGAATCACACCCTCAGATACAAATACAAATACAAATACAAGCACGAGATCCGTCTCCAGCAACAGACTCACCAGCACCGGACATACCTCTGCCGCTACCAGAGCCAGAACACCATCAACCCTTCCATCCTCCATATCGTCTCTATCCCTCCCTCCACCAGCACACCCGGTCTCTCCAGAATCAGTATCCGACGGATCCACATCGACCCAATTCCTGAATAGCAAACATATCTCCGACGGCCATGACCTCGACGAAGACACGATCCTCCACGTAATGGCAAATCATATCTGGATGAATTTCGAAATGGAAGGGCCTAAACGCGGCCGATTTGCGGTCCGACCGACCCCGCCGCCTGACGGGGCCCCAATCGATTTCACGGCTCGAGTGGAGGATATCGCAGACGGGTCGCAGATTCACATCGCAAAGAGATCGGGTAGTAAGGTTGTGAATCTGGAGTTGGTCTACGGACAGGGTCGGCCGGTGTTTGTGTCGTTGAGATGGTATTAATCTATATACCTTAGGTACTTACCTGAGAGAACAAGATCGAATCGGATGTTGCATCATGTATATGTTATGTTATGTTTACTATATGTTTAGTTAGTGTAAGAAATAATGAGTATTTATCAGTATATACCTAATCTATTCTTCTTTCGAAACAACGCCCTACTACCTAGGTAGTTAACAGTCGTAGAGGAATACCATACACACTTCAAGAGTTAACTTAAGTATGGACCGTACTCAACCAATCAAAGCACCGCACTAGTTAACTAACTTACCCCGTTCCCGCAGTAACTAACTCACCAACCAACCACGTGACCTCCCGATAAGTTTTGATCGAGATAAGGAATTTTCCCAGACCGGGGAAGGAAGAAAAGAGAGGGACAAAAAACCCCCCCCCCCCCCCCCCCCCCCCCCGGCCCATTTCGTGGAACGGAAATTCGCTTTGAATAGATCTCTCTTTATGTGATAATAATACCACTGCTTCGGTATCTCACGAAAACAAAAACAAAGAAAAACAATGACCCAAGGAGCCCTCAAGAAGTCCAAGCCCGGTGCGGCGACGGCGTCGAAGCGGTATGTCGTGTCCTATCTATTGAGTTCATGTCATGTCATGTCATGTCATGTCGGATAATCATGGCGGAACACTCGATCTCTCCATCTTTTGAAAGAAGATTTAGTCAGGCTAACGAACAATTCAGACCTAACGCCCTCGGTCCTAAGAAAGGCCAACGTTCCATCGCGCCCAAGAAAGCATCGTTGGTAAAGCAGCGAAAAATCACCAAGGTGCGTCATATCGACCCCCATCTCTCTTTTTCCTGGTTCTATTCAAGGGTACATGTCGAGTCGCAGTCGGATCGGATCTAACGTGATTTCATCATGTAGAAACTCACCTCCGGTCTGATCAACAAGACGGAGCGGAACTTGGCTGAGCGGGCGGGACATTTGGAACTTCTTGCGGGTGGAAAGAAAGATAAAAAGGAAAAGGGAAAGGATAAGAATGGGGCTCAAAGGAAGTGAGGGTTGAAAGTTCAAGGAGCGTATATTTGGAAATTTGAGATATGGAGTTCTTGCTTGATGTCCTTGGCTCTGTTGGGTGTCGATCACAGCCTCGACTCATATCATCCGGTACAGGGAGAAGTGTCGTGATGTTCCTTTACAGGCTGTTCCTTGTTACTCCCGACTTAATGCGGACACGGATGCTCTCTGCCCATGCGAACGGGAAGCCATGGCTACTGGAACCAAGCCGAAACAGGGGTTCGGGTACGACGTGGCTGGCCGCAGTGTTTATGGCCGGACGAGACCAGTCCCAGTCCTGTCCTGTCGTAAACGCCTTGGACACGAAAAGGAATGAGAGGTGCATGGGACGCCCGCGTCAGAGACTGATCTCGTTCGGCGCTGCCTTTTTATGATACCACCTGGATAAAACTGGTTATAATAGACGATCATGCATATTCCAAAAGTTGTATATGTCAGTGATGAGGTATGTACAAATTAAATGACAATATCTGAGGTCCAATAGATGGGAGATTATCTATAATGAAGAAATAATAAGATGTAGCACAAACCACCCGAAGTAGAAGAAGAAGCAGTCTAGGGGCCCATCTAAAACATGTGCACAAGATTCATCAATCATTATCGCCCCCGCGTCTATACGCCGTCTGATCCAATTGCAATGAGGGTATCCAGAAATGCATCAATCCGCCGATAAGAAATAGTTGCACCCAAGCTTCTAGAATTTCGCGACACGGCTTGGAACGCCGCCTTGTTCGATGAGATCACGGCCTCTCTCCATCCATTCATTGAAGCCGTTGTCCGTTGCATCCGCGGGGAAGTCATCCCAGACCGGATTCGCATCAGCGTAGGTGGACCATACTCCCTTGGGAACATCTGCAGCAGACCAGGATGGCAGTTTGGCGAGCACGCTGGTGTAATAAACGTAGAGAATCCTGCATAGGAGTTGCACGCGGTCGACATAGTGTTGTTTACTGGGGTCTGGGTCGACACCGCCGTCACCCAAGAGCTTCCACCAGGAAACGCGCCAGCGGAGGGTGAGGAGGATGTGACCGAGTTCGTCAAGGAAGCGCAGATGTGCTTCATGCGAGATGCGCTTCCATTTGATGTTGTAGAAGTCGCGTTCTAGCTTTCGGAAACCCTCAACCTCAAGCATGCGGCAGAAGATACGTGACAACTGTGCCGCCAATAAGATCTCTTTTTGGTCTTCCGGATCGTTGACGTCCATGAGACGTTCCTGTCCATTTTCATCAACCGGAACGAAGCTGTATGCAGCTCGACTTGGCATGTTGTTCCACTGTGACAACAGAGACTGGATGACAGAAACAATCAGTAAGCGTGACTCGTGGCCCTTCAAAGAATGTCAAGACTTACAAAGATGTTATTCATGGGATCGCAGTCTCGAACACAAGCAAGCCAATTCTTTGACTTGTCTTTGGACTCGATGATTCGACGGTCTATGAATTCCAGGAAGGTGGAGCTAGCGTTGCCGTTGTACTCAGTTAGTCCCTTGAGAAACTTGTAGGTCTCGCCCAAATCCAGAACGTATAGAGTGCCCCAGGCTTGGGTCGCGCGGATGTTGAATCGACCCCTGCGTTCACTGAGGAGCGAAAGGAGGTCGTTCAAGTTGAAGGCGGAAGGGATTTCCATTCGCATCCTGCCAGTCCCGCTCAACGTAGGGTGATTAATGGCTCGTTGGGCTGCGATACATTAGCGCTGTATCCTAACAAAGGAAGACGATTATCTTACAGATGTAGTTGCACGTTCCGTATTCCACGATGCTGGCAAAGCACGCGCGTGCGCAGGGTTGCTCGTGTAGCGTAGGACGGCATGCATCACACGGCGCGCCTCCATCACACTAGATTCGAGTCAGTTTCAAGAGTATCATAGAAGTCGTGGTGTTTGAAAGGAACATACCTTGCGCTTATTCAGACGACACTGAACACAAGTATCCTTGTTCTTCCGGCGCATTCCCGCGTTGGCTCTTCCCACGGTACTCAGGGGACCCTTCCGACGAGCTCCGCGCGGAGGAGAGACGAAATCGGCCGAGGAAATCGACCCTCCTTGACCATCCTCTTGCACGATTTGCAGTGGTTTCGGCTGCTGAGAAATGTCGATGGAAGCAGCATTGCGCTGCTTCCTCTTCCTTGCCGTCGTGACCGGTTGTAGAGAAAGCGAGGTGTGACGTGCCAACCCTCGGTGTGCGAGCGAGGACGCGCTTCGAGCCTTTGCAGGAATCGAGGCGGATGCTGACTGCTGCATCCCTTGACCGACAGCGAATCCACCTGCATTGGGAATGATATGCGAGAGATTCGACGTGCTGCTGCCTGGGGACACATCGCTCCATTCCATAAAACGAGTATCTTCCTCACTGAGCTGGCGGTTGGCGAACGCCGATATATCATCATGAGTTGCAGAGTAAGAACCATCAAAGGCACTGGAGACGTCTTCCGGGCCCGAAAGAGGGCTGTCAGAATGCTCCAGAGATTCCTTCTTCATTACCTGATAGTCATCGTAGAGGCCCAGATTCTGGGGCACCACCGAGAAAGTAGAGGTCATATTGGCCGGGATCTGCACGTCAAGCTCATCGAACCATTCCAGGTCGAGAGGCTGGGCTGGTGCGGGCAAGTCCACGGCCTGCCCATCTCCATCTCCGCGTTGGGGATCCGACACAGCGGCATCAGATAGTTCTGTAACGGGTGCTGGTGCAGCATTGAGTGAATCAGGCCATGATTCGTTCATCAACTGGAACGTGGGCGACGTGTGCTGGAAGGGCGTTACTTGCCCTGAGGACAGCTGGTGGAAGCCTTGATCCAGCGGCTTGTGACTGCCATCGAGGATCACGGAATTGGTCGCTACTACTCTGGGCCCTTTCTCGTACGAATAGAACATGGGCGCGTCCATTGGCATTGCTGCCATGAGAGCCTCTGGGATCTGGAACTGTGTCCATTGTTCTTCGCGGGGCAGGTTGTCGTCGGTCGACGATGGAAGGGTGTCTGGGGTGATGGTGCCATCGAGGAAGCCAAACTTGTTCTGCGACTTCCCGGGATTGCTGTAGAGAACGAGGCTCGTCAGCGTCTGCTCTTATCGCGATGGGTCAGATGGAAAGGCGGACCTGTAATCAAGGTTGGGGAAATCATGGGAGCCCTCCTGCTGATCGCGAGCCAGCGCGCCGTGCAGGGAGCTGAACTCCCCGATGTCTGCCTGGGAGGACTCCTGACTGGTGTCCCATTCGGGGGACTGATCGAATCCTGGTCTATCCCACGATGCGATCGAGAAAGCACCGTCTGACTGCCAGTTCTCGAGGAAATTGGGCTCGAAGCCCGGGGGAGGTTCAGCGCTCCCACACTCCATACCAGCTGAGCGAGACACGGGCGTGGGCAGCGACGCTGCAGTCCAATCCGGTACCCCGCAGCGAATTCCTTTCGAGATATTCGAACTATGTTCTTGCAGCCCGACGAGAGAGACGGGGACGATCGAAGAATGGATGAAACCAGGTGAGAACGCGGGGATCTTGGGGATCGTGAGTCGATACGAGCTGCGGCTGGTGACTAGTTCCCCGCCAACGAGTTTTGCGGTCTAATGATCCCTCTCCCTTTTTTTGCGCACGGAGGACCTTTGCGGACTGGACAAGACACCGTTCAGGCAACTAGACGCTTCTCAAAGTCTCGAATCCACAAGAGCTGGAGGGGAATTGCTCATCGGTCGAGGGTGAAGTCCATTACTAGTATACAGTCGAGTGGAGGACAGGATGCGATGGGGGAACCGTCTGGGGTAATAATAGTAATAATATGCAATAAGTAGTAATACTGCAACCGACCACGCTGACAGGAAGTCTCCGAGAGAAAAAGGCGACACAACGCAACGATTATTTAGAAAACCGTCGTCAGGATGTGTTCCTAGCTTAAGGAAACTGAACGAACGGCTTGGGCCGTCTACCAAAAATTCTTTTTTTCTCACTTGTTGGGTCGAGAACGCGTGCTACTTACGATTTGACTCACAGACGCACTCCAGACTGACAGATCGATCAGGGGCTTGGAGAACTGTGAGATCTGTGCTTGTGCGCCCCGTTCGGACCCGCTTAATTAATGGATTCCACGAGAAATCGTTCACTATGATGGGAATTAGTTCGTTTCCTCGACTCTATCCTTTGGAACGGACTCGAGTGTCTCACTGGCACCAGTGCTTTTTTTGTGCTTTTTGTGTTTTTTTTCCACTCTGCCCTAGGGCTACGGAGGAGAGGCAGCCGTCCGTCGGGAGCAATCCGATATTCATACTGTACATAGATATTATTATAATTAAAACAGCCCGTTGAGACCCGCTGTTGTCAGCAATAATAGTGATGCTAACTTAACTAGAGTATTTTATGCTAGCCACCTGATGAGAATAAATAATGATAATATTATATTAATAAGACTGTGCAGAAGACTCCTGTCCAATGTTATCACCCCGGATTGACGGAATAATCAATCATCTCAAAGAGAAGAATTCGGCGAGAACACCAGGACGGCTTCACCGCATGCTCCTTTTGGGACTGCGGTGTTGCGGGTGCTTTCAGTACCATACACACGTGGTTCCCCAGTTATCACCCAGGACTACCAATGCTATTGGCTCCTGCTGCCGATTCCAGCGATACCGGTAACAGTGTGACCTGTCTTGTCACGCCCGGTGAAAGCTGACCTGCCGCCTCTCCATCTGGATGTCCCAAAACGGTAATCCAAGAACTGACGTCGCGCAGCCTCAATCAGCCAGGAGCTCCTTTCTCCCGGCCTTTACTCGGCTATTCGACTGGGAATTTCGGTGGCCATGGAGGTTCCCCAGTTTCCCCAGGTCGCTATATAACAACCCCGGGGGGAGGCGAGTTCCCCCTGCAGAGAATCTGACTGTGAGCTTTCCTCCAGTTCCGGTCTTCTGCTGAGAGCTCCCCTCCGCCCACCCCTGGTTCATCATGCATATATTGGTACGTCTGCTTGTCACTTGCTGTGTCTCTCTCACTGGCCGGTCGGAGCCCGTCTCACCTCACCTCACCGGCCGTGGCTTCTTGTCTATGAGACTGCTGCAGCGCAAACGATTCCTTTCATCATGCTTCGCGCCTCCCCATATACTTCCTAAGGACAAGTTGAACTGACCTGTGTATATTGTCTTCTTATTATCAACAGGTGGTCAACGATGATGGACCGCCCTCGAGGCGTCTCTCGCCCTATATCCGACCGTTTGTCGACGCTCTCCAGGATGCAGGCCATCTAGTGTCCGTCGCCATTCCCGCCGCATCACGCTCATGGATCGGCAAAGCACACATTATCGGGGCCTCGTTGACCGCGTCCTACGTACCCCCGGATGCTTTTCGAGACGACGGATCGTGGGACTCGACAGGGACCGGGACTGGATCAGCGGAAGACCAGGCATGGGCCGTCATCAGCAACGGCACTCCCGCCAGCTGCACTCAGCTGGGACTCTACAATCTCTTTCCTGACAGGGATCCTATCGATCTCGTCATCTCCGGCCCCAACCACGGACGCAACGCATCTACCATCTACAACCTCTCTTCGGGAACCGTGGGCGGAGCCCTCGAGGCGGCCACGTGTGGGAAGCGCGGTATTGCCTTGTCGTTCGGCAGTAAGGAAGAGCAGGACGTGGAAGTCATCCGTGCGGCATCCCGGCTGTCGGTGCGGCTGATCGAGCATCTATATCGGCACTGGGACGATCGGGTCGAACTATACAACCTCAACATCCCGATGCGGTCGGACGTCGAAAGCCGTCCGGTGCGATACACGCGCGCCTTACCGAATTACTGGACCAAAGGAAGTCTGTACGCGGAGCTTGTTGCTGACTCGGAAGGGTCCGGCTTGAATGGAGGACCGATCAACCAATCAGCAAAGACCGATGCAGTCCAGCCTCCGACGACCAATGGCGGCAACGACGGAGATCATATCAATGGAATCAATGGCATCAACGGCGTGGATCGAATCGATGGTCTTAACGGTGTGAACGGAGTACACAAGACCAACGGAGTCAGCCGCGTGAAGGAACGCCACTTCCAATGGTCGGCGGAACTATCAGACATAGTTCGCAGTCTCAAGGAGAGTCCAGAAGGAACAGATGCCCATACCGTCCTGAACGGCTATACAAGGTATATATATACATCTATTCCATTCATTCCATTTCCCAACAGGGAACTTTTTCCAACGGGAACTTCCACGCTTTTACCAAAACCAAACTCTAACCAAAATCAACAGTGTAACCCCCCTCCGCGCTAATTTCTTCCACCCGCCCGGTTTCAGCGGTGAATTGCACCTCGATATTTGAAATAACATACTCAACGCGATACGAGATACCCCCCCAACGGATGAGAAAAAAGAATTCTGATTTTGTCAATTGTGACGCAAATGCAATTTCTGCTGGATCAATCAATCAATCAATGGTCATGGTTCAATGCCAATTCTTTTTGTGATGATGAACGACTATGATATATGGTATATATCTATATCTACCTAAATAGACGAGCGAATGTTAGGCCAGGCTAGGCTATCTATTTGTAGGTGGAATCTAATCAAGTTAGAGAGGTTGTGGGATAATGGTCTTCTTGGCGCTGTTCTATGGTAGAGTACCAGTATATTTTCCCGATTATGGATATCATGGAATATTAGGGTGATGTCATTGATTCTAGTATCTGGTTCTGGGACCATGAGATTGTCCAGACGAGCTAAGGTAAGGGTAAGATAAGGTAGTAGTAGTATTGCTACTGCGTAAAAGAGAAAAGAAACAATACAGCGTGATAAGGTATATCATTCACAATAACATAGGAATAATCAATCACGGAATATCATAGCCCTTTCCACCGCAACTGAATCTGTCAAGGGTAAATCAAACGCCCCAACTTCGCTCAACGGTCATGACTTGCGGACGTTATCCTGGAAAAAAAAAAGAAAAGAAAAGGAACAAGAACATAAGGGAATATCTCTTAAAGCGCCCTGGCAGCTTCACCTGCTCCGCTTTCCACAGTCGATGTCTTCTCTGCTCTCATTTTACCCTTGTTAATTCCGCCTTCGCCAACGCCCATCCGCCGCGCCACATAGCGCTGAGCCACGACACCAATCGCTAGAGAAAGAGACTCTTCGACCCATTCAGAAACCCATTCACGGGGGTCGACACCACCGCTCTCGATGATTTCTGCGATAGAGTCTGGTACGACGGTGTGGGGGATCTCAGCGTCGACGGAATCGGCGTTCGCAGCAGCCGGTGCTGGCGCATCGAGCCAGTCGATCCACTTCTGTGGGATGGCCTGAGAGAGCGTGTGAAATGCGATCCCGTGGATTGGGTCGTGAAGGTAGAGCGCAAAGAATACTTCCTCGTTCTCCTTGTCATCCTCAACTTCAACAGCGCCCTTTGGAGTGGCCTTCTCTGTGGTTGGACCGGCTTGGAACAGATCCTTCGGTGTGGTTTGGTTGATTGCTTGGATGGCCAGGAAGATGTCGCTGCTCCGGACTGGGTTCGACTCGCTCAGAACTTCGGTCGCGTGCTTCGCAGCTTCTTCGACACCCCCACGGGAGGAGAAATACTCGGAGGCGTAGGCTTCAGCGCTGGCACGCGCAAGCTTTGTTCCCTCAACAGCTCCCTTGACCGCAGAAATGGTGCGTGGGTTCCCAGGGGTAACGGTCCGCCACCAAGGACCATCGTGCCATCCTGCAGCTGACGACAGGTATCCTGAGTCTGCTCCTCCGCGCTTGGGGCCTGACTCCTGGCCCCGCTGGACAACTAGAAGGTCACCACCTTCCACCTGAGACATGACCCGCGCGAACACAGCATGGACAATAGGGTCGATCTCTGGGTAGCCGGAGAGGTCATGCGTGATGTGGACTTGGAGACGCTCGTGTGAGGAGATCGGAGGCGCAAGAGTATGAAGTAGATTGGTAAAGGTAGGAATGGCAAGAGTCCGTAGCTCTCCGCCTAGGCAAATCATTAGAACAAGCACGAAGCTGGCTATGGAGAGAGA
The DNA here is from genome assembly GCF_004022145.1 of Paecilomyces variotii. Taxonomy (NCBI): domain Eukaryota; kingdom Fungi; phylum Ascomycota; class Eurotiomycetes; order Eurotiales; family Thermoascaceae; genus Paecilomyces; species Paecilomyces variotii. Next base: position 1,623,752 of record NW_021167143.1, on the reverse strand, counting down.
AAATTACCTAGTTCCCTGAGAGATCCGACATTTCCTCGTAGCTGTTCTGCCCATTTCTGAGCTTCCTCGTTTTTCTGGATCTCTTTTACGGCAGCTTCAGCCTGTTTCACTGCTGCGCTGGCCGTTGAAAAGATGCTTCCCCACCAACCGCCTCCTTGGCTCTGAGGAGTTTCCTCAGCGCGTTGGGGCGCCGGTTCACTTGGAGCCTCTCGCGATGTGCGCCCCGTCTCCGTTGACTTGCGAGGCGCGGCTGCATCTTCGCTGGTCCGGCCAGCAGGAGGGGTCGCGGCTGAGGTCAGTTTGGGTGACGGTCGGTGCGGGAGCTCTGATGAGAGTCGAGGAGTAGCCGCTCGACTAGCAGGGCGTTGGGAAACGAGGTCATTCAGCTCAGCCAAGGGATCCTGCTCTGGTGGTGCAGCTGCTTTCGTCGTTGTCGCCGCCTTGGGCTCTGTCTTTAGGTCCTCAGTGTCGACACCCAGGTCGTCAAATTGAGCGAGAAGCTCATCGCTTGTGGGTTTGGCGTTTTTAGGGGGCATCGTTGTGTATATCCTTCTGCTGGAAGATGAAGGATGTTCAAGTACCGTTGTCTCTATATTGCGCTTGATGGATTGTTTTATGTAGAACCGACAGACGGGAAGCTACTCTAGAGTGTTACAAGTAAGTGGCCCTTGCGAATCCCCTGACTTGCGTAGCCGGTGGAGCAGCTCATGACCGGTGCCAAGAATCCCCAGATTGGAGGGAAGTACAGTACGTACCGGTGGTTTGAGTAAACAATAATGGTAACTAAGTTACTGTCTGTATACACCGAGTGTACTTGGTCTACCAACGAATCGCACTATTTATTCTCCTTGGAAATTATTATGCGTAATTTTTGAGGGAGCGTACCTTGCCTAGTAAGTACCTAATATCTAGATTGTAATTTTAGCAGGGGGATAATTCTTATGTCTTCATCACACTTAACTAAGTACCGTGGTCCGTAGCTAATCATGTTTCGATAGTTTCAAGAAGAAGTCACCGCTCATCCAAACATTTCTGCTTAGTATAGCTGATATCTCGTTTGAGTGGATAATGCCTGGTTGTTTCTGATGCTGGAAATAAGAATGTCCAGTGAGATGGCTAGAAAAGACCCTACCGTCATATTAGGTCAATTTCCTTGGATACAGCAGCTGTACAGTATTGCACCACTTATAGTTATGTGATGAAAAATAGCCCAGTAGGTATGGAACCGGCTTACGATGCTAGAGCTGATGCTTGCTCTTGTATCAGAACGTCTATCTCTCTCCGCTCTTGGATTACATACTGCTCTCCTCGAACCCCGCTATTGGCGGCGCTCCGATGTGGGGTCAGCAGTGTCCACGAGTTAATCAATCCAACAAGACACATGTAGTGGAAGCAATTCGTTGCTGAGAATATATTTCGCAGGTGAGTTCCCTTCTAGCCCAAATATTACTTTCGCAAATAGACTGAGCGAGATTTCAGTTGCAGTCATTCGCATTAGTTATACCCTAAGTCAAAGGTACAGTACTACCCATGGAAAGAACTCGGAGACTGCTCACAAAGCAAAGTAAGTAAGTATCTTCAAGCTAAATAAAGACAAGAAATCACCCCAGAACGATTCGATACCCACTCGCGTTGGCTTCAACTACTACAAAATGCGTCTCCCATACGCCCCCAATCCGCCCCCAACAAGCACCCCCGAGGAAGCAGACATCCTCGCACGAGTCCAAGCCCGACGGGGCGAGAACGGACTCCTCCCACTCGACTTGGCCCTTTTACACTCCTTCCCCGTCGCTGATGGATGGAATGCCTTCCTTGGTGCCATCCGGACTCGAACCACGCTCGCTGCAGACATCCGCGAAATCGCCATCTGCCGCGTTGCCGTGATCAATTCCGCATGGTTCGAATGGGACCACCACGCGCCCTTACTGCGCGAAGCTGGGATGGATGAAGAGGGAATGCGTGTCGTCGGTCATGCGCAAGCATCTGGGTCTGAGGGAGTGTTGAACCGAAAGCAGAATGCGGTTCTTCAATATGCAGATGCTATGACGAAGAGTGTCAAGGTTCCTGATGAGATATTTCAGGAATTAAAAGATAACTTTAGCGAGAAGGAGGTTGTCGAGATCACAGCGACGGTTGCGGCGTATAATTGCGTGAGTCGGTTCTTGGTCGCGCTGGATGTGGGAGAGAGGAACCGATGATGATGGTGCTGTTGTTGCTGTATTGTCGACTCGTAGAATACATGAGTATTCTGTCATGATACTGTGAGAATGGCATTCTATAACTGAGAAGACAACAATGCTAAGAACCATTACGTTCCTGGAAAGCAGAAGACTACCTATGCTTCTTTATGACCGCCCTGCCATACTTTTTGTACTCGTAATATGGAACCTGGGACAGCGATCGACGTGACAAGGAAGACGTTTCTTGAAGTCCTATTTCTGGGTTATATCTACCATCCGCGATATTGTCAGAACGCAATGCCTATGCTTCCAGTATCTCAGACTTTTCTTCCCGTTATTCGATTGGGTGCCTCACCCTATCTCGTTGCCAGGCGGCCCTCTGTCTACATTGTGTGTTCGCTATACTTCTGTTCCTGTACCCTGATGACAAACAAGACTAGCGGCCAAAAGTATCACAGGTCCTGCAGGGATTAGACCCTGGCAGCTGCTATAAGCATGCAACCATTAGTTATGTGATAGATTACTTTTTGCTAAAGCGGTCGGTAAAATCCAATTCGGCATCATCCACCCTAGACACAGAACCCATAGTCATTATTAGCAAACGCCTGTCGGTACTCGATCATGGCCGAGAGAGGGTGAATATATTTACAAGAAGGGTGATGCATATTACATAGTCTTCTCCTAGTTGATGCCAAGCGCGACTGTATTCCATGTCATATCAGTGAGTATGAGCACAGAGAACGGAGAGAGGCTGGAAGATTCGAGGCAAAATGATGAAAGACTGACAGTATTCTTCATGTACGATTGTTGGTAATGATTATATTGACCGGAGCGCGAGAAAAGTACCCAGTTCATACAGACGGAGTAGTTATTATGAAGGGCCGCCTGATGACTTCCCAGGCGCTTAGCTGAGGCACTACTTAAGTAGCAGGGGTAGCAACACCAAAAATATCAGCTCAGAAATCCGCACAAATGACTGCGCATTGATACGGCGATTCGCGACAAATAGTTAGAGACTTTATCCATTCTAGGCCTATGCGATTGGATGCTGGCAGGATAGTTTCGTAATCTCCCAGGTCGGGCGTGGTATCATGGGCTAAGTAGCGAAAAAAGACTAGACGGGAGCAGCCGTACCAGTAGATAGTGATAGTGATCGTGATCGTGATCGTGATACTAGACAGAGGAACAGTCAAGTATATCCACTATCATCCGTCCCTGCTGGATCATCATATAATACGGCGTCTTTTTATTAGATATGCTCGAGTACTGTACATAGTCTGCTGGACTTGAAACGCACAGTTCTTTGGAGTATGCTGTGTTTGTAGCTGGTTTCAGCTTTTACCCTGGTCGTCTGCTGTTTCATTCTTTGAGAGTAGAACGGTAGAACAGGGTCATGAAGATGTCCAAAATGACATGTATGCGGGACTGGACGAGGTAGGATCTTGATGACATGCATCTAATGGCCTTTGCTGGTTGTGTGTCTGCATGTAATATGGCTACTGTAAATGATGTGGCTTGGCTTACTGGTACTTATCGTGAGGCCTTAGTTACGGAGTACTTAGACTAAGTATGTAAGCGCCTTCTGGTTTTTTTCAGCTTCGCTTCCCCCAGCCCTTTCTGCCAGATTTTTCTGCATGAAATCACATCCAGACATTTGGCTGCATGGGTCTCTTGTCTATCACCATCGTAGAATTGTATTTTTTGCTCTTCTTGACGGTGATTCTCTGTCGCGACAGCATCGAGTCGACCCCTTTCGTTGTTGTCATTGCCAAGAAGTCGTGGAACGGCGCTGACTTTGGCAGCTCTGATTGGCGGGCCAGCGGTGGCTGCTGGCGGGCCCGTCTTTTTCCGGGCAGCGAAAGGGCAAGACTCAAAGAGGCGCCCAAGCAGATTTGCCCTCCGCCGGCGTTCGCGGCCGCTGATCCTGATCTAGTCTACTCCCGTTCCAAGACACACCCAGACACTCTACGACTCGCCCTTCTCTACCTACTCTACTCTACTACTCAAATCAATCCCTCTACTTCTTCCTCCTGCAGCAGTCTTCTTCTCTCTCTTGTGACCACGTCGATTCGTACGGCTCTGGAGTCTGTAGTCTCTGCAATACTCTCTATCTCTTCCATTCCCTCCTTTTTTATCGCGTTCTTGTCCTTCTTACATGTCTTTCCGTCGGTAAGATCTTTTCATAGTACCCGCGCCACGCCGGTTGAAAAGACCTGTCAAGCCGCACGTCAGAGCATCTAAAAAGTGCATGGACCGATTCATTCCTCATCTAGCTCTCGTATCTTGAGCTTTTACTATTCTTTTTTTCTTTTCTCGCGTGTGGGTTGAACCCCTGGTGTTCTTGGTTACCCGATCGGTCTTACTACTCAAAGAACACACCTATTCCCCGATTAGCCGTTCGCGATCATCAAACTCTGTCCTTGTAAAACCTCACCACTTTCTCAATCCTCCTTGCCAGCAGTAGTGGCTATCATCAGAATTCTTCATTCCTTCTCTACGGAGACGGGTTTGACTATCACGTCGTGGCATCAAAAGGTATGTTGTTGCTTGCTTGTCGCGTCTACTCCTGGTTGGCACACTTGGTCCACAGTCTCTCTCCCTGTCCTCTCTTGTTTTTTCTCTGCTCCCCTGCCACCACATGCATCGTGGTCGTCCTTTTTTTCATACCCTGCCGTGTCCTTGTCCGGGATTGCGCTCTCATTACTACTGGAGTCTTGGCACTGCAAGCGAGCTTTTCGACCAGGGTTCCCGACTAACGTTCTATAAAGCAAGGCTTTTACAACCAAGTATTCGCACTACGTCTACCAGTCTCTGTTAAACAGACGAAATAAAAAAGAAAATAAAACAAACAAGAACTGTGAATACTCATTCGCAGTCAATGTCATCCGACATGGCTCCGGCCGCCCAGGATGACATCGACGTCGGGAGTCGCGCGTCAGACTTTGAGAGTCAGGACTCGCCGCTGCGCCGACAGTTCTCCGAACCACTGCACCCGCTCTCCAACTCGATGAGAGCGTCTCCTTCCCCCACCCCATCTATCCATCGGGCCAAGTGCTCGTTGTGTGGTAAGATCTTCGAGAGCACTGACGAGGATCCTTATGCCCACGAAGATGCTCTTCATGATCACATCGCCGCCGTGCATCCACATAAAGCCAAGTTTGCTTCCTATGATGGTGCCGGTGATGACGACGAAGAGGAAGCTGAGGCTGAAGATGTCGAAATGGAAGATGAGCACGCAGACGAAGCTGATCACATCATCGAAGAAGATGAGGACGCAGGCGAGACTCCCGCTGATGGGACTCCTGCTGATGAGACTCCAGCTATCAACACGCCTCTCGACGAGACCCCTATTGACGATCCTGATGTTGCTCTCTCTAACCAATTGCATGAATTTTCTCGACACCAGCAGACAGCTTCCGTCGAAAAGCGTCTGGCGTCTTTCTGGAACATCCACGACGTCCGCAATTTTTCCTTCGACTTTGATGACGAGGTCGCTGACCTCGAGCACACCTGGGACTATGTCTATCGTGAATCCAAGCGCTCCAAGAAACGCGACTCACCTGAACTCCCGACCCGCCCTGGCCCGTATGAGAATCCATCGGTTGCCAAGGGGGACTTCCTCAAAATCACTCCTATCGAAGCTTTCTTGGAGCTGCTCCGTGATCCTGAATCCAAGTCTCATGATGAGCTTTACGCGGTGACATGCAACGTCGCTCATGCACTCAAGGTCTGGCAGGACGAGTATCTTGCCATTGACAGACTGTCGAAGGAGGCTTCCCGCCACATGCTGAAGAAGACCGCTAATCCTCGCAAGACTGAGAGGCCTGAAGTGTTTGAGGACAAGAAAGAGTCAATGCTGTATGGGTACAAGTATGACCCGAAGGAGCCAAAGATCTCCAATCAAGACCCTTTTGTTCAGGGTGGCTTCAAGCCGACCGCGGCTCAGATGAGGAAGATGACAGCCCAGGCTGGTCCCGACAACCCCAACCCCGACGGTTGGAAACCAATTGTGAAGTTTGGCGTCGAACACGTCCCTCGTTTCCAGAACCCCCCAATTGAACACCATGAGGGCAAAGCGACGCGGAAGCGCAAGGCTGCTCAGTTGGAGGCAGCCGCCGCCGCCAAAGCTACTGAATCTCCTGAAGCCGCCGCCGAGCCTGCTCCCGCTCCTGAGCCAGAAAAGGAGACAGAAGCTCCTCCAGCCAAGCGTCAGACTCGCTCTCGTGGAGGAAAGAATGCTACCACGCGTGAGGTCCTGCAGACACAGACTGCGCCTCCTAGTCCTGCTCCTAGTCGCCGTGGAGGTTACGGTGGTCGTGGTGGCCGTCGTGTGCGAGGCGTTTCTTCGACCCCTCAGCCCCCTCCCGTCACTCCCGCTCGTGCTTCTGCCCGGACTTCCACTCGTATTCCTGGAACGGCGACTATCCAGCCTCCTGTGCCTCTTCAGGCCCGTCCGTCGCCAGCTCCTGCGGCGACTCCCGCTCCTCCCGCTCAACCCATAGCGCCCGCCTCCTCTGCTGCCCCAGTTGCAGCCACACCTGTTGCGGCTCCCACGAACGGTGTTCTCGGAGGTACTGATGCGACGTTGGATCCGGTTGAGCTGGCTCGCCGCCAGAAGATCGCCAATTCGAAGAACCCCAAACGTACAGAGGCCATGCTTAACCACTGGGCCAAATTCAACCGTGAAGGACGCATCCGGAACCCTAAGCGCACCAAGGCGCAAATTGAAGCAGATCGTGCTGCTGAGGCTACGAAGAAGACGGCAGCCGAGCAGCCGAAACCTGGATCCAGGAAGCGTAAGAGCTCTGGGGCTCCCTCCACTCCTACAAGTGGTGCCTCGACGCCCGGCATCGCGCCTGCCACCACTCCGGCCATTAACGGTGGTCCTCCCGTCAAGAAGCCCAAGCTTGAAGCGTCCGTTTCGCAGCCAGTTCAGCCGATGCCTGCTCCGAACACCCTTCCCTTGCCTCCTGCCAATGCGATCTTGCGCCCTTATGGCCCGCATGACCCGATCACCATCATCCCTCATGGATACGCATCTGGTCCACCTGTCAACCTTCCTCCGCCACCTCCCCAATCTCACCCTCAGGGCCATCCGGTCTCGCATGCACCACCGCACCCGCAGTCACACCCGCCTCCTCCTCATATGGCGTATGCTCCGCACCCGGGTTACCCAGGAGATTATTACTACCACCACTTTGTGCCTGCTCACCACCCGCCCCCTCCTCCGCCTCCTGCGCACCATGGCCCGGATGGACGTTCCCGCGCGGCCTAACTGCATGTATCACACACATTGATCGAAAGTGCCACATGCGGCCTGTGACTCGTCCATTGCCCTTCACCTGGGCAGGATGACTGTTGTTCCTTACGATACTTCTTTTACGTCTCTCGATACTGGTTCCGCCCTGGGCGGGAACTGTAGTCGTCTTTCTGGCCCAGAGTCCGGTGCGATGCGGGCTCTGGGCCCTGTCTTCTACTTATTCTTTTGTTTCCCTTCTTGCGTGTGTACATTAGTGTGTGGCCTCCGGCCCCAGGTCCGCTTTATAGAAGGGCCTGTGGGCCGGGAGGCCTTTTTCTGTTTGTCCTTTCTGTATCAACAACTTTATTCCCCAGCATTCACAGCAATGAGCATTGGGCGGAATAGTTTGGATTTTTCTTTTCTCTGGTCGCGGCGTTACCTGGCCGGTCGCATTGGGCTTTGGTCTGGCGGCATGAAGGAGAGCAAATATTGGCCTCCATTTACCATTCTTGCGTGTCTTTGTTTTCTTGTGTGTTTTCTCGGTGCCCGGTTTTCTTGTTGGCCAGATACCATACACCAGAGCTAGTTGCGATTGTACTGTACCACTACTCAATTGAGAATCAGAGTAACGAATATCTGAAATCAGTTGTCTTCCTGTCTATGCTGGTAGAAAATTCGCTGTATAATTATGAACTCCAGGATGCGACTGTTCGTAGAGTACTCAGTGATAACTATGTATGGTAAAGTACTATAGAGGAAGCATAGTCCCACTGCCAACAGTGGGGGTGCGGGTAAGTCCGCGATAGGGTTGCCGCCGTTCTGGTTAAGCATGACGTAGGCCCGCACTAGCCTTTAGTCTCCGGGGAGTCAAGTGTATACAGTAAGTGATATGCATAGCTTGACAGTTGACCCGAGTAAGGTGGAAATATTGCCAAAGTCAGTATATATATCGCGATCTCGAATGGGATACAGTGGGATCAGGGCATACTACTTAGGTGTCTACTTATACTTAGCCAAGAGAATGGGTGAACCGTTATCAATTGGAGAGTTGCAAGTCGGTCTGGTACCGCTTCTCGTACAACTCGTACAATTTCGACAGTATCAATTCGGGATATGCAGGTGACCCAAATATACCATAGTGCAATTGGACGCAGCTCGTGAAAGGAAACTTGAAGTCGAGTCGATTCAACATTATTTCCGTTCTGCATTCTGATACCTTGAAACTCAGGCATCACACTATATCACGTGGTCCCTTCCGTCACGTCACGTGCGGGCCGGTCGCCTTGATGCGGCAACCTTTGCATGGCTGGCTGGTCGAAGCAGCAACTTCGCGCCTTGAATCATCATCCAGCCCTACAGCGTGCGTCCTCGTTCTAGCCCCTGTTATATTTGGAGGTGGCTCGCAGCGACCTAAGTACTCGTTTCTAGGACATCCACGCCGGCTTCAATCGCCATGGGAAAGAAGAAGCGCGGTCACCCCGATCTTGAGGAGATCCTTGCTCGCCCGTGGTGCTACTACTGCGAGCGAGATTTCGACGATCTCAAGATCCTGATCTCACATCAGAAGGCGAAGCATTTCAGATGTGAGAGATGTGGCAAGAGATTGAATACTGCTGGAGGTAGGTTCTCCGTGTCTTTGTTCGCGCGCATGTACAATGTCACTGCAGTGGTTTCTGACTAGTTCTTCTTCAGGACTGTCGGTGCACATGAGCCAAGTGCACAAGGAGCAATTGACGGCCATTGAGAATGCCCTGCCCAACCGTGCAGGCCTCGATGTCGAGATCTTCGGCATGGAGGGTGTTCCGGAAGATGTCATCCAGGCTCACAACCAGCGGGTTCTGACGCAGTTTCAGCAGGCAGAGGCTGAGCGACGGGCAGCAACGGGAAATCCAGCACCGGGGGGTTCGTCAGGAAACCAGCCAAAGAAGCCCAGGCTGGAGAGTCCCGCCGATTTGAAGAAGCGTCTGGCGGAGCACAAGGCCAAGCTTGCGGAGAGAGCCGCGGGTGGCAGCAGCGGCGATGCCACGCCTGTTGGGGCGGGACAGTCGATGCAGACACCTACTGGATATGTATGTACTCTGTCGTCAGATGCCCTTCCTTGGATTGATGCTAACAGGCGATGTGCAGGCTCAACCTACCCAATACGCGGCGGCCCAGCAGCCTTTCAGCAACGCTGCTCCTGCTGCTCCCAACCAACAGTATTCATACCCGCAGCCTTATGGCGGCGCGGTCAATTCTCCCTTCCAGGCAGCTGCTGCGAGTCCTGTGTACCAGAACTACTCGCCTAATGGCCAGCAGCAGTATCCCCCGCCCACCCAGTATACATCCCCTGGCATCTCTCCCGCACCGTACACAGCTGCAGTATACGGGAATACACCGCCCCCTATGCCCTATGCTCAACAACAGCAGCAACCTTCGAGAACTCAAACGCCTCCTCAGAATGTCTCATCGCTCCCTACTCGACCCCCGAGTCTTCCGTCTGCTCCCGGTCTCCCGCAGCGTCCTCCTTTCAGTGCGCCTCCAGTAAACGCTGCCCAGATGCAACAGATGCACCATGGACAGCTGCCGACGCCACCACAACCAGCAGCTCCTGGTGCGTATGGCCAACCCCCTGCCGCGAATGGTGCGCAGCCATCAGGCGCTGCTCCTGTCTCTTCTTCTGTCGACGACCTAATATCCGGCGCTGCCAAGGAAGCGGAGCAGGCGGCGCAGCCGGATGGTACTAAAGCAGAGGCTGCGGAGGAGAAGCCAGCAAAGAAGGAGAAAGATAAGTCGAAGCCTACGAGGATGGTATATGCCGACAACGAGACCAGTCCGGAGGAGAAGATGGCCAGGCTGCCAAGGTACGCATTCGTTCTTGATCGCAAACCGGAAATGGTTCTTGTGGAGGGCATTACTCCTGCAGTCTCCGGGGTCGTCACGACTTCAGACGACATAATCGATCGATCGGGATAAAGTAGCGCGGGCACGCTCGTCGATACCATCTTAATGTCTACGGCTCATCAGTGCCCTATCCGATTCGGATCAGCATGCTTTCGCTCGAGCGTGGCAAAAATCTCTCCAGCTAAGTTCGACACATATCACAGTTTTCGTTGTACATGATACTTTTCTTTGTTTTCTACCCTGATCCATGAGTAGTATGGTGATGCAGGCTCATGAACAAGATCATTTCCGGACTGTCGATGCCTTCATATCTACATATCCGTGTCTACCTCGTTTTCCGGAGCTCTAGCCACCGTGGCTCAGAGTGTAGGTTCCCAAAAAAACAAAAAAGAGTTTGAAGGCCGCCACTGGTGAGTCGCTTCGTCGACCTTTACTGAAGGAGGCTGATAGTCGCTTGTTCATTCTGTGGAGGGAAGACCACTGGCTCGTCATTTTCGTCATTTCGAAATGTCTGGCCCCATAGCCTGGGGGCATGTTCTAGGGAAAGTCGTGGGATAGAGCTTTTGTGTTTTGCTCGTCCCGGTTAATGTCCATGTAAGTTGCTGAGTTTTATCAAGGTAGGCCTAGATGGTAGTTCAACATAGATATCATGACATGATTTGCGTGTTCTTGCATAGGAGCATAAGTGGACAGACAGAACCGTCAATAATATGTCGCGTACATAGCAGACCACCAGGGGACGATGATCAAATCGCATCAGCGTAGACTTTGTAACTTCACAACACCATCGAAGCATACTATGGTACAGTACAAAACCCCAACCCCGGTATCTATCTTTCCTCCTCTTCCCAATTCCTCCATCAAACACATACCAATTCCCCCTTTCCCACAATATACGCCTGTGCGTACCCGGTTTAAACCCCCCTAAACTCTCCCCACCACCCCAGCCCTCTTATCCCTCCACGCCAACCCAAAAACCACCAATCCATACGTAGCCAAAATACTCAACCCCATCGGCACAGGCTTTCCCCTCGTCTTAATAACTCTCGGGATCGAACTCCCGCCCAAAATCGCCGAGGCGAGCAATCCGATCTCCTCGCCGTAACTCTGGCCATTACGCAGACGGAGCAAGGCAAGTAGGTAGAGCGCTCCGACGGACAGACCTGCTGCGATGGAGGGGATGGAGCCTGTGCGTGCGTAGCCGATTATTCCGCCTAGGGAGGTGAGGAGTGAGAGGGCAGCGGCGGATGAGAGTGTGAAGTTGTTGGTGGACTTTTTGGTGGTGGTATATTGTTAGTTTTGTTGTGATTGTGATGTGATGGCGTATTATTGATCATATGATGATGAGGAGGAGGGGGAGGAGGGGAGAAGGGTGAGAGATGGTACAGTACGAACCATTTTGGAGGATGTTTATGAGAGAGGATGGACTTTATTGGTCCTGCTTGGATGGTGGGATGTGTGTGTGTGTGTTTTGGATATATGGGTATAGATAGAGCAGGATATAGGATTTCTTCTGATGATGGTGCAACTTGCGGAGAATCATGCGTATCATTCAAGAGGAGCTAGAGCTCCTGCGGGTCGAGCCGTCGGAGGTTTCGGGGAAGTGCACGGACCATTTTTCATACTGAGAATCATCGTCTACGCTATTACAGGTTGGTTTGGATGAGACAAATTCTCGTATCGAATGTTTATATTTCTGTACGAATATTATACATATTGATAATATCACTGTGGATTATACATATATCAGGCAGTCTGGGATCCACAGTGATCGATCAGGACAAATAAAAAGTACAGTACATGAACCAAACTCCCGAAGCCCAGAGATTATATATATATATATAAAACCAAATGGATACAAATGCAATTTACCCTTTCCTTACATCGCAGGAATAGAAGTCCTCCGCATGCCTGATCCACCGAGAAGTCCAGCACCGCTTGTTCTCCGCAGGTGGTTCTGATGCTGGCTCTGATCTTCGACGTCGAGGCTGAAGCTGCCTGGTCGGCGCCACACTCCGTAATCGTCGCTCGTGGTGCCCTTGTCAGTACTCTGCGTCTGGTTCTGCTTCAGGCTGAATCGCTCAGTGACACGGCTGATGAGATTGCTGTAAAGCTCAGGCTCCTTGTCCCACTTGCCGTGACGCTGCTGGGCGCGGTTCAGGAGCTGGATGTGCTGCGCGGCAGAGTCGGCCGCATACGGATCGCTCTGAGCGTCTGCATCGTTCAGAAGCTCCGTCAGGGCAGTCTCGTGCAGCTCCATGGCGGAGCGCGGGTCGTTGGATGCAGTGTAGAGGCTGGACAGGAGCTTGTTCATCTCCAGCGTGGTCTTGTCATTGTGACCCCACACGTGCTGTAGGTTGTAGCAGATGTCGCGGCAGAGATGGATAGCGCCCTGCGTGTTTCCACGGCAAAAGCGTGTCTCAACGAGACGACGGCCGATCCAGACGACGATGTCCGGGGACCAGGTCTTTTGCACAATACGTGAGGTCCACAGATCGGTGAGGATTTCCTGCGAATGCAGTGTTAGTAAGGTCCTCGAAAGCAAGTTGGGAAAAGGAAGACAAACCTCAAGTTCCTCGAAGTTCTCCTGTTCACCCAACAGGGTGACTAGATCGTTGATCTGGCTAAATGGTAGTTCAGAGAACTGGACACCAAGTTTCCTGGACGCGGCAATGATATCCTGTAGTAGCACCTTGGACTGGGTAGCCATGGTGTTGTACATCTTTCGCTCCGGGCACTTCTTGGTATGGTGTCCACTGAGATACAGACAGGCTCTGATACCGGAGAGAATGCTCTCCACGGTGCGCAGTCCGCTGGTACGAAGCACGAACGAGTGCAGCAGGACAGAGAGATCATAAGCGTCCTGGAATCGGGAGCGGTCGCAGAGACTGCGGATCATATCGGTCGAGGACTCAATGATGCGCACATCGTAGTTCTCATGGTTGATTTCCCTGAGACAAAGGCTGTAGAATTGCTGCACGATGTCCTTGCTGGAGACACTAGACGCCGCTACACCGCCGCAGAAGTACTCAAAGAGCTTGGAGTCGGTGTCCTTCGCAGCTTGCGTCTGATTCTTCTCTGTCTGGAACTGTCGGAGACGTGCTCCCGATGCGAGAGTAGGAACAAAGTCGCCAGACGTGCTCAGGGACTTGGAGAACGACTCGTGAAGGAGAAGCTCGTTCATCAGCTCCTCCATGACATTGGAGTAAGTTCCATCCTGAGTGATGACTTCACCGAAAGCCACAAGGAAGACGGCATAGGCGCGGTCGACGGACAGCTTGGGCGTGACTTTGGAGCCGTAGATGATGCGGTAGCGCAGATCATCCAGAACCTTGTGTGCGGCGGTCGTGTAACCACAATCCAGGTAGATCTGAGCAATGTATCTGGCAGACTCCTGGAGCTTCTGCGCGTTGCTCTCATACTCAAGGATCTCGAAGACATAGGCATGCAACAAGTCTGTAGCCTTGAGGGAGTACTCCTGGCTGCCCTGTCTCGAATACAGGATTGCGAGTTCACGCAGCCAACCCAGAGTAGTGTGGGAAGCATGGCCCAATTGTTCTCTGGAGAGCTGCAGCTCCTCTTGGTACAACGGGATGGCTTTGGTGGAAGTGGTCTTGTTGCGCACATACAACAGAGCTAGCGCATGCTTAGCATTTGTGAGAAGAGTCTGCAAGGATGATGGCTGCTGAGTGGATCCTGTGGGAACGCCCTTCTTGCCCGTGAGAGCTTCCTCATAAAGAGAAATGGCCTGGTCATCGCGAGTTCCGCTGAGCTGGCAGATGTCTGCGAGACGAAGCGTGGCTCTCAAGGTCTTGTCGTTGCGTCCACCATAGAGCTTCATGGCCGCAGAGCGGTAATCCGACGTGACCTGGTAGAGCTCCTCGACATTATCCGTGACCTTCTCCTCGAGGATGCGCGAGTAGTTGGTGTAGGTCTTCTCTAGAATTGCAGATTCTGGCTTGTCACTCTGGCCTTGACGCAAGGCTAGAGGCCAGAGGTATCTGTACATCTCCAGTGCAGAGCCCCAGTTCTCATCTTCCTCATACATCGTGCAGAGTGTGTTAGCGGCCTTGACTGTGTTGGTGTCAGTCTTGTTTTCATGGACACCCGCAAGCCAGATCTCCCGGTAGCTCCTCTCGGCTTCGTCTCGTCTTCCAATGCGGGTCGAAAGATCGGCCAACATGTACAGACACTCCAGGGTGTACTTATGTGTCTCACCAAGACGAGACTTGAGGAATCCGTGGATCTGGTGCAGGAGCGACACTGCCTTCGGGAACTGGAATGTTGTCTCGTAGAACTCGACAATGGTCGTGACTACCTCCATCATCCTTGGCACCACGACCTTTTCCGTGGTGATAGTAGCAGTGGCGGCATTTCCGTAGACAGCCGTAGCCTTACTGATCTGGAGAGTTCGGAAATACGCATACGCCAGATCCAACGCGATCTCAACGACATGGGGTGCGACGTCGGATTTGAAAGTCGTGGTAGAACCTTCCGTCTCGACAGAAGGCCAGATGCGCTTCATCACAGAAGAGGCGAATGTAATAGCTTCCTGCCAGTTTTCCTCTTTGATGTAGATAGACGCAAGCATGTGTGTGACCTCCAGGGCCGAAGTTGAGAGGTGGCTGGACGAGGAAACGATCGAGTCAACCAGTTCTCGCATCAGTTGTCTCTCCTGTGTCGTGACAATGACTTGCGCGCCAGATGTTGTTTTGTCAGTCCTGGAGGACAAAACTGATCTGTGAAGTGTCTCTAGGAGTGTACTCGCCAGAGCGACTCCCTGCGTTGAGGTGGTCTGGCCCGTCTTCTTATAGTAGTTCCAGACCAGCAAAGATGCTGGCAGAGCAAGATCATCCTTCTGCATGTCCCTGAGCTGACTATCGACCTTCAGCGTGCGTTCATACATGCCGTCGGACTGAATTCCGCTCTTCTCAATGTCGGGCCAAACGGTACGAAGAATGACCTCCGCCTCAGTGTTACGGCCCTGGCGTCTCAAGAATCCTGAGTATACGAGAGCGACATCCGTTTTCGTTTCTAGCATCGAAGTAGAGTGGACCTCAGACGCCAGAAGGGCTTGCCACAGACTGACAAGAGCTCCCTCTGCTCGTACCTTGTCACCTCGCTCTTCGTACATCTTGACTATGGCCAGGGTGGATTCAAGGCGACGTGGGTCAGTCACATCAAGGGTGCGCGTAAGATAGTCATGCTTCGACTGAGCAATTTCAAGGAAGGCGCCGTCTTTAGAGGCTGGGAATCTCTTCTCCATGAAAGCTGAGATCAACGCTGCCTCGGAGGACTGCTGCCCATACTTCGCAACGGTACGCTGGTAGAAGGCCTTGGACAGGGCCAGAGCGTTGTCGTTCTCTCCGATTTGTGTGTACAACTCCACAAGCATCTCAACATACGTCAAAGTGTGGTTATAGCTGAAACCACCTGCATCCTGACCCACCCAGATGAGGTATTTTAGGACTTCTTCTCTTCTGGTAACAGTCTCGTTGCGAGTGCTGAACTGGCCATCGGTAGAGGAGAGGAAAAGCTCAGCAATTGCTATCACGATACTGGATGAGCGGCCCAGGAGCTCTCTGCCTAGTCTCCAGGCTTCGTAGCAATGCTCGCTTGCATGGGGAGCCCGGACTCTCAGTGCGCCGCGAGCGCTCAGAATCAAACTTTGCAAAAGAGCTTCTGCCTTGTCACCAAGGACAAATTTGCGGACCTCAACAGAGAGACGGTGCTCCTGCACTGCACGGTAGGCTGTGGATTGAGTTTCATGGACCGAACCCTCGAGAAGCGCCAGCAAAACCGAGTCTGGAACTGCGTTTTTAAATGATGCTGGGAACTTGTATTCGCCGTTGGATGCAACCAAAGGCGAGGATCGCAGATGAGTTGTTCCATATCTGGCAGCATACTCCAGCAGGGAATAGCTGTCGAAGAATTCGTCCTGTTTACTGACCTCCATGGTGTCGAAGGAGAGGGCTGCCTCCTCATAGATATGAGTCTTAACCCAGGCAAGGACCCTGGTGAGGAGATCATAGTGTGCCTCCTTCAGATGGAACGGGAACTTTCCAGTGTTGGAGTAGTCCTTGACATTGTTTGCCACATCAACAAAGTGCTCCTTGATAATAGGATGTTTGAAGGAAACAACACCATCCCGCTCCACAATCAGCGGATGCACAGAAGCCAGCAGCTGGTTCTCTGAACCCGGGAGTCGAGGAGTAGACTTGCTCGTCTTGACCTCGACGTCGAGCAACTGTCTGACTTCATCAATAAACAGCGGTCTCTCTGAGACTAGTAACCAGGCCAAGAGGCACCTGGTCTCATACTGGCTGACATCAATCTGTTCGAAATGGGTGTTCAGATTGTCAGACAGAGCCTTCGGAGTCTGCAACCACGAAGTCATTTCATGCTCGCTCGTCTGTCTCTTAAGGTTCTCGACCGTCAATTCAGCCCACAGGAAGGAGCCACCGCTGTTGACGACAATTCTATCAACCAGGGTGCTAAGCCTGTCGCCTCTGATATCGTTGAACCGGGACGATGCCCTGATCATATTGAACACAGCAGACCGCATATCAGAGAGAACGTGAGTGTCGGCAAGGCCGAAGTGCTGCACCTTTCCAGAAGGTACTTTGCTGAGCGGACGGCTCAGGACAATCGCCTTGACTGAGCTGTACTCTGAGATGACACCGAGCAGTCGCGTCATGAACGTCGCGGCGGCAGTATGGCCGCCTTCAAGACCGTCCATTCCATCAATGACCAACATGACAGGGCTAGCCGACTTCAGGGGCATCCGCAGCGCTTTCCACAGGGCATCTTCAACCCGCGACTCCTCAGCGCCATTGGCAGATAGCTGCGCAGCATTCCAAATAGCATCTAGAATGCCAAAATCACCGACACAGCGATCCAAGCTCTGCAAGACGAGGCTCTTGAGCACACCAATTGACATGGTTGTGGCGGGTATATCAGCCCCTGAGATAAAGTCAGTCATGGTCTTCACGGCCTCGTGTAGTGGTGCTTACTTATGGAGTAAGACATAACATCCCAGTCTGCATGGTCACCGGACGTTTGCAAACGCTCGATGATCCAGTCAGCCAGGACGCTCTTTCCAGAGCCTGGGCTGCCAGTAATGTGCAGAAGGTGGTTCTTCGTGGTCGTGAAGCTGGTCAGGTAGCTATCAAACCATTCAAAGCTTTCCTCTACACGTGAGGAAGTCTCGCCCTCCAGCATGGTCTGAAGGGCGCGATCCTGGACCTCGAGGAACTGCCTCACGGTGCTGACTTCGGGAATGCCTTGACGGCTTTCTCCCCAAGTCCTCCACATCAGCTCCAGGATGTGGGTGCGACGGGTCGAGAAAGCCTTGAAGTAGGCACGGAACGTGCTGTCGACAGGATAGCCCCTGAGGCTGTCCTTGCCGCCTCGAGAGCCCTTGCCGGAGTCGACGGTGACACGGGCGACAAGGTCGAGCAGGTCAGCGTAGACATGTGCAACTTCAGACTGGATCATCGAAGTGGCACTGAAGAGGTGCTGGTATTGCAGCAGCAGGGAGATCCCGATTGCTGCACGGCTGAACTTTGCACAGATCTTCTCAAGGATATCGGGCTGATCGACACCCATCTACATCATTGTCAGTTGGAGAGTCTATTACTCTGGCCGTAGACTGGACTTACCTCCAGCAGGAGCACGAGACTTCCCCAGATGAGCATAGCAGCTTCGTCCGTATACAGGGCGAAACTGCCGACAGCTTCACGGAGCGAGTTTACTGTGAACGCAAGCTGGGAGGCTCCCCGGAAAGCCATATCCAGTTTGCTTCCATTGTGAGGCATACGACGTAGTCTCTCGGCTGCAACTGTGTCGAAGAAGCCGTCGATAGTAGGACTTAGCTCACTGACTTCCTCCGCAGATAGCCCAACTTGGGATTTGAATTCACCAGAGACTGCTTTGGTCTTCTCCCGAATTACCGTCAGCTTCTGGTTGGTTGTTGAGCTTTTAGAAGTAGCCTTCTCTTGCGAGAGGCTATGAAGGATCTTGGAGTTTCCATTTCGGGAACTAGTAGATTGCGTTCCTGTTGGAACGCCGAATTCCTTGGTAGCAGGCCTGGCTGACATCTTGATGTACTCTGTTTGATTGAATTGATATCGCAGACAGAGTCGAACTGGCGCGGTTCGATATGATATCAGCGGATGAAGCCTGAAGTGAACTCGAGCGAAGTAAACAACAAAAAGCACATTCGTTAGATTCGTGATTGTATTAGGATAATACGGCGCAAACGTTCGTTCAATGGCCGCCGCGTGGGGAAAAGGTAGACATTAAATGCAGTGTATTGAGTGATTTTGATTGAGATCGAGTCATGCGATCATTGGATTATGGCCCGGTTTATCTACGACGCCTTTGATATAGTTCGAAGTCGCAGTGACCCCACTGGCAACATCATCTGAGCTGCACGCTGAGTATCCTGTAAAGTGGTTGACGTCAAGGGCACATATGTTCTCCAGATTTCAACCTGGTTCCCGTTCTCAGTTCCACCATATCGGGCCGCAGTGGGAATACGGTGAAAGGATCTTTCAGAACACGTATTGCGACAAGGGGCAGATGTGACCTGGTTGCTTTGAACCATGGGTGAAAATCGTACATGGGTGTATCTCTATGGTTCAGATGGAATAGAAGACCATAAAGAGCGAACTGATTCGTTCCACCTGAACTATGACCGCAGATATGCTTCTGTTCCGTACCACAAGTACGTGTCATCAGAAATGACAGCATAGCTGTTTCACAGTATGCCTCCAATTGATGGCGAAATCTATCTTTTTGTGCTGGGACATCGAGCTGCACGACAGGTTGGTGTTGAAGCTGCAGAGCCACCAGCCATTGTGGCTTGAGCTGACATGACGCCTATTCAATGTCTCTGGGGTAGAATGTACCGATCGATGCATACTATAATTTGTCACAAGCACTTTCGTCAACCCCGCAAAGTCGCTGTTTTCGGACGTTCTCGTCCAGCTTCGTGATCCGCCACACTGGAATATCATTAGCCCCCGAGGACCTCCGGCACAATAATATCAGATCTGGGCTTTGGGAGTTCTTCACAAATGCGCTCCTGTGGTGCCGTGGACCGTGGTGGAAATTGATGTCAGAGGAGATGATGTCTTGGGGTTCCAGTAGAGTGAACCGGCGCGTGCCGAGCGGCCATCAAGATTGATCGGACCGGACTGCGATCGCTGGAATGTGGAGAAGAAGACGGCACTGGAGATGGCTGATTTGCAAGGGCGCAAGATCAAGATCGCTGATCGCTGTGGAGTTCAACTCTAATCTAATCGACACCATGGATGTGATGAAGTCCAAATCCAAAACCGCTGTCCAGCCGCGCGGAGTCTGACGTCTACACTCATCAACTCTCTGCCTGCACTCTCTTCACTGTGATCTCCAGCCCTCGACTGCCGGCCGGCAGTTCAGCGCCGTTGTCATCGCGGTCGAAATACAGTCTCCAGATCCCACTCTCGTGTTGATCTTCTGGCAACTGGACCGCTAACCAGCCTTCCCATCCCTCCAATGTGACTCTGGCTTCGTCGTCGGTCCAGTCGAACGGACCGCAGATGTGGCCCTCGCTATCCTGCCGGCTGCCATAGCGCATGGCATGAGTTTCCGCGTCGAGAAAGACCCATCGTAATGTCGGCGGTGTTTCTCCAGAGACAGTGACAAATCCGGCTGTATTATCCGGTGGGAAGGCAGGATGTGTATAGAATCCTCCGTTGAAGGGAGTCATGTCCGCACTTGGTTTCTTGGTGATATACATCTATATCTCGTAATCGCGTCAGTAATTGCTGACCACATCCCAGCATAGCGTCCGGTCGAATCCAAGAAAAAAACAAAGCGAAAGGCAAGAAATGATCGTTCACGCAAGTATAGCCATACCTTACCGTCTGTCCCCAGATACACCATCGCATTGTGTACCTGCTGTCGCAGCTCTTGGGGCCCGGCATTAACCGCACAGGTAACTTGGAGATGGCATCGCTGTTTTCGTGCATTTCCCCTGCGCTTGTCCTCATGGTCCCTCGCACCATTGGTCGCCTCATTCAGCCCAACGATGGTCGGGATCATAGCTGTCATCATGACAATCCCAAGTACCATGCTGGGCGGAAAAGGGCTGTCGTCGTGAACCAGGAAGAAAAACAAAATTTGAGATAATTCCTTCTGATCGAATAAGAGGAGGACGCGGGCTATCGAAAAGCAGACAACAATTCTGATCGGCTCAGTGAGACGGATGATCGACGAACTTTGCGCAATCCGATACCGTCGTGAGAGGGATGAATGTCTGGACTCGCTGCTGGGGAGGGCATTGGGTTCATATGTTCGCCCAATGATGGAATAGAAATCATGGAGAGGTTGGTTAAGCTTGAAACACCCTCACGGAGATGTCCGGTAGCTGAGTTGTTTCGCCGTGAACGAACAAGTCTACGTAAACCAGACATGATCCAAGCAATGGCAAGGTCTACCGAATGTTTGCAGAAACTGGAGTATAGCAGTGCCGACAGGAATATCTCCGTCCCTTTACCCCTCAGTCCGCAATAGAGCCGCATCAGAGCTGCAACAGACCCCCTGCTATTCGAAACAACGGGTGCGCAATCTGACTTGGCGTCGGGAAACCACCCTGACCAGTAGTTAATTACGTCGCAATATTCTAATATAATATAATCCATCTGTCCAGGACGGAACCCTATTGCTTCTTCATACTACGTCTAAATGTGAGCAGTTATATGGCTGTCCACCCGCCGACAAGCCTCGATCCTTTGAAACTATTGACTGAGGTACAAACCCTAATCTTGACAGTCCTTCTCTTCTGGTATACGAAACAAGCATCCAAGAAGATCGACGAGATGTCAGCCGTTGCCACGCCCGCTCTGAAGTATGTATGCACTTCATTTCATATAATCAATGTAGCCTGCTCCAAACAATATAGTTAACAACGGTCCCAGCGATACTCTCCCCAAGGGTGACCGCAAGAAGCGCAATAGTCAGGACAGCAACGACAGCGCTGAGGGAAACGAAGTGGCCACGCTAGCAGACAAAGCGACTGGCAAGAACGTTTCGACCACCAAAGACGATGATGGCAAAAAGGAGAGTCTGAACATCAAGATCCACCTGGATTTGAAAGTCAAGGTGAAATTGGAACTGGACGCAGAGATCTATGGAGATGTGGTGATTGGGTTGCTGTGAGAGGCAGATGTACTGTATTTATGATCACGAATGATACTGTTGATTGGTTTGGGCATATCAGCTTATCCTACGCTCATGATATTCATGCTCAATGTGAGAGTAGAGAATGGTTCAGATAAGTAACCTAGTAGGAGAGCACCCAGATGCAGTCATTCCCGGAATACGCCTACATATTGCCCGCCATAATGATAAAGTCATCCCAAAACACAAGTTCAACCACACGAAATAAACAAAACTAAACACGCTCTATGAAATCCTATACATATGAGATATCAACTCACAAAGGCATTATCATAATCTTAACCAGACTAGAGCCCCGACAAGGTTATCCATCGATCCCATCCCGTCCACTCCCGCAACTCTATCCCTAGTGCAGTAGCAACGAATGGGCCCGGCATCAGTCGTTCTTACCACAGCTATACACAATCTCAAAACTCAAAAAGCTATCAACATTCAATTCTTATTCCACACTAAAAGGAAGAAGAAAAGCCGAAGACTTGACTTGGATATCCATCCAGTCCATTCTTCATATTCTTCAACAATCCTTACCTTTGCTGCTGTGCACGTTCCCTACCGGGAATATCTATCAATACTCAATACTCATTATTCCCTTTCGAACTCTGCGAACCTGAAAATAAGAAATAAAACCCAAAGCAATGACTCTATCGACTTATATCCCGTCCGTCCGACATCTCTTCACAACGGCCTTCCACCTCTGGCTATACCCTTACCCACCAGCGGTTCCGTGTTGCGCGTCTCCGGGAGCCATTTCTCAACCTCAAGAAACGCCGATGATGTCTCCTGATAACTTGACATTGAACTATACCAGAGAGATAAGTATGAAGAGTGGTATTTATCTTTCCCTGAGAGAAATCAATTGAATATAATGGCTTATCTTTTGCTGATCTTTCATAATGCTTGATACAGATATGTGCAACGACACGAACTCATCGTTTCCCTTGACTGTCCCATTTCATGAAGTGATGATTGCCACCAACACGACAGTTGATTTCCCGCTCTCGGACAATAATTCTCTACAGCCCTTCATCTCCGTAGAGGCATCTCATCGGAGCGAAGTTCGGGATAATGCTTCGCGTAAATGGAATGGATCTGTAAGAGACATTGACGACATATGGCCTGAGACTCGGATATCTGGGGAATTGCGCGAGATATGGCGCGAGGATCGCGACACGATTCTTCAAATCATGGTTCTGCTGGTGCTTTGGGTGTTGTTTTGCAGGAGTAATTCGGCGTGAGTCTTGTGGTTGAAGAGAGCAGGATCGGTGCTCTTTGTAAAGAGACCGGCGTCGAGAACGTTATAAATAAGTGGGGATAGGATAGGAAGAAATACTCTATTATTCTCATTCTTATAACTTTTGGCGAGTACGTACAGCGTACTATGGAAAAGAAGAAACAGCATGCGTATACACATAGAGCGTACCCCGGCCATGCGATAAACATGCGATAAACAGCAGGTAGGAACCCAAAACCCAAACCCAAACCCAAACGCCCTCATGCAGTCTCATCTCGTCTCATAACGGAACATAACGTAACTCATTCATATCTCCTATGCCGGCTTCAGACTCAAATTTTCCTGTCCGGGCTTGCTCCGGACCAACTAACAGAGGCTCACACCTCGCTGGACGTTAATAACTGTCACTACTGCTGCTGCTGCTATAATACAGCTATCTTCGTGGGCTTTCATGATCGTGGTTGTATTCGTTGTTATCATCGTCGCTGTCGTCTTGCTCATCCTGGCTATTAGCCATGAAACCATCTGTCTCTTTGATCCAAAAGACAGGAATGGCACTCAGAGCTCCAACAAACGCGAGAGTCCACCACGGGATGATCATATATCCTTTCTCGACGCCGAAGGAGAACGTGGCTCCGACAAGGGCCGGCCCACTTGCCCTTCCGATAGCGCTGACGCTGGTGCCCACTCCGTTCAATGTCCCCAGAATGTTCAAGCTGCTCGCGGAGTTGGTCAGGAGGATGGTGCACGAGGGGAAACTGAAGATGACACAGAAGAGTTTAAAGAGCATGAGAAGGAAGACGGCAAAATTCCGGATAGGATCGGACAAGAGCACGATGAATGGCGTGATGACGTGTAGAATGGGGAAAATGATCGAGGTCACCTTCAAACAGTTCAGGACGCCGTAGCGTTTGGCGGCGGCCGGAAAGACGAGGAATTGGACGAACATGCCGATGACTCCAATGAGAGTGTATAGAATACCAATTGTCTGGGAGTCTGTCGTGATATGTATGTTAGCGGTTATATGCGGAGAGTATAGGTAGGCTACCAAACATACCAACGCCAAAGCCTCCTGCGAATTTGAATGGAAGGTTCACGTCTGGATTTCCCTCGAGGTTCTGCGGACGGTAGTGCAGGAACACAGGAAATAAAGAGTCGAATGCCATGCTATGCATTGCCAACATGGCGTATGCTATCAATACTAGAATCGACTGCGGGGTCAAGACCTGGCCCCAGCTCGGACGCTTGGCTTTGCCGCTGTTCTGGTTCTTTTGCGGAGTAGTCGGTCCTTGAACTTGAGACTCCTGGTAAAAGTCCTCTTCATCCACTTCTTCGTCTCCAGCAAGCAAGGCGGTTGTCTCGTCGTCATCTAGCCTTTTAACTGGGTGTGCGCTGCGGCGTCTGGAGCGTGATCCGGTACAGGCGCTGGTCAATACCTGACCTAGAATCAGGCCGTAGTCTCGAGAGTTCTTCCTCGTGGCCAGAGTTTCCTGTCGCATGATTAGGCTCGAATCCAAGTCGTGAAAAAACACTGATTCCCACCTTCATAAACAAGAAACCAGTCGTTATCCCAACGACAAAAAGTATAGCCGAGGCGATATTGGGCAAGGCGAAAGGATACTTCTTCAAAAACTCCGAACCTCCAAAGATCGTCGGATGCTTCTCCGCCGGATTGGCCAGGGCACCTCCAAACGCAGGTCCGAAAATACTTCCAATCGTCCACACAAGCGGCATGACACTAAATGCACGGGGCTGGAGCTCTTTCTCCGGAACCATCTCTGCCACCATTGTCCGGATGATACCCACGTTTCCATTCATCAGACCCTGGAACGCGCGCGCGACAATCAACGAGGTGAGGGTACGGGAGAAGCCGAACATGAGGGAGAAGATCATCGTGAAGGTCAAGCCGAGTAGAATGACGGGTTTTCGACCGAGGTAGTCCGATGCAGTACCCCAGGGGACACCCATGATGCATTGACAGCCAGCGACAACGGCAGAGGTGATTCCGACCCATTTGGCGACTTCGCTCTTTGCGACGCCTACCGATTCTATCATTTCGGGCTGGAAGAGTGGATCATTAGCTGGAGCACTTGAGCGGATATAACGGGACGAGTGTCCTGTACATACAAGATATGGCAAAACGGACGTTAAGACGACTGGATACAATTAGTCTGCATGCACGCGGCTATTGGACAAACACTCTAGGGGTTTTGATTCGCAGGAGCAGCGACATACCAGGTTCTGCAAAACGACATATTGCTATACCAGAAGTTAGTACCAGTCCATGTCTTGAAGCAGAGGGATGAAACTCACAGAGAATGACCAACTGCCGCACGGGCAGCTGGGGTTGCTTCCTCTTCAGCATTTCCGTGTAAATAAAATAACAACAAAAAATGGCACAGAAAAAAAAAAGTGCTATTACGTGGTCGACATGGATTTCGAGATAACAGCCTCTCCTCCAAACGATCGCGAGTTGATAACAACTGGTACAGAAACGACAGTCAGGATTGAAAAGAAATAAAAGAAAGCACGCCAGTGAAGATGACGCTGAAATCTTCTGGTCAGCCGGACCCAGTGAGGAGTGGTGGGTGGCAGACCTCAGTAGCTTCACATTAGTTAGTGGAGCAACCGATAACTACTTAAGGTACAGGGGTATGGAGGAACAGTTCACAGGAGTATTTAGTAGGTGGTAACCAACAAAACCAAATCAAATAACACAGTGGAAAAAAGAGAGTGTAGAACTCAAATGAAAAGCGTTCTCTCTTGAATAAATCCATGACTGAATGAATGATATCCGCATCTTCGAGTAATTCAATATTCTCTCATCCGATCTGCTGACTGAGCTTGTGCCTGACCGCCTTCCGACTTAACCGGCTTAGCGCCAGCCTCCCCGCAGTCTTGGTCCAGCCGCTGAAGAGAGGACAACCAATGAGATGTGATGAAATGCTTACCGCCTGCGCCAGGGCTGATCACACCCGATCACGAGCCCATTGGTGCGTCATCTCGGCCGGAAAAGGCCCCGGATAAATGTAGCTAACTATGGATAGTAATTAGTCGGTTTTCCGACTCGATCTCAGCCCTGAGAGGAGACATGCAGAAGTGGTCCATACAGCGTAGAGCCTAACCATTGTACTTATGTGCTTTTGAGGGGCTAACCAAAGGAGATCCGGGAAGTGTATAGAGATGTAAAACAACAAGAGTGATTTGGAATGTGAAAGAGGTTCTTCTTGTAGTCGCGAACCGTACCAAGGCCTTTATACGAAACCTCGTATCTCACCGTGACAGGAACCATAGCGAGAGAAGTAATAACAGGACAATAATTGAGTGCTATGTGCCCGAGATACATATTCCCCCATTGCACAGGAAAAAAACGCGTGACTGACTCGATTTCTATCAGCCGGACGATGTCTCGCAGACCATATCAAGAACCGCCCGAACAATCGATCTATCATCATCGAAAGTCAGAGTTGGGCCTGCCAGCGCGTAATCCGCCCATATCGATTCAAAATCCTCCCATTCCTCCTGTGTCCCAGCATCAGCCATCGCGGTAGCATCTCCTCGCGCAGCAAACCAGAAGATAATTTTGAGTTTCCCATCCCGCACCCGTTGACTGACAGCAACTGGCTCTGTAACGACGCTAGAGCCATCAAGTGTATCCTCTACCGTCGCTGGTGTTGCAAGGGTAGGGATAGGCAGAGGGAAGAGAGCCACTCTGAACCCAGTTTCTTCATAGGTCTCTCGTAATGCGGCATCTTCGAGTGTTTCGCCAATATTCTTGCGCCCCTTCGGGAGGAAGAATTCTCCTGTTTTCTTCCATCGGATCAAGAGCACTTTTCTTCGAATGGGATCAAGGGTGACTGTACCACAGCTGATGCCGAAAGAATCTGAAAGGTGCAAGGATCTGTCAGAAGTTGACATCGTGATAGAAGTACTGATGACTACGAGGGGCCGGGGACAGAAATGCTCAGGCGTATGTGAAAGCGTGCCGAGTCTAGCGCTAGGGCGGCCCTTCCATCCTTTTCTCTCCTCCTTCAACAACCAAAGAGACGAACCGCTTTGGTTCACTGTAGGAATACAGTGGCCGCTGAAATAGCTAGTCCTCTCTATTGGCTAGAAGATCGAGATGGGGGGCACCCTAGTTTCTAAAGGCCATACTCAAACTACGGCCAGATCCTACGTAGCTGAAGAATTCCGTATAGTTACCTCAATTTGGGGCACTATCAGCAAAGTGCTGTACATACTATGCCCGTAATGGCTCAGAGTATATACAGCAGATACTGCCATGACTCATGTACTTTTGAGGGCCCGACCAAAGGCAGAGCCCCGCAACGTGTAGATGCTAAATACCTAAACCACGATCATCGTTTAGACGTCATATCATAACCCGCATCCGATCAAACCGTGTCAGACTGCGTCTAACTCAGCAGAGAGGTGGCATCCTCGATCCGTTCCTGTATGATACGGTCCCATTTCTGTCGACAATCGTTAGCATGGGCAATATTCATCAATCAATGGATCAACAAACCTCTGCGTTCACTGGGTCGCCCGCCTCAAAACTCTCCACCAATCCCGGGTAAGTTGCACCTGCATATCCTGTCCACAGGCCAGGTGCAAACACAACGTGCTTGAACCAGCTACGGCCGTCCAAACCAGGCTGGTACAGAAACTTCCGTTCTAGCAGCTTATACTTGTCATTGGCTGCCCGGACCTGGAAGTACAGCTTGACCTTCTTCCACCAGAGGTACCACGGCAGGTCCTCCTCCAGCTTGGCCGCCAGGTCCGCCGTGTAGGCGTCAAAGGTCACAGCCGCATCATACAGCTTGGCAATCGCCTGCTCCAGTGCCCTGAAGCTGAAGTACGAGTTCTTGGGCAGCTTATCAGCTTCAGGCTTGATACGGTCTAGATATTCACCCAGTCCGGCGGCATAGTCCGTCGCGTTGAGTCCTAGCACCGGCGTCTCCACGAGACGGGCGGCGAGCAACCCAAAGATCTGGCTGGTAGCGACATGGTACTTCCAGCCAGGGTCACCATATCGGTCCATCCAGTCGAAACTGTCATAGTTAGAGTGATAGTGGTACACTGCGTCGCCGGGGCCCGGACCGAAACCGAAATCGAGGCTCGCCACACCGGCGAAGTCCTGGAACGCGGTGAAGTCACTGCCACTGCCCATAGTGCCAATGTGCCCGCTCCAGAGATCCCGAACTGTTTGGCCCTTCACCGTCTGGTTGGGAGATGGAACAATGCTGGTCACATCATAGATGGCCTTGTTCAGCAGTGGACTCGCGCTCGCTGAGAAGTGGGTACCAGTGGCAGCGACATCCACGTTTAGATATACCACGTTGGCCTTCGACAACCAAGGCAGCTTGTCTTCGACCCATTCAGTGGAACCAATGAGGCCGTACTCCTCACCGTCCCAGCTGGCAAAGACGATCGTCCGCAGCGGCTTCCATCCAGCTTTGAGGGCTTCACCAAAGCTACGGATAACCTCGTTGATAGCTGCCGATCCACTGTTGGGATCACCAGCACCGCCCGCAACCCAAGCGTCGCGGTGGTTGCCCAGGATGACAACTTCGTCCGGAATCGTGCCCTTGATAACGCCGATAACGTTCCACAATGGGGTCGTGACATACTCCTGCAAGTTATACAGGTTGACCACCACGTCCTCAGGAGACGGTCCAATGTTATACTCCACGCCTTTATGGCCCAGCGCGCCCTCCCAGCCATCTCCAAAGTCAGATGCCTTAGGACCGTGCCCATTGAGAGCCTTGAGCAACGGGATGGCTTCTTTATACGAGATCGGGATTGATGGAATGGATGGAATAGAGTTGTGCGGATCCTGGCGATCAGCGTCGGGCGTGGATGGATAGCCGGGAGTCGTAGGGTCACCCGGCGCAACACCTTGTAAAATCGTTAGCAACAGAAGTCAAAGGGATCGAATAAAGAGGAAGGTATGTACTTAAAAATTGAGTGCTTCCTCGCTGCACTGCGCTCGGGTTACGAGCAGGGCCCTCCGGGTAGGCCTTGTAGCCGTTCGCTTCCGTAATCTCGCCGTCCTCCTGTGGATCGGTATAGATCACGACACCAATCGCTCCAAGCTCCTGAGCACGCTTCACCTTCAGACCACGGAAGATACCGCCGTATTTGACCAGAGCGATCTTGCCTTCAAGGCTGACATTGGCCTTGACAAGGTCCTCGAAGTCCTGGTACGTTCCAAAGTTTGCGTACACAAACTGTCCAGTGACATTCCCGCTGGCCGAGTAGCCGTGGAAGGTCGGAATGCGGTCGGGTAGACCACTTGTATGGTCTTCTTCCAACACGTCCTCCTCGAGAGTGGCCTCGAAGGTGACTTCCGTGTCATCACCGTGCTTCTTCAGAAGTGCCAGTCGATGTTCCAGCGGATAGTTAATGTAAATGTCATAGGCAGTGATCTCAGTGTGTTCGATACCAAACTCCTGCCATTTCTGCTGTGTCCAGAGCGCCTGACTGAGATTCTTGCCTGCGAGATGCGGTCCGGCCGTATAGTAGTTGCTCCACTCCCTTGCCTTTTCCGCAGATGGGGTGTGAAGAAGGATCTCCTGCAGTTCCTGGTAGGAGAGGCCATTGCCATGCGGCCAAGAGGCATGAGGGAAGGGCTGGGCCCAGGGCAGATAGGACCAGACCGAACCATGCTCGCGGGGCAATACGGCAGCAGGAGTCAAGAAGAGAACAACTGCTAGCAGGAGGAGCGCTCCAAGTATGGACGTACAGGTACGACGCAGGCGGCTATGAGGATACTGCCACCGGGGCCTAGCTGGCTCATGCACGACCAAGAGCGGCGTGCTTTCGCTGACCGGCATGATGGGCCCCTTCTCTTTCATCCTGCTGTTAGATCACGGCAAGGATTATGGATGTATATAATAATGTATTTAGCCCTAGGCCATTGGAGATGGAAAGAGAAAAGAAAAGAAAAAAAGAAAGAAAGGAAGGGGAGAAGAAGAGATAGGTAGTGAGGATATGCGGAGATGCCGCCTGGATGGTATCATCGCAGCTCGAGCCAAGTGGATGCCATGACGAGCTCCTGCTGTTCCTGGAATGGTCTCGCCCCGCCAAAGCTGCGATAGCCGATAAGATAGTAGAATCGCTTATTTGTGGCTAGTATATATATACTAGGTACATAGTGTAAAACTAACATACAAAATTGAAGAATGACATGATCATAATTATCTTTCAAGTCTCATCCTTACTTCATCATTGCGTTTTATATACCACAGGCGTTACAGTTCAACATGGTCGAAAACATTCTCCGTGGTCTAAGTAAGGATTCTGCCACCGCCTTTAGATCATGCCTAATTGGGCTGTACTGTGTAAGCCCTACTATGAGTCAATGTGTCCAGATAAAATCGATACTCTCGTAGTCTTTCTTTACTGTCTTGTCGAAACGTCCGTCTACATAGTCTCTGATGTTGATCTGAGGCACTGATGGTGGAAAGCCTCCACAGCATCAGCACCTTTCGCAGATATGACCATTTCACAACAGCCACCTTGGGCGCAACCCGCTCAGAAACCTGGCACGACACTTCCACCCCTGAAAGTGTACAATTCATTGACACGGTCCAAGACACCTTTTGTTCCTCTCGACCCTCAAGGCCGCAAAGTGAAATGGTATGCTTGCGGCCCGACGGTCTATGATGACGCCCATCTAGGACACGCCAGAAACTACGTTAGCACGGATATACTTCGTCGTATACTCAAGGATTACTTCAAGTTCGATGTCAAATTTGTGATGAATATCACCGATATTGATGATAAAGTATGTGGATGATATGCGGTATTTGGTTGCAACCTAGGCTAATTCTCAATTTCAAGATCATCCTTCGAGCGAGACAACGGCACCTCTTTGCACTTTATCTGCAAGAAAACCAGACAGTTACTCCTAAAGTCCTCTCGACTGCGCAGTTAGCATACAGATCGTACATAAAATCGAACCTACCGTTGATAGACCCAAACACACCGCTCGAGGACTTTGTTTCAGCAGCTGAGGAGGCATATGGCGTGGTTATTCAAGGCGGGGCATTGGATCCCGGAAAGACACCTGGTGATGAGGAGGTCAAAATCAAGATGCATATCAGGACTGTTACTGCTTCTGCTGCCATGATATCACGAATGGCAAAGAAGAAGGATGCGGATCTCGCGAAACGCGAATCCAACTCCGACAATGAAGAGATCACCAATGAAATGTTCTACTCTGCCACCGAAGACATCTTCCTCCCTTACCTTGATGAACTCAACGGTGCCAGTATTCCCGGTGATGCGCATTCTATATTTACAAAGTTAACCAAAAAGTACGAAGCTCGCTTTATGCAAGACATGCGTGATCTGAACGTGCTCGACCCAGATGAGATCACTCGAGTTTCTGAGTACGGACGTGAAATTCTGAATTTCGTGGACAGGATTGTCAAAAATAACATGGGATATGTCACTTCAGATGGCTCTGTTTATTTTGATATCAACTCATTCGAAGCAAAGGGGCACCATTATGCAAAACTGGAACCATGGAGTCGAGGGAATCAGCGTCTTCAAACGAGTGGCGACGGGTCTTTATCTAAGGCTGTGGAGAAGAGATCGCCTGATGACTTCGCTCTTTGGAAAGCATCCCAACCTGGAGAACCTAGCTGGGTGAGCCCATGGGGTGAGGGACGACCTGGCTGGCACATTGAATGCTCAGCAATGGCATCGAGTCGACTGGGCGACCAGCTTGATATCCACTCTGGTGGAATTGATTTGGCATTTCCACATCACGACAATGAGCTTGCGCAGAGTGAAGCTTATTGGACAGATCATCACAAACAATGGGTAAATTACTTCCTTCACATGGGACATCTTTCCATTCAAGGTGCGAAGATGTCTAAATCTCTCAAAAATTTCACCACTATCAGAGAGGCTCTTCGGAGAGGTGACTGGACAGCAAGAAGCCTGCGAATTTTATTTCTTCTAGGCGGTTGGAAAAGTGGCATTGAAATTACCGAAGGGCTTATAAGAACTGCATTAGCGTGGGAGGAGAAGCTCAGCAATTTCTTTCTCAAAGTTAAAGACCTACTAGCTGGGTGGGATAAGTCCGCTTTGCAGCAGACAATTTCCACTGGAACTGGTCTTATTAGCGAACTACTAAAGACCGCACAGCAGAAGGTGAATGACCACCTCTGTGATTCTTTCGATACACCTGGTGCTATGGGCGTCATATCAGAACTAGTTTCTTCATTCAATACTGCCGAAGAGTCGAGCCTGGTCCTTGAAGAGGTCCATGAACTCGCGCGATGGATTACGTCGATTGTGAACATCTTCGGGCTAAATGGCACAGCGCCTCCGGATTCTCCTGAGATTGGTTGGGAGGGTATTGACATACCTGAGATATCTAAACGATTTATATACCCACTCTCAGCGACTCGTGATCGTTTGCGTGGATTGGCTAAGTCAGGAATTCAAATCAAGTCCGACGAACTCAAAAGCGTTATCAATGCCACCACCCGAGACATGGATGAGGACATTTCCGAGACAGCTCGACCCTACGCACGTGCACTTAGTGACTTCCACAGAAAGGTCCTTTCTTTGAAGCCTGAAGAGTCCTCGAATATTTCCAAAGAAATATTGGATATCTGCGATTATGTTCGTGATGTCGATCTGTTTAACCTCGGCATATACCTCGAGGACCGAGATGATAAACCCGCACTGATCCGACCAGTTACAAAGGAACTTCTCTCAGAGCGTCAAGAACAGGAACAAAAAGCTTTACAGAAACAAATAGAGAAGGAGAAGCGTGAAAAACTAGCACAAGAAAAGCTCGAGAAGGGAAAGCTCAGCCATTTAGAAATGTTCCGGACCGAGGAATTCAGCGCTTGGGATGAGGATGGTCTTCCCACCAGAGATTCTGCTGGTGAGCCTATCAATAAAAGCAAGAGCAAGAAACTCCGGAAGGACTGGGAACGCCAGAAGAAAGCCCATGAGACTTGGTTAGCAAGTCAGAATCGTTAGCATATGCGGGACCCTGTAACGATAATGGATCCCAGCGAAGAAATGGGCAGACTACTACTAAATTGATGTCTTATCGAGTTACTGATGAAATATTTCGGCTACTGCTTGATTGGCTTTACTGTTAAATAGCTTATACAATAATCAGAAGAAGACGATGATAGGCTAGGACCCCTTTATTGCTGATTGTCTTAGCTATAAGTATTAGGCTTACCATAGGAAATATGTACGTATTTATCCTCATAAGGATTTTATGACATCCATTTGGAACAGATATTGTTATCTACCTCCGGAACCTCAAACTGAGATTAGCAAATTCGCACCTCTAAAACACGCCAAGAGGAGACTTCATATAACACTGCAGAAGAGAGACACAATCTTCGAGACTCATGATTCAGATTCTTTCCATTAATATAAGATAGGGGTCAGTGACAAGCTAAAACCTAGATATCATTTATTAGTTAAAGAATTATAGAACGTAAATTTGTATTTTTTTTTTATCTGTTGGTGAAAATTTATGTTTTGAGGCAAAGAAAGTGTGCTATAGGATATGACATTATCAGTATGACATATCCACGGACATATTGTTCCCCTTTTTTACTATTGGAGAAAGGATGTTGTCCTATTGTTGCGTACTGTACATAAGATGCCTAACTGCTAGCTAATAGCTATATTCTCTAACTGCGCCAACTGCTTAGAAGGCCCTTGGTGATAAATCCATGTATGTAATGCGGAGTACTTCCGTAAGTGCAGCATCGCTTTTTCAATATCTACGATTTATGGGATTGTCCGCATGGGAGTTGACGGGAGTAATAATGTGAGGGCAAAGGGAGTTCAGCGGGGGAGCAAAGCGGCGGGAGCCCTGAGTCAAAAAAGGGGCAATCAAGCAGATGCGTTTTCGCTATAAACAACCTAGGTAGGTGAGTTACTCGTATTATTTATACTGCATGTTTTATTGTTAATAGTCATGATTCAGATTAGTTATTGCAAACTGTTGCATGTAACGCGCTGGCTCAAACTAGCCGGTTACGCTATGTAACCCATATCAATACTCCGTATAGGCGTCGTGTTAGATACAAGAAAACAATTGTGGATAATACTCGGCACAGATGCACCAGACCGCGAGTCTGAAACAGAATAGGCAGCAATATTTCAACCATGAATACTGATCTCGCTTTCGGAGATCTCATACAGCATTCTCCGCATCTTCGGGTATAGGAACAACATCATTTGGTACATGGTTCAGCTTCTCGCCAATGTCGATCGTTTCTCGCAATATCTGTCGCGCCGTCTCATCACTCACCCCCATGTCTTCTTTCACCAGTAGAACAGTCAGTTCAGGAACAAGCACCGCCTGAGCGTAGGTTGTTACGCCTGCAGTTTTGACAAGATGATCTGTCGTGGCCAGACGACGCAGCTTCTTCGAAAACTGTGTGGTTACAGCATGCAGCCTAATACAATCATTAGAAAAAGTCGCAGCAGTAGAGAAGACAGGAAGATACATACATCTTTCCGGCGCCTTTAGACCCATAATACCCGCAGGACATATTCTCCAGACCTTCCCCGGCAAGCGAAAGACGAAAGTTCTTCGCTTTCCCGGACTTCATCTCCCCGTCGAGGATATTGCGGTAGAATGAGTGGCAGTCAGGAGTAAGTATCTTCTCGAGAGCAGCGAAATGGCCCCGAATACGCTCATCAAACCCTTCCCAATCGATTGTCGGATAACCCTTATCGCGCCACTCCTGTTCCGCGGATTCTTTCCGGTGAGATTCGCAGAAGCGCTCCTGATCACGGACACGTTGTTTGGGCTGCGCGAGGAAGTCTAGTAGCACGTCTCGGTCGACTCGCTGTTTGCACATCGGGCAGAGTGCTTCATCGGAAGGTTCTGGCACAGCATGCTGGCTGGCTAGAACTGTCTTGTCCTGGTCATCCAGCAACAAGTCCGACTCCACTGAGCTTAGGGAACTAAACGAAGAATTATCATCATCTAAGTCGAACAGTCGATCCTTTGCAGATGATGTAGCAAGTGACGAACTAGATATTCCATCGTTGGGAAAGGGCAGCGGGTGCTTGAATTCCCTGGATGGCGAGGAGTGACTGACGACATCATGCTCAGTTGATCCTGGAGGTATCTTGAATGTTGGCTTAGCGTCTCTCTTGGTGCCCTTTTTCTTTCCCTTCTTCATTTGAGGGCTGGCTATTTCGATCTCCATCGGGACTTTAAACCCGCTATTTTCCTCTTCACTCGTAGTATCTTTTGTCGGCTCATCCAAGTTAGGCATCTCAGCTGGCTTCTTGAATCCGGGCGATGGCGCTTCTTGTTGTGACGATTCAAGCATACTCGAAGCAGGGACCTTGAACGATGAACCTGTATGGACGTTCTTCAAACCTCCATAACCAATATTTCTCCTCCTCTTGGACGCCTGCGACGAAGACATAAAGGATGGGAAGAGTTCATCCTCCTCGTCATCCGTGCCTATAAGATCACTAAATGTCCGTTTGGGCGATTGTCTCCGGTGTTGTCGAGTCGACTTTCTCGATCCATCTCGAAGAGAGTCCACTGCGGTGCTCCTTCCATTATTCTTCCGTGGTGATGCCCGGTTTCCCGTCCCTGTCGCAGCATCTTCGTCTGCCAGTTTCTCTTCCAGCGACTTCTGTGCAGATCGATTCCCTTTACCCTCTAAACTCTTCGTCTTCCCATAATCCAACGACTCCGCACTCGACTCTGCCTCATCGCTAGAACTCAATGGCTCGTCATCCGTTGCCGGCTCGAAAACCTTTTTCTCGCCTGACTCTTTCTCTCGGTCCGGACCTTTTCCATATTTGCTGTCTTCGCGGACCTTCTTTCCTCCCACTTGACTCAGTAACGGTGGTCCATAATAATTGCTCCTCGTCAGTCGTGTGGATGCAAAGCTCGCTTCCGGTTTCGCTCTCGTAACCATGATCTCGGGATGATGTTTCGCGGAGACGTTCGACCTTTCGAAACCCTCTCCTCCCTTGAGTCGCTGTCGTCCCTCGAAGGGTTCTTCCCTCTTGTATTCACGAGCGCTATTGCCGCTAGGAAACGGTACGTGCCGGTTGCCAGAAACACTCGACGATCCTCAGGATCCCGTCCTAGCACGCGTCGCAGTCTGCTTTCCAAGGACCGGTATCTGGACAAAGAACTGCGGACGACTCAGACACGAATAGCTCGAGTTCAATCCATCGAGTCCATCGAATTGGCGTCACAGGCCGCTGTGTAACTGGGAAGGATACCTGAGGAGAGCGGGGATCGAGTTCGAGGTCGGGTTGGCGGTAACACTGAAGGTGGAGCGCGTCTTTCGAGACGACACGCTAAGCACGCAGCACTTCTCCGCATGGAGCTTGATTGCGATTAACTACAGAGCCCCACGTCCGGTCTGACGTTCAGTAGTAACTAAATCAGATTGTGATTCCTGACTCAATCAAAGAGATGAATTTGGTCTACAAATAGGCATACGATATTTCTCTCGCATGGCGCGAAACAAAACTATGGTAGACGGAAGCATACAATTTACTGTCATGGGATGGTACGATACCCTAGACGAGACATTGAACAATTGGATATCATATTTTCTCGATGGAAACCGGGGTCCTTAATTCATATGACATGTTCACGTTACTCACTGCTCAGGTTAGTTGACTGCAGTGTTTTCCCTTGATACCTGTTCCAGATTCATTAGAGTCAGAGTGACTCTGTGCCAGAGAAGAAGCTGCTGGTCTAATGGGAGCCAGCTACAAAACCATTAGCCTTAGTAAATTTTTAGATATAATAATACTTCTCTTACCTTTACCTCAAAAGGCGTAGGACGAAGAATCTCGAACTCTTCGATACCTTCAAGGCTATCATCTTTCTTAGCTAGGAAATCTCCCATTCCCTTCGTTGCTGGAGAGTTCCGCTAGGGTATAACAGGGTACTGGGACAGGGATATTGCCGATCTGACAATATAATCAAGAAACTGGTTGATAGCGACGCACGCGGCAGGAGAAAGGATGACAAAAGGGCCCGAAAGTTGTAGAAGGTTGCCATTTAACCTCAGAAACTGCCACAGTACACCATCTGAGACGACACCATATACAGTGTCAACAGTCTTCGGATTCTTCCGAGACATGCACTGCTGTTGCAACCCCATCATATAGGTAACAGCTTGGGAAATCCCAGTAGATCCACGGGAGACATTAAGGTCCTTCACCTGAATAATAACACAGATACATTCGAATGGGTCATCAAGAAAGGAACCATATCCCAATGCATAGTCAGCATTGCCGGTGATTATTTCTTTTCCATTAGGGACTCGAGTCTCCACTGGGTATCCTCCTCGTATCGATATCTGCTTGGCAGCGAGTTCTTCTTGATGAGCCTCTAACCGGTCGAAAAGCACGAGGTTAATGAGGGTTCGAGAAAGAGTTTCTGAAGAATCTCTTCTCCAGAATTTGGCGTCATGCATTCTTCTCAGGATAGTCACTGGAGGCAGATTAGTCCTAGCCTTAATTTTAATATATTATCAGATGGATGGGCATACTAGTACTAGCAGAAAGATGCACCTCGGGTCCCTCTGGTGGTTGCCAAAGATGCGCCGCATCCCAGCTGTAATCAAGAGACAGTAAATTTGCGGTAGAGATCAGATCACCTAGCTGTGAAGCCTGCGTGACATTCGATCGAAGTTTGGCTTCCTTGGAGGGGGTTGGCTGGTCCGATTCGATGATGGCTGTCTTTCATCTTCTCCAGAGTTTCCTTGACAGGTTCGATTGGTTCCGTATCCTCTATCGCGGCTATCATGCCAGTCAGGCCATCGAATAATGAATGTTGAATACGTGTCGTTGGGCTCGAATCAGGGATATCCCTCTTCGATCTTGTCGGCGTGGTTGGAGTTGACATCTTGGAGCTTGTAGATTCAAAATCTCGGTGAGGTTAGGGAAGGGAATCCCTACAACAGCGAATGCTCCACACTCTAGAATAGGAGAAACCTAGACACGATGATCTCGGTGAGGACTCGATGATATTGTCGTGTTTTTGACGATAGCTCGGATTGCTACGTGGGAGCAGATTCCGACAGTGGTTTTAGGTGAAGGTGAAGGCAAAGCTTGGTGAGAAGCTTGAGGACCAGTCCTAGTGTTGCCTATACTCATTCACCGTCCACTGT
The DNA here is from genome assembly GCF_004022145.1 of Paecilomyces variotii. Lineage (NCBI taxonomy): Eukaryota > Fungi > Ascomycota > Eurotiomycetes > Eurotiales > Thermoascaceae > Paecilomyces > Paecilomyces variotii. The sequence goes on along the minus strand of NW_021167143.1, from coordinate 1,585,826 downwards.
GCGGGAAGCTCCACAAAGCTTACTGCCGTTTCGAGAATGTCTGCTAAATCCTACTGCTGCTCTCATGTTCTCGACGATAAGAATCAATATGCCAGAAAGAGGGTATGTGATATATAGATTGAATATTTGAGTATATACAGGTATTAAGTGGGCCAAGAGAAAACGCCCGGACGCCTAATCCCAACTCTAGAGTAAAAGGATAAAAGGGACAACTTCAGTTGTATGGTTGAAGTATAGGCTGCATATATAGATCCCATGCAAAGGGCAAGATTGCCCAAGAATTGGCCAGAAAAAGAGAAAAGAGGATCCCTATAAGAGAAGAGGAAACAAGACAGGAATGGCATGTGTCAAGTTCAAGCATGCCAATCAATCAACCAGGTAGAAAAAGGATATCTCAAATTCGCGTAGCAGTTCATTCATAAGGTCATCTTTTTGACCGGACGTACCGAGCTCCGCGTATCAAGGACGGTCTAGAGTTTTATATAAAACGGAACGCAAAAGAAAAGAAAAAGGTGGGGGGTATTAAAATAAGGATCATAGCCTTTCTCATCCCGATCTCCTTCTCTAAAGCCGGGAGGGCAAAGAAAACGATGCGACTTCTAGAACTCTTTGACTTCCTCACTCAAACGTCATTTGGATTTCGTCGTCGCCTCCATGGCCGAAATCATCCTGGGCCCAGGCATTCTCTTCGAGGCCCAGACCCAAGGCTCCGCCTACAACAGCTCCAGCCCCGATACCGACAGCGGCAGGCATGGTGGCGGAGGAATGGAGCCCTGGCCTGGAAGATGGAGGGGATGAAAATTCGTCTTGCGATCTTGAGAAAGTTGAAGAGTGGTGGTCGTGACCGCTGTAGGAAGTATCGAAGGTCATTTGGATCTCTTCTTCCTCGGGGTGCGAGTATGGGTCGTGAGGGGACTTGGTGTCGGGAGAACTGGGAATCTTAGGTACAGGAAGGCTGGCATCTGCACTCTTGCTGTGTTGCATAGTTGCTGGTCGCTCTACTGTCGATGGTGATGATGGTTTGCTAGATGAACCCAGTTCCACTTTCATAGGAGGTAATGTGGATTCTAGCTGCTTGACCTCGATTTGCTCGCCTGCTAATTCGTTACGGATAGCATCAATATCAAAGAGAACGCTTCCCGCTCTGGTGCTCGAGCTGTCGACAGAATCGCGACGCCCTGTCTCGGCTTTGTCCGGGTCGTACGTCTCCCATGCTTTCTTTTCCGCTAGCTTGCCACGCTTGAAGAAACCAAAGCGTCTCTTCTCTGGCTTCTGCTCTGCCTCTCTGCGGGCTTCGTCGATCTCTCGAATCAGCTCCCGTTGCCGTTCAGCATGGTTTTCGGGATCGGGGTCCTCGATTTCCGCAAACTCGTCATCAAGCACTTCCCAGCCAACCTCACGGAGAATTCGAGGCATTGCTGCACGGTAGGCCATATGGCCATTGACAAGATTGGTGACATCAATGTTTTCCAGACCAGGGATACCCTGTACGGGTGCAAGGCCTGCAACTTGCATAATTCCACCACTGGTGGCACGGAACAGATACCCCAGAATCCAATCATTAGACGCATAGCCATTGACAAATCGACCTGAAATGACACTTCGCGCTCTCAGGTATTCATCCTTTTTGGCCACAACTGGGGAACCGAAAAGATACACATTTTGTACCAGCCCGTAGGCACCTCTATTTGCAAGCTCCTTCAAACAAGAGAAGATAACTCGAGCGCCAAGAGAGAATCCAATCAACGTAACAGGTCTATTCCCAAGATTCCTGGCCATTAGGGAGTCGGCCAGAATCAGACCAGCCGCGTTTGCACGGACTAGAGACACGTTCCAAGGATTATCGATCAAGTAGGCCAGCTTGGTCAACACAATAGGTAGTTGCAGCGATGCCATGAGTGCTACAAGGACAGTGCTGCCAAGTACTTGTTGCAGTCCTTGGGTCAGAGCCTACACAAGAAATTAGCCATGACACGCGACCGGGAAAACGAAGGCGCATACCTCTGTTGCGAGAATGTTAATTGTATCACCCATACTTCGCAGCATCTCTGGCTCCCAGAGCACTGAATACAAATCGCCCATAATCGGATCTACAGTACTGAATGGCAAGCGGACATCGTCGACGTTACCAGTCATCCAGCCAGAAACTGTAACAATCAGGTTGACCCTCTTGTTATTGTGTAAAGGACGATATTCAAATGTCTTTACAGCACCAGTACGCCTGTGCGAAGCTCTGATACCGATCGTGCTTCCTGTAAGCGTCGCTCCGGAGGCAATTAAAGCAGTCCCACCGGCGCCCCCCAAGAAGGCACCTGTTCCGGAGATACCAATAGTAGTGAAACCTGCTGCAAGACCAGCGCCTATAACGGGAGCCAGCAGCCCGGCAGAGAGACCTATGACTAGGCCACCGCCCACAGTAGCGAGACCCATTATCATGTACTTTTTCTTCAGTGCCTTTTTGCGGCGTTGTTCCATGTTCTCCGCTTCATCCCACGTTTCCTTGGTATTGGCGCTTTCTTCTTGCATCTCCAACGCGTCGATGACTCTCTTTTCAAAGCGACAGATCTGCACCCATGGCACATCCATGGCCTCACCAACCCTCTCCAATAGACGTCGTGAGCGGGAATCATATGTGGAGTCCGCAATTAGGACCAAGAAGAGGTCGCAAAGAACGGTCCAGCGAAGGTCAATATCGATGTTTTGCGAAGTTGGGAGCTGGGACGGTGTTCGAACTTCCGGCAATTCATCGTCCTTGTGCTCTTCATAGGGTGGAGGTGAGGATAAATCGAAGGAATCGTCAGTTGGAGTAGAACGACTGGCCCCGAGATCCCTGGAAGCCGGTGACGCAGGCATCGATGTTGACTTTTTTGGAGAGTTAAGCTCCTCTGCCATCGGGTTCTTAACTCGAGCGTTTTGCATCAGTGGCCGAACAAGATCTGCCGGTTGCACACCATGATCAGCCAGTTGTTCAATCATAATTTGTTCCGCAGTGTCGATGTCCATATGAGCGTAAAGTCGAGCCATCATCATTTGACCCCACTTCTTTATCGAATCCGATGCACCTTGCAGGGCCTTTTTGCTTCCTCTCGTTGTCACAATACTCCGAAGTTCCTCATCCATCTGATATATGGACAACCTTGTCACACCAACATACGCGATTCTCTGGCCTTCCGTCAAGAGATCTTTCGTGGCTTGAAGCTGGGTCGTAGGATCCCTCAATTCCTCATCAACGCCAACAGTATGACCATTTTCTTTGAAAAGGTAGCTGGTATCCTCGTCCATGCTAGTGGCCGATTGAGCATCTTCATCAAGCTGTACTCGAGTGTATCCTTTCCCAGCTCCACCTAGCCCTTGATACACAGCTTCATCGTCCTCCTGCTTTGCACCACGAGCGACCAGCCGGCCATAGTCATCATAAACATCAAATTCCCCAAGAGCCGGCATGGGTTGCCAATCACCTTCCTCCTCTTCCTCCGATTCCTCCTCCGAATCGTGATGCAACACAAGTCCTTGGTGCGACCATTCCGAAGGTTTGGCACTGCTGTGTCGCTTCTGAGAAGGATCGCTGTGCGAGGCATCCTCAGCGGTAGCGGCCTGAGGTTGTTGCTCCTTATCCAATAGCTTGTCGTCTTGCTCTTCAGGGTGAGTCTTGTCCGCCTCCGTCTTCTCTCCTGCTGAGATGTCTTTTGCTGTCTCTTTGTCTTTTTCACTTTCGCCGGAAGCCCCAGAATCGACCGGTCCAGAGCTCACATTGGACTCCTGCGACTGCGTATATGTGCCGATATCCGCCGCATGTATCTGTTTTCTCGGTTCACTGCCAGGTTTTGACTGTTCAGCCGGCTGCGACTGCTGGCTAGATGGATTTTCTTCGTTGCTCGTCTGCTTCTCCTCCTTGTTGCCTGGCTTCTCCTTCTCGGTTATTTGATCTGCCGCTTCACTGAATGCTTCGGATTCCCCTAATGAATCGTTTACAGGGCGTGAAGGCTTCGAGAACACACGAATCGGGAGACCAAACTCATCCAGCTCGACATGACTCTGTCCGCTACCACCATCCGCCGGCTGGTCTTTGTTTCCTGTGCTTTGCTGGACAGCCGACCGATCTAAAGCACTGCCAGTCTCTTGAGTACCTGCTAGGTCATTGTTGCTGGCTGAACTGTCAGGTTCTGACGGCAATTGCGGAGCATCTCCAGCCGCAGGAAGGTCAGAAGAGCTGGCCGCAGTTGTTGTCGCTCCAGTGCTCATTATCGATTGTAGCAGCGTCACCAGTTACCTGCTTTCACTCTTTCCCAATGTCTCTCGTTCTTCCTCGCAAGTTCTCGCATGCGCCGTCCGTTGAATTCGGGGGATGTGAGGGAACAACCATCCGCGCGGATGGTACGGCCCCCGCAGGTTTTGTTCACCTCACAGTATAATAGTTCTCCTCTATTCCCCGCTCAGTGATTGTAGTAATTCTCGTCCGATGCTCCCCGGTGGGCTGTTGTCGATCGTCAAAGGACGGGGTACGGAGTAGCGTGACACGGTGCAGGAGGAGAGCTCCGCAGACTTGATTCTGCAGAATCTGACGCCGGCGTCACCGACAGAGATCGTTCAAGCAGTCTTCTGGGCTCCGCATTGGCATCGAAGCCTCTCCAGACAGAGCGTTAATGAATTGACAGCTTGCGTGATGTGTGGTTCGAGGAAGCAAGCCAGAGGAGTTGCCCGAAAGCGGTAAACCGACTCTCCTTGGTAGGCCGGACGCTAAGACCGCGTTTAGATAAGGGGCGGCTGGTCTGATCGCCTCGCACTGGCGGGGTAACAACTGACCTGCTTGACTGCTCAGACATTGTCTCAGAAGACCCAACTTCCAGCTAATTATTATTTGCACTTCTTGCACAGACATTCAGATTCTGGAGATACCTCTATTCTAGACGTGATTTCCCATCTTGATGTTCGAGATTTCGTGGCCTTTCGAGGCGCCCTCGAGATGGCCCCTTTGGAGAAGTCTAGTCAACACTCTGGTAGCCATTGTAACTGGTCTTGACCTAAATCTTCCTCAACTCTTCTTTTCTGTCGTATGTGATCGATCTCTTATTCTTGCTGAGGACCGCTTTGAGAGTAATTGAACAGACTCCATCTAGAAAAGGCTAAGTGATACGCCCAGTCTAGTCGTCATCCTCCTAGTTCATCTTAACTCCAAACTTATCTGTCAATAGTTCAAAGGGAGACTCAATATACAGCATCTCTGGGAGCCTGACATGCACCTCAATTTCTGCCGTTAACAGCGGTGTTGGCAGTTGACATTCGGTGATTCATTTCTTATTTAGGCTTGTGAATGAAGTCTTTCTTTCTGAGGATGTCGACAATTACTACTAGCTAATGTTTAGAGATACTGTGACTCAGAACAACTGAGCAGTAAGTTGATGTGGAAATGAACATGGCCAAGGTATCAAGATAACAATGAACCTAATTCACGTGCAGGTCACTCTGATTGCGCTTCATCCGCCTTTAATACCGTCTATTGACCATGCAGTCAATCCTCCAGAAGCCCAGCAGCTTTGAGTCTCGATCATGGAAGCCCAAGTGCAACAACGAGATATTTAAGCGAGTACTGAATCGTGAACCTTCGTGGGTGACAGCTAATGCTTGATGCACGGTGCTAAAATGTTACTTATGCTCCAAAGTTCAGAGAGTAGAATGGGCAAAGTTCAAGGCTTTCGGAGCGAACTACCTGATGCGATATTAGTCTTAGTTTGCTCTTCGAAGCTATTTGGGGCGTATACGGTTGATCTTCTCCGCCTTGTGAGCTTTTATAAGCTCCGTGGCGTATATGAAGACCAAGCAAGATCGATGTTTCGAAGCCCTTTCGGCCGGTATACTGAGAATTCGTTGAATAGGAATCTCTTGGGATACGTTCACCTCCGCCATCTATCTAGAGTTACGTCAGTGCCCTCAGATCCTAGCCAATGGATGATCCAATACATTCGACCATGGACGAGGAGAATACAAGCAGGAGTCAACAGCAAAAGAAACGTTTCTTTCTGCTTTTTCTTTTTCAACAACTTTTCTCTACCTGCCGACCAAAGTATCGCCCAACGTGTGCGCCCAATCAAGCTACGGCCATGAAGTCATCCAAGAAGTCCCATATAAGGACTAATTTTGGCACAAATACATTTCTTGTCGTTGAATGGAAGCTTGCGGCTTTAAGCTTGCTTAAACTATGAAATAGAGCGTTCTGGTTTGAGAGTTTCACAATTATTAACTCCGTTTATGGATTGAAGCTCGGCCATTCGTTGGCTGCCCCTGACAGGTGCTAATATACATACATCGAAGCTCTGCAATTATATAACAAACCCAACACCGTCCATCAATGACTGCACAGGCATGTGCATGGAACTAACTACCTTCTCAATAATTTGAACAAGACCACAAGCTAGCGCATCAGCTGTCTCCATGGTCATGATGTGAGTATTTGCGCAAATTTCGATACTAATTTTGTCGCCTCGTCCGTACGATACCACGAAAATACATGGGGATGTGACAGGGTTATCAAAGGCCTGCATCCGTGATACGCCCGCTGATGTCTGTATCTCAGGGTGTTCGTCGATATCTCGGTGATGGATCATTGACTCGAAGTTCGTGGTCGCTGGCCAGTCGGTACAATTTTCGACGATGTCCCTGAAACCGAGCGTGTCTGCTTCTCCCATCTCGAGTAACTGCTCTTGGACGGCATGAACCAGCTCAGCTACCGTCGGGGAAGAGGAGAGAACAACTCGTGTAGGTACAATATTGAGGCAGCATCCCACTATCTTTTCCACTCCTGGCATTGCAGAGTTGCGACCGCTGACTACCTGACAGTAGACAATGTCAGTGTCACCACTGATATGTGCCAGCAGTACAGCCCACGCAGTCCTGACTAGAGTTGCCGCAGTAATCTTGTCGGGACGCTGCAGAAAATGAGTTTCCGCTTTAGCTATAATCGCCTCCGGCACAGGATCTTTGGCATTGCCAGGAGGAAGTCTGGGCCCAACGACAGTGAGACGCGATCCTTCTAACAACTTGCTCCAGTATGCAATTGACTGTGGACGTCGGCCAGAAGTGTAAGACATGAAGTTGAAGAAGCTTGGCGCAGTAGAAACTTTGTCGTCGTCAAAGAGCGATTGAAAAACGACTGGCGCGCTAAAAGCATCGTACTGAGCATGCGACATTCGAAGAACCAGTCTCATGCCTTTCACGTTGTGCTTAAGTAGGATAAATGCGACCAAAGGCTGAGTTGGCGAAAGAGTTTTTCCGTCTCTGAGGCAAATGTCCCTGAAGGATTCATCCATATCACCGCTGACATCTTCCACGCGAAGAGTCGGACTGAGTTGATTGAGAATAGCTTGCCAGAGTTTTCCTTGAAGCTGGAAAAAGCATGCGCGGAGGATTGGAAACTTCTCCAGAGCTCTGCTACAGCCACTTTCGAGGGCTGGAATACTGATTTTGTCATCCAGATCAAGGTAGAAATAGTCGGCCAACTTTCCACACGCCAAACTGGCAGCCACAAGCGTTTCTTGAACGCTCGTCAGAGGGTAGATATCTGCGATATCTGTAGAACGGTGACCAGTTCCAAGAGAGTCAATCTCCTCGAGAAGAATCTTTTTGACGGCAGGTTCAACGAGAACAACACCATCGAATTGTTGACTGACTTGTGCGCTGTTCAGCGACTGCTGATGAGCCAATCCTGCAACAGTATCTTGCCGGAAGATGTCTGCCACCATCAGATTAATGCCGACCTTGCGAGCCTCACCCACAACCTTCATTGCTGTGATTGAGTCGCCACCGAGACTGAAGAAACTGTGATCAAGTCCAATGGTAGCCGCATCTACCTTGAGCACTTGGGACCAAATCTCCTGCAAACGCTTCTCAACCAGTGTTGTTGGCTGCCGCATTTCTGCCTTCGTTCGTAACACCTCCAGCTCTTCCTTTGACATTGCAGACCCCATTTCCCGCAGTTTCTTTCGGTGCGTCTTTCCGGATGCTGTCAACGGAAGCGCTGGGATTGGAACGAACACTGATGGGACCATATAATGCGGTAGCACGCTCTCCAGTCGGGCCCGGACACTTTGGATGACAGTGCGAGTATGTTCATCATTGTGCAAACCGCTGCCGTTTACTTTTGCGTGAGCCTCTCGTATTACCAGGAATCCTATTAATTGTGGACCTTTGTCCATGCCATTATTGAGGGCAGTCAGCTCTACAGCGACGTCCCTCACATCTGGTGATGATAATCGTGCTTGGTGTTCAATCTCCCCAAGCTCGATGCGCTGGCCCCGTAGTTTGACCTGGGTATCCTTCCTCCCCAGGAGTTCAATGGATCCATCGCTTCTGTATGCTGCAAGATCACCTGTCCGATAGAAGCGAGACGATTTTGAGCAGCGTCCCAGCTCAGATCTCCAGGATGGTGCATCGATGAAGGTCGCAGAAGACTTCTCCGGTTGCCCTATGTACTCGCGTCCAATTACCGGCCCTTCGAACAAAACCTCACCAGGAGATCCCACAGGCACGAGGCGGTTGACATTGGCAGGGTCAACAAGCCAACATCTGGCGGTAGTCGCTTTTCCAACGCTGGTAACCGCTGACGATGCATATAACCGTGCTGATGCGACAACAGCAGCGGTCTCTGCACTGCCGTACGTCTGTCGCAGGTGAACCTTTGGCGCCCATTCCCTGATCTGGGAACTTCGGATGGGCTCGCCACCAACGCAGATCGTCTTCAGGGATGGGGCATTCTCTGGGTGAAGGAGCGAGAGTACAGTGGAAGTCAGAAAGGCCCAATTGGCGTTCAGCTTCCCAATTACCTGCGCCAAGTTGCTGGCCCTCTCCTCTTCAGATGGTATACAGATACAGCCGCCGTAGATTAGGGTCATCAGCATTTCCATGATCGCCCCAGCAAAATTGTAGGAGCCAAACTGTAAAGCGCGCATGTCTTTGTTCATGCCCAGTACTGCTCCATGGCCGAACGCTGCCGAGCAGTAAGATTGATGCTCAATGACACAACCTTTCGGCTCTCCTGTACTTCCAGACGTGAAGATGATATACGCAGCGTTTCTCGGGGTCGCTTTTGGCATCTGTGACAACGTTTGGTGATTTTGCGACCCAAGCGCCTGCCTTGCCAGCACGACAATGTGTTGCGTGAATGGAGACAGCCTGGATTCGCAGGAGGCGGACGTTATACCAACTGCCGCATGCACCTGCTGGCAAATGCTTCGGATTCGACCCTCAGGCAGCGTAGGGTCTAGGAGGACGAAAGCACCACCGGCTTTGAGAACGGCAACCCACGCCACGACGGTCCACATCGACTTCTCCGAGCACAACGGCACGACCTTCTCGGGGCCAACACCGAGTTCAACAAGACGGCAGGCAAGCTGGTTTGAGAGGTTGTCTAGCTCGCGATATGTCAGCTCACCGTCCCATGCGCAGACTGCTGGCGCATCGGGTTGCGCTGAAGCGTGTTCCAGGATAATGTCGTGGATACATCGCTCAACCACTGGCGGAACCTCACTGTTCCATTCCCATATCTGTCGCACGTCTAGTGGAGGCACGATCCCGACATCCTTCAGTTCCAGCTCAGGACTGGCATCACTGAGCTGTTGCATCACGAATTCAAGGCGTTGAAGTAGCTTAATCGCAAGCCATGGCTCAATCACCCTCTGATCAAAGGCGGCGGTAGCATTAATCTGAGCACTAGAAAGCTCTAGATGAATTGTCAGACCGTACGCGTCGGACTGATGCAATTTGTTGCCAATCTCTCTGCCGTCCTTTTGCGGTTGGACGATAAGCAGTGTTTGTGGCATGGACGCTTTCTGAAAATCGGAAGATTCTTGGGTGATTCCATGTAGACCTGCCTGCTCAAGTGTGACCATATAGGGTTCCTGCTGCTGTACTAATCTCAGGTATTTCAAAACCTTCTGATTGTCGGTCAACTTCACGCGCACCAGAACCGGCGCGTTTGTTGCGGATGCTGTCGCACAAAACACAACATCGTCCGAGTCGGTCAGCCGACTGGCGATTATGGCCCATGCAGCACGGGCTAGAATCGGTACAGTAATATTATTTGAGGGCTCCTTGGGTCGTGGGAACTGGTACTCTACCAGCTTATCTGCCACTGGCTGATTGACAAACGGCGGTAGAGTCGGATACGGTACATATTCTGAGCTGGCTAAAGCTTCTCGCCAGTATGTCACCGTTTCTGCATCATTGACAGGCATGGTTCGGAATATCCTTTTTAAATCGATTGGCAACTACATATCCGATATATTAGGTACTCAGATTCATCGCAATTCAATGTCTCTCGGTCTCGATCATACCTGCAAATCCGTCCACCTCATCAATTGTGACAACATATCCATTCCGACCTACCGCTGCCGGGTGGCTAGGTCCAAATTGTTGGTCTCATTTATCTGCCACGCGCGAAAAAGGGTTATGGTCTTGTTATTATATAGCGTTTGCAAGCTCAGATCAAAGTTCTGACCAAAGTTCGTAATAACGTCAAACTTGACCGAGGGCGCTTGAAAACTCGAATATTTTCACTAGGACAAAGAAGGGGTGACACTCAGCCGTGGTCAGTCTCTCGTGTCTATCATATGATTGACCCACAGCGCAATAGATTGGTGCATCATTTGTAAACAGCATGTTCGTTTCAAAAAGGGATCGGCAATCCGTGATAGCTATCTATCCCTTGAGTGGATGCGTCATCGACGAGGAATGGATATTTTTATCTTCGTTCAATGATTTTGGGAAAGCAGGCTTACAAAGACAAGTGAGGCCAAGAAGAAAAAGGCAGCTTATAAGAAAATGTGAATCTAATCGTGTATCGTGAGGACTTTAGCATGTCTTGATACTTTTCTACATACAATGTCGGATGGGGGTATTTGTATCGTAACACCACTGGTAACTTACTAGACGTACTTTACATACTGAACCTTGGCGAAGGAAGGGGTTCGAACTAAGAGCTGGAAGGGGGCTTTAGGTGTTCTGACACGGAATGATTAATAATTACCTGTACAGCAATCCTTGGCTAAGGATATTGGTAATATTAAGCGCATAGATTTTCACGGGTTAAGATGAAGGGCTAAGGAGGAGGAGCCATATCGCAGTGATCATGAAGTCCGCCGGGGTAGCTAAGCCACAGACACAATCAAGCCGCCACAACTCCGCAGCTGCAGTCGGGATTTACTAGTTGTTACAGTAATCTGGACACACTAGGCTGTGTCCTAGCTGTGTCAATCTGCGCGTGTTCGAGTTCCCCTCATTTAGCATAAGATTCGGGTCGATTGTCCGACAGAGGTGGTTAAACATAAATTTCGGGTTATCTGTGGTGAATCCGAAGGACAGTGATTCATCGCCGAATTCTGGCATCAAATGTATCATATATTCCGTCCAACATGAGCAGGATAGTGCTAGAAAACCTAGCAAAAGCGCCCCAATGTCTGCGCGAGTCTGTGGCACGCTCGAAGGCGGAGTATCGAAGACTTGGGAACTCCGGTCTGCGAGTGTCAAATCCAATCCTTGGCGGTATGAACTTGGGTAGTTCTCGCTGGCTCCCATGGGTACTAGACGAAGATCATGTATTTCCTTCTGTTGTTCTCTCATGTGATTGCTTCTGCTTACTGGTTGATAGGCACTTGATCTTTTGAAAACAGCTTATGATAGCGGAATAAACACGGTATGTTTGCACTTAGACTTTCCCTTTAGGGCAATAAATTAATATAATGCAAGTGGGACACGGCGAATGTCTATTCTAATGGCGAATCCGAGAGGGTCATGGGCAAGGCCCTTCAGACACACAAGATCCCTCGTGAGAAGGTTGTTCTCATGACAAAGTGCTATAGGGTCGTCTGTGATTCTGAAAACTACGATCCTGGTTCTAAGGTAACCATGCATCATGCGTTGGCAGATTCAAGCAAGGACTATGTGAACCAATGGGGTATGTAATTCTTTTCTGTTTTACCCCGATAAAAAAGATCTCTCCCTTTATCCATCATTCGCGTAGACTTTAACTCGTATCAAGGCCTATCACGAAGCGCTATTTTCAAAGCCGTCGAGGGATCTCTTAAGCGTCTTAACACCAGCTATATCGACGTTCTTCAAATCCATCGATACGACCCAACGGTTCCACCAGAGGAAACAATGCGCGCCTTAGATGATCTAGTAAGGTCAGGGTGCATCCGCTACATTGGAGCCAGTTCAATGTGGACATATCAATTCGCCACCTTGCAGCACACCGCAGAGAAACACGGATGGACCAAATTCATTTCAATGCAAAATCACTACAATTTATTATATCGGGAAGAAGAGCGCGAGATGAACCCATTTTGCAATCTCACAGGCATCGGCCTTATTCCTGTAATGTCTCCCGATAAGTCTGACAACACGCCGTTCTACAAGTGCTAATTACCTATTCCCTCAACAGTGGGCTCCGTTGGCATCAGGAAGATTGGCCCGTGACCCAACACAGAGCACATTTTCAAAACGGGCGGCATTTAGCACTAACGGATCACTATATGACAATGGTGACCAGGACCTACATGGTATTGTAACAAGGGTAAGGGAGATTGCTACAATTCGAGGATGGCCAATGAGCCATGTGAGCTTGGCCTGGCTTAACCGAAGGGTCACGGCTCCCATTATTGGGTTCAGTTCAAGCGACCGCATAAAGGAGGCTCTGGATGCTAGGGGCAAGGAGCTTTCAGAGGAGGAAGAGCGGTACTTGGAAGAACTATATGTTCCTAGAGCTATACAAGGACATTCATGAGGTCTAGATACATCTCATTGGATGCATAAGAAAAAAAAAAATACTCGTTTACAATTTTCAAGGTTCAAACTCGATAGTAAATCCCCTGGGAAGGAGAACAATAGTAACAATAAATGCTAGATACAACATATAACAACTTTATACTCCTCATAAACAGACATAAGCTGGATATCCTCATGTTAACTCGCAGATCTAATGCCCAATTCCCCTCTAACAGCTTCATCGCCCATGTGCCCTATCGTTAGACAACGAAGCATGAGTGGTTAAATGCGGGGACAATCTGGCGTGTGGATACAACTTGTTTTCGTCGGCTGCGGAGAGTGAATATCTTTCTTCTCTTAGCCGACTGAAGTGACTTTTGTGAGTTTGTATAGCCCAGTCTATTATCATCCCTATCTTTGCTGGCATTTCTCTTTGCCGGTTGACTCAGTGAAGGAGCAACCGATGGTACACCATCTGACGCGGGGCCACTGCAAGAATTCTTCACGGCAAAGCACGCGAGAGTTTGTACAGTAGCACGATCTCTTGGGACGAAATGAGAACCGAAGTAGTGCACCATTTTTGCGGAGGAGAAACAACGTGCCAGGTTTATGGTCCGGTAATCCTCCACAACACCATCTATATCGGCGATTGTATGGCAACTTGGTGTCTGAATCGGCCAATCGTACAGACTCCCGTAATATTTCAGTGTTCCTTGATATCCTCCACACCCGATGAAGAACCTCAACGGGTGCTGGCCGGGGAGATTGAGGAAGTCGTCCACTGGAAGACCTTGCCCTCGTAAGGCGGCCACCTTTGAGGGATTGTCGCGACAGTCAAGGATAGAAGTAATCATTCCCGACATTGCAGCACCTTGAGAGAATCCAATGACTCCATGGATGGGCCGATTGCGGATAAATGTAGCCACAGATGAGAGCGAATCTTCGAGGCCTTTATAAGCGTGGATTGTATCTCGGCCATACCACCATGCACGATTCGAGAGGTCCCTAGGTTCTTCTTCGATTGTGCTTTGACCATTCTTATCCTTGTCATCTGCATCGTCATCGCGCCTCTCTTCCAGTCCAATTGGGCATTCTAGGACAATAGGCGCATCGGGGTATAAGAACTCAATACCTCCAGCGAACTCATCGATGATTTTTGGAGTGAGCAATTCGTTTATGCGGTCTGATATAGGTCTTGCTTTTGCTTCGAACTTCTGTCCCGAAGCAGCGAATCCTGTAAGGATGCAGGGTTAGTTGTTAGCAACGATTGTGGGATGATAAGTAGGATATCACTCACCATGAATCATCAGGATCCGAAACTTCTTCGGGTAATCGGTAGTCGTGTTCAGCCCCATTTCGGTTGGGATCTTTTCCTGTTGGGAAATATCGGTGAGACCTTACTGAAAGCGAGCTCCAGGCAGTTGTATGTGTATGCAGTGGCATACCTCAGTCATATCCTGCATGTAGTTGGTGTGTGCTCAGAGCATTCCGTGCATCTGTCTAGTAGAGTTCTTATGTTCTCAATGCCACGATACCATCAGATGAAACCTCAATATTATTTGGTTTGTCAAACGCTATTATTCTTCTTAGTTCAGCTTGGTATTTTTGAAACAAATACAAGGCTCGGGGACTTGGGCAAGAAAAAGCGGCTCTTTTCCTGTTCCGTCTCTCGCCTCTCTATTCACTAGGGTATTTGGACTACATATAGCCTATCGTTATCGATACCACGAATATGATAAATGAAAATTGACATGTGCTGGTGAGTAGATACGGGTCAATGTGGCATCTGCGCCGAAGTAATCCGTAAGAAGGCCTGTATAATATTAGTTTAGCTTCCAGTCAATACAGCGTAGACGAGCGACAACATGCAATGCACTCCGCAGGCAAGGGATGGTATGTTAGAGCTGGGATGAGGCAACGAGGGATTGAACCATGCAGTCAACTACTGGGCGGGTCAAGTAAGGCAATTGACTTAAGCTTGCCGACCACGTGGGTCTTTTGTGAACTATCATACTGAGTAGGTACTCTAGAAGTTCGCCATGTTCGTCCTGGAGTAAATGGCCGGGCGGGATGTCTCGTTGATCATCAATTGGACAGATCTACGGCGTATCTAACGCCACATTACACTGGATTTGACGCGAAAGCCATTCTTAGAGATTAGGAAAACATTGTGCTGTGAAATGATTGCTCCGTGGTTATGTCGATCAACTGTCTCCTTGCGTCAAGAGCGCAAAGATCGGCCGTATTCCGTTTACGCATTCCACACATGATGTAAAAAAACTATGGCCTCTGGCGCCTCTGTGGTTTACACGTATTTAATGAAAAGTTGAGGTGTTAGAGATATAATTGCTTTGTTAATAACATTGCAAGTAGCTATTGTATTATTGACTGACAGGAAACAATAATGGTCGCAAGGGATGAGATAGGGTAAATTCGATCACGTGACGGTATATATTTCACGCGCAAAGTTCGCTGAAATGGTAATACAGAAACAGGAAATCATCTGTTGAGTATATCTAGTATTAAATAATTCCCGCTTTGAAGTTAAATATCTCGCCAATCTTTACCAACCATTGATTTATAGCTGCAAGGTCCTTGTTTATGCTTTTATCTATCGACATTCCGGTGTTGTATAATTGTTACAAACAGAATGTCTACCTCCAATTGACATTCTTTCTTTATAATAATACTCCTGGTTTCCTCGCGTGCTTTCCCCTAATGAACCTTTTTTACATAAGGGACATGTCAAATAGACGCCCAGTTTTAGCGCGGACGAACTCTACAGGTCCAGAAAACAGAGAGGCATATCGATGCATCATAGATTTGGGTCGCATACCTGTCAAGTCTGACAATAGCTCGAAAGAACATTGTAACGCATGTTGAATGTTTCGGATAGGTCCAAATGCGGCGAATAACTAGATACTAGATAGGATTGCCAGACTCTTTGACAAGCTGACGAACTTAATTTAAGCAAATATGCTAAAACCATGGCTGAATAGAATCCACTTGTTCAATCAACACACCGCTCTGAACCTGACAGCGATCTATCCAGGGGCTTTTAACATTGGTCCTTTGCCCCTGTATCTGCGATCCGCACCAATAGCGGAATCTCGAACACCTGATCATCTCTTACCTGATCCTTGGTCCGTTGAAACGCGCGGAAACTTCATCAAGAGCAGGGGGGCAGTACAGCTAAGATAGGAATATTAGTCCACATTCTCCACTGTCATGCAATACGAGGTAGGGGGAGGAATCGCGATGGAGAGAGAAATCCTAGGGCTCTAGCCTCAAACCATTATCAACTCTCTAGATTCTCCAGCGCCCCCCCTTTTTCCCCGGACCTGACACCTATCGCGTGGTTAGGCGTGTCTTGTCGTGTCCCTTATAAGTGCCTAACGCGTTATCGTACAACGCCTTTGCTGATGATACCGTAAAAGGAAATCATTTGGTTTCAACGTTATCCTGCCATAGGTGTGTATATGTCCCATCACTTGGACACGAGGGCTAACTGGACACGAGGGCTAACTTGGTCTTCCAGTATACTGGATTATGGCGATTGAGACCACAACCATCCAGCGCCTTGTTGCGCAATCAAAAGATGAGCGACAACGCGAACCAGCAGATGATCTGGTCACTGTGTTCGACCGGGTCGCGCAACGACATCCTGATCGCACGGCTGTCATGTCGCTCCATCAGAAAGATCACCTCGGCATGGGTACTCTTCGCTGGACATATTCTCAACTCCGCGATGGGAGTATCCGCCTAGCTCATCGACTTGCTGCTGCGGGCGTACGGCGAGGGAATCGTATCGCCACCTTTTTGTTTAATGAAATTGAATGGGCGATCTTGTTTCTTGCGAGTGCGCGGCTGGGATGCCACTTTGTCCCGCTGGATCCTCGAACCCTCAATCAACCATCCGATGCGGTGTATCTTTTGAGAAAAGTTTGGGCTGAGTCAATCTTTGTGTCGAATCTCAGCCTTGCCCGCCAGATTGAGAATATCCTTGAGACGGAATTAATGCCACAGATACGAGTAAAATGCGTTCTCTCTACAGGAGTAGTAGGAGAAGTAGATGGCTCTCTGCCACGCGGCTGGACGACTCTAGCTGCACTCATGACTGGGCCTTCTCCTACAACAAATTCGATTTCTTCGTTAAAGCGCGATGATACCATCCTCATGCTATGTACCAGTGGTACAACATCTCGCCCGAAAGTCTGCCCTCATACATCGGTTACCATCGTCACTCCGGCGTTGGGACTTGCCGATCACTGGTCGATAGGGCCAGAAAGTACTCTCTGCCAGCACTTGCCCTCTTTCCACATTTTTAGTGTTGCGTTTATCTTGACATTTTGGGTATCCGGTGGAACTGTCGTGTTTCCAAGTCCTGAATTTAACGTCACGGCATCCTTCGAGGCACTCGGGTCAGGATCCAAGGTGTATATGGCCTGCGTACCGACAATGGTCTACGCTATGCATACCTACTCAACGACCGCTGACAAGAAGCTCCCCTCTCCGTTCGGGATCTGTCTTGGAGGAGCCCCTATCACGCCGGATGTCCTGTGGACGTGCAAGTCGCTCGGTGCGAAACAGATCATTGCGGGATACGGGACGACTGAAGGTGTTGCGACGTTATTCAACCCGATGGATGTGAACGACCCGAGAATTACAAACGCTGAGGACGGTGACGATGTCTGTCTAGGGACTGCGAAAGGGGGATCTCATCTTCGCATTTGTGCTCCGGGTAGCAGAGAACCCTTGCGTTGCGGTGAAATCGGCGAGCTCCACCAAGGAGGTTATCCGGTCTTTGATGGATATTTTGACGGTAGTAAGGAAGATAATTCCAGCTGCTACCGTGAGGGAGCCGTGCCTTGGTTTGCGACTGGAGATCGTGGATATATGGATGAGGAGGGTTGTGTCTATCTACTGGGGAGATACAAGGACTTGATCATTCGGGGAGGTGAAAATATCTCCCCGTTGAAGATCGAACAATGCTTATGCGGTCAGCCGGGAGTTAAAAGTGCGGTAGTGGTTGGAGCACCCGATGATATTGCGGGTGAAGTCCCAGTAGCTGTCATCGAGACACGCGACGAGAAAAGCAAGGCTTTCTTCAACGAGCTTCAGTCCGCTGTGATACGAGCCCTGGGCCGGTCGTTCGCGCCGAAACTGATCCTGCACCTTCAAAATGATCTGGGCCGCGAGAAATACCCAACGACTACCTCCGGCAAGATTAAGAAAAATATAATCAAGGAATGGGTGGTGGGTCATATAGAGAACCATACGACACCGGAGTCTCGTGTGCAAATTTCTGGTACACCCGCCACATCAGACATACAAACAACCAATATTCCTTCAAGAGTTGACACCACACTGAGAGTTGACATCAGTGAGGAACTCACGGCCTGTTGGTCTGCTATCTCTGGAGTAGAGCCTGAGAATATCAAGCCTGACATGCCAATTCGCACGTTCACAGACAGCACGATGCAGATCCAGTTCCTTAACCTGGCGAAGAAGAAGGGATGGAAGCTCACCCTGAAGGATTTGTTGGCTGCGGATACCGTCCAGAAGCAAGCTCAGCTATTGGGTAAGAAAGGAACAGCACAGTTGAGCCTTCCTGTGTCACCTCAATCGACCACCAGCGCCATCATTGTCGATATCAAGAAGGAAATAGCTGCTTCGCAGTTGGGAATCGACGCAGATGATATCGAGGAGCTTGTCCTAATGACGGACATCCTCGGACTCATGGGCGTGAACCGGCCGTTCCCTGGTGCCTGGGATTTCCGGATACCTTTCATCATCCGACGGCCTTTGACTGCAGATCAAGTAACGGCCGTCTTAGAGACATGGCTGCGGCGACACGGGTTACTGCGCAGCATGGTTGCGACTGTTGACAACGAAAGGCCAGTCTATGCAGTCATGCGCCCCCTTGAATCTTGGCTTGAACAGCAAATAATCCATGGGCCCGAAGTCGAGAACATAAAAGCAGTGATAGACTACCAACCGGAGGACTGCGTTGATTCGAGGACTGGACCTCTCTGCAAACTCACCGTTCTACCTGTGCGAGGGACATCCATCTGCGGATTTATTCTGCACATGCATCATGTTATTTTCGATGGGGCACTGCTAGGACGCTGGTTCCAGGATCTAGATCATCTTTTAGATGGGAAGCCTATGTTAACATGGCAACCTTACCGTCATTTCGCCGCTGCCTATGATGCATATCGGTCGACTCCGGAGGCCGACGAGTCGGTCGAGTTTTACGCCCGCAGGCTCCGGGGCATTTCTGCTGCTAAAGATGCCATATTGCCCTTTGGGCGCCCGATTGAGGAAGGCCATATGGTGTACTTTGGTCATCTGCACGAGGACGGTATCATTGGGCCCGGGCATGCAGCGTACACACGAACTATCGTTAGTTCCGACGTTCGCCTTCCTCATCTTACACAGATGCGGTTGGCTTTTGGCATATCTGCCCCGATCATCGCCATGGCTGCCTGTGCCTTGGTCAATGTCCGACACTCGGGAGCACGCGAGGCTATTTTCCTAAACCTCCAGTCCGGCCGGTCGTGGCCTCTGGAAGCCGACACAAGTACTGCACCATCAAGCACGATGGAAATCGATGGACCGACCTTCACGAACCCGGCTTCACGCATTCCCGTCGTACCAGACGAAACTGCGCTCGAATTGCTGACCAAAATTCGAGCCGATCAGGACGAGATGATGGTTCGTGAACATGCTCCAATCGGTAGAGTTTTCGACAAGCTGGCGCAATTCGAAAACGGCACTGCCGATATTGCTATGGTCCGCGACCTTTTCCATGGCCAAATATTCGACTGGCTGTTAGAGCCATTCACGGTAAAGCCCGAGCAGGCTCTGGAGATGATTGGATCGACCCATCTGTCTCCAACAGCATGGTCATGGATGCCCTATTTGAAGGACAGGAACGTAATGCATATGGACATGATTCACATGTATCCGGACCTGCCTGAGAAGGAGGCGGAATACATTCTTCAGCACTTTCTGTGTGCGGCTGCTTGGTTGGCGGACCCAGAGAATGCACAGAAGCCAGTTTCCCGGTGTCGATATGATGGGTATGAATTGGCACCTGTGGTTTGTGTAAGGCAGTAGATTTTATTTTCACTTGGGTACATTGTCCTGTGTAGATCTTAACCTGTTTTGTATCGATTATGTACTGTACGACTATCAAAAGATAGTTCTTCTGGATAAAAATTGACGGGATTTTGCTTCAGGAAATAGACACCGATTCTGGATTATCGTTGTGGAACTTGTAGTGCTGACCTTTCCGTTAGAAGATGGTCTCGTAATATAAATACTAAGAAAGCTTGCCTCTACTAGTAGAGCATCGTAATGGGGGCTTAGGTTGGTGTTCGTTATATCCACTGCGCTTCTTCGGACATATCTGCAGCCGTTCGAGATAGGTATGGAAGAGTAGGTGTGAGTCAGTAAGAAATGGTCCAATCTGCTGAAGACCTTTTGATCGTTGTATTAGCTCAAACGCTGTTGGAAGTCACATAATGACATTGGTGGCTATTTCACTGGTGAGAAGCATTTCGTTGATTATATATATTTGCAGAGTAGAGACGAGCGATGTCCACTTTGGGGTTCACCTCATGAGACAGCTGATCTAAGCTGAGATCTCAAGCAGTGCTCTGGAGGGCCCTACCATAGAGCTGCATCGCTTCTGACAATCGTATTATCCAGTCGTGAGGCTGAGCTGACCGAAGCATTGAAACCCCAATGACGTCGGGATCAGCCTTCCGGCTATCCCACATCAACGCCCTGCCGAGAGAAGACTACCGCGTTCTCGTATTTAGCCTGCCCTGCGCACTTGTTCTTCAGCCGGGCGCTGCGTGATGCTGATCTGAATGGCTTAAGGCGACTTGTTACTCATCCTACATCCAATAATAGCGATGAAAGATATCCCCGCAGGCCCGTGGTGGCCGACAGGTTTTGGAGCCTCATTGCGAAATACGATAATTGACGGAATGGCCACAGCCAATACAATACAGAGAAGCTTCACACGGTGGCCAACTTACCAATCGACTGGCAGAAGACCAGAAGAATCCAGTATAGTTTGAAATGCTCTTTTTGCCCTGGGCCCAGACCAACACCTACCATAAGAGCCAAATGTGTGTTCCGAGTACACTCGGTTTACCTGGAGTTCATTTCAGCCGAGCGGACACGAATAATTCTCCGTAACGATGACTGACACCGGTAAGTATTTTCCATGCTACGAGGAGATCCCTCTCGCTGAGACCATCTTGAAGGAAGTGTCGCTCCGGTACTAGGCGTGGCAAATGCTGGATTCAGATTGTCCCTTTTGCTCAACGCCGTGGCATGTCAGATAGCAAGCTCTGGGATCGAGATCCATAGCATCTCCAAAGGAGTCTCATTGTTCGCGTTAGCGCTCAAACATGTCGGGAAGGCATTACGGGAAACTGACCCTGTGCACTCTGCCCAAGCACTTGCGGAGGCAAGGGAGATCACGGACCAAGGCTACATGATCCTGAATGAAATTGAAGATATGCTGGATAGACTCAAAGCGTCTGAAGCGCTGGCAACTACCCACGGCCTCTCCGTACAGCAACGTGTGAGATGGTGTTTCAAAAAGCATCGTGTCACTTATCTTCTATCGCAACTCGAATGTCTGAAACTCAGTCTCGCTGTGATGCTGCAGGTTCTGCAGCTTGGTAAGCTAATAGAAGCCAAGAGGTTGGGAAATCGGCTTATATCCGTGCGATTACCGACTAACGGTAGAACAGGAGAGGAGATGGATCCAATGTCGACGATGAGATCGCACAAGAAAGGGCTGACACCCAAAACATGGTCATCGTCCGATACTGGTCCCTCAGACGTCTTGACCGTTTACGGCATCGTGCAGAGCAGGAAGCCAGGGAAACGGAGCATGATGCAATGAACTCATTAATGGGCTGGGATCCGCCAGTGCGGAACAGTATACCGTCTTCTCGACAAGCTGATTCCAGATCCAAGACTGGTGGACCGGTCAAAATACACGTTGCATCCCTTGCAGACCTTGACGCTTCCATGGGTGCCATACATGACTCTCCGAAAGGAATGATACAGTGCTCTGATCGGGTCATCAACTCGTTACTTCACATTTGGACTCGCTTTCCAGACGCATATGGCAGCTCGTTTGAGACCATACCAGATATCCAGATCAGCAGCCCAGCCATCGATTCTGATACTGACGACGACAGCCTCCGCAGCGAGTTTGATGGCCACGATATCAAAGGGTACTATCTGGAAGGGACGACGGATGATTGGAGAAAGCCTCACTCGCAGCAGGCGAGGGAACATGCTGCCAAGTTGCGAGAGGAATATTCCAAGTACCAAGCGCACGTTGATAGTGATTCGGACAGCTCAGATTCAAGCGATGACCGCAGCGAACAGAAGACACAGGACGAGGGCGTGACCAGCGCGGAGACAAAGACGCCACCGAAAGACATTAAGCCTCCACCTGCATTCTATGCTCATACCGGCGGACACGTCAGCGACCACGGCCACAACTCGTCGAGCTCGTCATATCGCGATTCCCGTCCGCGGAAGGGACCTGATCACCATCACCATCATCACCAACATTATCACAATCATCCTCGACCGCCATCTATCCCTCGGCCTCAGCACCCCCAGCAGTATTACCACCACAGCCCGCAAGACAGATCCTCACCTCATCTAATGTCGTCGAGTCCTGCGCATTCTACGTCTCCACGCCAGCCATCCTACATGAGTTCCAGCCCTCATACAGATCCTCAGTATCACCATGCACATCGGCCATCCCGTCATACGCGGCCCCGCGATTCGCGGGATAAACATGTCCGGATCCAGTCTCCCCCTGGCAGTGGGCGAGAATCACGAGATGATAGAAGAGACCGCCATAAGAACCTGAAGAGAGGCGCAACTAGAGGACTACTGGGTATCAGTGCCGTTGCAGGGTTTATGGATGCTTTGGAAGCATTTCATATAGTCTGAGATGCATGTTCACAGTCTACTCTGTTGTCTTATATAGCATGACTACCCAATTGTACTGTATCATAGTGTTACGTATATGATCTTCATAAACTCAATGAACATGGAAGCTGGTATCATGAAATAGCATAGGTAGTATAGATCTAAAGTGTAGATCTGCAGTAAACTATCCTATATAAACTTGGCCATCCGAGCGATGATCAAGCTCACGACGACAAGCGTTCCAATAACCCCCAAGATCCCAAACCACCACTCTAGACCATTGGTGCTGCCACCGGGAACAGGCGTATTCATCCCAAACAGTCCGGTGATGACTTGCATCGGAACAAGAATCGCAGCGATAACGCTGATCTTGCTCAAGAATTTGATAGTCATGCTTCCGGTGCGTGTAGAATCGACCGAAAGGCGCGCAAGGAGAGTCGCGTGCACGCGAGCCAGGATCTGCTCAAATTGGATAAGACTAGTCATCATAGTCACGACGTGATCCTGGATGTCGCTCAAGTAAAGGCCTAGTTCGCTGGATGGGGTGATGCTGTAACGCTCATCGCAACGCCGCGCAAAAGACCGGATGACATCGACTTTGCCGCCAAGAAGATGTCTCGCTCCGCTGACTTTCTTGCGGCACTCATGGATCTGCCGTAGAACCCAGCCAACGTCGTCCGGACGGGCTATGGCGTAATTATCTTCTATGGCTACAAGCTCCCGTTCTGCTTCGTGAACCAGCGTCTCGAATCCATCGACGATATCGTCACTAGCAAGACGTTAGTGGAATGATTTTGGAGAAGCAAGAAATATCCCAACTTACATCAGAGCATAGCAGATCCAGTCACTAGTCACATTCAAGTGACTCTTCAAGTTCTTGATCCGACGGCGAACATTTGCAGTGTGCGGATTGTCGCTGAAGGAGAAGCTGAGAATGCCGTTCCGGAAGACAATGGCATACATATTAGATGGTCGGTGATCAGACCCTTTGTCTGAAAGCTGCGACAAGGTCAGAGAAAGGAAATAGTATTTCTCAAACAATTCCGTCTTCTCTCGCGGCTCTTCGGTCATGATATCCTCCGTCGTCAGCGGATGGATGTTGAATATCCTGGAGAGCGTTTCAACCTCCTCCTTCGAGGGACTCGTCACGTCGAGCCACCATACTCCATCACGTACTTCTCCGTTCGCGATATCATGGAAGGGTCCGTCGTGGATCAACAACTCTTCGATGTTGGCCACTTGAATCGACGAATCGAATCTGGACGACAGAAGGCTGAACCGCAGCCTGTCCACACCAGTGGATTGACTAACACTGACCCGATCTTTCAGGTTCTCCTCCTTGACGGCATCGAGCTCACTATCAAGCGAACGGTGACGGTGACTGCGCGTTCCTTTGGTGCTGAGATCGCTCAGGTAGGAAACGTCGCGATCAGCGTCTTTCGATCGAAAAAATGAGAATCCATCCCAAGAACTGCGTTGTAGATAGTCGTAGACAGCAGAATGCTTTCTGGAATTCGCCCTGGGCAGACTTGGTGCGCTGTTTTGCTGGATATCCAGCCCAGCGTGTCGTGGTGCGAAGGCCTCAAGTCCCGCCGACTGCATCGTGAATGGGACCTAGCCAGAATGCCCCGCACTTTCTGGTCCTTAGCATAGGCAGTGGATAAGGTAAACTCGAAGACATGGAGTTCGCAGTATTGCTCCTGGAGATCCAGTGCATGTAAAGAAGACAAGATTGTCTCTGAATCTGACGTTGGATGAGCGTTGTGACGAACTTTGTTCGCGGCTGGTCCGGCTGCGCCGCCCTGCCAAGCCTCCAGAGAGAAAATTTTGGATATAAGACATCATTTTTGCTTGGCAGGGGGGTTTATTAGTAGGATGACAAGCAGATGGAATCTTTCTTTGACCTAACCAGAATTCAATGAGCATATCAAAGACGTGACCTGGGGCGGACAAAGACAAAGAAAGCGATTGATACTGCGAGAGTACAAGAAGGCGGGTACTTATCTTGCAGACACTCCCTTGAAACGGGAATCATAGCAAGCTCTGTGATTAAGGCTATCGAAGCTTATGAGAGATATGGAGACCAAGGTCAACTCCGTATGTATGATCGTCTTTTCCGCCAGTATAGCACTTTGAAATTAGGCATAATGGTATCCAATGATGAAATAATAGTCCATACAAAATATTGTATACTGATAACTTCATTCGGATTATCTCCTTTGTTTCCAAGGTTGGAAGCCCAGTCAAAGTTGTATGTACAACCGCATGCGAATAGCCACTAGCAGATATGATAGTTTCTTGTGCATTGCTTGGCATCAGATCACATAATTAACTATTTTTTTGTCGGATTGAATCAGACAGTTATTGAGGTGTCGGATAGCGGCAATTGTCCAACGTCCATACTTATCGGAAGTTCCGACATCCCCGACACTCCGTGTTGCGTGGGGTAAAAGACGTGTCATGGACAGAGACGAAGTAATAATAATCGATGAGCGTTCTCAACTAATTCTTTTTCTGTCCTTTCAGACCGGAGCTCTCTTGGGTTTCTTACATTCCCCATAGTTTTCTTCCTGAATCTCTACGGGAGTACTCTGTTGATTTCATGGAGTGAAAGGAAGAAAGCGACATGCTCGATTAGGATATGGTTTGAGGGTTTGACGTACGTACACCCTTGCTATCAAAAGAAGACGCAAAACCAATTCCTATCCTTCTATATACGACCAAAAAGAGCACCGGATTCATTAGAACTGCAAATATTATATCGTCGGGGTATGTGGACTGTCGAACATCGACAGTTTCATCAGACATCGTTAAGGCATACAGAGCGAACTGACCACGCGCTATTGCTGCTGCTTCGCATACTAAAACCCTGGCAAGCTGGGACCGCCGAATATGCCACCATCTGGGATCCATCCATCGATCTCCATACCTGATCCAGCAGAGAAGAAGGGTTGATTCTGGCTGAAAGTGGGCAGCGGATTCGAAGACGCGAAAGTCATTGGCGGTGCCATTACTCCGGGTAGGTATGCAGGGGGGTGACTGAGAGTAACATAGCTATCATCTGGTAACGGCCATGGAATCGTCGTCGGGATATGAGCATTGAAGGATCTTGTGTTCTCTGGGAGAAGGGGCTGCATCATAGGCTGGACATTGAAAGCCGCTGTCTGCTGCGTGACCGTCGGGTCGAATTGAGAATTGCTCTGCATGGGCATTGAATACTGGTTCGTTGGAATGCTCTGCTGCACAGAAACCTTCTGCTGGATTTGCAATCCGGCTTCTTTTTGAGACTGACGGTGCTGGAACCGGTCGTACCAATCCCGCGCCTTGACTCCAACGACAAACAACCACCGACTCGGGATCTTGTACTTCTGTCCGCCACTAGCTTCGGTAAGCCTCCTAGTCATCTCCTCGAGGTACACATCCAGGTTGACACTTGAAGGCTCAATTACTTCACCAAGTGCACCTGATCGCACTGAATAATAGATTTTCATCAGGGTCATGAGGCCCAAAACGATCCGAGTATACATAAGATTAGGCATTTTTCGCATGGTATCCGCATCACAACCGAGAAATACATCGAGTATGGAACGCGCCGCATTCAGCCACTTCATCGTCATATCGATGCGAATCGCACTTAAAGGGGCGTTTTGCTGCTGGCCACTGCCTTCTTCGTCGGGAGGAGGGAGCGTGTAGTGTTGCCGTTTGATCGCGTCAGGGTCACGATATGCTTCACCAATGGCAAGTTCATATACCGCGAGATTCGTGTGATGATACTCGACCATGAGGGGCACTAGCAGAAAGCAAGTCAGCGTACGTCTCCATTGAAACATCCTTGACGGGCTTACAAGTGAGCAGATCCGGAGGGGTGGTCTTCTTCCAATCCTGCATTCGATTGTCGAACCACCTTAGCACGGCCTGAACTCGGGATTCAGTGAGAGGTGCCGTGGAGCTAGTATCATCCAGGCCGAAAGATGTCATTGCTTCATCAACCATCTTCTGCAGCTCGAACCACGTTGCCATGCGCCGATCGATGATGTGCGGTGAATCTGCTAGATGGTTTACGCATTCCTTCACCCAATCGTTATACAGCAACATGTTCGGCCGACGTGTTCTCATACCAATTCTTTTTCATGGTCAGTAATTTTCATCTTGTGTTAGAATCTCGCCTGGAAAGTGCTTACTGAGAACAGAGATGATAGCATCCTAAGATCGCGCGAGCCTGTTCAGCCATATGCTCATCAAATATATCATGCAGGTCTCGACCTGTCCTGCCGGATGTGGGCTTCTTGGGCACCCGTTTCTTGGAGGCAAGGCCAATCTCTAGGGCCATCGTCGCAGCAATATGAGTATATTGGTAGATCTGGATTTTCAGAGGTGAGTTTGGCGGATAAGAGAATACAATCATAATCAACAATGACTGAACCAGTTCAAAGGACTTCTCCGCCTCTACAAAAAATCGCTCCGCATATAGCCTTACGATTTCCCGATTCAGAATCTCGGCCAGTTTTGCATCCACCGCGATGGCCGCCGCCGCAAGCACGGATAAGAAGAGCACTGGTTTAGATCGCCGCAGCTGCGACACGTTTGTATCTGTTGGTAGCACAACAACCGGAAACAAGGGTGCAAGATCTTTTATAAATAGGTATAAAAGCTCGCTCGCTGTCTCCATCGCAATTATGCCGCGGTCTACCACATCCTCATTTGCTGTCAAATCAGAGGAGTGGCTACTCTGCGCATTTGGCAATGACAGAGCACCGATGGAAGCACCACTAGCACTACCAGGTGGAAGTGTCGACACAGGAGAATAGTCTGTCGTTCTCGGAGGGACCATGCCACTGCCTTGAGCAGGATGCATGTTTCTAACGCTCATGCCAGCCTGAGCTCCGAAGTCGACCTCGTCTGTTCCCTCCTTCCTCTCCTCCCCCTCGTTGTATTCATCTTGGCCGCCCTCATCTACAGGCAGGTGCTTATCTTTCAGGAGGACGCGCATAGCGCGCATCTCCCTCTCCAGCTGTGCAACCCTCGAATCAGTCCGTTTGCGCGGGCGGCGCTTTTGAGGAGCGACGAAGATACATGCTCGTTTCGTTCTGGCACATCTCTGGCATTGGGTTGGTGTTTCCGGGTTGGGTAAGCAGCGCACTTTGAGCGCTCTGCAGGACTCACACGACCGGTTAAGCTGCGTAGCTGACCCTGACTGCTGGGTCGTGCCAACGTCGCCAAGTTGTTGATCTGCTGACATCTTGGCAAGAGGGTATGGATACATGCTTGCACTGGATAGGGTATAATCCTAGAGTACCGGCTCACCCATGAGCACGCGTAGTAGAATCATCAGGTAAAGCCCATTGGATGTAACAAGGCACGAGTGTCGGGACTATTCAGCGTTGTATCCTGGGATAGCTCAAAACGGTGATCCGGCCTCGTCGCATCGTTGGATCAGAAGTGTTCAGACTCAACTGAGGGCCTCTCCGACGCCTGGCAGTCTAGAATTGAATAGGAGTGGAACGAAAAGACACCATCTAGAGTCCTAATTCATCCTCGAGGCGAACGACATCTCAACATTATTGCCCTCCTCACAACCCAACTTGAACCAATCTCCAGCCCCACATTGTGCCAGGGGCGCAACGGCCGCGATCATGTGAACCGGGACCTGTCTTTCCCCGTCTCCGACCGCGGAGTCGGAACTCATCTTGTTCTGGGTCTGGATCTGGGCTGATAAGATATAAGATCGATCAAAGCTTAAGCGGACAATCTGGAACTCCCGGGGATACATCCAGGCGCCGTCATAGTCTGAGCTCCGGCTTGTGGCTGGTCTCTTTGATGGTGTGTTGGAGGACTTCCGCCTCCTTGGCCTTCTTAGCCTTCTTATCGCTTCTTTATTCACGAGGACATAGAGCTCATGTTCGACGAGAACCGTTTCCCGCGTGTGACTTTTTCTTCACGGAGTATGAGGGGATAATTTCGAGAGAAGAAACGTCTGGGTTTGAATGACAAATCAGATGAGACGCCCGTTAAGTTACTGCTCACCCCTGAGGCGTAAAAATGCATAGTGCCTGGCTACATGCTTGGATCCGGCTGATTGCGACAAGATACAGTGTCAACATGATTGGCATTGAGGTGTGTTTACTTTTGTCCTTGACTTCGATCCCCTGGAATCAACGCACAGCTGAGAGGGAAAGATATGGCGCGGCTTTTTTAGCCGTTGAGTTATAGTTCTCATGCTTCAAGCTTAAAGAGTAGTAAGTTACACAGTGCCATTGTTTCCTCCAGATCACGTGGACATAACCGGGGCCATCCGGCATTCCTGTTTCGCTCAATTTTTCGCGTCCAGAGCTTATGTTCAGTACGCTTTTCTTGCAGAATGCTCCAGTGTTGGAATGAGAAAATCATAATACTATTAAATGCTTAAAAGAAAATTCACTGGTGTGCCCTGGCGAGCCGGGAGCGCAGGATAGCGCTAGTCAGGTTTCTGCCCACGGATTCTGACGAGTTGACGCGGCCCCTACGGCGCCATCATAAGATTTATTATTAGATCGCCCAATCTGAACAGTGACCTATCCGCCAAAAGTAGCAATTTGAAACGGCCACTGTGCCAAGAGTCCGCGACAAGCAGATCCTCTGAGCGGGGGAAGTAATAACGCCAGATCTTATACTCCGTACGCGTAAAGAGAGGAATCGGCAAGCTGGGGCAAGCAGGATGTTCATCGTTATGATTACCATAGGAGCTCAAGAGAATGCGCGAGGATGTGGCATTGTCGCCCAAGGTTTGTGGACGGAGGATTCTGTAAGATCTGGTCAATCTTGGCGATCCAAAGAAAGTAGCAGATAGAGTCGCAGAACCTGCCACCTTGTCCACCTGGTCGCCCGTGCATTGTCTCGCTCCTTGCAAGGCAGTGCCACGATCGGTTTTGGAAGTGCTAGTTAGTTAACTATAGAACCCACGTTCGCGGCCTCGAACTGGACTGAGCCAGCATAATTAATCATTATTATTATCTACTTGGGTATCGAGAGACAGAAGAAAAGAAGAGTGACCACGGAGGGGCTCGTAACCATCAGATCGGACAGATCCTGAACGGGAACCCCCCACACTCGTGACAACCCGTGTCGGTGGTTCAAGGCCCTAGACTCAAGAGAGCCTCGCCGGTCCCTTTTTTATTCTCGTAACTGTGCACGCGACATTTCTCCGGCCTGGGACTCGTGGGCAAGGGTCCTTCGTTTGCCTCATTCAGCTGTGACGGGGCTATCTAAAACATCGACTATTGCTCACTCTCTAAGCGTGTTCTGTCCGCGTCCGCCCGCAGTCTGCCATTCATTCATTTATCGCCGGTCTCCGCAGGATACTACTTCTATTGTCTCTCGTCGACGAACCGCCACGGGAACGATACCTCCTCACTCTTTAGGAACGACTCGGATTTGAGCATGCTTCGATAGCCCTCCATCAATCGTGAATACTTGGAACAAACGGCCAAATTGGAGATGCGGTTGCTACGACTCTGCGGGTTGCTAGCGGCGGCCACCGGACTCGTCCGCGGCGATGCCGACTTTATGAGTGTACGAACTAGTATGGCGAAGGATTATAGTGGGAAAGGAGGTGACCCTGCAGAGAAATACTTTCGTGAGTGTTCCTGTCCTGATTATTCGCTGCACAATGACACTGACTAGCAAGTAGATGAATCTACGTATGTCGCGCCTCGTTTCCTCTAAACTTTGAAGCTGCTTACTGAGACAACTTTTTCACTATCCAGATTCCATCCTCACTACGATGGCCGGTGCGTATATACAGAAAAGGCTACGCACGAGACTCGATGCTGATTTACCCTCCAGTTTCGCCTCTGAGACCTTGCCGGAGACGGAGAGTTTGCCGCACTTGACCGCCCTCATGCAGACGTACCTATCGACCATGGCCGACTTGGGAGCCGAAACATGGATTATGCATGGAACATTGCTAGGCTGGTGGTGGAACCAGAAGGTCGGGAACCGCGGATAACAGAGAAGTGGTTGGCAAACTGACGCATCGATAGATTCTGCCATGGGATAGTGACCTCGACGTTCAGGTCTCAGAGCCGACAATGCACTTCCTGGCCGATTATTACAACATGACGGAGCACCATTTCAACCTCCCCGGCGTCAAGGGTGGGCGCACATATATGCTCGAGGTTAATCCACACTACACCATCCGGTCCACTCATGACGTTCTCAATGTCATCGATGCGAGATGGATCGACACGTCGTCGGGCTTGTTTATCGACATAACGACCGTACGGGTGAATGAGGAAGCGCGTGCTCGGGGCCGTCTAGGCGCGTTGATATGCAAGGACAAGCATCAATACGATGTGAGTTAGATCTACGCAACCAGGGAGGAACCAGGCTAACATCACTGAAGGAGACCGACATCTTCCCGCTGCGCGATAGTCTCTTTGAGGGTGTCGTTGTGAAGATTCCGTATGAGTATACGAAACTGCTAGAGGAAGAATATGGCAGCAAAGCCCTTACCGTGACCAAATTCGAGCAGTAAGACCGCTCCATACCCGTTGAGATCATTCGTCTCAAAAATGCTAACACTCCCCAGTCACAACTGGAACGAGGAAACGAAGCTATGGGAGCCAGAGTGGGACACGAAGTAAGTTGAACCCTACATGTCGCATACTTGAAAGCGGCTGCTTACCCAGTCACTCAGGAGAGGAATCACCAAACGATCACGAATCTTCCGCGCGACTGAAGGGGTACCTGTCCGATCGACGCCTCTCAGCCACCGACTCGAGTGATGAGAATTCGTGCTATTTCGATCAGACCTTCCATCTATCTGTTTTTTTTCTAATTCGATTTCCTCCGTTCTATCTAGCAGGAGATATATACCCACGTCGATCTAATGTTTATCTGAAACCGATCATCATCCTTCTCATACTCCACGATGTTCGGTGCTGCATTTCTTCTTCCTTTTGGCATTACACCATTTGCATCGACTCAGGCGTTGGGGGAGCGATTCTTCAATATGACCGCGTCAGATGCACCTCCTGTACTCTACGGCATCTTATGCGATGGAACGCACGGCATATCGTTCGATTCAATTTCACCGTTTGTTCTGTTTGTTTCTTTTTACTTGATTTAAGGAGGAGTTTATGCATCTCATTTATCTCTTTGGAAGCCATTTTCTGTTGAGAAGAAAGGGGGGGAGTTATCATGTATTGGGTAGTGTATATGTATATATTCATCTTACTACGGGCGGACTGTATATGAATTCTGTAGCAGTGCTCAATACTAAAAGGTCTTGGTGTGGTTATAAAATGGTATAAAATGAAAACTGTCCAACAGAAATTGGAATCTCTCAGGAATATCTCGCCCCAGGGATATATATACGAGCTGGAAAGTCGAAGACAGATCCAGCTTCAGATATCATCATACATTATCCACACAACCAACGAAAAGAGAAAACAATTCTTATCTTACTTGGTCGACGCCATTTGCTTGAAATTCCAACCGTTGAGGATAATCGATATAAAAGAGGAACACCAATAATGCAAAAATTAAAGATTAATAGGAAAAAAAAAAAAAACATAACTAGCCAAAGCCAGTAGTAACTGGTTAGGTACCTCGTCCCTTGCAGATGGCACTGCTATGATTTCGTGGAACCAAGACCAGGATGTTTCTGCAAGGTTAATCACTGAGGAATGGATACATGCAGCATGCCCTCGTATACTGTACGACGTCCAAGGCACCAAGATGAGGTAGGTAGCGCGTGCTTCTATTCTATATATAGGTTGTTTGTTTTGTTTCCTTCCTCTTGTTTTTTTTTCTTGTTTTGTTTCCAAGTCGCTTGCTTGATACATATATGTGTGTGTGTGTGGAATGATATGTTCATTTGCCCTCTTCAACGGCCACAATGACAAGAGCGCAGATATCGTCCACTTTACCGCCACGGTACCAATCCGCGGGGGCGTAGCGTTGGGCTTCTTTGGCGAAGGGGCCGTCGCGGCGGTAGTCCAGACTGGCCACTTTGGCTTCTCCGGCGATTGATAAGGCCAGGAGAGATTGAAGAGTATGGCGGCTATTACGGGGGACTTTCTGGCGTTCCTTCTCCGATGATTCACCAGATGGGGGTAATGCCAGGCCGCCTGGTCTTGTCAGCGCGTCGAGATGTTCTGAGATCGCAATGCCCGCATTGGCTGCTCCCGTCCACGCTCCGGTCAAGACCATACGTGTCGTGACGATTTTGAGGAGGTCTTGGTTGCTAAGATTATCGAAGACACCGTCTGTCGCTAGCACGAGGATATCACCATGCTGCATGTTGATGTTCGTTACGGATGCATCACGAGGCAGGTCTTCCAGGTAATTTCCCCCGAAGATGGAGGCCTGCAGACGCATGCGCGGTGGGATGATACTAAGCTGGTATGGAGTATTGAACGCGTGCGTCTGTGGTTTGGAGTAGTGATGGACGGCGGCAAGGCGGAGAAGGACTGAGCCAGAATCACCAAGACTAGATGAGGTCAGGTTTACCGCAATTCCATCGAGAATCCGAACTTGTCAGAACATACTTTGCTAATTCCACCCTACCGTCCGTCTGCGCGACTCCAACGGAGGCTGTGCTTCCACCAGCCTGAATTGATGGATCTTCAACCAAGAGATCATATCCCTTCTGCAGCAGGTTCTTTGCATGCAGCGTGTCCGCTTCCATATCCCAACCCAGTGCAGTCTGTGCCATGTAGCTACACAGGCCATGCGAAAAGTCTGCCGGGTCAACCCGGGATTCTGTCCAACCTCCCACGCCATCCGCGACTCCGAACGCGACGACACCGGATGATGTCTGGCCGACCTTACTGACGAAGAAGGCGTCCTCCCCGCTCTCTGGTCTCTGTTTCTTTCTCTCAATCAGATCTGTGCCAGTGAGCAGGCCCAAGGCATCCTGCACGTTCGGGTCGAAATTGTACGCATGTTTGTCCGGGTGAAAGCGACGACCCTTGGCGGAGGATGCGGCAGCGATACGGTAGCTCAGGCGAGGTTTGGAAGCGTCTCGTGAGAGTGTCGAATGGAATGACCGTGTCCATGTTCGCTTCAATCGATGCGACTGCGATCCATTGTAAACCCGAGAGCGCCCATCGAGCCACGTTGATGAGGATGTGCCGCTTGCGATACTCCAGAAGCTGGAGACGGCAGAGGCGGGCAGGCCACTGCAGGCTCTGCTGGTGAGAGTCGGCGCGATCATCGGCTGCTATACTTAATGACCGTGCTCGTAACTGCAGGGTCTCTACCCATGCAATTCAAGACCCTCCGGCGGCAGCAGTGATAGCTCGTTGGTCTGTAAGAGCATTTGATGAACACGGCCGGCCGCTGCCGTAAGTACTCCCAGCCCCAGTAATGCGCGCACAGCCTGTCAGAGGAATGAGTGGAGAGTGTGTATGTAGTATGTACTATGAAGGAGGTGAGATGCAGAGAATCAAGCCCAACGAACCCCAACAAGGAGGGATGTTCCGCCCTAGTGGAATTTGATGTTTTTTCCCTTATCGGACTTTCTATCAGCACATTCAGTAACGCTAAGCGAGATCCGGATAGCTCGATCGATCGGACTTCACAGCCGACGCTGAAGTTATTTGCGATTTCCTGTTCGGGCAAGTTGTAGTCTTCTGTCGTGCTATTTTGACCTTCGAAATAAATACATCGAGATGCACACGGGCACTACAGTACGTGAGATTTTTCCATCAATTATAGTCAGGTTGTTTACCCATGTATATACATAAAGTGCTGGTGTACTCAGCCGCTTAGCGCGGACATGACGTTCCGCCAGCCAAGCATCCCGCCGACAGTTCGGCCACCCGAGAAAAAGCTCCAGAGCTCGGCATCGCCCTACCAGACGCCAACTTCCTCAGCACAACGCGCCTCAACAGGTGCATCGAGACACTAGAGACCAGAAACTAGTCTCATTACTACGCATTCAGACTACGTGTCGCATAGTTTGGGTACAGTGGACAGTTTCCAGATCGCCAAGATGATGCACCCTGCGAGGCAGGCGTATGTAGAGGAGGCCGCAGAGGTAAGAGTCCACTGGTGCCATTTCTCCCCTCACTTACCATTGCTATTCCCATTGTCTCTAAGCCCCTATATCGCGATCCTCTAAGGCTGTTAGCTGACTGTGGCTGGATGATAGGAAGTAGACACCGGCATTGATCTGGCCAATGTTCGTAAGTACACAACCAAACCATAATGCTGTCTATGAAGCGCTTCTAACCAATCTGCTCAAACAGCTGTCGATCGCAACTATGACCTTCCTACGGGCGCTGCGGGGATCGCCCCCGAAAAAGCTTCTGCTATTCTCGAGCAGTTCTCGCGGAAACGCAGAGCTGCCGCCATCGCCGTTCCTACCGACGATAATCGAGTCCGCGCACGGTTGAGAGAACTCGGAGAACCAATCACACTGTTCGGAGAAGGTCCGGGTGACAGGAGAGATCGGTTGCGAGAGCTTTTGACAGATCTTGCGGACAGGCAGGAAGAGGGAGATGTCGAGATGCGAAGCGTGACCGCGGAGGCGGAAGAGATGGAGAAGGGCGATGAGCAAGAGGAATTCTATACAGAGGGAACAGATGCGCTACTTGAAGCACGGAAAGACATCGCTCGCTTTTCGCTACCACGAGCAAAGGCTCGGGTTGCTAGGCAAAGGGAAGAGTCGACTATTCCTCTACGGACGCATATCAAGCATCGCAAGGCCATCAAGGAGAAACTTCAGGGTTTCGACCTCTACGGTTCACAGATTGCTGGCGAGCGACCCGTCAGTATCACACGATTTTCACCGGATGGACAAACAATCGCGGCGGGAAATTGGGCCGGAGGAATCAGGTTGTTGTCAGTGCCCAATTTGGAAGAGAAGGCTCATTTCCGCGGTCATAACGACCGCGTTGGAGGACTATCGTGGTTCCCCGGCGCTACGTTGCCTGGCTCGAACGTGTCTGAATCTTCAGTCAATCTCGTTTCCGGAGGCGGAGAAGGAAATGTTGCTCTCTGGTCTTTGGACAAGTCACAGCCTCTTGCGACCATGGAAGGCCATTCTGGGCGAGTCTGTCGTGTCGAATTCCACCCCTCTGGTCGGTATGTGGCCTCAGCCTCGTACGACACTACTTGGCGGTTGTGGGATGTGGAAACCACTACAGAGCTTCTGTTACAAGAAGGTCACTCCCGTGAGGTTTACACGGTTGCTTTCAACAATGACGGCTCCTTGTTAGCTAGTGGTGGTCTGGACAGTATCGGTCGTATTTGGGATCTGCGCACCGGGCGTACTGTGATGATTCTCGAGGGTCATGTTCGCGAGATCTTCGGTCTCGATTGGGGGGTAGACGGCTACAGGGTTCTATCAGGTTCAGGCGATGGATGGATCAAATGTTGGGACCTGAGACAGGTCAGGAATATTGGCGGTCTTGGAGCGCACAAAAGCATCGTCTCAGACCTGCGGTGGTACAAGGGGACAGAGTCTTCTGATTCCTATCTCCCATCTGCTGCAGCCAACGGTGCCATGGACATTGACAGCCCTGCTCCTCCAACGATAGAGGAAAAGCGCCAAGCTACGCCACAACCGAAGAAGTCGGGCACTTTCTTCGTTTCAAGTGGGTTCGACAAGAACATCAACATCTTCAGCGCCGATGACTGGTCCCTGGTGAAGACCCTGAGTGGACACTCAGGCAACGTTCTCAGCGTCGATGTCAGCGACGACGCCAGATGGATCGCTAGTTGTGGACACGATCGAACAGTGAAACTATGGGGAATTGAATAATATATTCAACTGGTTCAATGTATTTATAATAATATCGTTAGAAAGCGCCACAAATAATAACGGCTATGATACCCCACAACTGTTACCTCCAACATCACACACTTAGTAAACTAGGTATTAAACGCACTCATCTAATAAACGGGTGCTTCACTTCGAGATGCTCCAGTTCGGAATATTAATTGGTCTGATGTTCTTCCATACTGATTCGGGACAATGGCACCCTCTACCCACCCACTCTTATCGACTCCCAACCCCGGTTACAAAACCAACAAGTGAGAATAGACTATCCAATAATAGAACATGCTATCTCAATATAACTATATCACGTATATCAATTCTAGTCGTCTACTTCAAAAAGACCCAACACAAGACAAGTAAGTCTAATCGAGAAATCTATCATAGTGAAAAAGTCACATAACGCATATTCCAATCCAAATTCAAAGAAGAAAAAAAAAAACGACAACGCTAATGCTAGAATGCTAATAATGCAAAACTCCCAACCTTCAAATCAAGTCCATATAGGTATTCACCCGGAAAGAACAAGCGGCTTAAATCAGGGACAAAATTAATCCCAAAGGTCCATGTCGTGTGTCTTGTCCTGTGTGAGAAATAGGAATAAATGCTCGCATCCCAGACTTTTTGAGCAGTGGAACAAAGTGACGAAGAACCGGTAAAATAAAAAAAAGGGGGGGGGTTGGGGATTCCAAGAAACTAATTCCATAGTTCAAGGTGCCTGCCTCTGTGCTATGATGTCTTTGGTCTTTAGAAAAGGGCTGATGTGGTTAAAGTGGTAGAAGAGAAATGAATCGTGTCATCAAAGTATGTGTGAGTAGTGTGAGGGGAAGGTTGAATGAAATAATCCAGGAAGACGTGAGCGATGGTGGTAGTAAAAGTGGGAACGAGGTAGTATAAAGTTTTAACGAGCCAAATTCGAGATTCGCCTGAACGCTGTAGATGATGTAGATGTAGATGTAGACGCCAGATGAGATAGGATCAGGAATGATAATCAGAGATGAGTTTAGTTTAGTTTAGTCGGCCACATCTTCGTCCTTGCCCGGATACATGATGGATTGGTTGATGATTGCACGGATATGGCTGCCCAGGACGAACAGGAACATGCAGATAATGCAGATAGTCATGGCTGAGCCGACTCCCTTGATGCCAGGACTGTTGAACGCATTGCCAAGGGTGATAGTCGCGATGGTGCAGCCGGTGTTGGGGAAGACCATTGCCCACCAGCTCAGATGGAAGGCGGTTGGAGGACTGCGGATAACAGCGACAGCGGCGATACAGAAGAACCAAAAGCTCAGAGCCCAGAGAAAGGCTGCAGAAGTGACTGCTAGCAGTTCGATCACGTCCGAGTCATCTCTGCTATGGATGAGCGGCGTGTCATCCGGCAGGCCTTTGGACATTCCAACAATGGCTAGGGCTGTGAAAGCAGGAGGACCAACGCAGATGAACATGCCAGGACGGTGCTCTCGGTTTGGCAGGCCGGCTTGCATGAGTCGACCGATGTAGTGAGCGTACATCATACAGCTGATGGATAGGCCCAGGCCTTGGAAGGTGGTTCCAGCAACGATCATAGGGAGCGCCTGGCTAGCCGGCTGTGCTTCAGCAACAACGGAGGCAATGGTACCGCTCAACATGATGGGGAAGGCTGGCAGGATCCATGATGGCATCATGGTCTGGAGACCGTATGAGTGGGCGGAGAAGACAAACGAGTATTGCACAACCGCGACGGTGAATGTACAGGCGCAGTAGATCCAGAAGAGAACGTCGATGACTATTAGGAAGGGTTCCGTAGCCTCGTCACCGAAGTATCTGTGTAGACCTGTAATGATAGTCGCAATGGAGAGCCAGAAGGTTGGGAAAAAGAGGCCTTCTCGTTCATGCTTGAGGGATTCCAGGAAACCGCCGTGGATGATGAAACGGGCAGCCATCAAGGAGCAGACAATACTCATGAAAATAAGATTGATGATATACACAGTTAGGCCAATTTCCCGCAAACCCTTGAAAGTATTTGGCTGCGCTGCAATGAGCAGAGCCAATCCTCCCGTGCTCATAGTAAGCGTATACCAGGCCCATGTGAAATGCTTTATCCGATCCTTAAAGCCCAGCTTTTGTTCAGATTTGTAGCCCCTTTCCAAACTGGCGATAGAGGTCCTTCGACTAAGCATATCTTTTTGTGAGGTCGCTGCGGAGTGTGCATCTCGGGGATACGGCCCCATTAGATGTTCTTCGAACATGATGGCAGAGGATTCTCTGGCCCTATTGCCCTGATGGAAGACGTTGGATAAATGAATATATTCACTAATTTAATGAACGATTGTCATAGGTAATAATGTGTGTACAGTGTATAAAGCGTATAAGAAGGAGATGAAAAACAGCGATCGGATCTGCGTATGGAGAAGTAAATAGTGAAAGGAGCAGACTGGACTTTATAAAGCTCCGAAGGGATCGAGATCTTGGAGTACCCGAAAGATCAAGACACGGACATTCCCCAGCAAGGTGCCATTTGGAAGGATACGCGAAACTAAGGGGACTATTATGGTGGCACGCATATCTCGCCGCAGAGACTATCTACCCGACAGATGTTCGTCGAGACTCGAGAGCCTGACGCCAAGGGAACGATTGACAGGAAACTTCGGGACTAGTTGGAGATCAGGGGAAGAAGGTTCCAAAGAAAGCCACCAGATAACCGCCCGCCAAGATGTACTAGAGTCTTCGGGCCCCGTAATTTTGCCCTTGTTCTACGGGAGACTGTGCTGGATATGCGTTACATAGTTGGACGAAAGAGGGAGCAGGATCTGAAGATGCGTGGATACTGGTCTCTTTTGCCTAGAATAGACCACGAATTGTGCAGGATTATGCATTCACGCGGGTCACCGCAGCAATCTTCCAAGACCTTGGCAGGCTCTTCTTGTAACCTCCGCTGCTGATAGTGACGACGATGTCTCGACAAGCTTAGCTTTGCCCAGGACGGCAGTGCAGCGGTCAACGGACAATAATAACAATGGCTGACGTTGGCAGCCCAGCCATGCCAGCGCAAGCGTGCTCCTTGCGAGGATCTCGAAGTCGATAGAGTATCATTGATCCTAACGTTGTCCTTGGCACGCCCGGGAAATTGTGTACGTCTAAGCCTCCAAGGGCAGAAGGTATATTGCCCCCTTCGACAGAGACGGGCCTTCAGCGGATCTCAATATCCATGGCCGAAGACAAAGCCAGACAATAATATCAATAGAATAATGGCCGGAAAGAGCCATGATCAGACCGGCTCATCTTCGTCTCTCCACTGTTGCAGGGTCATGATTGTCGCAACTGTCCGCTTGGCATGAACCATCATGAGAAGAAGACATCGCCAAGCATTCTCTCCCGGGATGATCTTCACGTCCACGAAAGCAGCCCGCTGCCAAGATTCCCGGTCGCTATCGGGTTCTCAGAACGTCTTTCGGCCTGGGAACAAAGGAAGAGTATCTAGTGGACTGTAACAGTTGGTGGTGATAGCCGGGATATCCACTGAGTTTATTATTTCGTCCATTCGGGTCCCTGTAAATAGATGCCGAATAAGTCAAGACCGCAATGCGCAGTATCACATCAACACGACTCTAGGGACGTTCCGCACCTTGGCAATTGCTCGTCCCGATCCTGTTTGAGCTGCACAGCCATCCACTACCTATCTCAGATTCTCAAGAAAGGGCCTCTGCAATTCCCTTTCTCCCCTGAGGATTGTGCGCACGAACCTGATCGCCCACGTTGTGCGGCTTATGCCCGCCGCGCCCCCTGACGCGATATTGCAACGCCGTCGCCAAGATGTCCTCGCTCAATAGCTCTCAAGACTCCCTCTTGGCAGACAAATTTGTCTCGAGACAGCATTATCAGGAGCTACAATCGTCCTGCCCAATACTTGGCGGTAACTTCGGAGATCCAGTCCACTTGCGGTGCCACAAGCTGACAAGAAGCCAAGAAGCCAAGAACGACTTCATCCCTCCAGCAGAGATAAGGAAAGTACAGTACAAGAATAATCAAATTGTCATCAGACACAGCCTCCCTGCAGCCTAGAAGACATTGTATCTGTCTCATCGTGGCATTCTTGAGGATTCTGACGTGTATCGCCAGAGTTACTACTGATAAATCATACTCACATAAGTACGATACATAGTTAAGTGCAAGAATCCACTCTGGATCATCATAGCAACTGACTGTTAGATAACAGTGAAGGCTTGACTGTGCCATCCATTGCGTCTGTGACAATGGCAGCACTGCGTTGCTCTCCTTAGACCAGGAAGAAGGAGTCGAGAACGATAGTAATTATTTCCGTTCTCAGTAACTACTTACCTACAAAGTGATACTTATCTTGGCAGTATCTGTTTCAACAGATGCCCTCCATTTCGATACAGTCACACCTTGTTGCCAGGACCACCAGATCCCTCCAGCGGAGTATCGGTCAAATCCAAGAAATACCATCCGCCAAGAAACAGTGAAATCTTCTGTTCTGTGAAAGACACCCGCTTGCGGACTGGATCAATAACAAATCCTCCCAGAGGCACTGGAGCACCGAATCTTACTCTATAAACCCCCCATACCAAGTCTATCGGTCCGGGATCCCGCGCGAAGTCTATCCATTCAGACTTTATGATACGACTCCTCGGATGCAAACTTTCTCCCCCCATGTCCCAACTAACTGTCTATCTCCCGTCTCAGACCTTGGCCCAGAAACATGCTAAAGCAGCCGATATACTCGGCATCAACCCTGCTTTTTGCTGATCTATCAGAGTCTGGCCCCTTCTTCTCTTTCGTTCCACCACGTTGATGGTAGGCAATGCAACGCTGCACAGAGATAACCTGGAACATATACCCATGTGATGGTCTCCATCCCGGAATGGGGATATGTCGACAAGTTTGATCAAATCACTCGCTGATCCACAGACATGTGCTGAACGCGTTCTTGAACTAGGATCTGTAGCGATCCACTTTTTCTTTTTCCTAGATTATTATGAGTAGATATATCCCGCATATAACTAATGAAGGCCTGACTAGAATCTGCGTTCTTGGAAAATTGAGTCCTGAACTTGAAAAAAGTTAAGACATATACCTCATGGATGTCCTGTTTTCTGGCCCATGCTCTGGAAGAAAGAAAAGTGCTCGTTCGAAACCTTGTCACCAGTTTCAGCACAGGAAGAGAGAAAAGAATTCTCACAAAATAAAAGTCTTGGTTCAAACAGACACAAATGTGCTGAAACAATAAGCTTCGGACAAGACCACACTAACCCTCATGTTGAAAATAAGGCGGAAGAACATTACTTTTTTTAGCCTCCTGGACTCGGGAAAATTCGGTTTCTGGTGGGTAACGGCAAGTTTCTTTTTTGTGCAGTCTAGAATTATCTGTCTACACTTAATCTGCATGTGAGAAAATGACAAAATTTTATAGGACGATGCAAGTTGTATGCATTCACCTCAGATATGATCAATACATGGAAAAAAAAAAGGATTAGAGGACCAATATGCATCAGGGGCTGGCAGCCATTCTGTTATGCCATATCATCAAGAGTCATGAAAGCCATTGTCCAAGAAAGCGAGACCCAAAAATTCCAAAAAGAAAAGAGCTTGTGAATATGCGGACCGTATAAATGCATACGCACGGCAGTTTAACACAGAATCCGGTTCATAGTATAGGCAGAAAGGATGCAAATGTTGACCAAAGAAATTCGTTATGAGTGTTTGACGTTTTCAACCAGAATACTCCGACGCTCCGTCCATGCTATCTAGATGCTTTTGGCTTATGCTCTGTGATATCGTTAGAAACGGGCAAACAGGCTGAAATCAGGCAAGAGATCCTTACATCATTCGGAAGACCAAGTCTGAAGCCAGCTCGGTCGTGGTATCAAGAAGGTCCTTTAGGCCGCCGCCAGTCGAGAATCGGCCCGCCACGGCCGCGCCGTCCAGGCCGGGAATCGCAGGGTATGTGGTGAGTTGCATCGGGGTGAAAGCTGCAAGTTCCCTGACCTTGCAGGCCGCATAGTGTGTGACCAGCTTGCGTAGCTCGTTTTCCCGCAGGAGGGTGGGTGAGTTTGGATGCACTGGCTCATAGCGAGTCGTTCTCGTGTACGTGTAATGCATGAGGTCCAGGATCATCTTCGCCTTGATCGTCATCATGGTGTTGTAGTCTTGGCTCTGGCTCTGGTTGTCATTGCCAGAGGCCGAAAATGACAGTGTAGCCAGGTCCTTGTGAAGCTTTTGGAGACACAGCTGGGCTAATGCCGGAATCAAGTAGCGAGACGCGAAGACGTAGAGCTTGGCGTGAAAAAGGATATATGGGAGGTCCACTCCTGGTCCTGAGCCCAGTCGAGAGATGTCCTTCACGGGCTTCTGAAAGGGATAATCGAGCCCGGAGAACTCGTCCCAGATGTTGATTTCCTTGGGATGAAGGGGGTTAAAGTTCTGAGGAACAAACGATGTAGTCAAGGCCTCAGGGGGGAAAGGCGGCTGCTGCTGCTGCTGCTGTTGCTGTTGCTGCTCCTCGGGCTCTTTTTCCTTCTCATCTGTCCTCACCATCTCACCTCCAGCTGATTGGGATTGATTCCACCATTCCCCCATCGCAGAGGATGCTGCCGCAGTCTCTACACCGGCTGGCTTAGCATAGTCCTCGCTTTGCTCGGGCGGCGGTGTCGAAGGGGGTGTCAGATTCAGTGCAGATTCATCGAAAGATACGCCACCGGGGCCTCGCT
The DNA here is from genome assembly GCF_004022145.1 of Paecilomyces variotii. Lineage (NCBI taxonomy): Eukaryota > Fungi > Ascomycota > Eurotiomycetes > Eurotiales > Thermoascaceae > Paecilomyces > Paecilomyces variotii. The sequence continues at coordinate 1,542,614 of NW_021167143.1, read as the reverse complement.
GCTTCTTTTTATCTTTCTTGCCCTTCTTGTTCTTCTTGCCGCCTGGCTCAGAGCTTTCTCCTGGTCCATCGTCGGCGGGAGGGTGTCTCTCACCCTCAGTGGGAGCATCGTTTCCCTCGACAGCAAGTCCGGAACCCTGACTCGGGAATGGCTCATGGCCCGACGGGAAAGGATTGTGGTCAAATCTCTCGGGAGTCCCTATCGATCCGGGGGGAGGTGTAGGTACTGGCGGAGGAATGATGGAGGAGACAGACTCCGAGCGGAACATTCCCTTCCATGGGTTTTCACCCCCATGGTGGTCCGAACCAGGCAGGGGTACGCTGTAATCGCAGGTGTAGGCATATTCACAGAATGCCACAAAGACCTCGACTTCTTCGTCCTCCAGGACAGCGATACGGTGTTTGGATTCACGGGTCTCCCCATTGTTCATAAGCAGATCTAGCGGTTTAGAGACATGTTTGGCCAACGCAGTCTGGATGGTCAATCTGGTGTGGTTGGGTCCGACGAGGAAAGTGAAGGACGGCGAATGGACGATACTGTGACCAGTCAATGAGTCAGTCTGTCAGCAAATATTCCTCAGGAGCCTTGTGTGGGCGTATATGATCTCTACGGGGAAACGGAAAGTCTTTGGACCTGGAGCAGTCGATGCTCCTCAATCGAAACCTGCTCTCTCGAGAGGTAACGGAACGTACCTGTTGTACTCCCGAGCAGACTCCATCCCGCTTTCCCCGTTCGCGGTCGTGTGTATATATATATATAGCGGCTGTTTGGTTTTCGTCGATTGCTCTCGACGACTACGACCCTCAACCGGCTCTTTTTCTATTGTATCTTGCCTTCCAGCCCCCTACTTATCTCGTCCCCAGCCCCCGAGCGGAGCATTCGACTCATATGGGTCAGGCGCGGTGCTACGTGGGAGGACATGATGGGCGATGCCGGCGCTGGCGTTGGCGGTTGCTGGGCGAGCAGCGCTGGCGATGCCAACGACCGCAGAGTCTTGTAAGCGCAACAGGGCAGCCAGTGGTGAACGGCCACCTCCACTAAACGGCTGCATCTAAAACTCCTGGCGTGCTGGCCCCGTCCACGAGTTAACTGGTCGTGCCTTGGAGGGGATTTCAACCACATCACGGCTCTCCGTCGAGTCTTGCGAACCTGCTGGTTAAGCATCTCAACCGTCGTGCCATAGCGGCCTGCGTCACTACCTACTGACCAGCCCAATTCCTTCTCGACGATCTCCCTTCAGCACTCAGGACATGAACACACACACAGAGACAATGACAGCTTTTCCCAGTCGATCCTCCTTCTCGTCCGTATCCAGACCCCCACCGGTTGTTGCCCGAAACCCAGACGGTTGGAGACCCAATTGCGGGCCAGGTCTTTGTGTTCTGATGACCTTGCGGTGATGGCTGCTGCATGTTTCGATACTCCACGACGCGACGGTGGACCGGCCATTGACTGCTCAGACCCATTGGTGTCTTGCGGTCAGATTCAGATGGGACGTTTACAATGGCGCCGCGCTCAGACTACAGCAGAAACGAAACCCATCTGGGGAAAGCTGCTGGAACACGCCTTGATCCTAAAGATATCCAGAGCTTCACACTGGGCGGAATGATACAAAACGCCGCCCCAGTCCCCTCCGCTAGAAGAAATCATCCTAGACTTGTCGCAAGTCGACCCGGTCTAGCTCTGCAATGCTTCCATAGGAGTATTAGGAAGGGATCTAGTCACCGAAACATGGAGTTTTCGCCTCATCCCTTTTAACCTACATATTAGATGCCGCTAGTCTGCCAGCATGGCCTGTTCGCTGTGGCCTTCTAGATCAAACGGTGAATCCATTATTAGAGTAATTCTGATCTGTATCGAAATATGGCATAATATACATGCTATATATAACTACGTGGTTCTAAGAAAATTCTTCCAGATCACCACCAGCCACCGATGCTGCGTTCATTCAGCAATAGGTCCATGATCCCAGCCACCTTTCACGGTAAAAAAAAAAGGTGCTGATACTCGATGGAGGAGCGATCTTCTAAATCGTATTTAAATCCGCATCAACTCAATGCACGATTCTAAGCTCCGTTGTGCCCGGTTCCCAGTCCCGCAGGGCTTGTGCGAGGCTGTACCAGAACCGGAGGCGAACGCATTCTTTCCTTGCCGCCTCTATGTCGCCGTGGTCGAAAGCTTCTCCTAACGCCTTCACCGTCTCCTCCAGTCGGGCATTATTTTCTCCCTTGAGTCGCTCAATCTCCGCTTCCGCCTGAGGATCAGCCCCGACTTCCTCGATGGTCTCCTGCACATCCATCACTTCCATCAGCATCTCCGGATCCAATGCATGTTGAGACGATCCGTCCTCGGCCATCACGTCGATTCCGTGCCAATGGGCGAGGATATATTGTGCTCTCGCTAGCGGGTCTGCCAGCGTCCGGTACGCCTCATTGATGCGAGAAGACAGGGCTTCTGCTCGTTCCTTCGCATGGCCAGGGGCATGCTTATCCGGGTGTATCTGGTTCTGGAGAGCAAGGAATTCGCGACGAAGATCGGCAACTGAGATGTCGAAAGGAGAGTTGGGCGGCGGACCGTTCGGGAGAGTCTTGGGGAAAATGCTATAGTAGTTGGAGACGTCCGGACTAACGGCCATTATGCCAGCCACGGAGTCATTGTCTTCAACTCCATCCGCGTTTGATTCGGACGCGGGCGTCGCGGCGGAGTCTTTGCTTGTGGAAGCAAACCGTCGCCCTATTTGCTCAGGATGGGCCTGCGGGCGCGTAATTCTAGCACTTCCAGACCAATGCTGACATAGGAGACACACGTTGTTAGGCACATCTCCCGGGAATCGAGACCGTTGTACTGTCAGTGTTGCTGGCGATGCCCTGCTGCTGGTGGAGAGCTGTCGGAGCAGCCTGCCAGATGTGACGGCGGCTCTCATCGTTGTAGTCCCGAATACGTATACGTATGTCTACAGCGGAAGAGAGACAGCGACGAAAATACTGCAAGTAAAATAACCGAATCTCAAAAGGCGACGTTGCTGGTAGAGGGAGAGATTTCTATGATCTTCAAGTTAATAATAATAATGATAATGATAATAATAATAATCTCCGGAAGTTCGGACTTTCTGACTGACGGTCCGCTCGGCTCGGAGGAACATTTCGGCGTTTCAGCGTTTATCGACGTCATCGTCGATTAGTTCAAAACAACAATGGAATAATTGATTACAGTAGGTATTATGCGGTGATAAACATGCGCATTGCATGAACAATCTAGAAGAATATTGTTTCATGTTCATCGGCTATATCTATATCTGCTTACGGCACCCCTTTTCCTCCGCACTTGTTAACAAGGAGGCAATATCTTCATGATATCGACTAGGTACCTAGCCAGCTGATTCATCCACGAATTAAAATTTCCGTCTCTTTCTTACATATTCTGTTTCCCAATCCTCGAAGATTCCATGACCCTACTATCACTTGATGGCTTCTTTTCTGCTTTCACATCCCCTTTCAGCGTCGTATCAGCAACGAAGAAACTGCCTATAAAGCACAGAGACATTAGCGGTACCAGGATAATAAAAACTACTCGAAGACGGCAACTACTGAGCCTAGAGACCGAAGTAGATTACGAGTTGATGTTGTGACAGCACGATTCTCCGTTCTGGGGAGAGCTTGTACAGCCGCAAGGCCTGGAGTATTTGAGACGGTTAGCAGACCTGTGTCATTGGGAATGATGTAAAATCACCAGGTTGATGGACAAAGCAGACTCCAGGCCTTCTATCGCGAGGACCACAACGTATATGGTATTGCGACATCGTCATGACGGTAAAAAAGGAGATTCAGACCAGCTCTGAGTGTCCAAAGAAAGAATCCCGTACGCAACGTCGGGTCTGCCTTGCAACGTTAGTTAGCACTGGCTACTTCTGCAATTTTCTACTAAACACTTCCTCAGTGCCGGTGATGAAAAGTTCACACCAAAGTATACTTATCCATTTAATCCTGCAGACCTCAAAGAATTTCAAAATTGCTTGGTAACAATGCCTAAGTTCGCATTTTTGAATAACGCGGAACAGTTTTAATAAAATATAGATAAACCACGCAAATTATTATTCCTTTAGAAGGGAGATGGACGAATAATTTTAAGAGTCTAATTTATGCCATAACAAAATAGGCATTAGCTCACAAGTGGTTGGAAGGCGTTCAGTTAAGTAAGGTAGTTAGATTTGTAAACCTCAAACCAGATGGGATTAAATAGCGCAGATCCGCATCTGGGTAAAGGAAAGATAACTTGATGTACAGTACAAAGCAAAGGAAGCAAATCGCTCAGCTCATAACTAAAACATAGAACTCATTATAGTGCGTATCTCGACGTAAAACACAGTCAGGCTGCGAAATGGCCCAAGTTGTGGCAGCTCCACCGCCCTGGGTCCTTAGGCTATCTTGCCATTTACCTCCAACTTCACTCTTCATCACTGTCGATGAAATAAAGCTCGTCATCGCTCCAATCATCGTCACTCAGTCGCCCAGGAAACTTGTCGGACTTTTCATCATCTTCGCTGTCAGATTCCGCCTTTTCTGCTTTGTCCAAGAATGCCTCCACGATTTCTGAGTCGTCCTCGGTGGCGCTTCTGTTGTCCGACGCCATTTTCCAGTAGCTGTTCTTGCCCAGACGCACGTTCTCAACGTCATGGGTATCCCAGAAGCGAAACTTGACCTTTTTCACGCGAATCGCAAAGATCTGTTCACCGGGCGCCTTGCACGCATTCTGGGAATCTTTATTATACCACTGCCCCCCCGAGAGACTAAAGTCGCCCGCATGAGACAGATTGGACCATCCACCAGCATCGCTCACTGGCATAGTGAGCTCCCCGGAATGCTGCATGGCTAGATTCGCGTTGCTGCTTGTCGCCGCATCGAAGAGCGTGTGAAGTCCAACCACGAAGTGGACCACGTTTCCATCTTCGATCTGTTCTTGCAACCAGTGTCGGATTATCTTATCTTCGCAGAGTCGCCGAAACCAGACCGATGGCTTCCGCAGCGTGTAGATATACCCCGTTCGCGCTTCGAGGTGCATGTTCGACAGACGAGTCTTTTTTGATGTAAATTTGACGACTTTCGACAGAACGGCTTCGCCCTTCCTGGTCCTTTGCGTGCGCAGGAGGGCGGAATAGTCGTGGACTCTTTTCACCGTATAATCGCTTCTCTGCAGAGGGTAAGGGTTCTCCATCGCATCTAGTTCAGGGTCCCGGATGTTGGGAATTAGGCTCGCCAGCTCCACATCATCATGGGAGAAGAAGCAATGGCCGAGTGCTAAGCGTGGAGCCATCTCGATGCTCAGATGAGAGAGGTCGACTCTCCGCCAGTGGAAAGGTCGACTTTTGCGGAAGCGCAATGTCTTGACTACAGATCGCGAAGCCCTTCAACGAATTATTCACATGTTCCAACTAACTTCACCCGATGTTTACAGTTGCAGAATAGGGGCCGTGTGAGGGGTCACGGGTGCGGATCTTGCGCGTTGTTGATGCACTTTGACAGGGACCGTCGTGTTTCATATCGAAGCACGGACAGGATAGTGACCTGATCACCGCAGTCAGTCCTCCAGATTCATCGCGACTTAGAGATCAAAATCAAACCAGCTGTTCCTTTAAACCGGTTAGTGCTAGCGTGAGTCATGCTGAAAGTTCCAGAAATTGAATTGCCTGGATCGCACGCCCTGCATGCTGTCAAACGGGAGGGAGATCAATGATTGCGGCATCCGGGTGTTAGTCGGGTTCAACTCTAATCGCTATCTCTCTTGTGTATATGATAATAAGAGACGCGATTCGTGCCATTCGACAGGCTCACAGTATTCAATTGACTCCAATCGACGCCAGCAACCGCTCTTTCTTGTTCGCGGACCGGACCGCACAGGGAACCACCAATCCAGGCCGGCGTGTTACCACTCGAGTGTCCACCACTTTGCTATGATTCAGATCTATCCTTCGCGTACTGGCTATCATGGATCTTACCAGCCATGACCAAGTGCAGGAGGCGACGCGCCTTGATCGCCTAGGCGTCGAGCTTGTGCGGTTGTACCGCGAAACCGGAAACATAGACCATCTTCATGAATCCGTGAAACTCGCACGACAGGCAGTAGATCTATGTTCAGATTCAGAGCGCCCAGCCTATCTCAGTGAGCTCAGCAGGCGGCTTCGGGAGCGATTTGAGCGAGAAGGGAAGGTTCAGGACTTGTCGGAATCTCTGCAGCTCGCCCAGCATGCTATTATTGCAAGTCGCACGATCTCGAGACGAATACTCGACGATGAATCTGATTCCCCAGACGACCGATCAGCCGAAGGCTCCCGATCAGTGGAGGCATCGAGTACATTCTCTCCCATCGATGAGCCGCATACTAGCTGTCCAAACAGTCCTAGCTCTTATCGAGGCTATCCATTCTCAAGACTGGAAGATCTGGGCGGTCTGGATCAGACCATCAAAGTTACACAGGAGCCAGTAGAGTTCGAAAGCGGGAGTCGTCAGGGATGGATCAAGTATCTTAACAATCTAGGGATCCGCTATCAGAAGAGTTTCGAGGACTTGGAGAAGGCACTGGAGCCTGACAATGCGTTTGATACGCCAAAGCAAACAATCAACAGCTCCAATGATACCAAGCTTGTTGGAGGAGCCATTCATATCGAACGGCAGGATACTCCACTGGGAAATCGGCTCAATAGTACTGGGGTGAACCTTCATGCGATAGAGACTCCAGATCCGACAGATGACGAAGAGGAGGAGGCCTTACAAGCGACAATGGCACAAGAATCGATGATCTTCAAGCGTCTAGACAGCCCTCTTTCCCTGTCGTTCGGCCCAAACAGCGACATGGACTCTCGAAGGAGTTCTGCTTACTTGGCACAAGCTACTTGGGATACCACCCCAAGCGACGCGGGTGATTTTGCAGATATCCCAGTATATCTGGCCGAACGGTTGGGATACCATTCTGAAACCCCGGCGAGAGTGGCCAGCTTGGAACAAGCCATTGAGCTCCAGACCAGATTTCTAGAGGCCACGCCCCACGACCATCCTTCGCGGACGGATTACCTGCTAACATTGAGTAATCACCTCCATTACCGATACCAGACGCTTGGAAGCATAGAGGATCTGGACATGGCCATTAGGATGACCGAGGAGGCAATCAACCTGGGACCTGTAAATGATTCCGAGCGGTCCGTCAATCTGTGTGCACTGAGCCGTCGTTTACGGGACCGTTATATGAAGACCGAGGCCGTGGCGGACATCCGTGAATCGATCCAACTCGCTCGGAAAGCTATGGATGGGATATCACGCGCCAATCCTAACCGTGCTATTTGCCTCAATGAACTGAGCATCGGACTGGAGATCAGCTTCCTGAGGACCGGCTGGTTGACCGACCTTGAAACCGCAATCCGCGCCAGTCAGGAGGCCCTAACAATTGCTTCTCTGGACGATCCTATCCGTGCTGAGCTTTTGTACAGTCTGAGTTCTCAGCTGACGCATAGGTTTGAGCAAATTGGCGCCTTGGTGGATCTGCAAGAAGCAATTTATCTCATGCAGAAGGTTGTTCATCTAACTCCCTTCAACCACCCTTGCCGAGTCAGCTTCCTATACACTCTTGGCAATCAATTCGGTAGCCTTTACAAACGAACGGACACTGTGAGTGATCTCAACAGAGCGATCGAGATGGGACAACAAGCATCAGCAATAGTTCGAGAGGATGAACCGATTCGCGTCAGCATTCTGAACAGTCTGAGTGTTCATCTTGGAGCTCGTTTCCTCAAGACTAAATCTACTGCGGACCTAAACGAAGCAATCTTGCTCGGACAAAAGGCGTTGAACATGATTCTCTACCGTCACCCGGACCGTCCTGTTTTACTACATAATCTGAGCTGCAGGCTTCTCGATCGTTTTCGGAGTCAGGGTCATCTCTCTGACTTGCAGGAAGCTGTTCGGAAGGGTTCTCAAGCAGTCGATGCAGCCCCCCAGGGACATCCCAACTGTGCAATGTACCTAAATCACCTTGGTTCCTTGCTCAGGGATCCATGTGTCCAAGGGGGGCAGATAATCACTGGCAATCGAGAGCCCGTCGCTCTTTTTACCGAAGCTCTTCAACAGTACAACGCGCCGCCTCTGGATCGCATCAAGGCCGGCCAAAACGCCTTCGACTGTCATGTTAGGAAAGAGGACTGGGCTAAGGCTACGACTGTAGCCAGAGATGTTGTGCAGCTCTTGCCGTGGTTGGTACCCCGCTGGTTGAATCGTGATGACCAGCAACACCTGATCAAGAACATGACCAATTTCTCATCACTGGCTGCATCTGCTGTGCTCCAGGCGGGCGGCTCGGCCGCAGAGGCTGTCGAGATGTTGGAAGCTGGCCGGGGCGTCATTGGCAGTCTGACCATCGATCTACGCGCTGATATATCCGGCTTGCAGCGCATTGACCCGCTGCTGTACAATCAATACATACAACTGCGTCGACAGATTTTGCTTCCGTCCGGCAATGGCATGGCACCCAGTGCGGACACGCTCAAGCATCAGCGAACCCCCGGATCGTTGAACTTCCAAGGGCTGAAGACTAACTTTTCGAATGCTATCTCACGACGGACGGAGAGTATGAAGGAACTTGAAGCCATTGAGCAGAAGATTCGGACTATCTCCGGGTTTGAGCATTTCCGCGTTCCATTATCGGCGGCCGACTTTGTCGAACTTGCCCAGAAAGGCCCTGTAGCAGCGTTCAATGTTACCGAATACCGAAGCGACGCCTTGATTGCGACCAAGAGGGGTATTGTTAGCATCCCTCTTGACCTATCCTTGGATGAACTGAAACGCAATGCTGCACGTCTGGTAGGGAATGAACGGCTATCTCGTGGCAAGCCGAGCACCAAGGCAAAACGGAACAAAGAACTCCGGGATATAATGCAGTGGTTGTGGGAAGCAGCGGTGCGGCCGGTTCTCTTACATTTGGGGCTCATGTCGACCAAGCCTGAACACCATGTTCCGCGGTTATGGTGGGTGGCCAGCGGGTATATGGGTCTGTTTCCGCTACACGCAGCTGGGGATGAGCAGTCTGTGACTATGGACTACGTTATCTCCAGCTACACGCCCACGTTTAAAGGACTCCGCTTCTCCCGCGAGAAAGGACAGCGACCTTCCCCGCCGGACGCAGATGTAAAGATGTTAATCGTTCCTGTGCCTGAGACCATGGGCAAGCCTAGTCTGAAGACACATGATGAGATTGAAGCGATCCAGAGAAGTATGGGATCTGTGACATATACAGTCCTCGATATGCCGTCCAAGACGGATATCTTGCGTGAACTCCCCCGACACCATTTCATTCACTTTGCATGCCACGGGTCTCCGGATCCAAACAATCCTTCTGATGCGGCATTGCTGCTTGCACCCGGCCATGACGGAAATCCTGAGCGGCTTACCGTTCGAGAGATCTCGATGCTCAACCACGACGACGCCCGTCTGGCGTACCTATCTGCTTGCTCCACGGCGGAGAACTCTGCGGAGGAACTCATGGACGAAATCATCCACGTCGCCAGTGCTTTCCAGCTGATTGGGTTCCCGCATGTAGTTGGAACCCTCTGGGACACCAGCGACAAAGCCGCCGTTCAAGTGGCTAAGCTCTTCTACGAGGAAATTGGGCGCCGGCTAGGTGACCCTTCGACTTCCCGCTGTCATGACATTGCTTATTGCCTGCACCAAGCGCTTCAGAGAATCCGACTGAGCCCAAGAGTGGCTCGGAGTAAGGACGTGCTGTCGTGGGCACCGTTCATCCACATGGGTGCATGAAGACATGTCTCTTTTATGTTTGATACGTACAGCACAGTATATCTGCTATGACCATTTTCCGACTCAATGAATACCCCTTGATTCCACGACACGACAATGTTTGAAAATGACGTTCACTTGAATGATGATATTTCCTATATAGAATGAAACCATATCAGTCAGTCTTCTATCCACCCCAGAGAATGGTCTTTCAGACCTATATCGGAATCGGAGATGTGATCGTGCCAATCTCGCGGTCTAGAAGCATCAATATCACAATTTCCATATCAAGTAGCCATCGAATAAATAAATAAAGACCACTGTGATCTTCTAGAAGAGACAAGATCAGATCTTAGACAGTGCGAGGTGGTTAACTTGGTTAACTAGGTAACTACTAACGAGTACGTAACGGACTAATAATAGTTAATTCACTACGACATAACGTATAGTTACTAAAGTACTTAATCTCGGCCTATCCATCCCTTGCAACGATGGGATACGAATCGAAAGGCCCAGGCAGCCTTAGTTGGAGCAGTGAAGAACATCCCCATCGAGTAACTCGGGACTCCGAAATGCCGTTTCGGGTTGTCCGTGCTGAATAATCCACCAGATTTGCTGCAGAAACCCATGCGCTTATCCATAACAGGAACCCTCGGGCCCGACAACCCGATGTTCTAATCCTGACTAGGAAGAACCGGACCCGACACGCTCGTTTCGACCAACGGGATCGGACGAATTTGACGCCCGGGAAGTTTGAGGGGGGAAAAGAGAGATGCACTGGATGATTGTCTGAATCTGCGTACACATTTGGACTCTGAAAGAAAGACAGAAAGAAAGAGAGAAAGAAAGACCAATTGCGCGTGCAGGTCGGAGCAAGAACAGTACATCACATTGATCCGAAGTAGCATCGAGATTGTGTCGAGACTAACTAGTCCAGGTCCCCCGGATTCGGTTCCGAGTCAAATGACGGGAGAATAAAGATGGAAGCCTAGAATAATACGGATCCTCTACTAGATTGATGGAGAAACGGGCTGGATGTGGGGACGCTTGTACTGTGACTCTGTGGCCAGTTTTCTTGCTTATCTAGAGTCTAAAAGGACATCGAGGGCTCTTTTTTCGTCTTCGAGTCATCTTGGTTGATTTATTAATTAGCCATTCCTCATGTCCTGTTATTCTGTGACGTGAGTGCCCGACCACCGCAAGAGTCGGACGGCCGTATCGACTCCCCAGGATACTTATCCAGGCGCAGATTTCTGTCCGTCTGAGATCGCCGAGAAAAACAAGGGACAGAGGTGTGACAATGGCGGACTCGACAAGCAGCCCAGATGTTGTGAAACACCAGCACAAGAAGTGGTATCCGACACTGACGATCCTGTCAAAAGAAAAACCGCCTGTCCCCAAGGAACGGACAGTATGTCCGGAATACAATGCCGGGTTTCTTAGTCTGCTGACTTTCCAATGGACTGCTCCACTTTTGGCAGTACGTATATATATCTATATCCCGAAATCACAGAAAATCGAGCAAGGAATACGGGATATTGACTATGTGAACAGGTTGGCTGGAAACGTCCCATTGAACTGAACGACATCTGGCTCGTGAACCCAGACCGTTCTGCGCGCCAGTTTTCAGGAAAGCTGAAAGAAAGGTTCAACGCTCGCGTCAAAGCCGGGTCGAAACGACCCCTGGCATTCGCCATCTATGAGACCTTTAAAATGGATTTCACCATCGGGGCCATTGGCGCACTAGTGGCCAGTATGTCGCAAGTGCTGATCCCGTTCGTGCTCAAATACCTCATTGCCTTTGCGGCAGAAGCCTTTGTGGCAGACGAGACGCACACCAAGGGCCCGCCGATCGGCAAAGGTATTGGATATGTCTTCTGTATCGCCGGCATGCAGATTATCAGCAGTGTTGGCATGAACCATTTCATGTATCGCGGCATGGTGTTTGGTGGAGAGGTCCGGTCTGCGTTGACTGCGCTGATTTTTGACAAGGCCATGACCATCTCGGGTAGAGCGAAGGCCGGTGGTAAAGTCTTGGATGAACTGCCGATGGATATCAAACCCGGAAGTGAGGAGGAGAAGGAATGGTATGCGAAGAAGCTGGAGCAAGAGAGCGGTGATGACGAGAAGGAAAAGCGCAAGGCGCAGAAGGCGCGCGAGAGCCAGGGCTGGAGCAATGGTCGCATCATCAACTTGATGTCGATGGATACCTACCGTATCGACAAAGCGTCTGGATGGTTTCACCTGGCCTGGAGCAGTCCAGTGTCTATCATCGTCACGATTATCTTGCTTCTGATCAACTTGACCTATAGTGCGCTTCCTGGAATCGGCATCTTCTTCCTCGCCGTGCCCACAATGGGCATAGCGGTCAAGAGCCTCCTCGGTCGACGTGCCAAGGCCAACAAGTTCACGGACGAGAGAGTCGGCCTCACGCAGGAAATCCTTCAAGGAATCCGATTTGTGAAGTATTACAACTGGGAGCGCGACTTTCTGCAGCGTATCTCCGCCATTCGAAACAAAGAGCTGCGATCGGTACAGATGCTGCTTGGTACCCGAAATGGTATCAACGCTTTCGGTGTCTGTATCCCGGTCTTTGCATCCATGTTGGCATTCATCACTTTCCAGCTTTCCAAGCATCCGCTGAACCCTGCACCGGTGTTCTCATCGCTGGCGCTGTTCAATCAGCTGCGTCAGCCGTTGACCATTTTACCTATGATCATCGGATTGGTTGCTGATGCATTCACTGGTATTGGGCGAATCGAGCAGTTCCTACTTGCCGAAGACCAGAAGGATGACATTGAGATCCGCAAGGACAGCCTAGACGCCGTTGCCATCGAGCACGCAGACTTTACCTGGGAAGCAAACCTCGATGAAGAGGCAAAGGGCGGCCAGGGAAACAACAAAAAGTTCGATGCGAAGAAGGCGAAGAAGGAAGCAAAGAAGGCACAAAAGACCAAAGCCAGCGCGGATCATGACCCGGAAAAGATGCCCGTCAGCAGCACTGACATCTCTCAGGCTGTGACTCCCGATGACACCTCCGAAGAGACCCCAGGACCACAGCCACCTTTCAAAATTCTTGATATCAACTTGGTCGCCGGTAAACAAGAACTCATCGGTGTCATTGGAAGTGTTGGTTCCGGAAAGAGTTCGCTTCTGTCTGCTATCGCGGGAGATATGCGTCGGGTGCGAGGGTCCGCCGTGATCAGTGGCTCTCGTGCGTTCTGCCCTCAGCAGGCTTGGATTCAGAATGCTACTATCCTGGAAAACATCACCTTTGGCAGTGAATTTGACAAGGACAAGTACGATCGTGTTGTTGACGCCTGTGCTCTTGGCCATGATCTGGAGATGCTTCCGCACGGTAACTTGACAGAGGTGGGAGAACGTGGCATCAACCTTTCCGGTGGACAAAAGCAGCGTCTGTCTCTCGCTCGAGCCATTTACTCTGACGCCGATATCGTGCTTTTGGATGACCCTCTATCCGCCGTCGACGCTCACGTTGGTCGTCACCTGATGCAACATGCCATCTGCGGTCTACTCAAAGACAAATGCCGTATCCTTGCGACACATCAATTGCACATCTTGAATCGCTGCGACCGGATCATTATTATGCAGGACGGCCATATTACTGCCTTCGATACCTTTGATGCTCTTATGGAGAAGAATGAGGAGTTCCAGAGTATCATGGAAACGGTCGACACAACTGACCCCGTTGTCGAGAACAGGCCTACTGATCAGAACATGGTCGCCGGAGGACCGAAAAAGCAGAAGGGCGATTCGGCTGATGCCCTGATGCAACAGGAGGACCGGGCAGTCAAGGGAGTCCCCATGAGCGTTTACGTGGATTATTGCAAGTCTACTGGCTCTGTCTGGATTGCTCCTATGACACTATTCTTCCTGATCATCTCACAAGGAGCAAACACTTTGACGAGTCTGTGGCTGGCATGGTGGTCATCAGATAAGTTTGGCCTCTCGACAGGTGCTTACGTATGTTGAAGATACCTCCCAAGCATCCTACCGCTATACTGACTATTTCTCTAGATAGGTGTTTACGCCGCCCTGGGTGTTGTCGCAGCCGTCACAGTCTTCGCATGGGCCGTCTCAGTCTCTATCCTTGGCACAAGAGCCAGTAAAGGCATGCTCCGTCGCGCTCTACAGCGTGTTGTTCGAGCTCCGATGTCTTTCTTCGACACTACGCCCCTGGGCCGAGTGATGAATCGACTATCCAAGGATGTCGACACGATGGACAACAACCTGTCTGACAGCATTCGAATGGCCTGCATGACCATCGCCTCCCTAATCGCCATTTTCATCCTGACAATTGCCTATTATTACTACTTTGCTGCCGCCCTTGTGCCCCTGTTTACTCTCTACGTGATCATGGCCATGTATTACCGACCATCCGCCAGAGAAGTGAACCGACACGAGGCCGTCCTCCGCAGTCACGTCTTCGCTCGCTTCAATGAAGCCGTCCTAGGCACCCCGACTGTGAGGGCGTATGGTCTGCAGAAGCAGTTCTCGGATCGACTTAACGACGCCATCGATGACATGAACAGTGCTTATTTCCTGACCTTTGCCAATCAGAGATGGCTGAACGTACGAATTGATGCCATCGGTATCATCCTCACGTTCATTGTATGCATGCTAGTGGTCACATCGCGCTTCGAAATCAGTCCTAGCATCAGCGGCCTGGTTCTCTCATACGTTATATCCATAATGCAAATGCTCCAGTTCACCGTTCGACAAGTCACTGAAATGCAAAACAACATGAACTCCGCCGAGAGATTGCACTACTACGGTCTCTCTCTCGAACAGGAAGCCCCCGAGCACACTGCTGTCGATTTGCCCCAAAGCTGGCCCGAACGCGGAGAGATCGTCTTCGATAACGTCCAGATGAGATACCGTGCCGAACTACCCCTCGTTCTTCAAGGGCTGTCCCTGCACATCCAACCGGGCGAGAAAGTCGGAATTGTCGGGCGTACCGGTGCTGGCAAATCCAGTATCATGAGCGCTCTCTTCCGCCTAGTCGAGTTATCCGGCGGCTCCATCACGATCGATAACATCAACATCAACACCGTTGGACTCAGCGATCTTCGCAGTCGCATGTCCATCATCCCTCAGGACCCAACTCTATTCAAAGGCACCGTCCGCTCGAACCTGGATCCATTCAACGCCCACTCCGATCTCGAATTATGGTCTGCCCTCCGCCAAGCAGGTATCGTTGACGCCGACCCAAACAACAACAATGACAACAACAACAACAATGCCGCACCCCAGAACCGCATCACACTCGACACCTCCGTCGACGACCAAGGCCAGAACTTCTCCCTCGGCCAACGCCAACTGATGGCCCTCGCCCGCGCCCTCGTGCGAAACAGCCAAATCATCATCTGCGACGAAGCCACCAGCTCCGTGGACTTCGAGACAGATCGTCGCATCCAGCGCACCATCCTCGATGGCTTCAGGGGAAAGACGCTACTTTGTATCGCGCATCGTCTGAAGACGATCATCGGCTACGATCGCATCTGCGTGATCGATCAGGGTCGTGTCGGGGAAGTGGGCACGCCTCTCGAATTATTCGACCAGGGGGGCGTTTTCTGGGGTATGTGTGAGAGGAGTTCGATTGGGAGAGAGGAAATTATCGAAGCGAGGCAGCAGAGGGATTTGATTTGATTTGAAATATTCCCCTACTCTCCCTAGCCTCCCCAGTCTATATATAGTAAGTAATGGTTGTATCTAACGGGAGAATAGTCTCTGCTATTGTTAATATTTTTGACATGATCGGCATTTGTTCTGTGTTTGTTGCATAAAAGTCCTGGTGGATATCGAGATGTGGGATGAATGGATTATAACGAGTTTTGTGTTTAATGACAATCGAAAGGAGAATTAATAATAATGCATGTTCGGTAACTAAAGAGCGACGATACAGTAACTGGGTTAGATCACACGATAGAGAGGTACCTTCAACGGTTCAGGCAGGCCTCCATATCACCTCACCATCCGAATGTATGTATGTACAGTACATGAAAACTTGTTTTCCCGATAATTGGTACACCATACACCATATTCGATTCTGTGGTATTTCTAAGGATGATAACTACGTTACAATAAGTGCGTGGATCACCCCATATATAGTAATTAACTAGAACACTCTCTTCGTCCCCCCCTATCCTTATCCTTTGAAGAATATTACTGCCAAAACCGATTCTGTTCGAAAAACGGCCTTCCGTAATAATCTCCGTCAAGGCTCTGGAAGATCAAATTCGAATTCTGATTCTGGTTTTGTCCCTGCATCAGATCCTCCCAGTACGTCCAGTCCATGTCGTCATTGTTGTTCATTGGTAGCCCGACTTCAGTGGCAGCAGCAGCAGCAGATCGTTCATTCTGGAAGTCCAGAAAGGTGCTGCCGCCCGTGCTGTTCAATGGGTGGTCGGTACGTTGAAGAGGACGGTGTGGTGGGTTTTGTATGATTGCTGGAATGGACATTGTGTTTTCCGGGGGTAGGATGTCGGTGTGTGGTGTCTGATTGTTGTTATTATTATTATTGTTGGTGGTGTTGTTGCTGCTGCTGGTGGTGCTATTACTATGATGAGAATCGAGTTGAGTGTTGTTAGAGTACGAGAGAAGTTGAGTGATAAAATTTGGATCCACAGGTCCAGTGTCTGAGGCATCATGCTGTCGTTGACGGACGAGTTCTGCTTTTCTGGCTTCCCATGCAGAAAGGGTCAGCTCACGGAGAGCGGAATAAAGGCTGTTTTCACGATCAGTGATCAACTCCGGGTGCTCTTCGAAGAGGATCTCGACTTGCTCCCAAGCGTTCGAGACGATATCTCCTGTAGTTCGACGACGGAGGTCACTGAGTGCATAAATAAAGGCGTCGAGTTGTCCTTTAGCGTTTCCATGCCAGGGAAAGTATTCTAGGAATTGGATCCTGCGGAGTTGAGTGTCCAACTGAAGAAGCTTAACGCTCATAGCAAACAACATGTCGTTCTCCTCCCGTGACAACGACGCCTGGCCGTCAGGATACTGGCGTGGGTGGTGTGAGAGGAATCGCAGTCGAGATATTGCCAACCCCGCCATGGTCATGGTAATTAAATGCAGTGGGATTCGCGGGTCACAATATCGCAAGTACTTTCGGTTGAACAAGTCTTCGAGCTCGTTGAGGATCTTATCCTTGACGGCCATTGGAAGCGCTGGAGTTGCTAGTACCTGCGGCCGTCCCTTGAGCGGAGCGGCTGTTGGCGAGTGCCGTAGAAAGAGTGCGGCGTCGTATTTCATCAGACAGTAGATCATCTCAGTTGGCCCCGAGTGTTCGATTGGCAGGGAGCTCATCTCAGGATACAAGTCAGAGTCGTTGACATTAAGAGGTAGTCTGACATCATCATCGTCGGCATCCGTCAGGTCTGCTCCAAGCGGCCGCGAGGCACGCAATTGCATGGAGCATGATGAGTGTAACCCGACAGCACGCGACGCGCGAAGATCTAAGAATGCAATCTGCCACCAGAGGCGGAGTCGCATCTCAGATTCAAAAGGAGTTATGCCAGGACCCGGCTGGACCTGGGTCAGATTGAGTCGCTGTCCTATTCTCAGGGCAACGCCAGCAAGGATGAATAAGGAGTTCGATTTATGCGTTGCAAACTTTGTGAAGTCAGAATATTTATCAAGACAAGATTACTGTAGCATGTAGCAATACATGTGACGATCGGCCTGGGAAATATGTATCAGACTTACCAAGAACAGAACAAATGCCTGAAGGGTCGTCAAACTCGATGACGAAATGAAATCAGCTGCAATCAGTGCCTTCTGTGCTGCTGTACAATACCTCGAGACAAGCACCGACTTGTCCTCGCCAAACAAGTTTTCGCACTCGGACTGTTTTAGGCCATGGGCAGCAAAGTAGTAAATCACGAACATCAAAGCCTCCAGCTCCTTCGGTATATTCTGGATGTCATCGCTTGCTTCCAGAATCTGCTGCTGGACCGTGGGAGCATGAATGACTTTGGTCAGAGGATGGATCTGATTCAGAAATATCTGCCATAGACGAAATATGTTCGAAGGCCGTGGATGAGCAGATGCCAGGTCAATGCCTGGCGGAACCGATCCCAACAAAAGGAAATTCCCGTCCGGAGACGGTTCAGCTGGACCGACCCGGTTGGGGGATATGGTCTCTGGAGGAGGTGAGGCTTTGGCAAGCCGATCTTGGGAAGGGTTACGAAGCTGCAAAAAGGATTGTAAAAATCAGTGAATGGATTTATATGGAACACATTTAACATTCCTCGTACCTCGTCGCTCAGATAGACCCAGAGATTGCTGAAGACTCATCAGCACTGTTAACCTGTCGAATAAGAATCAAGGCCAGCATACCTCTCCTTCTCAGCAGACTTGCTCTTCTGCCCTGTTGCCACTTGGTTAGAAGTAGCAGGCACTTGACGTGCTGCTCTCGACTCAACACCGTAATGAATCCAGCCATCATTGGTGCTCGTATCGATGTTGTTCTTCTTCAACAGGTCTTCATACCGCCTCAAGCGGGCGTAGACATCCTCTTCGACATGTTTCCTCTTGTGTCTCCGCGAAGGAGCCGGGGAGGAAAAAACGCATTGGACTTGAGCCTTAGTGCATGCAGAACAGGGATGGTGCTTGTCACATTTCACTTTTCGTCTGGAACAGAGGACACAAGAATGCCTCTGCCTCCTCTCGCTCTGAGCGGAGGACGGGGACACAGCGGCCGTGTCGCTGCCAGAAATGGGATCTGGGCGATCTTCAGAGCCTGTTGCCATTTGCTGATTTAGAAGAATATAAAGATTATTACATCACTGGTCTGTCTGATGTAGTAGCAGATAGAAGATGGCCAAACAGGCTCTTGAGGTTGTCCAAAAAAAGGCGGGTGTGGAAGCTTCAGCTATATTTGGCCGTTAGACTATTCGACAGTCACAATCCAGCTCCTTTCTATGACGGTCGAATCGGCATGATAGTATCCAGAGCGTCTGCCACGAGACCTAATTGTCTTCTTGCCTGTGATACTGTTGCAATTCTCGCTAGGCTGATGCTGCCATGATGGATTGTGGTTGGTCTTGGCGACCGTCCATTTTGGGTTGTCAACCGCTGCCAACCAGTTCGTGATCATCTCGTAGGCCTAAGACATTATTGTCCTGCTACAAACTTCTAGTGGTATACTGAGACTACTTGCTTATCGCGGTCTGGAATATGCTTCTACACTCCCCACGCAAAGAAAGAGGAGACTCCAATATGACAGTATATAATGGGGACTCGATACCCATTCCATTCGCCTAACTGTACAAGTCACCGTCAATGAGACGGTAAAAGGATGTCCGCTATCAGTTCCAATGACCCAAAACGCCATCATGAAACGGTATAATAAATAAAGGAAAAAGGCTTGAGAACCCTCGACCGGCAAGGAACAGGAAGCAGATAAAGAGTAACAGATGCATATCAGTGAGAGGAACTGCCAATCTCTTCATCATCAGGCAGGGTCTGGATGACATTCTTGAGCATCTGGATGAGCTCGTCAACGTCAGGGCGCTCTGCTGGTTCAACCTGCAGACACTTCCTGACGATTTCCTTCACAGGCTCGCTAATAGTCGGCTCGTTGTCGTTCGATGCACCATTCTGCGCAACACCCGCCTTTCCTTTGCCCTTGGCAGCACCGGCTTTTTCATCAGGGAACCGCCAATCTCCACCAAGGACACACATGCTCAGACTGCCGCCAGTCTCTTCGCTGCGCGCTTCAAAGGGACTCTTGCCAACGAGACAGGCATACAAAGTGCAGCCCAGCGACCAAATATCCACCTTTGTATCTATTATCGAGCCGGTCTTGACATCAAACAGTTCTGGAGCTCTGTAAGGCATAGTGCTGTGCTCCGCAGCAGTATCCTGAACGGCTAATGCGAGGGACCGGGACGTGATCGCGATGGGACTGGGTGCCAGAGATCCGAGGTCCATCAGGATAGGGGTGCGACCATCGTCATCGATCATGATGTTTCCTAAAATAACCAGTTAGTATTCCATGAGCAAGTGGGTGTAGATGCCTGAGCTGACCTGGTTTGATATCCCGATGCGCATATGGGCGGAAATCACCCTCTTGGACGCCTTCCTGACTCCTTGTCACTTCATCGTCCATCAAAGGTTCCTCCTCATCCTCCTCGGGTTCTGCTTCCATGCGACGAGTAGGTCGTCGCTTAGGTTTCCCAGCCTTGACAGCAGTATCTTCATCTGCGTCCTCCCCTTCTTTTCTGATTGCCTTGGCTTTGCGGGTGGTCGGTGCGTTGCGGTTCACGCGGTACTGATGCATGGCCTTGAGAGCTTTCGCAACTCCGAGCATCAACTGCATGAGCCTCTTCTCCGGAAACCGTGTGTGGTTGACGAGGTTCGCATTAATAGCATCTTGGAGATTCCCTCGCTGGTAGTACGGAAGAACGATGTAGACCGTCTTGCCAGAGTCTCCTCCGTCGGCTCGGAATTTGGACGCGGATTCCGTCACCACGGCATGGTCGATGGAGTGGATGATAGTTCGAGTGCCGGTGAAGAGACTGTAGGCTTCGACTTCCTTCAGAGCTTGCGACACGGATTCCTGACCGAAGGGACACCGGATCTTCTTGAGGGCGAACAATTCTGACGTAGACTTGTCTTGAACGAGATAGACATATGAGAAGCCGCCCTGATCAAAGCAATTGTATTAGATGCATTCTGCACGGTTGTGCCATGGGTGCGACAATGGTCTTACTTCGCCTAGTAACCGTAACAGCTTGAAGCTGCGATTGTTAATCTTGAGCTGCGGAGAGTTCGGAAAGCAACACATGCAATCCGTAAAGGTATAAAGGAGATCGAAAAAGTACTGCGCCATCCTGCCTGTATGAGGTCGGGCAGACAGAGCCGTGTACTGGTGTTCGTGTTGGTATGATGGGCCAGGTGTCCGGTCGCAGCGTACGCGGAGAGATCTCGAGGCTCGAGCTTCACACGCCCGGACCAGCAATCAGGAGAGCCTGCTTTGGAATTTACGACAGGAGAATAATATCACTCCGTAGAGCAGACTGTACAGTACAATGTGGATATAGGAGAAGGGGCGCATTGACGGAGGACCATCGATCTGGGATAAGATATTAATATTCTTCTTCTTGACTCGTAACCGCGACTCAGTGGAGACGTGGCGGTTCGTCTTTTCTTAGACTTCCAGGCACGCTCCATGGTTCATCCCGCGCCCGCTCAATGTTTACTTGCTCTACTATGCCCAGCAACCCCTCTCCTTATTCAAACTACTCGAGTACTTGAGCTCTCCAGTGCGCCGTATCACGATCCTGAGATTGCTTTGATCCTCTAGCAGCCAACCTTTGGCCCGACAGTCCGGTACAGTTCTGCCCCAAGCGGGCCTCGAGGCTACGAACGCCCCAGAAACCAGGCCAGCACTAACTAAAGCTGAAAGCTGTGGCCCGAAGAAGATCCTATGTTCTCCGACAACACAGCATCGCAGCGCTGTCACTCCAGTCCAGTTTATTCATTCTCACCAAGCGAGGAGTTTGCTGTCACTGTCCCTCGAGTTGCCTGTCACGGTTCTGAGCTACAAAACTACACGGACACACAAGGCCCTGACCAGGTCTGAGTCGTCAACATGGCCGACATCCAGGTCGGGGACCTGGTCAACGTGCCAGGAGGAATGTACGGGACAGTACGGTTTATTGGTACCGTCGCTGGCAAACCAGGTCGCTTTGCTGGAGTCGAGCTCGCCGCCGAACATGCGAGCAGAGGTAAGAATAACGGAGATGTCGACGGACGAACCTACTTCAAAACATCTATTCCAGGCTCTGGGATTTTCGTCCCGATAAACAACAACAAATATGTCACGAAGCGCCTCGTCAGCACTCCGCCAACGCCCGTGAGATCGCCCGTGAAGTCTCCTATCAAGTCCTCAACGATGAACTTCAGCAAGTCTGTCGGTCCTAGCCCTGCTGTGCCTAAACCCAGGATGCGACGCCCTTCTCTACATCGTCCGGAGTCTCCTCGTGGAGCACCTCCGTCGAAACTGAACTTGGCGGGATTACGAACCCCGTCCGCTCAGATGAGGACATTACCTACAAACGGTTTCTCCAGATCGCCGATGAAGACACCCTCACGCCTGTCAGACAGACCGCCGTCCCGAGTGAGTGTAGAGGATGACACTCCAACGTCCGTCCGAACAAGCGATCCCCTCCGGTTGCAAGCGGGAGGAGCTGCACAGGCAGAGCTGCAGGAATTGAGAGACAAGGTTCAACAACTCGAAGCACGACTCAAGGATCGCGACAAGCAATTGGAGGATCAAGCAGCTACGCTAGCCGAGTTCCAGAAGAGCATCACGGAGCTGGAGGGATCAGATGCTCTCTCTATCAGGGCTCAATTGCGCGAGAAGAATGAGAAGATTGCCCAGTTGACAGCGGAATTCGACAGCCACCGGGCCGATTTCAGGAGCACTCTAGATACGCTGGAGATAGCTGCATCGGAGACGGAAAGAGTCTACGAGAGAAGACTGGATGAACTGATGCAACAGAACAGAGAACTACAAGACCGCGGCGAAGATGTGGAGACCGTCGCGAGGCAGCTGAAGCAGCTGGAAGAATTGGTGTCGGAGCTCGAGGAGGGTCTCGAGGACGCTCGACGAGGAGAAGCCGAAGCCCGGGCAGAGGTCGAGTTCCTGCGCGGCGAAGTAGAGAGGACCAAGCTGGAATTGAAGCAGGAGCGTGAGAAGGCCGTAGCCGCTCTGAAGGATGTGGAGTCGTCTTCAGATAGCCAACGGCACGTCAAAGAACTGGATCAGAAAGAGGACGAAATCCGCGGGCTCAAAGCAATCATCCACTCATTGAGCAGGGGAGAAGCGAACCCGGCCGTGTTGCGCCAGGACGGGGCGTCGGGGGCAGACCATGAGTCCCAAAACCCAGAGAAGGTTGCTCAACTAGAGGAGCGTGTCCAGCAACTTGAGGGTATCACAGAGCTCAAGGACAACCTAATTGAGGAGCTGGAGCGTCAACTCGAACAGATGCATCTGAACGACACTGCTCCAGGCCGTAACCGCAGCGCAACTGTTAGTAAACGAACCAGTGCCGGAAATGGAACCAATCCAAATGTACCTCACGGTCCTCACCACGCTCACCAGCGCTCTGACCGCACTGTGGTTCCCAACGAGTGGAACGATGGCAAGGATGACACTGCCCAGCGTCCGGCGCTTGTCCGTGGCCGTAGTGACGATATGCCGCGGAGACTCGACACGATGCATGAAGTTGACAACCAATCTTCTGATGCGGGTTCTTCTGCAGCCTGGTGCGAGATCTGCGAGATGAGCGGCCACGACATTCTCACCTGTACAAACATGTTTGGCAATGCCAATGGAAAGACGCAGAATGCCGCTGCCATGCCTGTAACTCCTGAGCCTGATATGCCTCACGTGGGTGGCCCAGTCACCCAAATTGGTCTCAGCGGAGGTGGTCTCAACATCCGTAAGAACCTTGCGAGCAGCCCGAGTTCTCAGCGCACTGGCCGGGACGCGGTCCTTGAAGGCCTCAAGGGGATCGGCGGTCTTACATCTTCTATGTCTCCCGTCGCCGGAAAGGAATCTGGCGTGGTTGATGAGAGCAAATGGTGCGCGCTCTGCGAACGTGACGGCCATGAAAGTATCGATTGCCCATTTGAGGATTAATCGAGCATTTACCCAGTGTTCATGTGAGAAGGACAATATAAATGTATATCCTTTCCTTTCTTTCTGCATGCAGCTTTGACAGCACAGAAGCGTTTCGTAAACCGGTGTTGTGCTTATCACTTCATTTCTTGAATGATAATGATGATGATGGCTGCTTATTCAATCATGTACAATCTCTTCTTTGGTTCGATACCTCATTCATTTTTTCCCCCATCCTTGCCTTCAAAATCCACTTCTATTCGATTCTCACATGTCCTGTAACTTAACTGCCCCCTTCTCTTTCATCATCCATTCTGGTGGGTTACTGGATTTATTCGTATCTTGATACCCTCACACTTTCTTTACTCAATGCTTGCCCATTGCCTTCTTTTACTCTGATTCTATTCCCGGAAACGCAATGTGGAATGCGTGCCTTTCTGAGTTCCCTCGCTGATGACACATTCGGGCATCGATTCAATAGCCTCACTGGAGGGTATGTTATAGTTGATAATAATGTAAGATATAATTCATTTCGCTGAAGTTTGGAGTCGTGCTTGCTCTTGTTCTTGCCCAGGTACTCTGGATATTGGTCTTGAAGTTCTTATGTATTATCTCGAAATGGAACGTGGTGGGGTTGGATAGGCTGTGCATCAGGATTATTGAGTCATGCATTGTGCATTCTATGTCTGATTGGACATTGTGTAGACATTGCAATCTACAAGGGTTATTTATGGTACTTTGTATTTATGACCACAAGGTACTCATGAGGACATCCATCATAAGCGACTGAAGCGAGACGGGTATTATATATTTTCTATTTCTACACTACATCGGCATCACCCCGCATACTAACTACCACCTATAATGGAACAATCCAGTGGTGTTTGCCCCTGGAATTATACATAAACAGCACCCTTTCTCTCTTACTCCGGGAATCGCGGTGGCTGCACGACTTCTCCCTCTGCGTACTTGGTCGATGCCACCGTTCCGCAGTTCTTACACGTTCGCTTGCCCTCATCTGCGCCAAACTCTTCCACAACTTCCTTGACCTGCGTGCCCAGATCGGTGCACACGAAGCGCTTCTCCCATACGATCTCTCCACACTTCCGACAGTACCATCGCATAATGTCCACGGCATCCTTAGGTCGTGGCATCTCCAAGACCACGCCCACAGTATCTTTAAATCGGATGGGGGAGTGCGGGGTATTGGCTGGGAGCAGGAACAGGGAGCCCTCCTGGATGGGAACATCCTGGAACGTGGGTGGATTAGTGGATGTGTCGACGGTCTTGAGAAGCATCGATCCTCGATGCTGATAGAAGAACTCCGGGGTGGTGTTAATGTGGTAGTCTGTTCGCGCGTTGGGGCCGCCGACAATCATGACGGTGTAGCCGGCTGTGGCCGGGGAGGACGGGTGGTAGACGCAGTAGTTATTTACTGGAGGTTGAAGGAGATGAGAATTGGCTTCGAGCCTGTAACACCATACTCATTAGTCTCGACTTGCATGATTTGTTGAATAGCTACGCAGGTTGCAGGTTGCCATGGGAGTAATGCGGGGGAGGGGCAAAGTTGGTACTGATGTACTGTACGAGCATCCATACCATTTTGGAATGTTCAAGGCTGGAGGAAGCATTATGACTGCTGTTATATTGCTTGGATCAATTGGGTAAGTCGACTAATAGTAGGATAGTATGCAGAAGATGCGCTGCAGCGAAAGAAAAGCGCAATAGTGAATAATAATCCGCGGATGCGATTTGGATAGGCGGCGGGGTTACTGCGGAGTTAACTGGCGATGCCAAGAAAAGATCGCGGCGGTCGGTTCGGAAAAACATTTCGTCGTCAATTTTTCAAATCCGCAGGCTTTCTTCGGCGGTAGGCAGAGCTCGAATACAGTTCAGTTCAACTGCATATTTCGGTTGGGTATCACTTCATTTCTAAATTAGCCATCTAACCGGGAGAAGATGGCAACCCCTCAGCCTCCGGTGCGCTTTACGACGCACAGGAACCTGGTATACCGTTTGGTTCTGGCGACATTGACCGGACGTGCCGTTCATATCTCGCAGATTCGACCATCATCTGCTTCCAACCCTGGTCTGGCGCCTCATGAAATCTCTTTTCTGCGTCTACTGGAAGCCGTCACCAATGGCTCCCAAATGGAAATTTCCTACACCGGTACAATCGTCGTCTACAAACCGGGTTTGATCACAGGAAGCGCACAAGGCTCGGGTGCCATCAATGGTGTGATTAGGCATGAAATTCCTGCCAACTGCTCGCGTGGAGTTAGCTATTTCTTGCTGCCGTTATGTCTGCTCGCTCCATTCTCGAAAGCTCCGGTCAATGTTCTCTTCACCGGCCCTGGTGTTATCACTTCCAGTACCCCGACCGGTGATATGTCTGTGGACAGCGTCAGAACCGCTGTCCTCCCTCTCTTTAACCAGTTTGGAATTTTCAACAATATCGAACTGCGCGTTCTCAAACGTTCTAATCCCGGACCCAACGGAAGAGGTGGTGGTGGAGAGGTGCAGCTGGTCTTTGGCCACCAGGTCCGCCTTCCGAAGACTCTGCACTTGCTGAACCCGGGAAGGATAAAGAGAATCCGTGGTGTCGCATACTCGACTGGAGTGGCTGGTTCCAACAATTCCAGAATGATCGAGACCGCAAGAGGAGTCCTTAACCAACTGGTTCCCGACACATATATCTTCTCTGACGTATCTTCTGCGCCGCTGATGTCGGCTCCGGAGAAGAACAACCCCTCAGCCAAGAAGAAGACAGGTCTTGGATTTGGTCTCTCCCTTGTTGCTGAATCCTCCACGGGCTGTCTATTTTCCGCCGACCTGGCGTCGCCTCCATCCGGCGGTACTCCTCCCGAAGATATCGGAAAGCAGTGTGCATACCAGTTGCTCGAAACTATCTCGAAAGGAGGATGTGTGCCTCCTGCATCAGCCCCTATAATGGTGACGCTCATGGCCATGGGATCAGAAGATGTTGGTCGTCTGCAGCTAGGAAGAGAGGTCATTGCGGATGAGAACCTGATACAGTTAGCAAGGGACCTGACCAAGTTCGGTGCTCCTGGCTGGGGTATCCGGGATGCGTCTGGAGAGAATGAGAATGGAGATGTTGTGATAAGTGTTGTTGGTCGGGGTATTGGCAATGTTGGTAGAAAGATTGCCTGAGAGAGAGCAAGCTGGGAAGGAGAATCCTTCGCTATCGTCGACCACCTGTTGATGTCTGTGATTCGGTTCATGGAAGTGGTGTTACCGGTCCACTGTTCCCATATCCAGAAAAAGCAGACGAGTCTCCAGTCGCCGGTTCTTGCACGCCGACAACCTGGTCCGCGGGTAATAAAGACACTGGCCTGGTCCTGTTTGCTGTCATCAGCTGAGAAATATTGAACTCAGGGTCTGGACCGAGTCCAACAACAGTCCGCCTGCTCCAGGCTCGGGGTGAACGCGACAACTCGCTCATATTCGCTGTCCTTTCCTTCGCAGTTTGCGTCATTCGTGACGGAATGTGCCACCGAGCAGTGATTTCGAGGCGCCTTCCCTACGAACTTGGTAGGGTACCGGCCCTCGGGGTGATTGTCACCAAGTCAACTGTTTCATTGTATCTGATACCCATTTCCTCAAAAGGATCAAAAGTTGGTAGGAGTTTCTTTGGTGTACGGTCTTGTACGCGGCGTTTGTCTAGATGTTGAGTATGAGCCACGGTGAAATCATGTCATGCATATCGAACTTTTTGTCCGGGTCTCTATATACCAATTCCCAGTCAAAGAATTATACATATTATGATTACCTTGTTGTTTCTTATACTGTAGATCGTTTTCTCCTTTCTCGAAAAGATGCCTGTCCTCGACTTACTGGCAGAGAACAACGACTGCCCACTGACAGACTCAATCAGCTATAGTTTCCATCGTCCTTTCCCAGTGACGAGACTCTCGACTGCATGTGATGGAGGAGCTCTTCTACGATATCGGGATGCTCTTTCCGGCTTCCTCGATCCCAGCCACTGCCCTTTCACGCCATCCACGATATCATTCGACTCGCGATGGATTGAACGTTGCCTGAAGCCAAAAGGATCGGGCGCTCTTGCCTTTTCACTGGGCTCATCTGGCTACATGTTGGTGCCAGGAAGATATAAAGCTCAGTAGTTCATCTTCGAACGGGAAACTTCATGGACTGGGGGTAACGATACCATCTCTGGCGCCGATTGTCAGACTGGAGCAGGGCTATGCCATGTGAAATACTACTTTTGATAAGAGAGTTCACTATTGAGCAGTGCAAGTCCAATCAGGAAGCTTCACCGTGTTAAGCACATGAAATTGGACAAGATATCTGGGGGGGCTGGGTGGTTCTTTGCTTTCGTCACAGTGAGCAGGCGTGTTTTGTACCGTGTTATTTCTCTCATATGCTCTTTCGCCCTCATATGGCCAGCGGCCTCCCACTTCGACCAGCCACCCCTTTCATAAAACTGGCCATCTCCTTCCTGTTCTCCCTCCTCTGCTCTTTCTCTCTTCCACCTCACCTTTTCCTTCCTCACGGCGTGTTGTTCTCACATTCATCTCAGTCATTCTTCCATCCTTCATAGAACACATCCTATAGCTCAGCTCCAGCTTGAAAATAAATCACTTTTCCTTCATTCGTTTCTTCTTTACACATATTATCCTCTCTTGTACTCTTTCCAGAGACCAGCACGCAGTCCTCGGGACCGCAGATTCGTTTTCAGGTAACTATGTCCCCTTGTCCCTTCTGCTCACCATGCCACAGGACCGTGATCTCCTTCTGCCTCAGATCTGCATAAAGCGGATAGCCCAGTAGATAGCAGAACCTGTAAGTGCTATGTGCTATCCATTCCTCCATGCCTTCCAAGTCAGATGAAAGCTAACTGTGTTATAGGCTGGCTAAAAAAAATGTAGTCCGCTCCGCAGTGAAGCTCCGACCTGGCATTCCCACTGTAAGAACTATGTCATTTCTGATTATACATGCACTTGCTAACAACGCGTCACATAGTTTCTTTTTCTCCAGGTTGGAAGTGGCAAAGCTCCTTTGAGAGGATAACCTCGCCGACACCGCGAGGACAACCTCCTTAGTCGAGAACGGATACTCCTGCATGAGTATAAACGCACATACTGAAGCTGCCCTTATGGCCTGCAACATAGCTCGCCAAATAAAAAAATAGACCGTGTGTCTACGGGCTGCAGGCAGCCTGGTCCAGCTCTGCTAGCTGTAAGAAACATTCTCTTGCTCTGCGTTTGAACTGCGTTTGAACTCTGCTGACTATATTCCTAGGTACCGGCACCAATGGCAAAGACCTGGGTCAGTAGCTCCAAAGGCGACCGCGTGCACTACGTACTATCGTAGTCACAGCTGGGCTTTTGTGATGCACGCCAGGCCCAGTCCTCCCGTAGGAGGATTGGAGGGCAGCTTCTCATTATTCCCACTGCATCGCGGCAGGCCCAGTGAGTCACGGGGCTTGTAAGTGTTATCCAGTCTTCATGTTGGAATAGTGACTGACGACCACCCCTGATCTAGACTGGCTAAACTCCATCCGCACCGCAGTGGACGACCAGAGCCTACTATGTAAGAGTCCTTTTATTCCAATGTATATGCATACTAACAAGATGTCAAGATCGCTCTCATCTTCGGATCTACGATCCAACTCTATTCGCCGCCCCAGCTTGGAGATGCCACTTCCGACTCCGAACTTACCGACACGACTTCACCGGCGCATCAACACTCTCCATTGATACGGCTTCTATCATCATCATCATCATCATCATCCTCCTCCTCCTCCGAACGATTCTTACGTATCCTCAACCCTATGGCATCATTCGACACCAAGCTGGGGCTGGCTCACCTTTCGGATATCACCAACAACTATTACGCCATCTACCTGTGCCATCGACAACGAACGCGCAACAGCCATTCGACGCGCATCCGGTCTCCATTGATACATCACGTTGTCCTTGATCCGACAACTACTTGCGACATGGACGGGAATTGGGGCACAAAGCATAAAGAAATAAGATAAAGGGGGAAGAGAGGAGATAAAGTAAAGGACAAGGGTATGGGGTAAGGATATGAGACGAAAGTGATAAAGAGGATGTTGAGGAATTCTTTGTATCCGGAGTCAAAGCTTTGTTCATGGTGGGATGACATCCACAAAGGTACGTTCCTGTCAGTTGTTCCTGTACTGGGGTGTCTATTGTACATCAGCATGTATGAGTGTTGACCTGTATCACCTATGGTGAGCTGCGCGTTTCATGTTCTGGTCAAGGTTTTAACCTCAAGGGCACACGGCAAAAGAAGTGTCGAGGATGTTTTCCTTGTCCTCGCGGGCCTGTCCGCGACCTGAATGGGAGACATGTTCTTATCAAGCCAGGGAAAGTTGAGCTTGAATTCATATTTCACGATGTGTTTTTCCCTGTATTGGATTGCATTAGGGGTAAAGCAATACGTATTTCAACACTCAGGGCACTGTAATGCGCCCGTCTAGCACCTGGACTTGACATAGTATCGCCCTTTTGTAATAATATACTCAGTGCAGCAGTCGTCCCGGAAACAGTGTTGCCGCTATATATAAATGGCAAGTGTATCCTACTGTACGGTCGCAGAAAGGAAAATATAATGGATTCGCCAGCATGAGAAGATCCAGTCACTGTTTGAAAAAAGCACTCGGTGCTCTAATCGAATATTAATCATGTACTAATTTCGTTTGTAACTATCCAATGACCTTTTCACTCGCCACTCGCCACCTTTAAAGATACGATGCGGGACTGCCCAAATAGGCAAGAGATTTATATCGGCGCACAGAGGGAACATCTAGGTGATATGTTAATTGTCCGTTTGTGTCGGCGTGTAAAGCAAACGCCAGGTGATCTGCAATCATCTGTTACACAACGTTCCCGTATGGAATTGGATCGAACCTACTGGATTCTCTGTATGCTAGAGATAAATAAGGGGTCAAATCCCCCCCTAGACCTAGAGTCAAGCAAGCAATTCAAATCCTGCTTCCGTGCTGTTTAGGATTCGACAGTTTGCAGCAGATTCTATGTCCTATATAATATAGGATAGAACTTCATAGATTACTATATTCTTTATATGTTACAAAGGTGAATACGGGTTCAAAACCCCCTAGAACTAGAATCAAGCAAGCAATTCAAGGTTATTTAAATCAGCCCGTGCTTCCGTGCTCTTCGAACATTTGACAATTTCATCAGCTGCGCAAAGTGCAATAGTAAATTGTTAACTAACTGGTTAGCTAAATCAAGGAGACGTTAAGAACAGAAGAGTAAGTAGTACTGTACGTATAGGCAGGAAGAAGGAAATCTACATCTTCATCTTGAGACACAAACATAAAAAGGGAAATTACATCCTCTTTTGCTCACATATTTAGCAGCCTCAATATCCTTAGTTGCATATTATTATTATATACGAAACCGCGCATGCCTCCCGTATCCATGTATCTATTCTACAATAACGGCATCTGCAAAGCACCCTCCTCGCTGTATTCAAATCCCCCATGCATTTTCATTCTACGCTGCCGATCACGTATACATATCGACGCCTGCGGATTAGCGCGACTTTAGCGGCATGGGCGGCGCATGACTAAGGATCTCCCGAACTAGACAGAATAGAAGCTCCGGCGTTCCCATACGTCGGCTCCTGTCTTCGGCCCGTCCGGCATGCAAGCAACACTGGAGGGTGCATATGGCCAATTACAGTAGTATTTCCCTTGTCGTGGACATCAAAGACTCGGAGATCTTCGAGAGACAAAGCGGCTCCGCTCGGATTGTGGCGGGATCGACCGTGCATTTTAGAGTGCGAAAGACGGCCGAGGATCTGCATGAAGTACGTTTAGTATCCTCAACCCTTTTTACTGTTTGTTGACTTGGGAAAAAAAGGGGGCAGATTTCGGAGAATAAGACCAAACGGGTTTATTATTGGGATTATGACATAGTTATAAATCTCGCGCTGGGTATTATTAAGAAATGAGTGATGGATTCTCTTCATCTCTGTAGGTATGTAATCGATATCTGATCGATTAACGTCCATTAGTCTTGTCTACCGTCCTTGTCATGTTGTTGATGGCAGCGGATATTCGTATCGAGGCACCGGGAGTCCGGGTTGGATTTAGTGGAGAATCCCAAACTATCTACCCCCTCCCCGCATTGGGGTAACTACGAAGACATGGTATCCCGAGGTCCGTAATAATAATAATATGCTCAGGGGTTAGCTAGTTAACTACACGGTTATATTCAGGAATGTGACAAGTCCCTTCCCGCCACCTCCGAGGATAAACCAACCCCAAGAGGGCTAAATATAGTTCGTTATGAGCAATTTCTCTCCCTATTATTATTTTGCACTCTTGGACGAATCAATCACAATAATAATGCGCGTATTATTATGGTTATTCGGAGATCGGGCTACCAGATTTGGATATAGTAGCCGCAATTTCCGATTGGTTCCTGAGTATCGGATTTTGGGTTAAATATCAAATGTCTCTGATTGGGTACCGGGATCCAAGAAACCTTATCTGCGCCACAGAATTAAGGTTGGGTTTAGTATTGCCTAATACAGAAATACTAATTTTGGGGCAAAAGTAAATAGTCGTAATCAAGGCCGGAATTGTCTTTACTATGACAGCTACATCTGAGATAGATAGCTGCATCTATAGATTACTGGATGCAGAAGAAAGGAGTATGACTACGTTTTGGTCCTTGTTGAATGCGATAGAGTATATGTAGTAAACATCATTGTTCCATTCTAATTAATCATTGGTGTACAGGATGGTGACGAACTCTAGTCGTTTAAAGGTGGTGGCTCTCCTTCGTCTTGGCGGCCAACCGCTGAGCAATCTGGGGGTCGACCTTGCCGAACATGGCAATGACAGCGTCCTTGAGCTCAGGGTACACGCTTTCCAGGGTTCCCGCGACGTTTCCGATCCACAGATTCTTCTCATCCTCATCGAAGACTCTGTTCCACAGGTCTCGTGGCTGAACGAAGTCCTCGTCAGTGACGGCAAGTTCGTTCTGGCCGAGGAAAGCATTGCGTTCGATACGCTCGGTGTGTTGCATCGTTGCTGAGATGTTCTGGCCAGGGGCACCTGAACCGAGAGAGTTGCGCACGTAGCTGGGTTCACCTCCGTAGTTTCGGGTGATGGTTCCCATACCGTCACGCTCGTACGGCGCGAAGACGGGGCAGACAGGACGGTTGGAAGGAAGTTGTGTGTAGTTGACTCCCAGACGGTATCGCTGGGCGTCAGGGTAGGCGAACATACGGGCTTGCAGCATAGGGTCAGGAGTCATGGCAATACCGGGGACCATGTTCGAGGGTGAGAATGCGGCTTGTTCGATCTCAGCGAACCAGTTCTCAGGCTGGAGGTGGTTTTGTCAGCATTTGCTTCTTTATCGTCTTCCAATACAATGTAATCTTACGTTCTTGTTCAAGGTCATGCGACCAAGTTCGATCAGAGGGAACTCCTTCTGAGGCCAGACTTTGGTGATATCGAAGAGAGCGCGACCGAAGTTCTCGGCCTGCTCAGGCTCCATCACCTGCACACACAGTCTCCAGACAGGGTACTGTCCACGGGCAATAGCATTCCACAGATCCTCGGTATGGTAATCGAGGTTGTCTCCCTGCACCTTGTTGGCCTCCTGTCCAGTGAAACCGGCGAACTTCTGAGTTGGCTTGAAGTGGAATTTGACGTAGCGCCACCTGCCATCGGCCGTAACCATCTTGAAGGTGTGGACACCGAAACCGTTGATGCGACGGATCGAGCTAGGAATTCCGCGAGAGCCGAAGAGCTGCATCACAGTGTGGACACTCTCTGGCTGGTTGACGTGGAAGTCCCAGAACTGAAACAGTTAGCTTCATCAGGCAAAGAAGAATGAGATATTACTACTTACCATATTCCAATCGGATCGGTTGGTCATAGGGTGCTTCTTGTGACTTCTGTTGACGGCCGGGAATCGCATAGGGTCACGGACGAAGAAAACCGGCTGAGGAGAGGTTAGAATATGGATCATAACCCAAGTCAAGGGACATGGCGTAGAAACTTACCAGGTGGTTTCCGACAATGTCATGGTTACCCTCCTCAGTGTAGAACTTGACGGAGAAACCACGCACATCACGGACAAGGTCTGAGCTACCCTTCTCACCACCAGTGGTACTGAGACGGAAGAGCACCTTAGTCTTCTTGCCCACACCGTTCAGGAACTTGGCCGATGTGAGCCATGAGTTGTCCTGGGTGACCTCGAATTCTCCCCATGCTCCTGCAGCCTTAGCGTGGACGACACTATTCAAAACGTCAGAAACTAGGAATTCGCAAGTGACGCGTGACAATTGTTTCTTACCGCTCAGGGATACGTTCGCGGTTAAAGTGCGCAAGGGTCTCAAGGAGGAGGGTGTCACCCAGGGTCGTGATACCACCACCGCCAACGATAGGCAACGTGGTGCTAACAGAGGGGTCTCTAACGGGCTGGCCTGTAGCTACGTGTTAGAACAGAAGAGAAAACTAGAGCAATTGTCTTGTTGTCAGCTTGCACAAACGCACCTTCGGCCAGGGTAAAGGTAGGCTTTGACATTGCGACTGTTTGGTTTCTCCAGTTGAATGACAATTGAGGGTAGTTTGAATGGTCAGTACCTAAGTGTTGGGGAAGGGGGTCTGGCCCTTTATTAGTTTCATTATATATTTATACATTAATACGTTTTCGATGACGTTCGAGACTTGGGGGCAGAGCCCGAAGTAATCCCGTTGTATAGATAATCATCCCGTGAGGGGAAAGCCGGAAGCAGATCGAAAAAATACCAGAGGCAGCGCCACAAAGGGATATCCACCGGTCAGATCTGAAACATCGAAGCAAAGGCATTCTGTCTATACTAGATCCGTGAGGGGTAAGACAACACTATAGGAAAGACGTGAGGGGTAGAAATGCCAAAAAAAGCGTCAGCGAAAAGGGCCGGAACCAGATTGGGCGGGAGGCCGACTTATCGCAGAGTAATTGCCGAGCCTACTTAGCCACCGCCGCAGCCACAGGGGTTTCTGAGGCATTCCATCCCATCCCATACCAACATCCTTCGAGAATGCGGCTTTTCTCCTCACGAACATCAACTCGGACCGAACTAGTTTATCCCTAGTTCATCCGTTCCACGTGGCGCGCATACGAATGAGATCAACTAACCCTATCCGGTACTACTACTGCTTGAAGTGCGACTTCGGGTCCTCGCGGCCTTCGCTCTTAACCCGGAAAGGGAGATTTGTCTCCAAGTATGACACTTACACTGTACACAGGATGGAGAGATATAAAGACCCTGGCTGATCTCAGCTGCTGCGACTTTGATCTGACACATCCACACACTCACAATACATACAATCTCATCTGTTGACACTGACAAGCAGTGACTGAAGTTCACCTTCAATTTAATTGTTCTCCCATAACAATCACAGTCACCTTCAACAACAATGGCCACTGTCTCTAACGGCTCTTCCTACGACTTCATCGTCGTGGGCGGTGGTACTGCTGGAAACGCAGTTGCCGGCCGTCTCGCTGAGAACCCTGAGGTCCGCGTCCTGGTCGTCGAGGCCGGTATTCCCAACCCTGACCAGTTCGAGGAGATCACCACCCCTTCCAAGGCCTTCAACCTCCGTGGTAGCAAGCATGACTGGGCCTACAAGTCTACTATGGTCAAGCGCGACGACTACGAGCGAATTGAGAAGCCCAACACCCGTGGAAAGATGCTTGGTGGAAGTTCCGGTGCCAACTACTTCACCTGGATTCCCGGTTCGAAGCCTACCTTTGACGACTGGGAGGAATTCGGTGGCCCCGAGTGGAACTGGGATCACTGTGTCGACTACCTCCGCAAGTGCGCTACCTACCACGATGACGAGAAGCTCTACCCTGCCGATCTGAAGAAGATCGGAACTGGCGGTCCCATCAACATCGCCCACGCCGACCTGGTTCCCGAGATGGCTCCTTTCCGTGACGCCCTCACTCAGGCTTGGGTTTCCAAGGGCCAGCCTCTGACCGAGGACATCTACTCTGGTGAGATGAAGGGTCTCACTCACTGTGTTGACACCATCTACGGTGGTCAGCGCCAGGGAAGCTACCTCTACCTGAAGAACAAGCCCAACGTCACTATCCTCTACGGCGTTCACTCCAAGCGTCTGATCATCGACCCCCAGACCCGCGTCTGCCAGGGTGTCACTGTTATCAGCGAGGCTCACAACACTGAGATCAGTGTCTACGCCACCCGCGAAGTTATCCTTTCCCAGGGTGTCTTCGAGACCCCCAAGCTCCTCCTGCTGAGCGGTGTCGGTCCCGCCGCTGAGTTGGCCAAGCACAACATCCCCCAGATCCTCGAGTCTCCTCACGTTGGACAGCATCTCCTGGACCACCCCATCGTTCCTTTCGTCCTCCAGGTCAAGGACGGATACGGTCTGGACGACCACATCCTCCGCCCCGGTCCTAAGAACGAGGTCGCCATCAAGGCCTACGCCAAGGACAAGACTGGTGCTATCAGCTCCGGTCTGCTCGAGCTTGTTGGTTTCCCCCGTATTGACGAGCGCCTCGAGAAGTACCCTGAGTACCGCCAGGCCAAGGCTGCCAACGGTGGCCTGGACCCCTTCGGACCCGCTGGCCAGCCTCACTTCGAGCTTGACTTCGTTGGCATGTTCAGCACTGCCTTCCAGTGGCACTACCCCGTCCCCGAGTCTGGCAGCTACATGACTGTCATCGTCGACCTGCTCCGTCCTCTGTCCGAGGGTGAGGTCACCCTGAACAGCTCCAACCCTCTGGTTCAGCCCAACATCAACCTCAACTTCTTCGCCAACGACCTGGACATCCTGGCCATGCGCGAGGGTATCCGCTGGACCTACGATGTCCTGACCACCGGTGCCGGTTTCAAGGACATTGTCGTCAAGGAGTACCCCTTCAAGATGCCTCTCCACTCCGATGAGGACATGAAGAGAGCTGTTCTGGACCGCAGCCAGACTGGATACCGTAAGACCCCTCCCCCCTGACACAAAGACTTGCAACGAAACTTAACTAACGTACTTAATAGACCCTTGCGGTACTGCCCGTCTCTCCAAGAACATCCAGCAGGGTGTCGTCGACTCCAAGCTCCGTGTTCACGGAATCCGCAACCTCCGCATCGCTGATGCTTCCATCATGCCCGTCATCCCTGACTGCCGTATCCAGAACTCCGTCTACATGATCGGAGAGAAGGTGAGTTAACAAAACCAACCCTGCTAAATATCATGACGACAAAGACTAACACATATTTAAGGCTGCCGACATCATCAAGGCCGACTACAAGGACATCTACGAGGGCAAGAACATCCCTTACTTCCTCCAGAGCAGACTGTGATTTCTCTCTGCCGTCTCGGTGTAGAGGATGACATTCTGTAAAATTGTTACGCATCGATGTTTACTAGACTTAGATTGTTAGTTTAACTTTGTTCTTTTTTTACTTACCTTACTCTGGGCTCCATAAGTAACGCGAAATTATTCCTGTAATATTATTGTATGATGAATATATAAAGTGGTGCGCCACCAAACGCCACTGTCGGAATTCCCCCTCATGGACTCCTGCTGGTCGCCCTGTTAACTTGCGACACGTGATCCAGACGATCTACCTTACATAGGTAGGCTCGGCCCGGCTCGTAACTAGTACCATAATCAAGAAAGCTTCTCACCGCTTCTTTCAACTACCAACTATTACTAACGAGTTTAAAGTGATAACTAAGAAGTGGTCCGAGCCCTTCACGTGCAGTAAATCCCAAGTAAGTAACTATGGGATTAACTATTGCAAAGATAGAATGCCTTGCTCGGGATTTGTTACTTTGAAGATGTGTTGAACAAGCTGACAAGTTGGGTAAATATTAATGATGAAAAGAAAAGAAAATAACTTGATTGAATAAATAGGTAGCAAGACATTATTGAACCTTGCTATTTGATATCTTCCTAGAATCTATAAGTTATGTTTATCTGTGTATATGTATCCCGAAAGACCTCCAACGCCCAAAAACGCAAGATTAACGATATAAAGTATTACTAGACATTCTCTTGTATAGATTAAAGAGATGCGCTGCGAATATTAATATGGCTGCACGTCATGAAGACTGCATCTTCGGTGATTGGTTTCGGTTCTGTGGTGTAGATTCCGCACGCTTAAAGCGGGCGAATCTACTCAGAGCGAGCGCTCTTCGTCTTCTTGCTCCGGAGCTTCATCATCAGGAACACAAGGGCGTATGAGGAGATGCAGAAGAGGGCCGTAATGCCAGTCTACAACACACGCAAAATATTAGTTTTTCATCACGATGAATACAGCGCAACTGTTGAATTCTTACATCTCTCCAAGAATAGTATTTCTTATTCAGGTTGAACGACTTCGCATAGTCGGCTCCGCTCGTATACTGGCAGAACGAGCACGAAGTGGAGTTCGAATCGAGCAAATATCCAGTTTGTTCAGAGAGGAAGCTGGCCATGTACTCTCCGCATGTTTGGCCAGGAGGAGATTGAAAGTGGACGAGTTCCTCGGGCTTGCACTCCACCTTGACATCCCAAAGCACTT
Organism: Paecilomyces variotii; assembly: GCF_004022145.1. Classification (NCBI taxonomy): domain Eukaryota; kingdom Fungi; phylum Ascomycota; class Eurotiomycetes; order Eurotiales; family Thermoascaceae; genus Paecilomyces; species Paecilomyces variotii. Next base: position 1,504,616 of record NW_021167143.1, on the reverse strand, counting down.
CGCCTAGAAGGCCGCCGACAAGGTAGTTGAAGGGGTCGAGGTAGTAAAGCCAGTAGCGCCAGAAGTATTGCATTTGGGAGTAGGGGACGACGACACCGCAGAAACTGATCAGACCGGCACCGATGAGGACGGGATTCATGATTGCGGCGAAGTATTCGTTGGGAGCGTAGGCAGCGATGGCTTGGCCGATCGATGTATAGAGGAATTCGTAGATTAACGCACGTTAATAGACTGTCATCTGGTAGATAATAAGGGAAACTTACAGATCATCTGTAAGTAGACGTGGCCAGATATGGAAGCACGAACGGGGAAGCCAGCAGTGAAGTACCAGCAAGCGAAGTAGAGGGTCGCGCAGATGATTAGGTACGGGATTTCGCAGACTGCCTGAGCACCAATAAAAGCCACCCAGTGGTAAATTTTAGACTATGGCGAGACTATGTCAGAATACTGGTCAGACGAAGTCTTTCGCATCAAGTGCACTCACCTTCTTCTCCCTGGTCTCAAAGAGGTCGCGGTTGTGAAGGAAGAATGGTTGCATCTGATTGATACATCCGGGAGCAACGAAGATGAAGTTGAATATAGCGAACAGGCGCAGTTGAAGATCGAATGAGCCGTTTCCCATCATCCAGAAAGTGAAACCGCTAAAGAGCGCCGCAAAGACGTGGAGAATGATTTTGTTCCACATATAATCCTGGAAATCCAGTTAGAAAAATATTCCACAACATCCTGTGGTATCGTAGAAGATGCTCACCGGAGATCGCCAGATCTGGACCATAAGTCGATGGCTAACGGTTTTGAACTGGAACCAACGCGATGTTGCAAAGTCCGCAGTATCCTCGACATAGTTCGGGTCCGCTTTGCCAGCACCGACTAACGCTTCCAGTTCGGTGAGTGCCCGTTGGCGTTCTTCGGAGTTATTCCAGACTTCAACCCAGTCGATGGGCACGTCAGTGTTTCCCTGGACGACCTCGACGATGTGTTCAGCAGGATTAGCGTCCGGCGGGCAAGGCGCGCCGTTCTTCGCAAAGTACTCCAGAACCTTAGAGGACTCCTTTCCAGCTACTCTATGTAAGCATGACCGCTCCATTAATGAAAGAAAGACAATAACTCACTCTCTCCGAAATAGGTCATCCGACCGCCCTTTGCTAGAAGGAGCAGAGTGTCGAAAGCATCGAACAGGACAGCAGAAGGCTGGTGAATCGTGCACTGCAAGCGCAGTCAGTTACTGGACAAGTAGTAATGAGACTCTCTCTTCCTTACAAGAACAGCCTGTCCACCGTCGACCAGTTTCCTCAGGAAACGAACAATGTTGTACGCAGACTGGCCATCAAGTCCAGAAGTGGGTTCATCCAAGAAGAGAAGTGTTGGTTTCGCAACGAGCTCCACGCCGAGAGTAACACGTTTGCGCTGTTCGATGCTGAGACCAGCACCAGGTTCTGATTACTGTCAGCATTTGATAGAGCATCGAGATATTTGAATAGCGACCTACGTCCAATTAACGCATCACTAATATCCCTCAGCTCCAGCAGGTCAATGATGTGCTCAACATAAGCTAGCTTCTCTTCGTAAGGAACAGATTCTGGCTGGCGGAGAACGGCAGAGAAGATCAGAGCCTCCTTGACGGTAGCGGTACCCTCATGAACATCCATCTGTTCACAATAGCCGGTTGTACGCTGGAAACTGATCCCTTGAGGTCGTCCGTCAATTAAGACGGAACCGCGAATTTCACCAGCGTCTTTACGTTGCGCCAACACGTCCAGTAGCCTAGGGTATTAACTTATCAATATTTTCCTTGCACGCAGAGGCCGTGTATATATATAGCACTTACGTGGTTTTTCCCGCGCCGGAGCTTCCCATAAGGGCGACAAGATTTCCTGGTTTCACGAACCCGAATATCTTGTTCAGGAGCTGCTTCTGCTCTCCATGGTACTGCACATAATAGTCTAGGTCCTTCCAGGTGAAGGTGGACTGCTTCAGTGATTGAGAAAGTGCGTTGGCCTTCACTTCTTCCTGTTTCTGAGAAGAAACTTCCTCATCACGCTTTGTCTTCCCTGCTCCACGTTTGTAGAGAAGCATGGATGAACCTCCTTTGCTGTCATGGAGTTCGAATCCAACTGCTGTGACGAAAAGGAAGAAAGCCCAGAACCCGATCATCACACCAAATCCGCGCCAGATATGGTGGCGGGAGTAGTGGTACTGCTCACGAATATAAGTATTGCCATCAATGACTCCCTCAGCATTGCTTCCCAGAACAGAGCATCCTCTGTACTGCGACACTGAGTCCGAGTAACCATTTCCGTAGGGAATGTAATCCGGTGCAACACAGTCCAACTTCAATCCGCTGAATTCGTTCGCCATAAGCGACTCAAATGCGTATGCACCTTGTGTTTCTTAGTCAGATATCATATATACCTTTGGGAGTAGTGTACATACCTGGGTTGAGATAAAAGATCCATCTGAACCAGACATGCATCTTTTCGAAGGGGATCAAGTAACCTGAGGAATCAGTTAATCACTGCAATATCTCCAATGCAGACTATGCGAATACATACCACCGTAGACGAAGAATATTGTGGTCAGCAGTCCAGTCAGCATGGAGGCAAGCCCGAAGTGCTTGCACACGGCGCCAATTGCACGGAACAATTGCTGAAAGCACAGAGTCTCGACAATAACGACGATCCAGAAAGTGAAGAATTTCCCTGCGTCAAGTTGGAGCGCAGCCATGAAATAGATAATGAGGGAAAAGCATGTCACTTGGCAGATCACCACCGGAATGTCAGTAATCGTGTTAGCGATGCAGAAGGCCGTTGGACGATAGAAACCGAATCTCTTTTGGCGGGAAAGGATAGGACGTCCCATGAAGGAGGCTGTGGTTTCCGACATCGATTCCATGAGGAAATAGAGAACGGGGAAGAAGAGAACACCCGGTCGAAGGAAGATGGATGTACTGTCGTCTTTGAGGTTGTAGAATAAACTGCCGCATACAAGGGCCTGGATGATGGCCGATATTATCTTGATAGCCAGTGACAATTTATCTCCCATCATAATCTGGAATTGGCTGCGGGAACGTCAGTTGGGAAGGTATCTCGTCGGGGTGGAGGACGAACCGAATAGTGCATGCAACAATTTGATCCCAGAGTCCGGCAGTATATACGCTGTGTTTCCTTGGAATATGGTGCTTTCGCTGTTCACTTGCCACCGCCATCTTGAGGTCTTCAACCTCATAAGTTAACTTCTCCGGAGGAACAATCTCATCCATCATCTGAGTAAAGACTTCGCTCTCTTTATAACGCTTCTCGAACTCTGCAGCTGTATTGGGAACCTTCTCCTCCATGCCAGGCTGAATCACACGTTCTGTCGCCACTGTAACTGAAGTCAGGAAGTCGGCAATGTTCGCACCCTTTGGGCAGACGAATCCAAGATCTTCAAAGTATTGTCGGGCAGCATTGCGATAACCGTAATAGGTAATTCGGCCTTCCGCCAGAACGAGAACCTTGTCGAATTCATTGTAGATGCCGTTTCCTGCCTGATACATGGTGGCCACAATAGTCCGTTCTTTGCGCTCAGCTTCGCGACGCATCAACCGGGCAAGTTCAAATGCAGTTTTTGAGTCGAGACCACGCGTCGGTTGGTCCCAGAACTGAATGGGACTCTGACCAGCCATAAACTCGGCCAGAGATACACGCTTCCTCTCGCCTCCAGAAACACCTCGCACGTATTCATTTCCAACCATGGTTTTCTTCGTGTGGTCTATCCTCAACGACTCCAAAATCTCGTTCCTGCTCTCCCGGATGAAATCACTGCGTCTTTGTAGATGTGATGGCCGTTCTCGGGGGACTTTGTTTCCAAGCGCAAACTTCATTGTACGATTAACAGTCAAGGTGGGAAAGTGAATGTCATCTAGAATAGGTGTTAATAATGCGTAGTGAGCCAAAAAAAAATACTGCGTATCATACCTTCGTTATTGAACATGATCTGCTGCCGGAAGGCCTTCGCTTCGTTGTGATCCATGCTTCCATAATGCGTTTCACCAATGACTTCATCGAACGCCGCACGGTCATTGGACAAGACTCGAAGTAAAGACGTACATCCAGAGCCGGGACGGCCAAGGACCAGTAACTGGATTCTTCGTCAGGCAAAAGCTCTACATCGAGTTAAGAAGCCACACGTACCATTTCACCCGGCCGAACTTGTCCATTGATTTCATTGAGGATTGTCTATCAACCCTATCAGCTATAACCACGAATATGGAGCTAAACAGGTGATTCGTACCCTTTTCGGCTGTTTGTTCCGTTGAAACAAATTCAGCAAGCGTCGAGGGTCGGCGGCGGATAACAATGTGCTGCCCAATGCTGCATCTGGAGCCGTGACTCGTATACTCAAATCGCGGAACGTAACAGTTAATCGTTTCTGAATGCCATCAGGCTGCCCATCAGGCTGCCTTTCGATGTCGGTAGACGAAGCCCCCGCGGACGGGGTCCTAAGCTCAGTCGCCATATAGTCTATTCCTTGTCCCAATCCAGAAACTAAATCTTCATGCCGAACTACAACTTCAACAACACCCAACAGTCGAACCGACTACCTGCGATCCAGATAATCTTTCAGCTGTATATCAAAGATCATAAGCTCTTCTCTTCAGAGGTTATTATTCGCAGTTCCTTGATATAAGTTCATCTCTATATATCCGTATTGCCGAAAAACCGTCCATATCCGGAATTCCGTTATCGCTTCGCTAGTGGATCTTATCAGATCGCCACAACCAATAATCATGACACAATCACAGCGGAATTTTCCGTAATTGGAGATCCAGACCAGCAGAATCTGCGGATATATCAGTTTCCAAAGGACATACCATAACTTAAACTACAGTTGAACGGGGCTACTAAGGGAGCTCAGAGTGGGTAGGAAAAAAATGCCAAGACTTTTCTCGGCCGATGATTTCTACCCACGCTGAGCTCCCTTAGTAGTAACCCCGTTTAACTGTAGGTATGTCCGTTCAACTGTGACCCCGTCTAGTTACAAGACAGAGCGAGACGCTAAGATAACTGCGGGCGGACTTAGTACGGTGTTAACCGGACAGGTCGGAAGCTAAATGGATCGACATGTTCTCGAAGGCATACCAAGCGACATGGATTGTTAATGAGCCTAAGCTCCAGGCCCGAGACCTGTGTTCCTAGACAACATGAGACACCACTGCGCGTCGTAGGTGGGGAAGAGTAGCGAACTAGGGCGTCCATACAATAGCTGACAGTGCACGTTGATCTCTCGTCTGGCCAGTTCTCGAACTGTTCCACACACGAACCTGGACAGTCCCTGGGGGTAGAATATAGCTCGATATAGTTTGACGCGCGATGTAAATAACCCGAAAGAAGGAATGACTGAGTATAACGTATCGATTGGCTAGAAGCTGGGAACAGTCGTATCTACTGTCGGATATATGGAAAAGAACCCCTCTAGGTCCATTGTCGAGAAATCAAAGCCCCACCCCATATCGGCCTCCGTGAGATCTAGAAGATCCTCTGCGGTTCCATTGTTATCCATGCTTTTGTTAAAGCCGTTCACCGTAATGTTATCGCCGACGGGGAGATTCCGCGGTGTGAGTCCGACAGTATCAGAACTGGCTTCTGGGATGATAGGTATCATGCTATTTCCCGTCTGGTCACATCCACGCGTACCCTGGGAGGCATAGTGCCAACGGTTCCCAGAATCACCGTCAACTTGCTGTTCGGCTGTCAAATCAAGCGGGAAATTCATTTGCTGCAAAACGGACTGTAAGCCTGAAATAGACGTTGACACTGAGTCACCGGGGCGCATGGTCGAGAGACATTGTAAAGCCGCGTGTGCCCATGGGAGATGAGTGGTAGCTGCCTTCTCATCATGCAGCGCATCATAAATGATGGTGAACGTAGCGCTGCTTAAAAAGAATGTGTGATAACGGAGCTCCTGTGAGATAGGTCAGATAAAAGGCTCCAATGTAAAGCTGATGCCGCTCAACGGTGCGATTTCCACATGGAGCGGCTATCGAGACAGAAATGCGTACTCTCACAAGTTCATTTACTAAGGAAGCTTTGCAAAGATAGTGGATTGTCTTGCGCGCTGTATACAAGACATAGTCGCAAGCCTCATTCAGCCAAGAAGGGATCTCATGTGGCCGATTGTCATTTCCAGCAGGGGCTTGAGCAGACGTTTTCATGCTCTGTCGCCATCGACCTCGAAAGATCAAGAACGGCCGGAACGTGAGAAGAAGGGTATAGTAATAGCCTAGGCAATCAGCAGGGTCTCCAGCATCAAGAGATATCAGTCCACTTACATAAAGCGAGAACAGTCTGTTGAACACCGATATGCCCTGGCTGCGGAGTTTTCTCCAGTCCAAAGCCGACTGCCTTTCGCATCCGACACTCGTAACCGCTCAATCCGTCCGATATCGACAATGCGACTTTCCACATTTGCAGCAAGGACTGGTGTCTTTTGCCATATATCTCTTTGGCAGAGCGCGAGATGGCTTTCGAAAGATGAATTAGCGCCAACAAGAAAGGGTCCTCCGGGTAGACCGTGCCGATATCATCCGCGGTAAGAGAACTTGGTCTTCCCATGTGAAAACACAGGAGACTGTTTAGGGTCCTATTAGCACCTGCATATCGACACATCAGAGAGTACAGCCTACTTTTCATAGAAGTATAGAGACCAAAAGGTTGTCCGCCGTCTTTCGACCGTTTCCCTGTCAGCATCCCTTTCGTTGTCGGGCGCATCCTTATGCAGACCAGCTGCGAATGCTTTTCGGGTTGCAACACCTAGGTGCAAAAACGATGAGTTCGGTCGACCTTGGTCGGCTTGATAATGGGCGTGTTCACTAGAATAACTCGTCAATACTCCTAGTCATCATAGAGTTATAGGATATACTTATCATAAGCAATGACGTCTGCACTGTCTGGAGGTTGACAACATCATCTAGAGAATTAGAAGATGCCTTGACACGTTCATAAAGAACCTCGCCCCAGGCATAGTGTTCAGTTCCCAAGGCACCACATGCCATCGCCATCAGGATCACTGACTTAACGGAAGGGTCCATTTGCAAGCCAATGTCAGGGTCGTATAGTCTCTCTGCGTCTCTCCGTATAGTTTCTTTTGGCCAAAACGGGGTCAAATAATAGAACGTCGCCAAATACCGCTCCAGAAAAAACATCGCTACCTCCCGCGGCAAGAACATTAGCGGCGTATTCCCCATGGAAGCGTCCTTGCTAACATCATGCGTCTCTGCCAGGCTTCCAAAGAAGATTCGACGGAAATTGAACAGATCGAGCCCGGCATCTGCATGCTCGACCTCGCCTTGTGGTTCTGTTGGCGGCAGGTTGGGGACAGAAACCAAATCTCGATAGATGTGCTGTAACAGCGAAAAATGAGATGTTGGGCCATAGTACAGCTGTACCTTGCATGACGGAGACGCCATATGTGTTGCTGAGACGCTGTTATGGAAGGTATACATGACTGGTTCGTTGCGTCGGCCAGCAGAGCCTGCGCCCTGGGATGACCCCGGAGATAGAGGTCGACCTATATCGCTCTCTTCTGCGGAGCCCCAGTGAGGATTGGAATCGCGATTTTCCTGCTGCTGCTGCTGCTGCTGTTTCTTCCGACGTTGCCGGATCACATCACGATAGACACAGGAAGTGCTGCGCTCACGGCACGTTTTGCAAGGATTCCCCCCATCGCATTTTATCTTTCGCTTGCGACACTCCTGGCATGCTTTGGAGATTCGCCAGCCCGGCAAAGGCCCTGCTTTTCGATCGTCTGCCATGTTTGATAGAATGTGCATCCATTCTCAGTCAGATAAGATAAGCAGCGGAATCCAATTCATTATAGAAATTGATTCCAGGTTGTCCTACAATGCAGAATTTTCCATTTTGCTGTCTGATCGCCGTTCACCTTGAAGGTGGAAATGTCTCTTTCGTCGTCACCTCAGATGATGGAGCTCAAACTGGATACGACTAGGTAAATGTCAACCAGATCTTACGACGGTGAGTCAGCAACTTCATTTTCCTAGGAGAAGCTGACTCATGCCTGACTCATCGCGGATTCTTTCCGAATCCGTATTTCCGATGAAGAAAGGATTCCATATTCATAAGGCTGAAATAACAGCTCATCATCTACTTCACCTAAAGACTATTGCATCAGACAGCCTGTGCTGCAGTCTGAATTTTAATTCATGCTCACCATTCATATTCGCCAAGAAAAGCCATCCGTGTCCGCTTCTGGAGACAGGCCAGTCAGAATCAACAATTGAAGCATCCCATAGCCAGTCGCTGGGTAGCTCGAGAACCAAGGACAACAACTGCAACAAGTGACGAGTGACCGATTTTTTCCATATAGTCACAAAAAGCAGTGATCTCATCCATGAACGGTCGAATGCAGTTCGGGACTCTCTGAAGATCTTCGAATTCTGGGGAATAAAGAGTAAACTGCTCAATCCCGCCGTATTTGCCTGCCTCTCGTTTCCAGCCTGTTGCTCGCTTGAATCTCGCAGAGACTCCTGTCAACGGGTCCCAGAGCAGCTCTTTCTTTTTCTCCTCTGTGATATTCAGATGATGATACTGGAACAGATCGAATTCACGATGGAGGTCCTCTAAGGAGACTCCGTCGTCTGTTAAGAATAAGAAGCCATTCTCTTCGATTGCTTGTTTTGTTGTTGCTACGACCTTCGCAATGACATCTGGGTTGGGGGAGTCCAGCAATGATAATTCAATTGTATGCAAGTCGGCCCAGGCTCATCTTAGTGGATTCTAGCGGTGTCCACTTTGGAGCTCTAGGTTTGCGAGCACTGGACATGGGTGGTTTGAAAGGTGCTGCCATGGTGGGTTCCATATAAAACGAATATCTTGCGTTGTTCGTGTACGTTTGACTAGATGATGCTAAAGGTGCTGCATTTTGTCAAGCAAGAAAAAGCTGTAAGAAATTGATACAGCAACCGAGCACTTATGTACTCTACTCAACACTCGCAGCTACTGATAAGCAGGAGACTAGGATTCCGTATATGCAATCAAATGCTTACTGCCTGGTATGCAGCAGCATTCATAGAAATGAATACGATGCCTAGTCTGATAGGCTCGACCGATACTATCTCTGACGTTATAGACTATAAACACTTCGTTAACCGATCTCTGACCGACTTGGAGTTTTTCATGTCTATCCGGTGTCCATCTCAGTCCAGATAAGAGAATCCGCACGGCCACTGTTAGCATGTGCATAGCATAATAGTAGCTTGACTCTATATCACACAATTGCGGGATAGCTTATCAGACATCCTACAACCCAATCAAGTAACTTTCTGGGAAATAGCAGCATGATATCCTTCAAGGGGCTTTCATGGAAACTAAACGACAGAATTTCCGAAGGAGTTCATAAAGACGAATAAGAAGTATGTCAGACTTTGGGTTCTATGACGCCGAAGATCCGCCACCATCCGGTACTCCCGAAGTTTAAACAATGTCGATTGTAGCTCCAAGATGGTGTTCACTTACCTGCAGCTAGAGAAAGAGAAAACAATCTAGCACATGCAGGATCTCGTTAAATCCAAGGCGTAATTAAGCGTGCAAAACTGAAGAGCACTTATACTCTGTTGAAATCAGTTTTCCTCTATCGTCATCTAACTATGTCGGAGGTTCACAGCGAAGAAACAGCGGTACGTAACCTCACAGTGACGAAAAGAAAGTTTGCCGGAGATGTCTCCAACAATTATAGCTTGAGACGTCTCGTCCCCGATTCAAAGGAATGAAATCAACTGTGGCTGCCCTGTTTGCGAAAATGGCACATTTCGGACATGAGACGAAAGGCACTGATGTTGTGGCTGCGTTTCCAGATGCAGTGAGACATGGAACGTGTATGTTTTCCATTGTGCAGTATTTGAGAATCTGCTTGATCTCATTAAAACACCATTGACTGTCACAATTACTGTCTGACTGACTTGCCATAGTTGTCATCACCGAGCCAACCAAAGGAGGACTTGGAGCAGCCATAGCTTTGGCGTTAGCTGAAGCTAAACCAGCATGCCTTATACTCGTTGGAAAGTCCCAAGGCGATGCGCAACCTCTTGTGGATGAAATAAATCAAAGGTTTCCGACGGTAAAGACCCTCTTTATCTCTGCAGACTTCGGTAATTTCGAGTCGGTCCGCGGTGCCGCAAAGGTTATCAGGGAATTGGATGTTCCCGTAGATGGCATTATCGCAAGCGAGACCATCACCGGACTTCAGTACGAGAAGACGGACGATGGAATTGAGTGCCAATTCCAAATAAACTATTTGAGCCATTTCTTGCTGATCAATACTCTGCTCGGTGCTATGCCGAAACGCAAAGGCACGAGAGTCGTCTTGGTGGCCAGTAGCATCAGGCCCGATGCTCCAGTACCAAATTTCGATGATTACAATTTCTCCGTAAGGAATCACTCCTGATTTTAACCGATAAAGCAGAAATATTGACAACTGTCATCCTAGGACGGGAAAACCTACCATCCATTGGAAGCTTACGCGCAGTCAAAGCTGGCAAACGTGCTATTCGCCAAGTCTTTGGCCAAGTCATTTTCGAAGGATGGAATAGCAGCTTTCTCTGTGAATCCAGGAAGTAAGCCGTTAATGAAAATAGAAGATAATATATCAAGTGCATACGCTCACGGTTATCAGATATAAAGAGCAACCTTCAGACCTATCTCAGCCCTGAATTGGTTAACACATGGCTGCAGAAGAAGAAAGACGGTATGGAATTCTATACATTTATATGATAGAGGAAAAGGCTTACCGCGTTTCTCACGATAGCGGGAGAGGAAGCGCCGTTGAATTTGCAGCAAGCCCCCAAATCTCTCCCACAAGGTTGCGGCACAGTCCTGCGAGCTTTGCTTGATCCAACTCTGGAAGGTAAGCTGGGTATCCTCTGACTATGTACTGGCTTTTGGGCACGGCCGTGCTCATATCTGACTTCCTCTGAGATAAATCCGGTGCCTTCTTGGACAATTGCCACGTCGTCCCCCTTCCAAATCTTGACTTCCCTGCCGGAGAGCAATCTGCGAAGCAGCTATGGGAGCTCAGCGAAAAGCTGGTGGATCAGAAATTCGGGTCATAGTATCATAAATTCAGACTTAATAGATTTCGCTTCGTGACTACTGTTGTTGAAATGTAGCGCCAATCAATATAGCATACTGGATTATGAGTATCTAGTCTCATATGAGACATTAAGCACCTCAGAAAACGTTGGTATTCGTGTGAGGGGACACCATCTCAGGAATGGTTGAAGGGAGTCTCCATTCTTGCAGCAACTTGCTCGGTGAGCTTCTCTGCAACATTTTTATTGCCGGTCTCTAATCACCATGGCTGAGAGTCTATATTCGATTCTGGTCTGGAATCTATGTGCTTGCAAAAATCCACCTGGGATCGTTCCCAAATCTTCTACATGTACCTGAAGCTTATTCTAATGAGAGTGATCAGTTACAAGGTATTCGGCCAACTCTATCAGATAGAGGCTAAACCGAGATGTCAACAGAGTCGTTGCTTGTTGTTGGACGATGATGATCGGCTAATTCCAACACGGCCCTAGATTGCAGCGGGGTAAAGGTCTGGGAAACAAAACGAATAGGTCTCTCCAACTTGTCACTGTGACTGATAGATAGTAGCTACAGCCTAATCGAAATTCTACATCGAGTCGGTTCTGCAGCCAGTATGAAGAGTTTTGGCTATCGGAATCTGTGGTTAATCTATTATCTCCCTGTCGATCAGCAGCTGTGTCAAGATTGATACACCGCCGCTTATCAGCAGCATTGTCAAGCCAATCAAGTATGCTGCCCTCGGTCCATGTAACCATCATCGTCGCATCCAAAACGGATGTTGATCAGCGGAGGATTTCCGAAGAGCTCTAGATCATGAGTTTACTCCGTAGGGCGGGCGAGGAACAGATATTCTTATGTTCTGAGTGCAGTGTGGACTAGCTCTATGATCTGCTCATGAGAAGCCGTTATTGCGAATATTATAAGCAACGGACATATTTTTTACTGTCTGGGAAATCCACATTACGATTGCATCATTGGTTTTGTGTGACCTCGACTTCTGGGTTCTTCGTGAGCCATACCTACTGCGCGAACCGCAACAACTCAATACAACGAACGATCCTCGCCATCGTGGATCATGGCGCCGACTGTTGACAGAGAGTCAGTACCAGGAACTGTTACTCTGGTAGATATAGAACATGTTTTAGCCGCGCGTCATCTAGACAGGGGAGACCAGGATATCCTTCTTGTCCCTACCCCATCCGACGATCCAGATGATCCCTTGAACTGGTCGCCAAGACGGAAGCTGCTATCCACGATATGTGTGAGCGTGTAAGGTTATGCCTGAAAGACGCATTGCATTGAGTGGTTACTAACGGAAGTGTATACTAGATACACTCTATTCACTGGAATCTCCGGTTCAGTCGTATACTCTGTCCTTGTTCCGTTGTCGGAGGCATCAGGAGTGCCCGTCGATACTCTCAACCAGGGTACCGGATACATGTTCCTCTTAGCAGGATGGGGTCTTCTGTTCTGGCAGCCTTTTGCACTTCACTATGGCAAGCGTTTGACATATATTGTCTCAATGTTGGGTTGTCTGGTACGCGCAATTGTCTCAGAACCATCAAGTGGAGCTAGCTGACTGCTTATCAGGCCATGACAATGTGGGGGTGAGTGTGTGAAATGATGCTTAAGAGGAGAAGGTGCTGACAATGGAATAGTCCTTACGCGCACAAAAATGGCCAATGGATTGCGCGAAGTATCATACTGGGATTTTTCGAGGCACCAACCGAGGCTCTCCCTGAAGTTAGCGTCACGGATGTGGTACGTACAGTACAATGGGGATAACAAAAACATAGGGATGCTTACTGGACGCACGCAGTATTTCACGCATGAGCGTGGTACATACATGGGCCTCTACGCTCTGTTTCTAGCGGGAAGCAATTATTTCGCGCCTGTGATTTGCGGTTTCATCGCCCAATACCAGGGTTGGCAATGGGTATTCTATTGGCCAAGCATATTCATTGGATTTGCAGTGGTCTTCTTATTCTTCTTTATGGAAGAAACGAACTATGTGCGGACATCCGCCCGTGTTGTGGAGAATGGCGAGCGGGATGAATCACCACCTCGTTCGGAGGAAGACCAGGAGAAAACACCAAAGCCAACAGACAGGCAAGAGCCCGCTGATCTTGATGCGGGAGTAGTATACAAGAAGAAAACTTACGTCCAGAAGTTAGCACTCATCAATACCAATAGAGGAAAGAACAACATGTTTCATAGGGTGTACCAGACCTTGTACTTCCTCGGTTGGCCTGTGATATTCTACGCCGGGTATGTACTGACACTCGTCTCTCGAGCGTAACCCATGAGAGATGCAATATGCTAACTTGGAGTCCATCAGTTTCTCGTATGGTTCGTACTTGATTTGGTTCAATGTACTCAATGGTACCGCATCTATAGTTTTAGGCTCGGCACCATATAACTTCAGGTACAATATTATCAGACCCCCTAGTCGGAAGCCAGGCTAACAACAGTATAGTTCAGCAATGGTGGGACTGAGCTATGTAGCATGTTGTCTAGGAACCATTGCAGCGTAGATACCCTTTTGCCCCCTAAAGGATAAGATGGATTGCTAACTGATAACACAAGTTCGCTTTTTACCGGCCGCTTCAGTGACTGGCTTACAATCAAGCTAGCAAGACGCAACAAGGGTATCATGGAAGCCGAGCAGCGCCTCTGGCCCTTCGCAGCATGCATCATTGTTGTTCCTGCATCCTTGATTTTGTGGGGCGTTGGTGCTGCCCATAATATCCACTGGTTCGGGCTGCTGGTCGCCATGTGCACGCTAGCATTTTGCAACACTTGCGGAATAACCTTGAGCGTAAACTATCTCGTTGACAGTTACAGAGAGCTAAGCGGAGATGCGGTGGTCACTGTAATCCTGGTCCGAAATACAATGTCTTTTGCGATTGGCTACGGGTAAGATGCCAATAGTTACTCAGATCGCCTCGCAGAAAAAGCCGAAGCTAATAATATGATTCCAGAATCACACCATGGGTCGAGAACCTAGGATACCAGAACTGTTTCATTTCAGCTGCCTTTATTGGAATGGCATGTGCGGCTGTGTTCCTCATCATGATCAAATGGGGCAAGACGTTCAGAGAGCGTAGTCGAGAGAAATATTGGGATCTAGTAGTCCAGAACTGGGCGAGGGGAATGGGCCATTAGATCTTGCATCCAATAGTTTCATCCCAACTCCCTTTACAACAACTAGCGGGTGGATTCTGTATATCGTCGCAAGATCAATTGTGATTCTCTATATTCCACAGAAATCTATACATGACTCCATTCGCATCATAAATGATCAAGAAATCCTATAACCGGGATGGCTTGAAGGTCAAAAACCTCCCGCCTTCTTCCTCAAAACCTCATCACTATCCTGACTCCTCGCACACAGAAGCGCGGCTTGCCACTCACGCTCCATCCTTTCTTTCATTTCCTCGTCACTCTCCCAGGCGCATGCCTCCCGCTGCCAATTCTCTGTATGAGCATTATCAACAACCGGACTCTCGCACCCTCTTAATCCCATGAATCGTCCTAGTCGTCGCCGCTTCGTCTCTATGTCTAATTCGTACTCTCTTCCCGTACCGACCCAGGCAGGTACCCGGATAGGATAGCCAAATGTCTCTGGCATGGGCGGCCATACTTGGTGATAGTGACGAGCTATATCGTCCAGTTGATCGGAGGTAAGGAGATGGTACGCCAGTAGAGTCCGTGGAAAGTCCCGATGTGGGAGACCCGTCGTGATTGAGACGAGAGGAGCTAGAGGCGATGAGAGGTGTTTGACAGCGTGGAAGAAGGCGGGGTGGCATATATCACCAGACGCTATGTTTAGATTCTCTTTGTTGGATGACGGCAGTTCTTCGGATATATGTGCTATTCTATCTGCCACACTTATAGTCGATGGTGATGGTGATTGTGATTGTGGCAGCGAGTGCAATATTGGTACAGCCTCCAATTGATATTCGAAGGACTGCTGAGACCGTGGAGACAGTGGTGTTTCGGGGCAATTACTGCCACTTGGATTGATACCCCGCTTTGTGTTATGATGTTGTCTGTGGATATTTCTGTCCTCCATTGTTTCCGACGAGACAAGCTTCGGTGTCAGTGGGCGACAACTTTCCAGAGAACTGCGTAGGTTCGGTTTCCAGGAAACAACCCTGACTATGAATGCCTAGACGCTCGAGCTGATCGAAGCAAAGAGTTTTAGAATCCCTGTGCGATAAGGAATAGAGTCTGTCGAGATCGATCGCTTTCCACTTAAACCTATGCAAAGGGAATTCAACAGCTCACTCGCCGTGATGATCTAGGTCTCTGACAGCATTTAGAACGAAGGGATACTACAGAAATATATGCCCAGTTTTCACCAGTATCATCACGTCTTTTTATTCTCTGTAAATATAGACAGCACAAGAGCCATTATCACCCGGAATAGAAGTGCCAAAGAAAAGCTGTCAAAGGATAGGATAAAGATATGCTACGTTGACCGGCACCACAGGCGACTTTTTTCTGTTCAACAGTATCAACAATAGATGCCTTCAAAGAGCCTCTTTGTATGGCTTCTATGCACAGCCTTATAGCTGAGTTCTTTGGAACTATATGCGTATGTGTTGCGTTATCCCTTGTTAATAGCATCGTTTGTCATTGACATGCCATTCTACAATGAGCCATAGTTCTTCTTGCCTTTCATCATAGTGCGAGGCTTAGTACATTGTTGTAGACTTCGATCGAGATTGATTAAAGATCACCCTTTCTTTGATTCTCATATCAGATGTTACTACCTGTATACTTCCTCTGTCTCTGAAAGTTTGTCGCTTATGACTTTTAAGGTGGTTTACTTATAACTCTACCGGATATGGAAGTGCCTAAGCAATCACTCTCCGTACCATTCTCTCCCATATGTTTATTATAGACTAGATTAAGCATGTTATATTACTCTCTATATAATACTAAACGTCCTCCAGTCTTCATCATCGACAGTTGTGAAGTGTTCCAGAACTATTTACTCGGAAGTTTGCAAGTTCGGACCGCTTGCGCAATCCACCTCCGAAATCCTCTCATACATCAACATCAAACAAAAAAAGATGCCGTTATTCCCGATCAACCAACCCGCGCTTCATACCATCCCGGTCACAAGCGCGGCGTGATTTACTCCTCAATTGCAATATCTCATGATGATATGGCGAATGCCCGAAAAACCCCCTCCATCGCGAAGATATGGTGTATTCGCAACGAGCTGATTTGCTCAGATATGGTATCTGGGCCTTTTTAAAGCGTATTATCCCATAGATATTGAAAGGCTAGATGCGGGAGGATTTGTAATGCATAGTGTGATGAATTTGGGTAAATGTTATGTGTTTTGAAGCTATCGCCATATGACAAGGATCCCACTCATGGAGAGGATGTTAAGTATAAATGGGCGGGGTATTTCTGCAGGGTATCTACTTCTCTCAGTAAATTATTATTACTTATTTTATCGCGGTATCTGAAAGTCCAAAAACCGCAATGGCCCCTTCTGCTCAAGTTGAGAATCCTGCTACGCCGCCCACAACTATCCCGGTTGGCAAAGCGGCGCCCGCGGCTTCTGAGACATTGCAGAGACAACCACTGAAGCTGAGCGGTGTCCTTGATCAGTATGAATCGTTTGACGTGACTCCAGTTATCGGAAGAGAGTTCCCCAAAGCGAACCTTAAGGAATGGCTGCGTGCGCCCAACTCGGATGAACTTATCCGTGAGCTGGCCATCACGGGTAAACAACCATACAAGCCCCAAGAGAGGAAGACAACAAGCTAACTACAACGAAATCATTCAGTCTCACGACGAGGAGTAGTATTCTTCCGCGCCCAGGACGATCTTGACAATGACACGCAGAAGGAACTTGCCCAGCGACTGGGTGAGCTGTCTGGAAAGCCTAGCACGTCCGGACTGCATATTCATCCTGTCAGCAACTCTCAACGGGAGTATGGCGACAAGGATAATGAGATCAGCGTCATTAGTTCTGAGGGACACAAGAAGATCTATAAGAATCGGTTCAATGCGGACAGGAAGAAGCAGAGTCATAAGGAGGGCTGGCACAGTGATATCACCTTTGAGCCCGTCCCTAGTGACTACGCCATTCTGCGATTGACGGAGCTTCCCAAAACTGGCGGAGGCGAGTATTCATTATGAACTAGTCCTGATATTTAGGCTGTTTTTTTTTTCTGACATATGGACACAGACACACTCTGGGCATCAGGATACGAAGTTTACGATCGTATCTCTAAGCCATACCAGCAGTTTTTAGAGTCCTTGACCGCTACCTATGCGCAACCACTCTTCAACCAGAGCGCACAGGAGAATGATTTTGAACTGTACACAGCGCCCAGAGGTGCTCCAGAGAACGTCGGCGACGAACTCAAGGCAATCCACCCCGTTGTCCGCACAAACCCCGTCACGGGATGGAAGAGCATCTTTGCAGTGGGCCACCATGCTCAGCGGATCAACGGTCTCGCAGAGGAAGAGAGCGAACACCTTCTCAAGTGGTTTGTCAGACTGATTGTTGACAACCATGACCTGCAAGTTCGATTGAGATGGCAGAACAAGAATGACCTCGGTAAGGACCATAAAATTCGAGCTGAAAAGTGCACTGTTTTGCTAACGTATTACGCAGCAATCTGGGACAACCGAAGTGTGTACCACACCGCGACATATGACTACGAGGGATTGGGTCCTAGAACAGGTCAGAGAGCAGTGAGCCTCGGAGAAAGACCTTATCTTGATCCAAATAGCACTGGCAGACAGGAAGCCCTAACTCGCGAGGAAGGATTGATCTAGTTCGGATTAATCTAGTTCACGTTAATATAAGCTCCATAGAAGAGAAATAATCGAATCCATTTAGGTTTATGGCTCGCATAGTCAAAATGCTAGCACCTACTATAAATGAATTTAGTCATGGACAGAATATCCTTTCACGATTTCGTAATTATCATGAAAAGCGCTTCATATGCTCCTATCAATAAACTAGGATACGTCACAGTACAGGATTTCACTATTGCCATACTGTTGTAAACTCGAGAGACACAAGAGACAGACTACGAAAGAGTAAGGTTATCAACGCTCCTCGCAAGGTCTTCGTTCCCAACCTTTGACACAAAATTGCCATCATCAGTCACTGGGGGCAGTCCAACATACTTATTAATCCAATTCAGGACTGTGTGGTGCCAGACAAGAGAGTTCTCCGGCTTCAACACCCAGTGGTTCTCGTCGGGGAAGGTTAGGAATGCGCTTTCAATCCCCTTTATTTGGAGAACGTTGAATGCGGCCAAACCCTCCGAGATGGTCAATCGATAATCCAGTTCGTTATGAATAATTAGATGTGGCGTTTTCCAGTATTGAGTGAAACGAGACGGGTCCCATCTCTCCCACTGTTCCGGGACTTTCCACAAGGGTCCTCCTAGATCATGGAGTGGGAAGTATTGTTCCTCACTCGCAAGTTGGCCCGTCATGCTGAAGACTCCGTCGTGGGTGACGAGGGCCTTGAACTTGCGACCAAGGGAATGTCCTTGGATCCAGTTCATCATGTATCCTCCGTAAGATGCACCGAGTGCAACGGCTCTGTCAGTATCGACGTACGGAAGGTTGTTCTCGATGTACTCAAATCCTTTCTGGATATCAATGTAAGGCAGCCCGCCCCAAGAACCCCGGATCGCATCTGTGAAGGGCTGTCCATAGCCAGTGCTTCCGGTTGGGTTAGGCGTGATGACAACGTAACCCTGCTCCGCGAAGACAGCCGGATTCCAGCGCGTGCTCCACTGGTCGTTCCATGCTCCTTGCGGGCCTCCGTGGATCAGATAAGCAAGAGGGTACTTTTTCTTCGGATCAAATGTAGACGGCTTGACCACCCACGCATGGACAGGATGATCATTGGCTCCCGCGAACCAAATTTCGTCCACCTGGTTACTTGATAGGCCAAGTGTCAAGCCAGACTGACTGCTAGACGAGACGATCTTGACATCGTCCGGAGTGCCCGGGTCAAGGATGGTGTAGAGACAGCTCTCGACAAGGCTGTTGCTCGTGATGAAAAGAGCTGGAGAGTTCTTCGCCGCAGGCACAACGTCTGTCACGTATCCAGAATACGTTAACTTTGTTAGCGCAGCAGGAGTAGCACGCTCAATGTCCTCCATTGGAAGGCTATAGAGGACTCCGCGACCCGTTTCCTCGACTTGGATGAGCAAAGACTCGTCGTCGTAAGAAAATGAGATTGTATTGGGGCTGAGATTCCAGAGACCCTCTCCATCCCTAGACTCGAAGATTTCGATTAGTCGCCCCTCCCACGGGTTTGGCACGTAGACGATCCTGTTTTTGTCCGATTCATAACCATCCTCTCTCATAGCCAAGAATGCAATGGATCCTCCATCCTTCGTGAGAACGGGAGACGACATGGCACCCTGCAGTGAGGTCACTTTGGTAACCTTGGCCTCCCGGACGCTGATATCTGTCCACGAAAACATAGGGCAATAGTAAAGGATGCACGAGGTGTGAGTGGCCGGATTAAGATCTGGGTCCTTCGCGACAAACACGATGGCGGTCGGGCTGATGTCGAAGTCTCCAGCACCACCAAAGGGCGGGATGGGTGATTCGACACCCGTCAAGCCAGAAATAGTTATCAAGTTCGTCAGGCCAGACACGGAGTATTTCCCAGATTGCCTACTGGCTGGAGAATCCGGTGCTCTCTGCAACAAACCATACCAGATGGCATTCTTCTGCGGCTCAACGTATGAATCCCAATGCCGCACAAAAAGAGAGGTATATAGTCTCCCCGTGCTGTGTGGCTTCTTCGCATCCTTCGGGTTGTACAGCGTCCCATCCGGGTTCGCCTTTCCAGAGACCGCGAATCCAATCTTGCCGTCCTTGATCGTGGTGAGCTTCAGATCCGACACAGGACCCGGAACCGTGCCTGCGGTATAGGTCTCCCCGACCTTGTACGCGTCACCGATAATAAAGCTCGTGTTGCCATTCTCCTTCTCCTTCAACCAGACCAACTGATCAGTATCACCCAGCCAACATGGGTTGCTTGCGGCAGTGTCGTTTGTGATCAGGTACGATTGTCCAGTGGCGATATCGATGACACGGATTTCACTGGTTCTCGAATGCGATTCGAACGAGTACGTGGTTTGCGTGTAGACTGCCAGACTTCCAGTAGCGTTGGGGACAGCGGCAGAGCGTCTTGGAGCTTCGAGGAGGACCCTGTCGACGCCCGTTAGTAAGCTTCCAGATCAGACGCTGACGGTGGTGCCTTACTCGGGCGAGAACTTTACCGCACGAATCGTCATTCTGTTTTGAATCGAGCCTCTCCAGAATTGAAAGCGAAGAATTGGGGGGAAAGCGAAGCCAGCCGCGAGGAAGATGTACTGTCAATAAGTAAGTAAGTTAACCTGGCGATCTGCGAGGGTCGAACAGCTGATACAGTACGTGGCGGAGGCTGGGGTCGGGCTAAGTACCTAGTAGTAGCCAAGAGTGTCCACCAGGTCCTTCGATGCCACTGCGGAGTAGAATGAATGAATGCCCTGTTGAATGCCCGCCTTCGACGACCAGCTTTGCGATGACCAGCGTTAGTTAGGGCCTGGGATATCGTTATGTGAGTTGCGCCGTCTTGCCCCGCTGCGGATCTCGGTGATCGTACCTAGTCGGAGACTCCATCGGCCATTCCTCTATTGGATTTAATCCAATTCACATAATAGCAGATACTAACAAGTACGCTGAATCGACGGGACTACGAGATGAACTGTGAGATGGCCCCGGCACCCCTTTTGAAATTGAAGGCGATTTTTTTAAACTATTCTAAGCATCTTGGGAAATTTCGAAACAATCATAAATGCCAACCCCTGACATCGTACAGCAGCGTTTAGAATTACAATACACAGATACCCTATAACCAGTCGCAAATGAGAACAGACAACATTCACTCCTCTTCCTCTTCCTCTTCGCTCTCGTCCTCATCCATGCCCTCAGCCGCCGTGACAGTGAAAGTGGGGTCTTGGTCAACGCCCACATAGCTGTCACTCATCAGATACAGCGTTAGCTCGTGCTCACCAGGAGTGGGAACCACGTATTCCAGGCGCATCTCCAGCTTGCGGCCGATAGTAACGCGTTTGATGGCCAGCAGATTCCTGGTCTTCTCCTCTCCAACGACGAGCCACCAGTTCTCCATCTTCTCGTTAGGGTAGAATGGAGCGTGGACAGTAGTGTCCGGCTCCTGGTCCTCCTCCACATCACGCTCGATCTTAATCTTGAGATAAGCGGGCTCACCAGCCGTGACGTTCTCCGGATCTTCCACCTGGAAGTCCAGGTCAAGGTTGGGGTACTTGTCGTTAGTGAAAGCCGCGGCTTGCGCAAGCTGCTTGTTGTCAAGTCCCAAACGCTTGACCAGAGTCGCGTAGTCCTTGTTCTCGGAGGGATCCATGGCTTCCATAAACTCAAAGATGTCTTTGATGTTGTATTCATTTGCCACCTTGATAACTTCGGGCGTAAAGTGAGGAATCTGCTTGAGAGGACTGTC
This sequence comes from Paecilomyces variotii, assembly GCF_004022145.1. Classification (NCBI taxonomy): domain Eukaryota; kingdom Fungi; phylum Ascomycota; class Eurotiomycetes; order Eurotiales; family Thermoascaceae; genus Paecilomyces; species Paecilomyces variotii. The sequence continues at coordinate 1,482,998 of NW_021167143.1, read as the reverse complement.
GCGGTCCCACATAGCTTGGACAACCATCTGCGACATCTCCATGGCGTTCATGGCGTTGAGATGACCCTCGGAAGAGAGCACATCAACGCATGCGCTAAGAAGATTCAGAACCTTGCTGACAATGACCTCCTGATCTTTAGCCAAATCGATCGGCAGCTGCATGCGCGAAAAGTGCGCCTGGAGCAGCACGAACGCCTTGAAATGCGGCGAGTCGTACGCTGGCTGTGCCATCTTCACCGGGACGCGGTCATATACACGACGCAAGACGTGGTCTTCATGGCGTCGGATCTGGATAGACTCGAACTCCGTCGCTGACGTGACGATCTCCAGAATACCCTTCAGCTTGGTACGAGCAGTGAGAGACAACAGGAACGTCTGCATAGTGATGAAGGAGATGTTGTAGTAAGCCGCAATCATCGCGGCGTTCAGCGGAGAGATGCTGTCGTCTTCCTCATCCAGATCAATTATCTTGGCATCGGACAACTCCTTGAGCGTATTCTCAACCATCTCGGACAGGAACGTGCTCAAGCCTTCGTGGCTGACATCCGTGAGACCGTAGAAACTTGGGTTCGCGAGAAGACGTCGGTAGAAATAAGTGTATGTCATCCAGTCGACTGCATCTTGGGTAGACGCAATAGTCTTGGTGCTGATCTCGGTAACGAACGCATCATGCAGATAGCTCTGAAGATGACTCTCGATGGGCAACGCTTCATTAAGGAATTTCTTGTAGTAGTCCCGTTTGACGGCAGGGACCATAAGGACACCACGACCAATCTTGTCTTCCATTGGGCGGGAAGCCTTACCGAACATTTGGAGAATCTCGCTGATAGGGTAGTCGATGTAACGGTGTTCCCGGCCCTCGAAGAACTGGGTACCCATGACGATAACAAGATGGGCAGTCAGGTTGATCTCCCAGCAGACGTCTCTGGAAGCAAGCATCACCTGAATCGCACCGATAGAGAAAAGATGACTGACAATCCGCTTGTCGCTTGCGCTCAGTGCCTCATGGTAATATCCAATACCATGAGAGATAGATTCAGCCAAAGCCTGTTCATGTATCCGGTTCAATAGAGGCGCTAGTTCGTTAACATCCGCATGTAGGAACCGGTCCTCGTTATCGTCCGAAGCGCAAGCAGCCAACAGATCGACTGCTGTTGCTCGAGTCTGTTTGCGATTCGGGACGAAAACCAGGGCTGGCTTGTCAGGTGAAAGCTGCAGGATCGAGGCGTAGGCGGGCTTGGCCATCGCCAGCATGAGCGAAGGGAAGTGAGGGATGTTGAAGGACTGGATGTGCAGCTCCAGAGGGACCGGCCGGACATGAGGACTGAAATTATAGATAGTGTGCTTGCTGGCACCAATCCACTCACCAATGTCGCGGGCGTTGGAGAGGGGCACACTTAAGCCCACAAGGCGCATATCATTCTCTGTTTGAAGAGCGATGTAATGCATACGGGATACAACAATCTCGTAAACAAAACCGCCATAGCCGCCAAGCATGTGGAGTTCATCAGCAATGAAGAGGCGGACGGTTTGCACATTCTTTCGCCTCTGCCACTGTCGAGATAAGACGTCCCACTGGGCAGGAGTGGCAAGAACGAGATCGGCCCGTTCCAGGAGCTTCAGATCGGCAGTCGTCTCACCAGTAAGCTTCACTATCTTCTTCCCTCCACGGAGCTTGCTGAGTCGTTTCTCCCAGTCCGCATATCGCTGGTCGACGAGTTCCTGGAAGGGAGCAATATATACCGCTCGTCCACTGTTTTCTTGAGACCAGTGACGAAGGAGGGCAAACTCGGCGCACACCGTCTTGCCGGTGCCAGTAGGCGCTCCAATAAACACGTTGTTATCACTATCGAACAGAGACTTGAACACTTGCGTCTGGACCTTGTTGAAATAGTCCCAGTCAGGATACAGTTGCTGGTACTCTTCCGGTTTAAGGGCCTTGACGGGCACTCTCTGCATGTCCAGCAGTGGTGTATGAGGTGGGAAACGTTCCGGCAGGATGAGCTTCTGGAAGGAGACGGCTATCTTGGTCTCCGCATGCATCCAGCGATCGGAGATGAGAGAGATGAAGTAGTTAGGGGGCATCGGTTCAGTGATTGGGACCGTAAACTCAACCAGATGCTCATTCATCTCGCTTTGCGCATATTCCCTGCGCAGAATGAACTGGTCATGGAACAGGATCTCCTCTCCGTCACAGTCCTCGACGACGATCCAGAAACTCTCCGCCACGCCGTGGAGAGCGTCGTCCCATACGAAGTTGGGTGTTATGGCAAGTTCGACTCGTAGCATAGACCTCGTTATGGGCTGTACCTGAGCCTGCACATCCAGACGTGGGAATTTCGAGACAAGGTCGCAAACCGTTCGGCCAGCCTTTGGAATGCCCAAGAGTTCGCCCATTCGGGGAGGATCGAGGTCAAAATAGCTTGACCAGGGAACATCGATCCTTTCGGCCTTCTGCACAATCTCTCTGGGACACGAGGAGAACTGGCGCAGCGGTGTCATCGTAGGCCACATCCGCTTCTCTGCCATCTTGCACAGATCAAGCGCAGTCTTGGCCACGGAGGCCCATCCCTTCTTCAATGTGATCTCAAATATCGCTCGGAGGATACGTCCAGCGGACTGGGTGACATAAACCATATCCGCCATCAGGGCAAGACCCTCCAACTTAAGACGGGAGATATATGCCTGCAAGAGAACATTGATCTTGGCATGTGGCTCCTCGATGCTTTCCTTCACGGGAATAGGAACGCGTCCCAACATCTTGGCCAGTTCGAGCTTCTCGTCCTGACGCACTGGGATGTACTTGAATTCATCACTGAGTGCGAAAATACGGAAAAGTTCGATGGTACCAATCATGGGCTGCAGATGGTGGTTATAGGTCAACATCGAGTTGTGAGAAATATAGTAGTGAGAGGCAATTCGGCCAAGCTCAGTGGCCTGCAGCTTGCCTGTCTTCTTCTCGTATTTGACCAATCCTGCTTTCTCCAGCACCACAGCAGCAGAATGTATGAGATCGACACGTTTCTGCTCGAGTGCCTCATCATGCTCATAGTCGGCACCAACACTGTACAGACCCGGAGAACGAAGCATTCTGACAAAAAGGTAGGTATAACCAAGCCACTCTACACCTTCGTCACGATTCCGGACGTTGCCCAAGACTATTTCGGCGTTGAGGTTGTCAGAAAGTTTACTCATCAGCTGACTCTCGATAGGTAGCTGCTGATTCAGTAGGGAGAGGTAGTATTGCAATTCTCCCTGCGAGGTAATGATGATGCCTTCACCGAAAGTATCGTATTGAGGACGACCGGCACGTCCCAACATCTGGAGAACATCCTGAGGGCTGAGCTCCACCCAGCTTCCCTTTTCGGGAGAGTAGACCTGAGTGCCCTTAATGATAACAGTATGGGCCGGGAGGTTGACTCCCCAGGCAAGTGTCGCTGTACAAACAAGCACCTGAATGCTACCATCTGCAAACAGCGCCTGGACAGAGTCACGGTCCGCCAAACTCATTCCAGCGTGGTGAATGCCAAATCCATAGGGCAAGACATCTTTCAAAGCTGGGTCATCCACGGACTCAGCTTCCTCTGCAAGGATAGCCCTGCTGGCAGCGTCAGTACGAAGAATCTGTCCGATAGTCTCCATCTCAACAGCCTTGTCTCTGATATATTTGGCGGTCTTGGCGGTCTCCTTCCGCGAGTGGACGAAGATCAGCATCTGGTTTCTCTGCTGTCCGACCTGTTCCAGAACCTTAGTGTAACAGACATCGTTCATTGTCTTGAGCTGTTTGATTGCTTTCTTGTCTGTAATACCAATGAACTCCTGCTTCAAGGGACATGGTCGATATGACCCATCGAAATGGAACAAGCCCTTGATTGGATCGACACGCAAGAATGTGCCGACATCACGGTAATTCGGCAGCGTAGCACTCAGACCGACAATACGAACTGGTTCTCCGGTCTGCTCAATACGTCTAATTGTCCTGCTCACGATGCTCTCGAGGACAGGACCACGATCATCGTGGAGAAGATGGATCTCGTCGATAATGATCAGTCTGACCAGTCTCGTATAGCTGGTGTCACTGGCCTTTCGCGTAATGACATCCCATTTTTCCGGTGTGGTGATAATAATCTGGGTATCCGCGATTTGTTGCTTCGTAAGTTGACGGTCACCGGTGAGCTCGGACACCCTGATGCCATACGGTTCCAGTCGTTTACCGAAGTTACCTACTTGCTCCTGCACCAACGCCTTCAAGGGAGCGATGTACACGATCTTGAAGTCATCGAGCATGATCTCGCCTGTCTCAGGATTGCGATTCTTTCCGATCTCGCGCAGAATAGTAAGCATTGCCACATTCGTCTTTCCGGAACCCGTGGGAGCACAGACAAGCATGTTTCCATCGTCATGGAACGCAGTGGGATAACATTTGGTTTGGATCCGGTTCAGTTCCTTTGAAGATCCAAAACCAATGCGAGCCCAGTCAGGCAGTTCTGAGGTGGGAATGTTCTTCTCTCCAGGGTCTCTCCTTGGCTTGGGGGCCGGTACGTGGATTTCCTCATAGCCCTTGAAAGTACGCTTGGTAGAGCCCTGCGGGAGCTTGACATTTGGATTTGTCATAAGATGATTTCCCTGTTCGAATACGAGGTTCTCGAGATTGATAACCCTTCGCGGCTGCAGACCTCCAACCAAGCCCTCTTTGGGCTTTTCCTCGGCAGCTGGGCCAGACGGAACGTCAACGTCCATCAAGTCTACCTTGATCTTCTTTCCAGGTCGCTCCGCAGTATCTTCTGGTGCTGCTTTCCCACGAAGTTCGTCCAAGATAGCACGATGGCCGGTCTCAATCATTTCCTTTTCGATCGCGCTGCGGGCATCATCGTCTTCAGCAACTCTCCTCCAGCGAGTGGCCCAAACGATCTTGTTCCGATTAGTTACTAGCTTAGCGACCAGCTCAGGGTTTTCGTAGTCGAAGAGTTCCATGAGATCGTTCTCGACATCGCGAAGAGGGCGCTCTGTCCCGTCCTCCAGCTTGTCACCGAGAATCGCGAATGCATCCCGTGCTTTCTCGTGCTGGATGTGTGCATCCGAGTAGATAGTACCGATTTGTCGCTGGAGCCAGTAGGCGTCAATCTCGCGTGCGGGAACGATGTTGGATGCAGCTTTATCCCGTCGTCTATCCGTTCGAAGGCCTCCATCCAGTATCATCTCCTCCGCATCAGAAAGATCAGGTACCTCAGCAGCCGGGGCTCCAGCTGTAGCAGCTTCTTCGGCGCCAGGTCTGTCTTCAAAATCATCCTCTTCATCAGTCATCTCATCCTCGTCGGGGACTTCGTTAACCGCGGCAACGCCGTCCTCGTCTTCTTCCTCCTCATCGAAAACGACGGCAACACCTTGCCTTTCATCCAGTTCCTCCCCTCCTTCACCAGCTCCTTCTTCCATTTCCTCATCCTCATCCTGAGCATCATAATCGGTAATCTTCTTGCCCAAGTTCACCAACTCGTTGAACTCCTTGGCGCTCATTGTGGTCCCCAGCAAGTCATCGATTTCCTTCTTCTTGTCGAAGTCCTTCATATCTTCGTCCTTCAACATCTCGAGTACCGCATCTGCTGCGCTCCGAACGACCTCGTGTGGGACGTCGCCAAGATGGCTCGCGGTCATCGTAAGAATGAGATCGTAGGTAGCTCTTGTCGCTGGTGTCCGTGGTCGATATTTCAATCCTTCAATCAAAGCATCTGCCGCAGACAAAATCCCAGCGCCTCGTAGCTGGGCGGGCTCACCGCGTTTTCGCTTCTTCTGTTCCCTCTCGAGCACATCTTCACCTTCTCGAATTGAGCCCCTCTCGACGGTGCTCGGGACTGCTGCCGTCTTCTTGCTTTTTGGCGCTGTGTCTCGGGCGACTCGTGCACCCATATCTCTGATGTTGATGCGACCGGCAAGGGACTCAGGATCTCCAGTCACCTCATCCGTCCGACGAGTGACAAAACGGCGGTCCGCCTGGAGAACCAGGTTGGACATCGCCGAGTACTTGTACTGCGCGACATGATTTGGGTCCGTCATCTTGACTGACTGCACCAATTTCTGTCTGGGCGGGTTGTTCGTCGAGCGTCGTGGCGATCGATATGAAGACCGTCACCAGCTCAGATCGAGCTCTGCATCAACAGGCGCGTCGACACCCTGTGACACGAAGAACGAAGTAGTAATGTTATCCTCAGGATTTCAACAGACCTGACTCATCCTCCCGAGAAACAGGTCAAAAACAGCCAGTCGTGCAAGGGCTGCGAGTTGTAGGATGACTTGCTGGCAGCAGGAGTTGGAGTTGGAATCTCTGAAAGCTCTGCGGTGTTCGGAGATGGAGATGTGGCGAAGGCGGGAAGGTTTGGCGAGGGAGCTTTGGTTCTGCCCGCCACGAGCCCCAAGGAGAAGAAGAACTTGGTTCAACCACAACAACCACGCAAGATGCTGAAGGATGCGCATCCAGAGTTTGCAGACACGCGCAGTGATTCCCCTCCGTTTGGGACGTGCTAATTTACAGCCGCCCGTTGCTCATGGCAGACCACAGCTTCGCGCGCTCTGTAACAATGCGCGTCGCCCGACTCCATATCGCAGAGCTCAATGGGAGCTCCATCGAGGAGCCAAGACAAAGACTTCCACGAAGCTCAAGGATCTGCCCCAGGGCGCCTTGAAGCTGGATGCATACGATGATGGTGCTGACGACGGTCCCCAGTACCCAATGGTGGTACGGGGCCATAGGGATAATATGCTGAAATTCAAGAACTGTGTTATTCTGACAAGGGTGGGCAACTTCTACGAGGTAAAATGAATTGATGCGGAGCCTTAGTTACTGCGGTTAACATATTCGAAGTTGTACCTCGAGCAAGCAGAAGAGTTCGCGCCCTTGTTGAATCTGAAATTGGCAACGAAAAAGACCAGCGCAGGTCCCGTTGCGATGGCTGGTTTTCCCTACTTCCAACTGGACCGCTTCCTGAAGATCCTCGTACAAGACCTGAACAAATATGTCGCCATCAGTGAAGAGTTCGCCAATGATGCAGAGGATAGAGCGCGGTCAGGAGGCCTCATGTTCCAACGGAAGGTCGCGAGGGTCATAACACCGGGGACGTTGATTGACGAGAAATTCATGGATCCATCTGAGAATAACTTTTTGTTGTCTATACATATCGATGCCCCTTCGTTAAAGGCTGGTATGACGGAAGTAGGCGACGCGTCCAATCAACATTTATTGCTCTCCTCCTCTCAGCGTGTAGGCCTTGCCTGGTTAGACCTCTCAACCGGTGACTTCTTCACCCAGCCCACTACCCCTCAAATGCTGTCTTCAGCCATCGCTAGGATCGGGGCGCGCGAGATAGTTGTTGACGAAGAAATTCGGGATCTAGTGGGACAGGAGCTACAATTGCTGGTTGGTCAAGACCACCGTCTTCTGACGTTCTTCAAGGGTCCTAAAGAGATCAGCCCAATGTCGGAATGGAGTCCAATGCTAGAAGCACCAGTCTCCTCCAGCGAGGAGTCATTGTTTACAACGGAGGAAACTGCCGCCGGCTATTCTTTATTAGAGTATGTTCGCCACCAGTTGCAGGGCATTAACATGAAGCTGCAGCCCCCTCGTCGCAGACATCTGGACAGGTCCATGAGCATCGATCGCAATAGTCTCAGGGGTCTCGAGATCTTGGAGACTGCTCGTGACGGGTTTGGAAAGGGCAGTCTTCTCCACGCAGTAGGACGGACCTCCACCAAGAGCGGGACACGTCTTTTAAGAGACAGGTTGAGTATGTCTTTGCTTGACTGTCACTGTACAGATTATGGCACAGTTAAAGCTAACAAGCCACACAGCTTCGCCATCCTCATCAATTGACGAAATCAATGAGCGCCTCGACCTTGTGGCACAATTTGTCGAAGATGAAGTTCTACGTGACGACGTCGTACAATTGCTAAAGCGTAGTTATGATGCACAAAGACTTGTCCAAAAGTTCTCGCTCGGTAGAGGTGATCCGGATGACCTCATTTGTCTGGCTAGGGCAATTCAGGCCTCGCAGGAGATCAGACGGGTCTTGTCAGACACAATGGCTGCCAATTCAAACCAAGGAGCTGCAGACAAGACGACTAAATTGAGCACCTCCTTGGGCATCATGATCAATCGTCTATATCTTGATGGGCCGACGGCTCTCGCAGACAAGATACTTGAAGCAATCGATGAAGAAGGTCTCATGCAGAAACATCGCATTGAGGATAGCACCGCTGCAGACGCTGTGCAATTAGCGCAGGAGGTAATCATTAGTGAAGGGTTGCCCGAGGAGATCGATTCCATGCCCAGAAAGGTCCGTTCAAAGAACACCGGCAAGACAGGAGTTTCCCCGGAGTCGGACTCTGCGGATTATGATACCTGGATCATGCGCCGTGATGCCAGTGAAACTCTTCGAAAATTGCATGGGAATCTCGAAAGCCTCTTGGACGAAAAGTCTGCGCTGACGCAACGTCTCCGAGATGCAGTTGGATCCAATACTCTCTCGCTAAAATGGACACCCGGGCTTGGGTATATTTGCCATATCAAGGGAGGGAAAATCTCCCAATCAGAACTTGAAGAGTTGGGCGTGACGCGGTCTGTCTCTTCAACCAAATCAACGCGGTCATTCTATCTACCTGTGTGGTCCGACTTAGGAACAAGGATAGACCAGGCCAAGGTACAAATTCGCCAGGAAGAACAGCGAATCTTTGAAGACTTACGACGAGGCATAATATTAAACCTTGTCAAGATACGCCGGAATGCTGCTGTTATGGATGAACTAGATGTTGCGTGCTCATTCGCTATTCTGGCGCAAGAACAGCGGATGGTGAGACCGATTCTGAACAGAGGCACTGCCCACAAGATTGTCGGCGGGAGACATCCGACTGTCAAACTTGGGCTTGAGGAGCAAGGTCACCGGTTTGTCAGCAACGACTGCTTTCTCGGAGAAGAAGAACGTATTTGGCTGATCACTGGCCCCAATATGGCGGGCAAGAGCACTTTTTTACGACAGAATGCGCTGATCACTATTCTCGCGCAAGTCGGATCCTTTGTTCCTGCTGAGTATGCAGAAATCGGAGTTGTTGATCAGATATTCAGCCGTACCGGTGCGGCAGATGACCTTTTCCGTGACCAATCGACCTTCATGGTCGAGATGTTGGAGACCGCTGCAATCTTGAAACAGGCGACGCCTAGTTCCTTTGTCATTATGGACGAGGTAGGCCGAGGGACCACGCCTGAAGATGGCACCGCTATTGCTTTTGCTTGCCTACATCATCTCTATCATGTAAATCGCTGCCGAACCCTGTTCGCCACTCACTTCCATGCACTAGCAGATATGACGCGCGATTACGAGAAGCTGGGGACATACTGCACCGATATCAAAGAAACACCTTCCGGGAGCTTTTCGTTTGTTCACCGGTTGCGGAGAGGAGTCAACAGGGAATCCCACGCCCTGAAGGTTGCCAGCCTGGCGGGCTTGCCAGTTGAGGCGATCGACGTGGCAAGAGACGTGCTGCACGATATGCGGGCAAATAGACCCGGGTTTCAGGGCGTACGTTCGGCTCAATGTATCTAGATTTTACTTTCGGGTCTTACCATGGGAGCAAATCAGCGGCTGGTCTGCTGAGTCCCTGTATTTGACCGCACATCTATTCTCCATTCACTGTTCTTTAGAGGTCTTAACTTTCCCTGTATAATAGAGTCACTTTGCACCTAAAGGGGGCAAAAACACCATTGAGGTACTTTAAATATTCCCTCTCTACCACAGGACACTTAAAGGACTGGCTATTCAAAATTGAGGAATGCAAGCTTTAGCTTTCCTAACTGGCGGCCTACATATGGTTGCTGGTGCATATAATATTACGAGTAAATCACAAATTGCAATTTACTTATTCGGAGCTTGGTTTGTATGCCTCAATCGAGAATGAAACATTCTACAAATAACTCGTCAACGACATTCTAGATAACGATGTTCTTTTTCAAGACGTAAGTGAATGGCAGGTTTAGTTGCGCCATTAAAGGCTAGGACTAATCCTATTACCTTTCTTATCCGAGTTCTGATTGTCCAACCATTCTCTCCATACTTGTTCGATATCATTTCCGTAAATCCAGTCCATTTCTTTACCAGCTTCGAAGGATTCTACTCTCGCTTGAAGAATGTATTCAAAACTATCTGACTTGGCCTTCGCATCTTGCACTTTTTGCTTTTGACCGTCCAGATGATCGTACCTAGGGCAAGAGGTCAACATGTAGTTCTTTTGTCGCGTAGAAGGGTACTAATATATATATGTATATACGACTGAAGGGTATAGATGCTCACATTCGAAGATAATAAGGGGACCTCAACGCATCAAAGATCGATAAAGCTTCTCCAAGTGACTCCTGCGAAGGCTGCAAGGTCGCATTCGTGTGTTTCAGGGTGCGGGCAAGGATCCAACCGTCTTCAAGAGCGAAAGCTGCCCCCGAACCGAAGGCGCCTGTAAAAGAGTAACATTATGAGATCAGTTGTTCTTTACTGTGTTCTATCGTAACATCATCATAGAACTTACCAGACAGTGGATGACTTGCGTCCCCAATTAGAACAATCTTATCCCATTTCGTGAGTGTCTTCAGTCTAGGTCCCGCAAACGCAGCAAATTCCTTCCACTCGCCCCGAGGAACTTGCGCCAGAGTTTCCCGAACTCGCTTGTCGTAATTCTAGTCCAATAGTATCCAGATATTGTCAGTAGAACGTAGGTATGGCTACATAAAGGAAAGCGAATAGCAACAGACTCATCTACATACCGTGAAATGAGCCGCGACCCGTTCGTTTGTCGCTGGAATTCCCCAGCTAAAACGCCTTTCCTTATCCATCTCTGGGTCTACCACGTATCTAACTGATATCTCGAACTTCTCGTCCTCCGGAGCAGTTTCTGAGGGGTCATCGACTGGTGAAAAATACGCATGGCCAGAGGGACCATGCCACCAGGATGTTGACTCACTCACGTCAGGGATGTGGGAGATTGAACTTTTAGGGATAAGAACGCGCCAGACTGTAGTTCCTGGTATTTTTTAGGGTCATTTGAAGGCCATGATGTCGGACCGAGTATGCGACAAACCTGTGAACTTTATCTTATGATCTGGAAATGCATGCTCTCGTACCACCTAATCCAACACGATATGTCAGCTCTTGATAGATCTAAAAACATCGGCATGGGATTCACTAACAGATCTGATACCGTCAGCTCCAATTACAAGGTCGGCTGTGGCGGACGTCTTATCTTCGAAGAGCAAGCGCACGCCATTTTGGAGATTCTCCAGCGATACCAGCCGTTTACTCAAATGAATAATGCCTCGTGGGACATGCTTGAGTAGTGCACCCTGGAGTCGCGTTCTCCTTACTCTGCGAGGGTGGTACTTCAGCGGCAGCAGAGGAGATGGGCTCGTTTGTTTCAGGAGCTGCCCGCTCAGGCCGTTTCTAGTCATGGATGTTATCACTTGTTACATTACCAAGATTTCAACTGTGTCGATAGGTTGCATGACAGCTATTGGTATGGATCATCTGTTTATCCCGTATATAAATATACGAGCAAGGATGTATCAATCTCACCGGTGAATGACTTCTGACTTCAAATGCCCTTTAACGTCTGCATCCACACCTAATAGCTCAAGAACGCGCCAGCAATTGTACCCGATTCGAATTCCTGCTCCTATCTCCCGAAGCTCATGAGCCTGCTCATAGAGGGTCAACTCAACATTTGGAAGCGTAGACAGAGCAATGGCAGCACCAAGACCACCGGGTCCACCACCGATGATTGCGATTCGGAGAGGTCGGCTGTCTGTGGACATTGTGGCAATGCTAACAAATTTCCTAGATATTACAGTGATACGGAACGACGCTTGGAGCCGACGCTATAGCTATATACTAATCACTGCATGATAGAATAAGGACATGCACTGCATATGGCGTGCTTCGGGACAGGTATGGCGTGTAATTATCTATTTGGATCTATTAATAGACAAAGCCTCTCCTCAGAAAACAGTCTATGTACAGGTATAGAAAACTGAATATGGAAGGTCTAATCTCGTAAGGAAGAGTTTATCAAAGTAGTAGTGAGATATGTCGGAGCCTGGCTACAGGCAGTCCTCTTGTCGGGTTTCTTCCACGCCTTTCTAGCTTCATCCACAGAGATAAATAGGCTGAGCTAGTTGCTAGAGAATTCAAGCTCAGCGAGCTTCGCTCCAGAAGATATGACGAAGAACGAAATAGGAAGACAATCGCGTGTCTTATCCTTGATATAAGTTCAATCGCAGACTCGTCAATGGGTCAATTCCCTTGCCTAGTTAAGTATTGCTGTATAGGATTAAACCCGGGTCTCTGTTGAAAGATACTCGTGAGAGGGAGAAATAACCGCTTTCCCTCGTAGTTCTGACTGTCCGCAGCCCGAGCTTCCGCTTCGTGCATAGAGCAGATATCATCCCACGATGCCCATTCCCACCCTTCGCACTTTTCTGGCTCCAGCAACTAATACAAAATATGTAAGCAGATGAATTAAGTTACATGAAAATCGTGGTTGCCATTGTTAATAGAGGCGCAGAATGTACAGTTAGGTTATGTAAGTGACTAACCTGTGGCTTCGGATTGTCTCCAACAACAGTAGCGCCCATAAAAACCGTGATATAATGCTTGTTCTCCGCCTTCATTACATTGTTCGTTGCAGTTAAAAACTGTAGGTCTTTCAGAGCAAGCCCTGTTTCTTCAAGGATCTCACGAGCAGCACATTCTTCGAATGTCTCCCCAAACTCAAGGTGTCCCCCGGGGAGAGCCCACGTCCCTATTTTGAATTGTAAGAAATCCAGCAGTGGCAAACCATGGGCCTGGAATAGTCGTTCGTACCTGAACCAGTGCTGCCTTTCCTTACCCCTAGAACAAATTTTCCGTCCCTGTTGATGACAAACACGCCTACCCCGACTCGAGGCTCCATGTTTTATATTTCAAGTGCGTTTTCTTTTTTCCCCTTTTCTTCCTTTTAATGGCCTGGGTCTTTCGATTAACGACAGACGTTCCCGGACAGAATAGTTAACAGATGTTGCTATGACTCAATATCCACATTCGAATACACTAAATCCCGCGATCATCGGCTCCCCGCTCTCAAAGGTGGAGAGGACCCGGTTCATAAGCGAGATCCCTATCATCTGCCTGTATGCAACGCCACCGGTACTCAGCTTCGCTGTTTAAATTCCGTGTATGGTAAAAATTATGTCCAGTATTGAATATCCGAGGCGGTGTTGGTAGAGACCGCTAAATCTACACACGTGGTGACTGATCATTGAAATATATTACTCAATCTCACGGCTGCAGGCAACAGGGACCAAGTTGGTCGTGGGGCTGACCGCATGAATCTTGACTTCTCCCGGGATGTATATGACATACCTCGAAAACGGTAGATCTTTGGTCCTGCTGGTCCACTTAATGTTCCTTGCAACGATACTCCGGCATTCCAATAGCATTTAACCAGAGAATAGTGGGCGGGCGGACTGCAAAATATACGTTGATTGGCAAGCAAGCTGAGCTGGAGTGACATGCTTTTAGCGCAGATCAGCCAGGGTAGAAATGAGCGTTCTTCAATTCAAGAGGAAACCTTATAAGATCATCTTTCGCACCGATTGACGGGTCTTCAGAGCTCGTCTGTGGGCATACCCGCCATAGCCAGATCTCCTAGCCCAGTCGCCATGCCCGTGCAAATACAAGGAGCACTCTCACCTCCTGTGCTACTCTCGAATTTCCAGAAAGAGGGCGAGTCCGCGACTTTCAGCTCCGGTCATCCAAAGCAGTGGGGGGAAGAACTGAAAACGTTTGCCTTCGACAAGCGTATCAATTCCGCTTCTCTAACCCATGATGAGAAATTCCTAGCTCTCGGAGTTGGGCAGGACATTCTTATATACGATGTAGCGACATTCACAGTCATTGAGATACTGCGAGGTCCTGTAGCGGAGGTTGGCTATATTCAGTTTGCACCGGAAGGGTTTTCATCACGTCACGGTGGCTATATGCTCGTCTCAGATACCTCATCGACTGTTCGGAGCGAACCTCTTATTGTCATCTGGTACCTTAACGCGAACGGTGGATCTCGCGAAAAGCAAAGGTCCATAGATGTCCAGCTCGTCACAGCGGGAGCTGTGGATCGAGCCTTTGAAATGTTATCGACATTGGACCCGTCGGACAATTGGTCACGATCTGAAGAAGCTGTATCACTTCTGGAGACTCGTTTCAGAAATACCATCGAAGAGGCAGCGCGTTTACACAATGCTTCTCGGCAAGCACTCATCTCTAAGGCTACTTTTCCGGGATTTGGATCGGTGGTCTTCAGTCCCGATGGGTGCAGATTGCTCTATAAATCTGTAACGACGGATGAACGTGCCGGCCGTCAAGAACAAGTTATGGTGTACGACGTGGCTTCTCGAAAGAATCTCCTCCGTCTAGAGGGACACACTGGTGCTATCGTATGGGCTGGTTATTCCCCCAATGGCAGACACATTGCATCCTCATCATGGGACCAAACACTGAAAGTCTATTCTGCTGAGAATGGCGCACTCCTACGGAGTTACGGTCACACTGGTGGCCAAAATTGGGGTGCATCGTTCTCCCCTGACAGTCGATTCATCGCTGTGGGAACTGGTTCTCGTAAAGTATTCATCTGGGAAGTCAATGACCCGCAGGCTACTGCTATCGAGATCAATGGGTTTCCTGCGTGGGTGAGGTCTCTTGACTGGAGTCCTGACTCAAAGCTGCTGGCAGCTGGAGGTCGAAACGGAAAGCTGGTGGTTTTCAACATTCATACGAAACAGACCGAACAAGTCTGGCAAATCGACAAGGAAAATAGCGGGCTCGGCTTTGTGGAAATCAATGATATTCGGTGGCTCAATATCAAATCTGCCAACCGGGAGGAGAGCAGGGAAGTCCTCGCCTTTAATCCAGGCAATGCTTCATTGCTCATCTACGATTTTGATACCAACCAAGAGCTATACTTCGGTCCGAAGCCGGACTCACCTTGGAGTCCAGGATATTGGCATAGTACCATTAAGGTGTTCTATCGCAGTGGATTGATTGGAAGCATTGACCAAGATGGGAAGATGCGAGTGTGGAGATTGCCCTTTGGTGTGGGAGACTTCCCAAGGGCATAATTAGGAAAAGGCGAGTAAAGCGTCTGTCTCTTGTCTCCAAGTCAAATAGTTGGCTGGTACCACCGTTACAAGTATCCTGGGTTATTCCTTCAGAAAGGTATATGTATCCTCCAGGTCTTTCTAGGATCACGTTGTTCACTTCCCCTAAAAATGAGTTCACAAGGCAAGTACTCTCATATATAACTCCCATTTGATCCAGTATCTATCATGACATCATGTACGAAATACTGCATCTGATTCTGCAGTAAGACATCTGAACCGAGAGCTCATTTCTGCAAATAATATGCCATATCTCCTCCGGTGGTTTCTCTTACTGTCAAGCCGTTCCCCATGAACTGGAAACGATTCCGGCTTCGGTATTCAAAGATGAAGTCCTCCGTCCGGAAGCTCTCCAATATCTCCTTGTAGTGCAGAATGCTCCCCGCATACATGGCTGTGACCTTTCCGTCTATTTGATTATTCTTATACCAAGAACGGCAACCACCGGTCCACACCGTACGTTTCATGAACTCCTGGGTATAGATGTTGTATTCCTCGGTGGCATCTGCACGCACCTGAATAGATCTATAAATTATTAGTCATTCAGTCCTGCTCAGTGACCGTGATAAAACATTTGACCTACTTGATTCCTTCGGTGGCAATCTTTTGACACCACCTTAGGATCCATGCTGCAGTAAAGTCCATAACCGACATTAGGCTTCCGTGACCGATAGGGCAGTTTGGTCCATGGAAGATGAAATAATTGGGCATATTAGGAGCGCAGATGCCGAAATATGCTTCTGGGTCCTCCTTCCATTGTTCGGCTAGGCTGATTCCGTTTTTCCCGATGACCTCCCAGAATGGAGAGAAGCTCACGTCGAATCCAGTGGCACAAACGATAATATCAAAGTCATCTTGTCTTGAATTTGATATTATACCAGTAGGCGTTATTTCCTGTATTCCACTGCTGTCGATGGTCACATTAGGTTCCCGTAGTGCCTCTAGATAGCCATCTCCCGGCGTCACACGGCGACAGCCTACTGCCCACTTCGGAATTAGTTTCTCCTGTAGCTCTTGGTCGTCACCGATTCTTTCCTTCATCTGCCTCTGGAAGGCATCAAGACAGGCAGCCTGCTGTGGAGAATCTTGAATCATAGCCCAGAAGAACTGGTTGAGCGCAGTTTCGATCTTATGTCGTAGTTCATAAAGCTCCTCGGGGTTTTCGCGTAGTTTCTTCTTTTGCTCTTCTGTATAAAAGAAGTTTTTTCCATCTTCCCCCGCAAATTGGGAAGCATAGTTTGCCGTGATCCAAGTTGGGCTGCGGATATATGTGACGATACTACTGGCGTCAGACTGCATCTTTGGCAAGATTTGAATGGCCGATGATCCGTTCCCGATAATAGCAACTCGTTTTCCAGTCCAGTCGAGGGAAGAATCCCAGGAAGCACTATGAAGGAGCTTTCCCCGAAAGGAATGAAGACCCTTAATATCCGGCCAACGCCATTTGTTCAGGATGCCTGAAGCGTTTACCAGGACGTCTGCACTATCTTCAATGATTGTGCCATCCTGGCGCTGAACCTTGATCTTCCAGCTGCCTGCACCCTCATCCCATACCGTGGATATGACTTTAGAATTGAACTGCACGTGTTCGTCAAGGTGATACTTGGTCGTGGTGCGTTTGATGTACTCCCAAATCTCTGGACCGGCAGCATAGAATGAGCTATAATCTGGGTTGGGTTCAAACGGAAACACATATATATGGGCGGGAACCTATTGAATGTAAGCTTATCTTTTTGCTCTCTGAGGAACGCAATTGAAGCCTTACGTACATCGCACGCGACACCGGGGTATCGATTCTCAAACCAAGTACCTCCAACATCTTGATTCTTCTCGTATATCGTGAAATCAACATACTCGTCCATCTTCAGTTCATATTTATACTTGTGTGCAAGAATGAGGCCAGAAACTCCGGCTCCGACGCATACAACCCGGATCTTGCGAGGAGTATGGACTGGCTGATCAAGAACTGGAACCCACTTAGGGGACTTTGTCTCGTCGACATTGTTCCTTGTTTGGCTTGAATAGAATTGACCCATTGTTGAACTAGTATTGCGGGTTCTATTGACGATGGGATTATTGAGAGATGTCATAGATCGATTTGAGATCCGGTATTCTTCTGGCAATTTATAATCAATCCTTACGTCGTACTTCTGTCCGATGGACAGTTTTTTGTACTATAATGCTGTTACATGCTTGTCCAATCGGCGTATCTCGATTGCGTGTCAGTATATTATTCCGATGCATTGACAATTGCTTTGGATTGAAATGCGGGGAAACGGGGCCTATCCGCATGAAAATGATCGCCATGATACTCTGAGTATCCGGACTTTTAGCTGGATTTGAAATACTCTTGTTTAACGACAGTTTATGGAGACAAAGCCAATGCGCCTAGTCACTACTTGCTTTCCCCCTCACAGCTAGAAAAGCAGAACCGATTCGTGAGCACATCGGGAACGCGGCACATGTACGAACTAGCGCATAGATGACTGCTAAATTATTGGATGATGTCGAATCAAGCCTCACTGGGTGCTTAGTTCAAGGCTAGTCTATCCTTTTATAGCACATTGCAGACTGTCAGTGTCAATGTCTCATGCATAAGGTGATCCTGGGCGTTTCCCAACGGCCATCACAAGTCGACCTCCTCATGATAGCGCCTTCGATAGGACCCGGTTTTATGCAATACGTGATATGTCTGATGACCAAGACGAGGATCTGATGTCTTGTGGAGCTAACACAGAGCTTCGGCTCCTGCCTGTATTCTCTGGTCGGTGAAAGTCTTTCGAATACAGCCATCTTTGATGTGACGGACTGAGTGTCACTAAGATGGTTTGCACACCACCCAATAATCAAATCTCGGGAGCACTATGGAAATAACCAGGAGTTCTATCTGACTATCTAATAACCCCACGGTGCAGTAAGCCATACTCGATCCAGCAGGTGCGCTACAGGGGCTGCGTGGGAGGTGCGGAGATAAACCTCATATTGCTTGTTAATGGTCTACAAAATCATACTCTGAACTCGGCTTTCTCTTTCGACGCATTCCATCGGCGGCGTCCTTTTCTGATCAGGATGGTTCCGGACGCGGAAGGGTGGATCCGATGGCTACGATCTATGTAAATAATGCAGTTGTACTGTGTTTCTAAGCTCTTTCTAAGCGGTATAATGATTGTATAACAAGAAAGAGCTCAAGTTCGACATAGATACAGGATACATACTGCTACTGCATGTGTCGAACCCTCGGAGCGCTCGGGTTGCTCAACCCTTGTCCAATGAAAATGACGAGAAAACTAGTTGTATTCAGATCCTAGATGATAGTTAGGGCTTAGTTATTTGTCGGAGTCTGCCTACAGGCAGACCTCCTGTCGGGTTTCTCCCACGCCTTTCTAGCTCCTCCGCCCACAGGGATAAATAGGCTGAGCTAGTTGCTAGATGAATCCAAGCTCAGCGAGCTTCGCTCCAGATTATTCGCTGTCTTTAGTCAGACCTTGATCAGCCTGGTCTAGCCTCTCGTTCGCCCCCTTCCTCGGCTGTTTTACTGACTGATTATACGATTTTATTGAAACACGATGCTTTCATTCTCACTTTGCCGCGGGGAAATACTGGGATTACACTTACTGATACAGTAAATCCTAGCTATAACGAATTGAATCAGACCGGCACTTTTATTCGTTATAGCGTGGTATTCGTTATATCAAATATTAGGGAAAGGTGATTTACGTCATGTGATCATGGTAAAGGGGAGAAATTTTTCAATATTATGTAATAGATACATGAAAATAAAGGGTTTTTATTGGCTATTTAAGGATTTTTACACGTGACATGTTACTTGTTATAACGAATCCCCCATACAAAAATGACGGCCAGCTAGGGATTTGTACCGAATTTCGTTATAGGGCAGATTTAACGAATTTTGTATGGGGGTTTGAATTAGACACGCTGTTCGGTTCGTTACAGCGAAAAATTCGTTATAGCTAGGTTCGTTATAGCGAGGGTTTACTGTAATAGGAAACCCTGCTTTATAACGCAACAAGTCTCTGCAACTAAAGAGGTAGCAACACCTTCCACACGCAAGCGCGAAAGGGACACGACAAATTCATTTACGCCACTAATAGTTCGAGTCTCCAACCAAAATGGTTTCCTTGGCCAATGATATCTAGAAAACAATACAGAGGCTCCACGATGAGCTCGGCTGCAAAGCCCAGCAGTTACAAAAAGCGCTGACTCTCGGCTGGACGGAGACGACATCACTTGGCTTCCTGCGCTACTGGGCTGGAGTCAGAATCAGAAGAATCCATATGCTGAACCGCCGTGTCCATGGGCGCACAGCTCGCTTGAGATAGGGTAGGGATCCGACAGCCCTGCTTATTGCGATAGTAGAAACCTCGTTTCTTCCATACTCATATCAAAATCCTGTGCGTGGGTGACTAAACCTAGTAGTAGTACTAACCTAGAAAATGGGTGGCGTTCTTTCGTTCTATAGCTAACTGAGATGGATGTGAAGCATCGCTGTCTCGTTCTCTTCCTAGCTGCAAGGCCTCTGTAGTTAGGCTTCCATTCCTTGATGCATAGTTACTTAATATTAATTATAAATGCTTGTGTATCCATTCGTCCTCCCCTAGCTCCTTAGCAGAGCTACGCTTGCCGGGCTCCCACTGCAGCATTTTTCGCATTAGGCGTAAAAAAGCTTCTCTCTCCTCTTCTCCCTCGAGTGTAGTTTCCCGCTCCTCAAGTGGAACTTGATCCTTTAATAGGTTTTTAGCGCGGAAATCACCTAGAGAGTCGTATATAGTTAGCGGATTTGGACCAAAATTCACCAGATAGTAAGACCTCGATAAGATAACAAGAAGCTTGACTTGCCTTCACCTGAGAAGAATTTGTCTCTTAGCTTCCCTTGGGCAAGAAGACTAGGCGGCGGGGGACCAAGAAGATTTATCATATCAGCGAGGTGAGCTCGACTTCGGTACTTCTGAAATTCGGGGTCTTGGCCGGTGAACAAGGAACCGCCTTCGTAAATATCCCAAATCTATATTGTAGTTTTCAGCAATTCTCGTACCATAATAATCAGCCTGTTTATCATACCATGCACCCCACGTTCCATACATCGACGCTATACGTCCATGGAACTCCTAGAATTACTTCCGGTGCTCGATAGATATTAGGTTGAATGAATTCCGTGTGGTATTGGTTGCCGAGCACGGCCGAACCAAAATCGCATAGGACTGGGGCACCCAAATCATTAGGCATTCTGAGATCCCGGGACATGTAGATTGTTCTCCCGTCCATGTCCACCTCCTTCCTCGGAACAGGGCGTTGAAGCTCCTTCTCCTCGAAGTCGCTAAAGACCGAATCATCGTTGATACCGAGCATGATATTATCAGCCTTTATATCTAATAGAAAAAGGAGTGAGTAAATTATAGAAGTAGGGTGAGGACAAATCGGAACACAACAAACCAGTATGTATGATCTGGCACTCCGTATGTAGATAATCCAATGCCAAAAAAAGGCGCCGAAGAATGTATGCTACGACCGCTGAAGGCAGCCTCTCTACTGGGTTGCGGCGTAAGAAAGTCAAAACACTCTCCCATAATAGGGGATGCACAAGGCATTGATGCTTATCTTCAGGCCCATCGATGTAAAAAGTATCAAGTAGCGTTCTAACAGCATCACGCCCAGGATGGCCTTTTGGGGATTGCTCCATGCGTCTATACATCTTGAGCTCGTTATCCACTAGCTGGCCCATAGACGAAGCCTGGATGAAGATTTTGAGCATAACATAACGACGGCCACTGTAATTATAGTGCATAAGCGTACTGGTATAAATCAAGAGAGATCTTAACTTCATGTCACGTGCAAGCCAGGCAGTTGAGGTAGATCCAAATCCCAATTTGCCTACGACTTGATATCGCTCCCTAATGACTTCTCCTATTCGAGTGGGATAATACCGGGAAGCAATATAGTCTGGGAGGGTCTCTTCTTCAATTTTGTGATGCTCATGTATCCGAACGAAGTTCGGGTTGGAGAAATCAAGGGGCTTCCATCTCCGCCCGAGCTGGGGTAAAGACCGCAGAAGCGATGCCAACATGGTCTGAGTGAAGGAAGGCAGCTTTATCGCGTGAGAATCTGTAGATGGAAGAGATAGCAAAATGAATCTGATGTTGACTCGGGGGTGTTGAAGATATGAATGGAAGCCTGCCTCTGTAGGCTTTGCCTAAGCAACCGTGGCATCAGTAGCAGTACCCTGAACAGTAGAAGCAGAAGCTGGCGCGCTAATAGTGAAAAGCATCAGCCGAAATAATAGCAACTTTAAGAACTGTATTAGTTAAATACTTCTTTACCTTACAATTGAGCCAAAAAAAAAAAATTGTACATTTACATGTCGCGGTAAAACTACGAGATATAACTAACAAAGGGAGATAAAAACTGATGACAGGACTGGGGTTCGAACCCAGGATGTATCTCTACAACAGGACTCCAGACCGCGTCCAAAAGACGCCAATCCTTAACTTAAGCCTGTCGCCATAACCACTCGGCCACCCTGTCATTTAAAGATAATTTCTCGCTAATATCATCCAAGAAACCCTCCTGCGAAAGAATGATGCTGCAAGGAGAAAAGATCTTTTTTCTCTTCCCTTTTTGCCGGCGTGTTAGCAAGACAAAAAGTTTCGCGTGGAGCGAGTAAGAAAGGAAGGTATCGAGGAATGAAATAGCACGCAGTGCCAGCGCTAGGAAATAAAAATCGATCGAGGATATATACTCATATTTATGGCATATCCTCTGTAACCTTGGGATCTGCTAGGAAACCGTTCCCGTATAGCTGAACTGAGCAGTGAAAGAAGGTTGCTTTAATTTTTCGTAAATTTCCCGTAGGCGCTTGAACACGGTCAGTTAATGTTTAAATACTATTGGTAGGCAGCCCTTCCGAGGAAACCGAAGGCATGTGCCCTTTCTCGAGGATACCTTTTCAGCCAAGAGCAGCTGAGAGAGACGTAAAAAAAAAACAATAAATGAAAAAGAAAGACACATGAGCCCGGCAGGATTTGAACCAACAACCTTTCGATCTGGAGTCGAACGCGCTACCGTTGCGCCACAGGCCCTTGTGATGACTCATAAATCCCCGTGGATCTTTATCAAGCAAAATTAAAACTTGATGGACAATACGCCACCAACTCGCAAATGTTTAGTTATTCGAGCGTTCCAGTAGGGTAATTATACAAGACAAGACCGTATATCGCTCGATAGTATATGCTGGTTTAATCGATTTTCCGGAGCGAAGCTCGCTGATCTTGAATTCTCTAGCAACTAGCCCAGCTTATTTATCTCTGTGGGTGGAGCTAGAAGTGTACCTGACAGAGGTCTGGCTGTAGGCACGCTCCGACAGATTTCAATATATATGTCGAATATTGAATGGTGCAGAAGCATAGTGACCTATTGATGTCTGTCTATTCCTCAACCCCCGCATTAACAATTTCGATTCATATGTATATCCGACGACCCCACATTCTATAATTTAGAAGGTTGCCAGAGCCCTTTCGTAACGCCCCCATCTGCTCTCAGCTCAACCATAACCCCTTCCTTAAAAGCTGCTTCCTGACAATCCTCCTCGTCGACGCCATTGACGAACTGCACAACTACAAAATCCACCCTGCGCTGACCCAGGACTACCATAGGTGCATGCCATGTCCCCGCTCCGTAGGTGACCGCTTGACCTCCACGCGCAATGAATGCCTTGATATTATTCAGATCTGGAGGATCATTGATCGAAACTGTCTTTCCAGATCCATCTGTAGCCGATGCAGTTTCTCCCTTCAATGTCGGGGCAACTATGACCAGGAAACTCGGCTCTTCCTGGCCGCCCGCATAGGTTTTGCTGGATAGATCGATTGGGATAAATGTTTGTGTCGTGAAAGGGTGGCGCTCAAGTATCCGAACGTCAAATACTGCTGAGGATCCGTTCAGTTGGACTTCCGAAGAAGATTTGTCGTCTAGTGACCTCAGTTTTCGCGGGAAGCATGAGAACATGCTCATTCTTGCAGAAGCCGCCTTGCCACTTGGGCAAGTGCCTGTGTATCCATCTTGGAGCGGGGAGATGGGACTGTATTTCAGTGCGGAGCCCTGGTTTGCCAACACCGGAGCAGGACCATGTGGCGGGATAAAGGCAGAGGGATGCTGCGGTGCAGTCGTTATGTTGCGCGGTAGAGGACTAGAGATGACAGTTCCAAAGGGCGCGAAGCCTTCGGCCGTGAGAGGAGCGGCAGACACGCGGAGACGCGGCGGGGAGGCCGTTAAGGTGGGAGCAGGCATTGAGACGGAACGAGGAACCTGGTGGAAGTCACAAATAGGTAGTCTGCTGATTGAAATCAAGATATACGAGAACTAGAGTAAAGGTAAGATTTAAATTGATCGTGGGTGAGTTGAGCCAGATGCAACTGTACTCCGAACTGGAGCTGTCAATGAATTGTCGGGGTTGAGTTTATCGGGAGGAAAGCCGCTAAGATAAGACTGAAAAGGTGCAGCGCGGAGGGCGCCGACAGCCGTATGTTCATAGCTGTAGATAGTTGATGGAAAACATGCCATATGAAAAGTACATATATGCTATGCAGGAGACTTCCCATATTTAGTATTAAATCCACTAGCTCCAATTGCTATACCATTCCATCGAGGCTTCTAAACAGAAAATGCTGCCCGGAGCAATAACATACTCCAGGGCAGAACCTAGATCAAGTCTAATCATACCCAATCAGAGAAAATCAAACATCCATCATCGTAATCTGACGTGCAACGTCGCGTTCAAATATACATTTCATGTGACGCCCCATTTCCAATACATATCCCGCCCTAAATTTCCCCGCGTGATTTCGAACAAATCCGGTCTATATGTGGTGTATCAACAACGTGAATATATTACTTAGATGAAGACGACGACTACAGCACAGAGCTGGCCTATCTTCGACCACGGTAGTAGTCGTATGAGGTGTAGGGATCTTGCTCTTCCTGCTCGACAGGGCCGTAACCGCCCGTTCGCCATCGATCCAGAGGATTCGGTCCACCGTTCGCGGCTGGCTGTTGCGCATGGTTCAAAAGACGGGTTTCGCTTTCGTTGGGAAGACTATACATACCCATACCCGGCGCCAGTGACCCGTTGTCGCCTGGGGACTCTGGACGCCGGAAGGCAGGGTGATCCAAATCGCTTGGACGACCATCTGCAATATCCAGACCTTCGTATCCCTTTCGTCCGGGAAGTGGTGGCACAGACGGAGCCGGCGAGGATGCCCGTGATGAGCTGGGAGACCACTCGCCCATGAAACTCTTGGGGGTTTGTGATCGTTCCGAGATGAGATCTTCCGGCCGTCCGTAGATGCCGCCGCCATACTCGTCCCGGAAATCGGCACGGTTCTTGAAATAAGAGAAGTCGAGCTGGTTCTCCGGGACAACCTCAAACGGCGCGGAGCCAGAAGGACCCGTGGACTTTCCGGGTTGCAAGGCCGACATGGATTGCATAGCGATGTCTGTATAATCGCCCGAGGAGTCTGGGGTACCGAGACGGCCCCGATAGATCTGTTTCAGAGCTTCTGCCGCCTTGGCGTGCACCATTGGCGTAGGCAAGGGCTTGTTAAGAGCTGGGTGTCCGAATCTGGAATAGAGCCGATCCCCTGCCTTCTTGCCAGGCTTGCCCACACCCAGTGCTTCCGAATCGGTCAAGTTTGCCTTGTTATAGAATTGCATGTTATCATCGAACTTCCTCTTGCAGAAGAACTTGAACCCTATGAGCAAGAAGGGGAGGGGGATCATGCAATAAACCTGCGTCCACGTGCCCTTGGCCCGGATAACTAATGCAATAATGATATTGGAGAGAAGGATGGCAAAGATCATCCGGTTGAACAGCACTCTCCAGAAGCGGCCACCTGATTCCGTCTTGGTCACGAAAATGTATAGCAGCAGATACTTCTTCAGCCACGCATCCAGTCCGAAGTAGAGCGCTGTCGCAAGGAGCACGACCGGTTGGAGAGTGGAAAAACACAGAGCCACGGTAGCGTAGAAGAGGAAATAGTTGTAATAGCTGGCATAGTCAAATGGCGGAGGAGCGGTCCATTGGATAGTCTGCCGCGGCGTCGGAGACAGGAACGTCTTAGAGAACCAGATCCAGACCAGACTCAGCAACTGAGCCAGATCGATCATCGCTCCAAGATTGCGCTGAAGAAGCCATGAGACCCAGAATGGAGACACCTGGCAGAGAGCACTCATGACTTTCTCATAGAACTCTCCGTCCTGAATGGCCTTCCAGGCGTTCTCGTCATGGTTCTTGGCATCGACAACTGCTGAGACGAAGGCCCATGCCGCAGAAAATGTGGAGAAAACGATCAGGTTATTGATCACGAAGAAGGAGTAGAGATGGCGAATGACGTGTCGCTCACGGGAAGTCTTGGTCACATCTCCTGCTCGTATGGCCATGCGTCGGAAGAGTATAGGCAGGATAAGGTAGACCAAGGATGTCAGGAGAGGAGCTGCGATACCCTGAACTGCCGCCCACACATCGCTGTTCTGGTTCAGGGATGTCTGGAAGGCCGGCCAGACAAGACCTAAGTTGGACAAATCCGAGAGAAAAACGGCAATTAGCGCATTAGGAGCGATCCAGACAATAGTCAAGATACTGGTCCAGATATAGTTCATAAAGCGTTTCCATTTTCTGGCCCGCTTGGACAGCGGTAGATTCTCCCAAATGATATCATGCGGCCGAGGAGCCAGGCGGATCGTCGTGCCCTGAGGATGCTTCCGTCGTGCCATGTAAGCGGCCGCGTGGGCATGCTCGATAGACTCCCAGCTGGCGAACCCATAGGGCATGGCGTTACGCTTGTCAATTGAATCACGAACATCTTTGATTTCCACTTCCAACTCACGGATGCGATCTGTCAGATAGTCGATCGCGTCGACTTTTCCATCGTAGCGATCGCCCTTGTACTTCTTGGGCGGGCGAATAGTCGGACGTTTTGAAGGCAAGCGATCAGGGTTCTTCAAGTATTTAGAAAGTACGGATTCCAACTTCCTCACTGTCTCCTCATGCTCCTTGATGAGTCGCGGCAAATCTTTGACGTTGCGTCCAATTGCTGCCCTAGGCAAAGCAGCCGTCGGATTAATTTCATCTGTCAGGCGCAATAGACCCTCATCTGATCGGAGAGGCTGAGGGATGTCGGTGACCATTAACGTCCTCGCATGCAAACTACGTTGATATTCTGAACTCTCGAAGTATCTCCTGCGTAGAGCGCAGATCCCAACGTAGTTGCGCCATAGGAAGTAGATCGCAATCGCATCAAAGGCCCACGCCATAACGACCTGACTCCAAATCGCAGTTGTGGAAACATACATGGGTGTCATGAGGGAAAATTTGCTGAATTGGGCCGTCTGTTCGCTCGAGCTCTCAGCGAGATTGACGGGGATCATGACGGTGCAGCCAATGATGCTGAGACAGATGAATATATTCCGCAGCATCTTGGCGAAGCGTAGGAAGACGGTGGCATCGAGACCGATTCTGTCGACCAGATCATCTTCCTTGGTCTTAAGGACCGGTTTGAGCCATGCGAACAAGCCTTTGCCCACCGGGGGCGGGGCGTGCAGTTGGTCGGCATATTTCTTCTTCGGAGCGTACACAAGGGAGTGACGAGGTCGCAGGAAGGAAAAGAGCAGGACGAGGAGGATGGAGATGCCGATAGAGGTGCCCAGCGAGGCCCAGATGGCATTGACTTGGAACTATTGCAAACGACACCGGTCAGTCGAACGTGCACTGTCGATCAAAGCAGATCCTCCAAGACACTGGAACCGAATCTCTTTCTCTCATGACCTACCGCAGACTTGAATGGGTTCTGGATAAGCTGCAAGAACTGTGCTGCTGGCGAGTCGTTTTGCCGTCGCGCAAGGTCGCTGATGCGATCCATTGCCGCGTTTACTTATGCACCCTGACCCAGCAACGCTTCCCAGCTCAACGACACAGCAGCAGGCATCGGCCGATGATTCCCACGCCCAGACACAGCCACGTGTGTCCACCACCAGTATCTCGACGATTTAACGAACGAACGAGGACGATGCAAACGAAGGGAGCAGTTGGGAACGATCGAAATGGGCTGCGGGAGAGACGATGGCAAGATGCAGATCCCCTTCGATGAGAATAAGTTAATGACGCTGGGCGTTAGAAAAGCACACAGGCCATAAGTAGCCCAGTTGGGCGTTATTGGCCTCTCGTGGAGGCGGGTCTCCAGCAGTTTTGAAGCGCAATAATAGGGCCTGGACTGGTAACGGCGGGTCGGCGGGCGAAGAACGATCTACGGAAGAGCGATCCAATGCGTGGTCCTGGACGAGCGAGGAAATGAGGATACGCAGCAAGTTGCCACAGGCAGTGGGAAGGTCGATGGAAGAAAAGAATATTCGACGACGAGAGCCAAACCTGACAACAATAATAATAATGGACACGAGACCTTTTGTCCGGAGGGCACGAGTCATGGACTTAGAAATTCTACTCGACCTAAGATAAGCGGTTGTCCATCAGACCTGAGACTATCTAAGACCGATCAACACGCTACGAATGATCAGAGACCAGTAGGATCTCACCAAGACCCCGATCTCATGCAGCGACGAATGCAAGTCAGATACTCACTCTTCCCCAGCTCTCTCCTATTCATCTTCTGATCCAACCTCTTCAAATCTTTCATCTTTTTCTCTCAGCCCTGTCCCTCAAGATTTCTTCTTCCTCCGCTGCAAAGAAAGAGAAAAAGACAACAAATGCCAAGAAGACAACACTCCATCGTGTCCGCCCTGATTGGGCTTTTGACTGGATACTATTTTTGCGTGGTTGCGCAACGCTTGTGGACAAACGGGGGGCTAGACCGTCTGAGACATGCGGCATCGTTGGACTTTGACAGGTTAACCGAACCTCGCTCACTCGCCGCTGTGGAACAAAAACACTGGGGACGATCAGTCCCCCGCCCTTCTCAGCTCTTCCTATCGCTTGTTTCCTTTCCTTGTGGATAAACATGGCGGGACCTGAATAATGGAGCTGAAGGCCAACACTGGTGAAATAAAACTTTTATACGGGGTACCATACATCGTCGCAAGCCGTCACGCGATTACGAAAAAGTACCATCTAGGTACTCAGTTGATCACTGCTCGAGACTACCTACTACTGACTAGATCTCGCATTCCTTCATGAGCCCCACGCATCTACTCGTGATCCAGTTACCCCAGATCGTTCGAGTAGTTCGTTAGTAGTCAGTTATTGAACAGTGCTTGCTGACTGATACTAACACAATAGTTAACTAGTTAACCAACTAACTACATACTTAATATAACATACCTCACTATCCAACAGGATTTATCACACTCAAGGACTCTATTATTGCCCGCATGCATGCCAAGCAACAAGTGATTCATCCTGAACCTTAAAAGGTCATCAAAGTTTCAAACAGATGCTGCAATGCAACCTTAGACAGAATCCAAGGACGCGACGGGCGCTTTCTATTTATATATATATTTATATATATATTTCTAATGCCACAAAGCATGGCATAACTCACCTACAACTCCCTGCTAAGCTATCAATAAGGTTTTTCAGATCAAATCTCATAGACCGTGGCGGATCAAAGATCAAACTGGACATTCTCCTATTTCATTCATAGGATATATATATATAACTACACATACGTATCGATACATCAGACGATGTGCAGTTAGTTAGTACCAAGCAGACTTTTCTCAATATACAGCGAAAAAGAAATTCCCTAAATAAAGAGACCGAACTGTAGTGATGGATAAATACATAAATAATAACTGGCGTTAGACTCTCCAGCATGCTTAGGCAATTTATCTCTATGAGTGGAACTCGTTCAGGCAGAAGACGAGGACATGACTAGCTCCAGAAGGTAACTTGGTGGTTCGAAAAGAATGACATCATTTCCAATTCCTCGGGTCCTCGATTCTTCTTACTTCGTATTATGTGACAAAATACACGGCGGCTTCTTTTGATGACTGAAAAGATACCAAAACGATCCTAATGGAATTCCCCAGAGACCGAGCTGGTTATGTATGTAATGGGAAGAAGAGCTTACGTTCTGCTCAAGGTGGAGATCCGAGTGACAAAACTAATGACCGCTACACTATTTTTTCTTTCCTTTTCTTTTTTTCTGAGATGGTTACCTTTTCAGACTACAACAGAGAAGGTCTTCCAAAGGACAAGCAATCCAGGCTCTGCAGGTGAAACTAATTTTTTTTTGGAGGATCATTATCTCATTCGTTCATACTTTATCGACATGCGATACACCGTCCCCGATGGCTCTCCGGCCAACTTTGTGCACAACTCCACATCACTGAAAAGGTTCCATGAAAAGAGAACATGTGATGATGATTATTTGAGTATTGAAATGTCCAATCCAGTCCCGCTGCAGATTAACCGGTCATTTTGAGATTGCAAAACTGAGGCTCGGTCGGTTGGGACCGTTTACAGCTGACCAGCAGTGTTGAAGTCCTCCAGAGCTTCCTGGACGCGCTTGCTCATGGACTTCTCACCCTCACGAACCCAGACGCGGGGGTCGAAGTACTTCTTGTTGGGCTTGTCGGCACCATCAGGGTTGCCGACGGGCTGCATGAGGTAGTCCTTCTTGTTCAGGATGTAGTCACGGATACCGGACAGGTAAGCGTACTGCATGTCAGTGTCGACGTTGACCTTGACGACACCGTAGCTGATAGCCTCCTTGTACTCCGCCTTGGAGGATCCGGAACCACCGTGGAAGACGAAGAAGATGGGCTTGTCCTTGGGGGAACCGATCTTCTCCTTGACGTAGGCCTGGTGCTTCTTGAGCAGCTCAGGGTGGAGACGGACGTTGCCGGGCTTGTAGACACCGTGGACGTTACCGAAACCAGCGGCAATGGAGAAGTAGGGGCTGATGGGGGCGAGGGCGTTGCGGATGGCGAGAATGTCCTCGGGCTGGGTGTAAAGGGAGTTGTTGTCGACATCCTCGTTGTTGACACCGTCCTCCTCACCACCAGTGATACCGATTTCCTACGAGTAGTCAGCATCCAAATTCATGAAATGGCAAACAGCGACAGCAGAGAGAAACAACTCACCATCTCGAGCCACTGCTTCATGGGAGCAGCACGCTTGAGGTAGGCAGCAGTGGTCTGGATGTTGTAGTCGACGGACTCCTCCGACAGGTCGATCATGTGGCTAGAGAAGAGGGGCTCGCCGTGCAGCTTGAAGTACTTCTCGTCCTCATCGAGCAGGCCGTCGAGCCATGGCAGCAGCTTCTTAGCACAGTGGTCGGTGTGCAGAATGACGGGGATGCCGTAGGCGGGAGCGACGCTACGGATGTAGTGAGCAGCGGCGATACCACCAGCAATGGAGGCCTCCTGCTTGCCGTTGGGGACACCCTGAGAAGAAAAGATCAGTATCACTTGTCTACTCCCTCCTTTTTTGGACCATGCAGTAGAACCTACCTTGCCAGCGAAGTAAGCGGCACCACCGTTGGAGAGCTGCAGGATGACGGGGCAGTTCTGGTCGCGGGCAGCCTCGAGGGCAGCGACAACGGTAGAAGAAGAGGTGACGTTCTAAACCGCAATGTCAGTCTGAGCCATCACCGTACAAGGGATGGATCATGAATGCAATGCAAGGCAAAACTCACAATGGCGGGAATGGCAAAGTTCTTCTCCTGAGCGTACTCAAAGAGACGGAGGACATCGTCACCGACGATGACACCGGTCTTGCGGCTCAGCTTCTCGAGGACACCCATGATGAATGATTGCGATCGGGCAATGGCTCAAATTCTAGTAAGGACAGCAAACTCTCCGTGTCAGTAAGCAATAAATGACAGAGAGACGCAATAATATCTGATTTCCTTTTCGTCTTTTATTTTTTTTCTCCCTTTACAGCTGGAGGGGGGCGGTAGAGGGGAAATTAAATAGGTGGTGTGATGGCAGCACAAGGAGCCACTAGTGAGGGGCAGGGTGGGCAAGGGCAGCTCCGTCATAACTCGAAGAACTCACCGGTTTGGCGTTGGTGGAGCAAGACAGCAGAATCGCGGGAGCAACTGAGGTCAGTATGATTCAATCCCGGTAGACAGTTATGGTAAATGCTAGACTGGGGAGACCAGAGACAACAGGGCAGAGAAGATGAGGGGAGAAGGAGAGAAAAAGAGAGAGAGAGCGAAAGAGATGAAAGGCGATGATATAATAAATAATACACCTTAACCGTCTTCCCTTGTTGCTTGCTTTGCTGCCCCTCGTTTGCTGCCGGTGGGGTTTTGGTCGGGCGATGACGCTGTTCCATGTTGCTTCGCTCCCCCCGTGCTCCGAAATGCCCCGTCCTGCCTCTTTCTGCTCTCTTCCATGGGCCCGATGCCGCCAGCTGTTGATAACCGCGGTTGTTGCTAAGTACGGAGTATCGCATTGTCTCTGGTGGTGGGTTTTCTGGAAGTATGGTTAGAGTACAGTTATGATTATTACGATTATGATTATGATTGTGTATATGGTAGAGTATCTGCATAGATCTTGTATGATAGAGTTATCCCCATTACAGACAGTTCCCAGGCACCGTGCAGGATCATTAAGGACCTTCGAGGCATCGATGACTACTACCTAGGTAGTTAACTAGTTAACTGCGGTCCCTGCTTACGAAGAATCAATTATCACTGGTACTGTATAATTCATTACTACCACAGATAAAGATCTAGATCCTCCTTTGGCGCATGACCTCTAGTATGATAGTCTCTGCTGCAAAGAAACCTCCTCTTCTCCGTATCTCTTTCGTGCTTCCCGTGTAGCTTTCGGATTCACACTTCCCCGGACAATCACTCTGCCGTTCAGTTGTTTGACCTCTGCTGTCTTGGCCCTTCGAACCTCTTCTGCTGATTTCGATTCTACTTACTCTACCTAGAGTAGTAGTTAGTTACTGTATGTACTACTATATGGTCCATCCTCCCATCCGGTGGATCAGGCCTGCCCACTGCCCTCCCCTCAGACGTTGAGGTTGCCGTCGAGCTTCTCCCCGGATCCCCCACTTGTTGGCGATGAAGTCTCCCGATTGACGGGGAAGAACAAGTCGAGACTACTACTGACCCTCTGCTGCTGTCATAGGCACGTCGACAAGGGCAATCGTCGTACAATAGTAGATCGCTTCTAGCCATCACTGACTACCTAAACGGACCCGCGACCGTTTGTATGGGTTTAGAGCTCTAGAGTATGATATACCGGTATAGTAGTACCTTAGAATGATAATGGCGGCCCATTCTGGTCTCGGGTATCTTTCCAGTCTACCTAATATTCGCCCCAGTTATACCATAGTAACCATACTCTATCAGTGTATGGTAGACCGCTCTCGCAGACCGTTCCACAGGCGTCCCATGACTGACCTGAATAAGAGGGCCACGTATCTTGGACAACAATGCACAGCATGTAGACCTAGATCAGCAAAACTCGTTGCTCTCGACTCTCTTCACCCAAAGAACTGGGCGTCAACGCTGCCAGACTTCTGCGCCTGTCGCGGTTTGTAACAATGGATCTACCGTATATCGCCTACTCAATTGCCAAATAGGGAAGGTTGGATTGCCAAGAAGCCGTGCGAGCGGTTGTATGTAGAGTTATGTAGTTATGTGTATGTATGCGGTCATCTCACGCATGAAGTACACAGAAAATAGTGAACTTACATGCAACATATGCAAGAAAAGGAAAAAGAAAAGGGAGGGTTTTCTACTATCCCTCGTCAGGTGCATCAAGCATCATCCGCCCCATGAGGGCTGGCGTCCGGTTTTTCAATCTCATAGAAAAGGAGATAGACCTCCCTCTGCATGCCAAGCACATCTGCCGTCTTGCATTCCTTGACTTTCTCATCTGATATCCGCCACCATCGGTCCATGTGTTTACGCTTGCGACGAAACCGAGAGGGAGCCCCCGATGAGGCCTCCGTAGAAGGTCGCGGCCCGCCATTGCCCTTGGACAACGAGAGGCTCGACTTGGAATTACGCAACCGTAGAGACGGTGATGTGGAAGAGTCCCTCCCTTCCGGAGTGGATGAGGACATCAACTTCGACGATGACTTCGAACGACCGCTCTGGAAGGACACACGGGGACTCGACGTTGGACGCGTGGTTTCTCGCGACTGCGGGACTGGAAGAGATGTAGCGGGAGACGGCAGGGTGGGACTGGAGAGTGACGCCGACGATTCTGCGGGAGAAAGGTTCAAAGACCCAGGCTCTTGCTCTGCAGAGTTCTTTGCTCTGATCCGTGGGCTGGGGGCTCTGGAAGGGTTCTCACTGGCCGCCCGGCTCTGAGCGAAGGACCTGAAGACGTCGGGCGTGGAGAAAGGAGGATACAAGTTATTTCTCCGGAAGGACTCGTAATGACCACTCTGATGGCTTCCTTTGTGACACACAATGGCCAACAACTTATACCATTTGCGCGTCAGAATGCCGCCTAGGGGGAGACGCTCCGGGAAAGACACTTTGGCTGCGTTCTTGGTGGAGCTGCTGTGATCGAATATAGAGCGCGATAAATGAATAGCGATGATTTTGGGGAAGACTACTATCCGCATATGCCTCGCGATCCTCCGTTTCGGTGCTAGATCTGAGGGCGGCATCGTCACCCCGTCCGGTAAGTGCTCTGGATCGTTTTCCAACGCTTCCTTGATCAGCCCTATTTCCGTCGCAATCCTTTCCCTTTCTTCCTCCGCATGAGCTCGAGATTTCTCTTTGATCTTGGTTTCCAGCGCATGCTGTAATCGACACTTGTCGCACCGGAAGTCATCGATGTACTCCGTCTTGAGAAGACCGTCGAAGCAGGAATTTAGCGTAGTCGAGCTCGCTTGGGGCACCTGCAACGTGAGATTCACGAACGATGTTTTATTCGGCTTGTACTGATAGTGGCAAAATTGACACTCGATTTGCGATTCCAGCTGGCCTTCAAACGGAAAGCCATACTCGTTATCCGTCTCTTTCAGTTTCGTAGTCAGAACAGCTGGTAGGCCATTCTCTGACTTATCGTCAATTCGCACCTCAATTTCACTGGTTTCCTTCTGGTTCATCGCGGCGTCTGGATCCTGTGTGGGCTGCGTGGATGCATCTGCGTCGAACGACGGGTCAACCAACATCGGCATATGCTGCCTGGCTTTGATCCCAGCATGATACTCATCACTGAGTCTTTCCGCGACAATCTGCAAGAACTCTTGAGCATCCTGCTGATTGCGGCTGATCCGCGTGCGGAACGCATACTCGAGGGCCTGAATGAACGGCCTCGCAGAAATGGTCTTTTTGTAAATCGGTCGTTCGTTGAGCCGGTCCAGCATTTCCTTCAAGGCCTTTGTAACCGTCCCCTGCTGTAGCTCCCTGAGCCTCTCAGGCCTCTGGTCCCTCGGCATATCCTGCGGCTCCGGCAGCACATCATACACCTCTGGTCCATCGAGCTCGCGCCGGTGAAGTTCTCTGATCAAGTATAGACGCAAGTCCCCGAGCCCTGCGAGGGCTTGCAGCACGGAATTAATGAAGCAGTCATTGGCGGGGTTCGAGAGGCCCACGATGCCGTTTTTGCGGTTGTTGTTACTTGAATCATCGCCATCGATAGTGAAGTTAGGCCCGAAGACGTAGAACAGCGTGATAGCGGCGAGGGACGCCCCCGCCGCATATGCGGCAACAGTGGCAGGCTTGTCGGGCATGAAAGTCGAGACAATGTAGCGATCGGTGGTTATATACAGGAAATGGCAGGAGGTCGGCTAGCAAGCATGGGGATCATTTCTCTCGAGTCCTGGCAGGCGAGCAGCGGAGGTGAGCTGGGGAACAAGGGCCAAAGATTGTAAATGTCAAACTGGACCCCGCCCCTTGGGGCGATTCTCTTTGGTTATCCTCCACAGCTCCCTCTGAGAATATAAATCCTCCCTATTTTCCCGTTCGGTTATATCACTGCGGCGTCGGGAAGATGTCAGTAGGACTTGCTGGGTTGTGGCCAGCGGGTGAAGAACACGGAAAACAAACCTGGAAGACCTTGCCCAGCTTCACGATACCGCGAATCAATCGGCCGTGGGAATCTGTCTCTTTCACCGGAAAGATAGGAAGAAAAAGGAGCAGTAGAACGCAGCGGTGTCGATGCGTGCCAAGCACCACTCTCTCCAGGCGTCGGAGGGGCGGCATCTCCGAACCCCAGAGACCCATTATTGAATTGATCTCCACACGTTCTCAGCCGTTCGATTGTATTGATACACTGTGGATTTCATGAAGTTCGCTTGATATGTACCCGATCATGCGGTTGCAAAGATGATCGATTTGAAAGCCATCCATGGGATCTCTTCCCTCCTGTTTCCTTCTGCAGCGAAGAAGTTCTGCAAGTCGGAGACGGCTGGCCGCAGTAGCCGCGCGGGGTGACCGGGGTTAATACATAGCGACTCAGGTTATGTGTATCTCAAACAAGTAAGCTCGCTGCTAGAAAATCGAGAAAATCTCATCGCATCGTCTATAGTAGACAGCATCCCACAGCTAAACAGTCTCCTTGTTCTTCTTCTTTTTCTGCAACCGAGAAAAATGGCAGGGTTCGTCTGGTCTATCTCCGGATGAAGCCGTCGCCGCAAAATGATCGACGCCGGCTGAAGACAATCCTGCCGATCAGCTATACCTGGTAGCTTGTCTGCGAAAGTCTAGCCTCGGCTTCGTTCTACGCGGTCATGACTCCAAGATACCTACCACCATCCGGGATGCTAGTCTTCTCTTTTACTACCTGACGGTCTACCTGATCGGGGACAGAGTTATAGTGATCCGGTGCGTAACGCGAATACATCACGCGTAGTTATGTAACAACTATTTCCATAGTAAATCCACGTCTAA
This sequence comes from Paecilomyces variotii, assembly GCF_004022145.1. NCBI lineage: Eukaryota > Fungi > Ascomycota > Eurotiomycetes > Eurotiales > Thermoascaceae > Paecilomyces > Paecilomyces variotii. The sequence goes on along the minus strand of NW_021167143.1, from coordinate 1,446,947 downwards.
TATATGCATCCTATACACCTGTCGGCACTGGAGGCCATTTTCTTTATGGAAAACGTCAACACGAAGTGAATTCTCGAGTGTTTCTGGACTTCATCACGAGGACGAGATGATCGGCATTCGAGCGCTCCAAGATTAGGGCAGAGTCGCGACCTTCTGCTTGAACAGATCCTCAGCCTGGGTCCATACGCGGGCATTGGATCGGTCCTTCAGCAGCAACAAGCTGGGGAGCAGAGCCTGGCTGAACATCTCGGAAGATTCACGGGGAAGCAGAGATGGCAGATGGTCAATGCTAATGACGCTGAGCGGCAGGTTCTTGCTACCGGCTGGAAGCTTGACAGGGGCAGTGGGCTTGTCAAAGGTGGTGATCACGTCGTAAACGGGAACCGGGTTGTGAGGGTTCGTGCTATAGTGATAAAACATCAGTATGGATGCCAGTTATAACTCAAGAAAGGCTACATACGTATCAGCGCTGACGTCGCAGACAACACTCAGCTGCCTGTTGGGCGAGGAGAGTGTTTCAGCGTTGATGAACGGCGGGATCTTCGCAGAGAGGTAAATGCAGTTAACGAAGATATCGGCGTCCTCAACAATTTCCCTGAAAGGCCCGCCTAACGAAAATTGTTAGTCAACATGTACTTCCGCAGACTTCTAACATCGCAAAGAGCAACAAACCCTTCTTGGTCTCCTCGATATCCCACCTAATAATATCAGACTCCGGGATGCCGATATCCTTGGCAAGGTCGACGGCACCGGTTCCACACCGACCAAGCTACGTGAAGATTAATGAGCAGCTCGCGAGCAATGACGACGGATTGTTACTCACAGCTCCAATGACCAGCACCTTCGGGGATCGACCGGCGATCTTCTTACCAGCCTCCAGCGACTCCTTGACCGACTCAATCAGGAGCTGTTTGTTAGCGTAGGGCTTCTCGCCCGGTAGAGGCTCTCCCTCAGGGTGCGCTAGCTGCCACGCCCATGTTTTGATGGCCAGGGCAGAACCTGATATCTAGTCTTAGCATCTTCTTGTGTATTGGAGGAAAGGGGGACCATGGTCATACCAGCATATCCAGCAGACCATCCGAAGGCTGTAGAGTAGAAAGACAAGTTAGCGACATTGTAACTCTGGCTAAGTTCAGGACGTAACGGGGGATTCATTACCAGCAACTCTGCGACCAGCCTCGTCCGTAAGGAACTCAAGGTCGAGGAGGGTTCCGCCGCCACGAGGCCATCTGCTCAGGACCTTTTCCCATCCGGCTTGCTGTTTGTAGCAGTGGGCAAAGGAGATGTGGACGTGCTCAAGGGGGAAGTCATCCTCAGGCAGCTCCTTGAGACCCAGAATGTAGGCATCCTTGGGGGCATCCTTGACCCAAGACCCTTCCTCAACAATGCGCGCTCCAACCTGGACATCAAACGGTTATAAGAATCACTTCAGATCTCTCAAGAGTCATTCATCACAAACCTTGGCGAACTCCTCGTCTGAATTGTGTCTCGGTCAGTACTCTGCAAGACAATGACCTCGTGAACAGGGACCAAGGGAAATTTCTTCACCTTCAAAGATTCTCTGCGTAGACTTCTCTACGGTGACATCGTAACCGGCATCGACGAGAGCCTTGCAAGTGGTGGGAGTGACTAGAGGATATCCCCGCGAGTTAGAATGAAATCTTCCATGATTAGAATGCGGGCTGCGATTGCAGTTGCAATTGAGCGGGGTAATGGGCTTGAAAAAAACTTACGAGCTGATCGAGCCTCAGCAGGCTTAGTTTCAGCTCTCAACCAGATCTTAGTGCCAGACATATTCAGCGTCAACGGTTTTATTTGCTTGACAAAAAGAAGTTGTGCAAGTATATGCCAAAGCGGGCAGCAATAATCTATTGACTCAGCGATCCGCCCGCGGGGGACTAGAATTTCCATTTCCGGCGACATCGGGGGGCAATTGTTCTTCCCCTCCGACACCGGTGGCCACTCACAAGCAACCAGTTACCCAGGTAGCTATATGCTGATGATTTGCCATCCATGGACCCTTACTCTGCCTAACTACGGCAAACCGTATACGGAGTATTTCCTACAGCAAAGGCATTGATCGACCAACAAGATTTGAACAATTGGAGATCACGGGTTAGAACCGGAATTTCGTGCGACTACTGAAAGTGTTGAGGGAATGCGATCGACAGATTAGACAACTAGACCTGTGCGTCCACAGACTCTAGATTTGGCTATTGTGGTAGGTAGAATGGACCGAGCGGGTGATGTCTGTTCGTAAAGAGCCAGGCTCGGGTTTCTAGGATAGAGGAAGAACGAGCTGACTTGGGGAAGAGAGGGAAAGGGAAAAAAAAGTCCAGGAATCCGATGGACTCGACTGCTTTGTAACGAAGGAGGAAGCCGGTTTTAAACAGTCTCGCCGTCACGTTGCCTTGGTCCGGCTCCTCGTCCGGCTTCCAATCCCTTCCGTGGAGCGTGGGGTTGGCTTCTTTGAGGCATCCTTCAGTTTCGTTGGCCGACCAGGCTGCTTTTTCTTCTCTCCGTCATTAGATGCAGAGGGATCGACTGGTCGATATTCTGCTTCGGAGGGTTGCTCAGCCTTCTGCTTCTTTTCTGAAGATTCACCACTTTGCTCGCCATCCTTATTTCCATTCCCTGAGTTATCGCTTCCATTGATCGGCCTCTTTTCACCAGTTTTCGGCCCATTACTATCTTCCGTTGCTGGCGGTTGCAATGCCTCTGTTTCTCCGAGAGCAGCAAATTTCTCATCAGGCTTCGGTTCATCAGTCACTCGAGGACTTCTCTGCTGTGACTCAACATCCTTGGTAGGACCATTCTTCTCCTCAGCCCCAAGCGCATCATTGGCTTCTAAGAGTCGCAGTCAGCTTCGGACCGAAAGGATGCAACGCGTAATTAAGCATCCATATTGCTTGAGACGATCCCATTTCCAGCAAGCGGCTGAGACTTAGGAAGCAGAGATAGAAGTCACATACCCGAAGCCGTTCGTATTCCCTCGGTAGCCATATCAGGTGAGTGACGTCGTGTGCTGGAACAGGGCAGAGAACAAGTGCCGTTCGATGGCTATCTTGAGAAGATCGTCAAAGCAAGAGTTGAGATCGGAACTCGGAATCAGATGGCCTGCCTTGTATTTCAGAGGACAACAATGTATGGAAAGCCGATACCTGATAAGACACAAAGCCGTCAAGTTGGGCAATGCGCGGTCAGAGCAGGTGGTGGTTGGTGTTTACCTAAGCCAGTCCCCGTTCAGCCCAGATGAAGCGAAAATCCGAGAACCCGGAAATAGAAACGAAGCTTAATCAATCATATGAGGGGCAATTGAACAGCATGCTCAGCTTCCGACTCAGCTCCGCTTTCGCTGTGCGGAGCCCACATCTTCATCGTCGAACACGAGCGAATGAGGAGAGGACGGTCAATTCAACATAGACCCCAACCTGATGTAGAGTTCCGAAACTAAAGCCACATGCTTACGTAGTCCAAAGCGGAGAGACATGGAGAAGCCAGCAGGTCGCCTCAGTAATAATGGTATGACCCTGTCCTGGCTGTAATTCCGGAAACGTGGAGAAAATCCTTTCCTGACATACCGCTGCAACTAGGCCAGAGCGAGGTCCAAATGGTGTAGCATGACTTCCTGACTCGAACGAGATCGAGACTCTTTTGTTTCCTTGACCGCAGATTGCTCATCTGACAGTAGTTGTTTGACGTGTTGCACTAGCCAAGTAGCATCGCGGAATTCCTTTCGCTCCATCATGAATCTGACAGCGTCCAGGCTGACCTTGAGGAATATCTCCTTCCTAGGTTCCTTCCAGCTACTATATATATGTGATGGAACAGATTTCGCATACTCCAGAAGCGGTCGGGCATCGGGATTTGTGGGATTATAGAGCCAAGCGGAGGCACTCAGGAAAGGCCGCGTAGTTATTGTGGATATAGCTTCACAAAATTGCTGATATAGTGAGGCAGGTATGTCTTTGATTGCTTGGCCCTGGGCATTGTCGACGATCCAGTGAGCCAGCTGAGTGGCGGCGGCAACGAGCATCGTGTTCCTCGAGTCGGGAGTAGACGGGGATATCGAGAAAGAGCACATCCTGAAAGCCTGCAAGTAATAATCTAGTGCAGAGACAACTCCTCGTCCGTAGCGGACTTCGGCCGCTATGAAGTCCGACAAAAAGGACTTGAATACCCGCGGCACCACAGCCTGGGGTATCTGACCATCGACACCTCCCAGATCATTCTTGCCCAACATCCTCAGCCAGACCATGACTGTATCTTGCAAGTCTTCCGCGACCATGAATTTGAGAGCGGTCGATGTGGCGTTGCGTGATTTAAATAGCAATTTTCTGGAAGATGGATCGGAGGCCCAAAACCAAGAAACGAGTCTCTTCCCGGCGCCGGAGCTTTTCATAGCTTCGCGGGCGCCATCTCCTGAGCCGGTCAGGTAAAGCTGAGCCTTGAGACAATCGACCAGAGATGTCACTTCCACATGGCCCGACGCTACTAGTTCATCAAATACGACCATGGGTTCTTTGGCGAGTCTCTTCTGCAATGCTCGCCTGCTCTGAGTGTCGGACTTGGAAACCGAGGAGAAGATGGTCTGAGAAGGGACAACTTTGAACAGTGGGTTGTCGAGGATGGATTGGAGATGTTTATCGGCAGCATGCGCTGACGTCTCTGAATCTCGGGCATCTTTCTCATTATTATTCTGTTGCGCTTGGTCCAACGGTGGATAGGCCTGGTCCAGCTGGCGACGGAAGGACGAGGTGAGAGCGTTCAGCAGCTGCTGAGACTCACGAGGCGTACGAGGCAGGGGAGGATGGATCTTTCTCCAGGGTTTGAAATTGAGGATCGACGTCCCCTTCATAGTGCTGGAGGAAGTGACTGATTGCGTGACATGGACGATGCCCGAAGGTCAGGCCAATGGCCAATGTGCATGCACCAACGCAGACGGAGTGGAAGCAGAAAGCAAAGCAGCTGCAGGAAGCGAGGAGACCGCTAGAGAAGAATAGTTAATCAACGCTGCTAGATAGACTAGATAAACCAGATGGCAGTCCGGTGGGGAATGGTGAATAGAGAGAGAGAGAGAGAGGAAAGACAAGGCGGAGTGGTGACGCTGCTCAAAACCCAGCCTCCCCGAGTCAACTCTAGCGCCGCTCGCTAAAGCACAGAACGCGAAAGTTGCCTCTCCCTTACACGCCTCATCCTTCCAACAAGGCCCAAACTTCTACCTTTCCTACTCAGCCCTTCTGCTTTGTGCATCTTGAATCTGGCGGCCTCTTTGCTGCGGTTCTGGTGCCGACCTCTCTGAGAGGGAGCATCGTTGATCTTCCACCCTACACCCGCTTTTTCTTTTCACTAACTTAGCTCACCCGACCAATCTTCCAATCCCTCTCCGTCGCTCACATCCTGACGAACTCTCCGTCTTACTCCCTTCCGACACATACCTGGATTACTCCTCCTCACAAACCCTTCACATCAGGACCGAAGACATGTCTGAGGTTCAATCGAGACCATCAGCCCCTCGTGGCAGAGGCTCTGTCCGTGGTGGCAGAGGTGGCTACAGCTCTAGAGGCGGTCGCGGCGGTAGCAGGTCCGCAAAGCTCGACACCACAGACAATGCCTCTACTCCGACGTCGTACGATGATGAGGGAGATATTGGACAGCTCAAGAAGAAATACTCGAACGAGCTGCCTGCGCTGAGAGAACTGTTTGAAGACTGGACTGAGGATGATCTGGTCTTCGCACTGGAGGATTCGAACGGCGATCTCGAAAGTGCGATTGAGCGCATAACTGAAGGTACGAGTATACGTTTTCGAATCTGTCCGGTGCAATTGCTGACGACTCGGTAAAGGTAATGTGTCGCAGTGGGGAGAGGTCAAGAAGAAGACGACCGCAGACAGGTCCCGATCCAAGGTCAAAGAGGCCCAGAGCCATCAGCCCGAAACTACCACAGCCTCGACTCGTGGAGGCCGTGGACGTGGCGGATTCGAGGGCCGTGGTCGCGGTCGCGGAGATCGAGGTCGCGGCGGCCGTGGTGGTAGAGCAGGAGCTCATACCAACGGTACTCGTTCTGAGAAGCCCGCTACAGCAACCAGTTCAGCTGAGGCTGCTGTTAGCACAAAGACCGGTGCTATTGATACTACAGTCACAGGAGAGACTGCTGAGGGTGCAAAGGAGCCAGCGAAGGAGGTTCCTAAGCCCCCTGGCATACCTGAGGGTACGAAGACGGGATGGGCAAGCTTGTTTGCGAAACCGACTCCACCTCCTCAGAAGCAACAACCGCCTGCCGCTACTCCTGCCGTCGAGAAACAAGCTGAACCTGTCCCTGAACAGAAACCAGCCGAACCAGAACCTGCTCCTGCTCCTGCTGAGAAGGCACCAGAGGAACAAGTTGCGCCGGCTGAAGCACCCGCTGAGACTGTGGCTGAAGATGTCCCTCCAGTTAAGGACGATCTCACGAAGCAAAACCTCGAGCAAGTTCCTGATGTCTCCGTTCCTCCCCCTACCGGAACAGCAGCTGCTACAACGACTAGCACCATTGCTGGCGCCCAGGATCCTGATAACCTATCTACCATGACTCCTTCCCGCAGTACCACCACTACCTCAGGTTTCGCCGCAACTGCCTACAAGGCCACCTCCTCCATCACTGCCCGTGGACCCGGCTACCAGCGCCGTGTTATGGAACAGCAGGAGGCAGTGGTCATGCCAGCCAATCACGCCGTCGATCGCGCTGCCGTTCAATTTGGCAGTATGGGCCTGAATGGTGGTGCTGACGATGTTGATGTTGATGAAGAGAGAGAAGAGGCCGAGACTCGCGCTCAGCCTCCGCAGCACTCCCCCGTTGCTCCTCGTGCTTCGTTGCCGCCCTCGACCCACGCTCAACCGCCTGCAGAGGCCCCTGCTATCCCTCGTCCCGCTCCTGGTCTACCTCCTGCTCCGCAAGCTTCTACCGATACTTCTTTCACCGATTTCGCTCGTTACGGCGATTCCCAGAAACCCTACGACCCTTTTACCCAGCCGGTTACTCAGCCGCAACCCCAGATCCCGGAGCCTTTCTCGAACCAGGCTCCCGTTCAGCCAACTGCTACCACTGGTAGTGAATATTCTCCTTTCTATGCTGCGGACCAGCAGCGTCTCCCATACAACTACTATGGAACGTACGGTCAGTCGCAGGATGCTACCGCAAGGGCCGCGACCGGCTTCGGCGTCACTGGCGCTGAAGTCCAGCCGCAGATTCCTGCGAGCCAGCCTCCGGCTCGCTATGGCCATGTTGAAGCTCCCAACAGTGGTCACAACACTCCGAACCCTGCTCTGCCTGCCGCGACTGTCACCCAGCCGTCTGCACAGCACATTCCTGGTGCTCAAGCTGCTCACGGTGGCTATGGTTACGGATACCCATACTACTCTAACCCCCACTACGCTTCTTACATGAACCAGATGAATCAGCAGCACCAGTATGGACAGAATCGCCCGATGTACGACGATGCCAGAAGATACGATGATCATTATATGCCTCACAGCAGCCAGTACGGCTATAGAAGTCAGTACGGTCCCTACGGCAAGGGTGGAATGTATGGTCAGCCGCAACATGCGTTCTCATACGACCACTCCTCCTCTCCTGCCAATGTAGGTGCTTTCAACCAGGGTCTGCCTGGTCGTGAATCAATGTACGGACGTGCTGGATCCGCCCAGCCGTCTGAAACTCAGCAGTCTGCTGGTAGCAACGCCTTCGCTTCTGGTATGACTGATGTCTTTGGACGTGCGCAGTCTGGTTTCGGTCAGAACCAACCGATCGCTCAGCAGCAGCCGGTTACTTCTGAAGAAGCCTCGAAGACGTTTGAAGCGTCCAAGGCCGGTGGCCCGAGTCCCTCGCTGGCTCAGGCCAACCGCCCTGGTTCCGCTACAAACAGCGTTCCTGGACAACCCCAGGCCCAAGCCGGGCTTCCCCCGCTGCAGGCCCAGCAGGGTCAGCAAGGCTTTGGTGCCTATCCTCATTTGAACCCGCAATACGGTGGTCTCGGTGGACTTGGAAACCACCAGGCTGCAGCCAGCCAGAGCCACCACCAGGGTACTGGATACGGTAATTACGCAGGCGCAGGTTTCGGAAGCAACTATTATGGGAACACGGGTCGCGGAGGCTGGGGAGGCAATTACGGTCATTGAGGGTCACGGCGTTGCATTGCATTGTGGTGATGAGAGCTCTTTTCAATGGCGAAAAGCCTGAAGAGCGTTTGGGTTTCTTCTCAAATGTGTAATCTCTTCTCTCTTGTGGGAGCCTGGCTGGCTTTTCGTTTTGATTTTATTGCTCTGGGTTTATGATTGATGTGGCCCGCAACCGGAAGAAAAAAATTTAGCCACTTGACCATGCTTTATTGCTTTATGTCTCAATCTCGCTAATGTGTCGCCTCCATGACTCTTTGTCTTTTTTTTTTTTTTCTTGCTGTTCTTGTCTGTTCTACAAAGCTTTCTTCAAGTTTCCTGTATCATTTAGTTTCGTCTTCCATGGGATCGACGACGGATGAGATTAGGATGAAAATTGGGAAAGGCGTGGCTGATTCACGCTCGCCTACCTATGCAAGACTCAATCAAGAAGTCATTTGATTGACCGACGCTGAAATTTTCTCGATAAGCTGCTTTTCTTTTTCTATTTTTACTGTCTTATGCCTTGCTCGGTCTACAAGCCCGTCGACTTTTCAAAGGCGTACAGGGTTAGAACCGAGAGGAATGGGAAAAGAAAGAAAAGGGCACAAAGATAGTGGCCCACTTGTAAATTTAGTATATGAGCTTGAATGAAATGAACTGGTCATGACGTTGCCTATCTGTACTGTTATCAAATCAATGCCCCAAAACCCAAATGCGGAAATACTAACTGCGAATCGACAATAATGGAAAAAGCTCCCTTTGTTCCAACGACCAACTCCGCCCATCGAACTATCACCGCTTTGATTTCTACCAAGCCAAACAAAAATCCCCATTCGACCTCAATTTGTGAGTTGTCGTGTGCTTTTTGTCCCCTGGTATCTACCTTTCAAACCCCCTTCCTTGAGCATCCTGATTCCTCCCAAAGTCATCATCGAGCAAACGTGTCATCCACTCACATCTTCACCATAGAATACAGGTCTTCAACTATCGCTATCTAGCGAGGGTGGCAAAAAAGCACGGATCAAGTTTATAAGAAAGTGTAGACCTTAGCTTTAACTGTATTCATTCTTGCACTACTATGGGTGCTGTCGCTTACAGTAAGTGGCTGGTTTGCCGCTGCTGACTTCCAAGTTAGCGGGTTTCTTTTTCCACCTCCTCCCAAGGGATTGGGTGTGTTCCTGCAGTGAATGGATAAGAGGAAGGAAGGCGGAAAGGATGTGTAGATAAAGTATTTATTGGACTTGGGTTTGTCGATGGGAGATTGTGTAGTTCTTTTGTTCCAATGAGGGGTTATGGAATCTGACTAGTGGGTGGTCTTGAGAGTTTCAAGCGCGAGATGTGTGATCTGGTCTGAGTCCAGAGTATCCGGACGATATTTACTGGATGCTTATGACTTGAATTATATACATGCTTCGTGAAGCATGTCAGACGTTGAGTATGGCATTTACACTCGTTTCAAGTATGACAGTTATATATCTCATCGAAACCACGCCCAGAACAAGATGAGTTAGTCCATTTCAAGTGATGAGATTTGACGCTGAACATGGCTATGATCCAAGACCGCTATTGCTAATTCGGACTATATACATAGATTGCGACAATTTCGCAGTCAGAAGAAGGCAGGTAAATAACAGCCCGTCCGTGTAGGTATCTGCGGGACATAGAAAAGGAAATCCAAACCCGAATTCTATGTAGAAAATATATCCTTTGATGCAAGACATGACTCCAGATCTTTCCTTCGAATGGGGAAGATAGTGTATTCACCACTTCATTAGTTGGCCAATCCTAAACCTCGACCGCTTTCTTTGTGGTATGGCGACTTGGCATCCTTCGCTCGCTCCTTGTCGAATCGCCACACACCGCCTGTCTTGTCGGCGTCGATGCAGTCGGTAATGCCCAGCACATTGGCAAGCTTCAAGAACATCTTATCGTCGTTCACATCAATCCGATTGAAGAATCGCCGTTCCCATTCCCTTCCTTCTTCCTTCTCGATCTTGCGCAGCTCACGTTGGGCGTTTTCGATCTTCGACTTCGCCACGGAAGTGGCCTCCATGTCCCCGCGTTCAATGGCGGAGGCGACATCCTGCCACGCCCTTCGACTCTCGTATAGGTCCTGGTCGGAGATGGCGGCCACCTTCAATGGCGTCGTCTTCTGCTCGCCGACGGTGTACTTGTCGACCTCCTTCTTGGCCTGGCAGTCCTTGATGACAAAAGTACCGGACCACTGTCCCTCAGCAGTGTAGAGTGGATTCTTCTCTCCCTCGCTCTCCTTGTACAGAATGGCAGAGAAGCTGTTCTTCTTTCCGCCCAGCCAGCCCTTACCGGAGTAGTCAATCTTCGCGACGTATCCCGTTGAACTGGCGATACGTGTAGATCTGTCCAATTCGACAAACGGCGTTCCGTAGATCAGAGACTCGATGTGCAGACTGGGAAGCGTGATAAGGTATGTGTCCTTCGCGGCCGCATCGTCCTTGTCTACGCCAGGTGGGGTAACCGTCAGAAGGGCGTGACCCAGCTGCTTCACCTGGATAGAGCTTGAAAACGAAGCCTTCTGGGCATTGTAACCTTGCAGCTATGGAAGGACAGCATTAGCACATTGCTCTGATAGCTTGTCAAGAAGAACCTTACCTCAACGCCGTGCTTCTCGTTAAGGATGGCGTAGGCTGTCGCTGGCGGGTGATGGCTGTGCAGGATCAGTACCCGGCTATCTCCTAAGCGTAACGTGCTTTCCCGTACCTGACCTGTTCGCTGATCAGAGCTGTTTCGCCGACTTCACCGTTGTCTTCCCATTTCCCAATAAACAACTCCCCTAGGAAGGGGTTCAGGGGCTTCTTCTCGCTGCCTAGTTTCTCACTGCGACTGCAGTATTGCTGGTGGAGGGTACTGAGGAACCACTTGAGAACCAACAAAGCTCTCTTCTCTGGATCCGCTTCCTTCGCCGGGGCGACAAACAGCTCCGGTTGTTCGGCCCAGTATGCGGAGTATTCGACCAGGGAGGTTGAGGAGAGGATGAAGGGGGGAGCGGTCAGGGATGAGAGATCTCCGCTGAAGGAGGCAATCGACTGGTAGAAAACTGAAGTCAGCAGTTGTCTCACAGCTTTACGGACCTGGAGTGTAAGAGGATATCCGATATATTCACCTTCAGGAAGCTCGTCCACGAGCCCTTGCTCGAGGCAGGGATATGAGCAGGTACATCGTTGCTCGACGACATTTTTTTGATTTTCCTCTGTGGACACCAACGGAGTAACTAACAAACAAGGAGACCAGTGAAGCGTGTCCTCTTCAGTGCTGAAGTATCCAAAGTAATCTACGGAGACCCAAGCGGCCGGACAGACACAGTCAATAATAATAATAATATTTGGCTTGGAGATCTTCGAAAAAAGATCTCAAATGTCGTTTCGAAGGTTTGGTGGAGCCCGCCAGGAGTGACCGTTTGCGTCATCCGTTGGCGATCATCCAGCAGCGATGTTTGGCTAAGTCGGCGCTGGCCTCAACCCCGCCCGTGCTCACACGATCTAAAGGGATAGTCGAGTTGGCATTGCAGCCCAGGAGGCAATCGAGGAGCCCAAGTGATTATTATGGTATTATTGCTGCCACTCGACTTCGAACCTGGGGATGGTCGAGTGCTTTTTGGCGGCGGTCGATGTTGATGTTGATGTTGATGTCATGTGCACCTTTCGTGTATGGTAGTCTAGAGTTCTGAGATCAGACTTGCGATGTCGGAACTGGACAATGGCGAATGATAATAGAGACAGCTTCTGTCGGATCAATGGTATGCTCCAAAGTAAATGTCGTACGACAACGTCGAACACGTTGATTCGTCGAGAGAGACAAGATCGATATTTATCTAGCATACATGCTATGCTCAATGCTCTTCTACTTAATCCTGCTACATGGCAACAGACACTGGAAAGTCGAAAAGGCCTGTCTCTATACCAACAACACTCAGGCGTCAGTGTGATTAATTTATGGTCAATTCTGTGACCGTGTTCAACCACCAATTCCATTGGATACAGATGGCGTCATATGATTCGGTCTTTACTCGCCATGTCAACACCGGTATAACATCTCTACCTCACGACTACCTATTAACCCCCTCTTATATTCTTACTAGGCTCTCTTCTCTTTTGGCTATTTATGATTCCAGTAATAATAATATCAAGATGAACTGGATATGGAACTAGCCCCGTCTGGGGCAGTCTTGGGGGTGCAATACAATTATTCCTGGGTCGGATATTACTGGTGGTGATCGCATAATATTCTATATTTTATACTCTTCCTGCAAGTCTGTTCTATATGAACTTTGATATTCGGACCCCGCCGTCCACTTATCACAGTGCATTTAAGCGGCCCACGAATGGATCCCTCCTGCACTGGCAGAAAAAGCAGTTGGACGAGGGACAAGAGCATTATCATTATCATCATCATCGAAACGTCAATTATCGCACTTTACGGATGGGGATGGGGATAGACTGAATGCGTTTCAGTAAAAAAAATTGCTCGAACCCAACCCATGGATTTGTGCTTTCGAGGCAACTAGAACAGCTTTAACAAGGACAATAGGTATAAAGTCCAACAGTTGAACGGTGCCATGACGGATTTTGATCCGTCCAAGACTCATATCAATATCCGCAAAAGGGACTCTTAGTTTTCCACTTGTATCCTACAGCCAGGGAAACCCTGAAACCATACCAGCGTACTTACCTAAAAAACACAGCCATACTACCTAGCAGCGCGCTAATCCATGGGTTTCCACATGGCTTCAACCTGCTCTGTGGACTTCCGTTGTGATCCAGACGGATTATAGAAAATCAACCGAGTGTGTATCATGAAGATAACCGTAGATGGAGGAAAAGGCCGTGCCAAGACATGTCACGGATATTTATCCGCCAGAATACCCGGTGCTTTACTTCGTTTCCCGCTGAAGAAACATAAACAGCGGCAGAACACGCGACCTTCAAAACGATATGTTCACGAGCTGATACTCGGGCTATCACCTCAAGGAGATATTTCATCTTATTTCCATGAGCACCTAAAGGACGCAGAGATTGCTCTGGCGGTGAAGACCAACTACGAAGCAAAGGTATGCAAATATGGACATTGCAAGGACCTCAATATACGTGGTCGGGCTTTTTCCGACCCATATCTACCGTGGCGACGGCGCTGTATCTCTGCAGCTAGAAATGGATCGCCGATCGGCTAAAGTAGGCACAACTGCCAAAAAATACTTCGTTAATTCTCGATTCGGCCCTATCAGCTGTCAAAATCAATTGACAGCTTTCCCAGTTGCCGATCTTCGGGGTTTTCCTAGTCGGGCCGGATTCCCATAGTTAAATCGGTCCAGGTCCCTATGCATGGGAACCCTTATCCTTCACCGTCACTTTGACTCACCTTTTCATTCACTTTGCTGTATATATTAAGCAGGTTCCCGTCTTATCTTTGAAAGGAATCTTCACTATATTATCTGGTCAGCATCAGTGACAGGAGTGTCCGCGGAAAGACTTCAATTGCTATTTCCATTCAATCGTTATGTGCATGTCCACATATCTTCCGGCATTGATTCGAATATAATCTTTTTTTTTTCTCCTACTTTCTTTTCAATCTGGCAACTAGCATAAGCGTTCGAAGTAGCCGATTACATGAATTGTTCATATCCCGTTTCAGATCTGAGAGCATCCGGAGTCGATATGGAATCCGAATCTCCACGGCACTCGATCACAATGGCATCGTCCCTAAACGAAGACATGATCGGGGAAGATATCGAAAAAGCTCAGACTCTGTCTGCATCCCACGCAGCCGATCCGCTGGACCTTGTTCAGAGTTGCATGTCCCATCAGGACATGCATGCAGTGACGAATGACTATATCGAACCTAACGCTGATCAGTACACACGCTTCTCGCGAGCACGGAAGATAGGAATTGTCGCTATTCTTTCCTTTTGTTCATTTCTGGCTCCTGTCTCTTCGACTTCGATTCTGTCTGCAGTTCCTGAAGTTGCCAGCACCTTCAATACGACGGGGAGTGTGATCAATGCCAGCAATGCCTTATACATGGTTTTTATGGGTATGGCAGCTATGTTTTGGGGTCCACTGAGTCAAGTTTGGGGCCGTCGTCCTGTGAGTTCTCCATCTGTGCTTGGGTGTGGTTACTCAATAAAGCTCATATTGTGTTAGATCTGCATTGCCAGTGCGTTTCTATTCTTTGCGTTTAGCATAGGCACAGCGCTATCTCCGAACTTGGCGTCCTACTATATATTTCGGGTGCTCACTGCCTTCCAAGGAACATCATTCTTGGTTGTAGGTAGCTCAGCTATCGGGGACATATATGCGCCTGCAGATAGAGCAACTGCGCTGGGCTGGTTTCTTTCAGGAACCCTTATCGGACCTGCAATAGGCCCTTTCATTGGAGTATGCTTGTATCCCCATTACATCAAGATGTTACCTAACTTTAATGTAGGGAGTCATAGTTACTTTCCGATCTTGGAGGGTTATCTTCTGGCTCCAGTCAGCCCTAGGAGGATTGGCTACCGTCCTCGTCGTTCTATTCATCACGGAAACTATCCCATACAAGACCTGCGGCAAGCTTGCAGGGCTTTCAGTGCCACAGAAGACGCAGGCAATTTGGCACCTCATCTCGCCAATTCGGGTTGCGGTTCTTCTCTTTTCCTATCCTAACCTCAGCTTCGCTGGTCTGGCTGCAGGTGCCCTTGTCTGGAACCAATATTCTCTACTGACACCGATTCGATACGTCTTGAATCCACGTTTTCATCTCACGTCCCCTATCGAATCTGGTCTCTTCTACATGGCTCCTGGTTGTGGGTACTTATTGGGCACGCTCATGGGAGGCCGTTGGGCCGACTATATCGTGAGGAAGTGGATTCGCAAACGTGGCAATGTCCGGATTCCCGAAGATCGTCTGAAGTCATGCCTGGAATTCATCTGCATTGTGATTCCCGGAAGCATTCTCATCTACGGATGGACAGTGGAGAAAGAAGTGGGTGGAGTCCCTGTCCCGGTAGTGGCCATGTTCGTGCAAGGAGTCGCCCAGCTTTTCTGCTTTCCCAGTCTCAACACCTACTGTTTGGATGTAATGCAGTCCAAGGGCCGAAGTGCGGAGGTAGTCGCGGGTAACTACATGCTTCGGTACGTCTTCGCCGCCATTGGCACTGGCGTTGTCCTTCCAGCAATCGAGGCAATAGGGGTTGGATGGTTCAGCACTATCAGTGCATTTTTCCTCCTGTTCTCTGGCCTCCTCGTCTGGGCGACAACAATTTGGGGCCCCAAATGGCGACAAAGGGTGGACGAGAAAAATCGACGGAAGAAGATCGAACAGAGCAATGCAGATGCTCAGAGGCAAGCAGCAGAAGAAGAGGTGCACCCTGCTGCCCAGGATAGCGAAAAGCAGTGAAACGTTACACCTATCCTTGACTCTCAACTTCAAGGGACCGCTCTTTTCCTATTGTGATTTCCTCTCCATCTTATTCCTTTTGTCATGAACATGCATAGACGGCCCAAGAATTTCCATCTTCTACTCATACTGCGTTATCTGTGTTACGAGCGCAAAAAAGCAAGTTTCTGCCATGTTACGATTTCCTTCGACTCTGAGGTATTTTTTTTTTTCGACACGCGAGATCAACGATATAGACGGCTGGGAGGGACTGTGTACATAGATGGCTTGTTCCGTGGGGTATTTCCTACCTTTCAATGACATATTTCGATGTACTTAATTTTAGAACGGTATTCAGTACTAATAGTATTATCATTTCTTGTTCACTTAAAAGAGATTATCTAGGCAGCGGTTGGTGAGCGCATATTTCCGCATCACGCGAGACGAAGATAGTGTAACGTAGACTTTCTTGCCTTAGAAGACTGCAGGGATCGCTTCGCAGATAAACGTCGGTGAGGCAGCCAACGCCATATATTGCGTTCTCGAGACCATATTCAGCTCTCCATCCGCCGGTCAATGTAGCTATCCAGGGCTAAATTGTGAATTATAGATCTCTCTGAATTCTTTCGTTGTCATATCGCATCATCGGCCGTCTGTCGATCATTTATTCGCCGGACGACATGGCCGAGTACGAAAAGTCAACGGCAGCTGTGGTGGCTATTTCAGCCCCAGCCTCAGAAGCTGAGAAAACTAAGTCAATATCAGAACGATCTGCAGATGTCACATTGCGATTCATCAAGGAATATGGGAGTAGCGTGGGACAGTTAACCCCGGAGAAGGAGAAGAGATTACGATGGAAGCTATATTTTCATGTTATGACTCTGTTGATTTCGATCAATTTGATGCTGTTCGTGAGTGACTTGCCATGGAAGATTAAGTAAATGTTTGGGAGCTAACTATATATATACATGTAGATTGATAAATCGACCTTGTCGTATTCTACGCTTCTGGGATTATTTGACGAGAATCATATCAATAAGTCGCAATATAACAATTTGAATACATTCTTTTATGTCGGTTAGTCTGCTACGTTATGTTTTCTAGTTTTCGAAAACATTGCACTGAATAAAGGGAAGCTAATATATCCATACCAGGCTATATAATTGCGCAGGCCCCAGGACATTATTTAATGCAGCGCTTGCCACTAGGACGATTTGTGGCTGTTACTGTTTTTATATGGTCGATTATCATCTTTCTGCACTGCACCGCAAAGGACTATGGCGGTCTCATCGTGCTCCGATTGTTACTTGGTGTATTCGAAGCATGTCTTCTTCCTGCCATGGAGATTACCCTTGGAATGTTCTTCCCGCCCATCGCGCAGGGACGGTTACAACCCGTGTTCTGGATATCATGCGTGGCTGCTCCAATACCCAGCGGCTTCATCGCATACGGTCTTCTGCACAGTACAAGCAGAATCCGACCCTGGAAATTCTTTATGATCATCACCGGTGGACTTACCCTCATCCTGGCTGTGTATAGTTGGTTCTTTTATCCAGACAACCCCGTCAAGGCTAGATTCCTTACTCTGGAAGAGAAAGTACATGCTGCTCAGCGTGTCCATGAAGCGACCAGAAGTTCCATCGAACAGAAGCAATTCAAATGGTACCAATTCTGGGAAACCCTCCGTGATCCGGTATCGTGGCTGTTTACCTTACAGCCATTTATGCTGATGCTATCGAACAATCTCTACTACCAGCAGAATCTCCTCTTTCTCGATATCGGCGTGTCGGACTTAGGATCCACTCTTGTGGGCGTGGCAGGTGGTGGTTTCGCTGTCGTTTGCTGCATCATCGCAACTATCCTCTTTCGACTATTTCCAAATAATAACGCCTACTGGGGGACCTTCTGGTGTCTTCCTGCCGTAGCAGGTGGGATTGGCATGGTCACAGTACCTTGGCATAAGAAGATTAGTCTCCTTGCCTGTCTCACCCTTGCGGCAACCACCTACGGCGTAACGTATATTACGGCCCTTGGATGGACGACGTCCAGCGCGGCAGGTTACACGAAGAAACTAACGCGAAATGTACTGTTTATGGCAGGATATGGGATCGCGAATCTAGTCGGGCCACAGATCTGGGTTGCTCACGATGCACCGCGGTATTATGCCGCGTGGATCGTACAGATCGTGATCAGCTGGGTTGGCGCACCTATCATCCTGCTTATTATCAGATGGACCTTAGCGCGTCGCAATGAGGAACGTCGAGTTTGGATCGCTGAACAAGACGCTCTGGGCAGGCATGCGACTGGGATTGTGGAACAGCTGGACGAAAGTGGACGTGCAGTCGAGGTAGAAGCAGAAGTTTCTCTATTGGATCTGACGGATCTGGAAAACAAGTACTTTCTTTATCCACTTTGAGGACAATCTGAGAAAGATCTACCAACCGTTTACTCTATAAGATATCATTATCGGAAAGGTTCCGGAGAGCATTAATACTAGTTAGTACTGGATATTATATAGAAGATTCAAGATAGTCACGCGATTCGTGAAGAATCAGCAACAATAATAGGGGGATTGTGTACCACAACTAGATACCTAGCCAGAATGTAGCATAAATTGTACCATAGACATAATAATGTCGTATCGGAATCTGGAGGGATTAACGGGTTTGCTCCACGGCGCAAGGTCGATCAAGGGATAAGTACTTCCCCCAACCACTTCCCAGCCAGCCAGCAAAACAAAATCAAATATTCTGCCACCAATCCGCATTCATTGAACCATAAATAGACAGCTGAATCGTAGATCCCTCCACACATCTAGTCCTCTTTGGAATGTCAAGGTATGTATTTATTTTGCATCGGAAACTCATCACTGGCCAGCTTGGCGATCATCTACAGATCGGTAAGGGCCAATGATCACGATACATACCTCCGATGTAGTATGAAACACATCTCTGGAAAAGATTGTCCTAAGAATAAGAATAATAATGTGGAAACAAAAAATACCTACCCCCATGCGTACTCTACATCGTATTGTACCCGTTGCTACTACAGAGGGATCTTGGCTTGCAGTACGCAGGGGATTTATCGGGCAATTGATTTTCATCCATCCCATGCTTTGCAACATGACAGTGCTGGATAGCACATGCCAGTATAGCTCGTTGAGAATGCAATCAGCTCCTCTGCTTTCATGACGGGATTTGCGCTCGTTGTTTGCAGTCAGAGAGGGCACTCGACGGGATATAAATTCGTCCATGTATACCGTCGAGAAACACAATCATCCACTCAAACAATCACCTCATACAAATAACAAAATTGTCATCTAAGACTTTAAATTTTACAACTTCTACAAAATGCTCTTCAAGGTCTTTGCTCCTCTCGCCTTCGCGGCCCTTTCCTTCGCGGCTGCCATCTCCAACCCTTCAATGGTACGTAAAGCGATTGAGCCTATATCTACGATATTGAATCGTCCTCCACGGTGGATAGTAGCTAACGTCTTATAGATGAAGGAGGGCTCTCAGATGGCTGCGCGCGAATTCCCCGACGGAGCAGGATCAGTCAAGCCTGTCGCTCCGGGAAGCCCCAGCCAGGACTCTGGAAAGCAAACCGATGGTGGCATCGGACCTATCTTCCTCGGCGGTGATGAGGGTGACAACGGCAACGAGGGTGGTGACTACGGTACGGAGAATGGCAGCGGCAACGGCAGTGACAATGCCAGCGCCGGCTTTGGTGGATGGTAAAATGGATGATCCGAATCGTTTGACACTGGGGTGATGATGGAGATAGCATGACCTATGCTTTCGTTTCCACCAAGACTATGCCTGTATGATTATGCTGCGGCTTGTGTGCGATATCTGCAATGGCGAAACTCGTATAGGAAACGAAAAGATCCGTTGCATCTGAAAAAAGACACTGTTCTTCTGAGATGATTTATCAAAAAACTAATCTGTAGTAGTTTTTCTACTATTTTTCCCTTTGTGTTCTTGATCACGAATTAGTAGCGGTTTGAGGCGTGGTGATGCTTTGTCTTTATTGCTTTCAAGTTAAGCATTGTGGCCAAGTAAGTAAGTAATCCCCAGCCGAGGAGCGGAGGCGGGGTCGGACTCAACTTCATCGGCCGAATCTCCTCAATAGCCATTTGCATAAGTACTAATGATGTGCTGATTCTTTGATTTGATGACCAGGGCAATATTTCAATAACATAAGCAGTCAGCCGCATCAAAGAAAAATGACCAGGTTAAAACCGCCATGCCGTTATAAACCTGAAAATCATTTCTTTGGAGCACCCAGAGAGAAAGCACTCAAGCACACCACCAAAATGCCGATTTCCCGGAGAACAAGGACCAAGCGTCACTTTTGATTTGTTCTTTGAGGAGGCAGGTTTCTGATTCTGAGGCTTGGGCTGAATCCCCGCATAATCCTGACCTCGCTCTGGCTTATCAGTCCGCAGAGAGAGCTTCCTGTAGGCCGGTGTGCATTTTCTAGCGTCTGTCCAAGGCGTGCTTTTCTGCATAAAGCATCTATTAACACGTTTCCCTGTACAATTTATGACCAAGAACAGTTTAAATTAACCTTAAGGATACGTCGAGAATCGCATTGTTGATTATCTTATGGGATGATTATTACGCGACGGCGCGAGTTCTGAACTACGAGGGCCCTATTTTCTTCCACAAAATGCGCCACAAAGGAATCTCACCTCGGGCTTTCCTGGGTATTAACAACTCCCACTCTACTGATTGTTGGTCCGGACATACGATGTGAGGCTCCTCCCCCGAGGCCTCTTAAACACGGCCGCACTATCCTTCAGTGGCTTCCCATCATGGATCTTGATAAAAGGTCGTAGCCCGCTCGACAAAGAAATCTCAAGATTCTCAAGTTATCCTTCCGGTCTGAACTGGTGTCCTCTCGTTTTATCAAACTCTTGTTGTTGTCGACCATTTCCCATAAAGCGCTGTTGGACATTAAGCCAGCCCTCACCGACTTGAAGCCTTCTGAAGCCAATTTTACAGCAGGCCTCTTAGAACCGAGATAGAAATAGGATAAGGCACGGAATCCCAAATATGCAGTCCTTTCGTCTCTCTGAAAGGAAAAAGGTCATGTTCACTCAGTAAGTAGATACTCTGAGTCAACACACCCCTCACGCATGTCGTGCTGACCTAGACTCAGGGAAGAAACCGCGGAAACTCCAAATGCGAACCATGTTGTGCTGGAGAATGCGCCAACAGAGAGCAGATCGACCTTAGGATATTCAGACATTTCCATAGCCGAGGAAGAAGAGAAGGATATCGAAACTGGAAATGCTAGCCCCAAACACAAAGAATCTCCTGTGAGCGAGCATACGAAGCAAGTACAAGATGAGAACACAGTATGGTGGGATGGTGACGATGATCCTGAGAATCCTATGAACTGGAGTGAGAAGAAAAAATGGGCCAATATCGCCGTAATGGCCATGATTACTTTTCTCACGTACGTACCATTGTGACGACTTAAATATTCGATGCTTACAGTATGGCAGGCCCCTAGCGTCTTCCATGTTTGCGCCGAGTGTATCTCAAGTCATGGAAGAATTTCACAATTCGAACCAGATGCTAGCGGCATTTGTTGTCTCGATCTATGTCTTGGGCCTAGCTTTTGGTCCACTTGTGCTAGCTCCTCTGTCGGAAGTATACGGCCGGTGGATCATATATTTCGTGTGCAATACCATGTACCTGGTGTTCACTCTGGCCTGCGCCGTGTCAACAGATCTCAATATGATGATCGGTTTCCGTTTTCTAGCAGGTATAGTTGGCAGCGCTCCTCTCGCAATTGGAGGAGGCACAGTCGCAGTATGCATACGCCTTTTTCTTCCTGGATATTTTCATCAATGCTGACCTATGGACCCTTTAGGACCTCTTCCCCGTTCACCAGCGAGGTCGAGCTCTGTCATTTTACACGCTAGGTCCCATCTGCGGACCTGCTGTCGGTCCCGTAGCTGGAGGATTCCTGGCAGAAGCCAAAGGTTGGAGATGGGTCTTTTGGCTGCTTACCATTCTTGTAATACTTCCGGTGGACTCACCAGTCTCTCCAGTACCACGCTGACACTGACTACTTCAACAGAGCGGAGCAACTATCATAGCACAACTCCTCTTCATGCGCGAAACCTATGCAGTCACAATCCTCGCGCGCAAGACAAAGCGTCTACAGAAACAGACTGGAAACTACCAACTACGCTCTAGACTAGACACGGGAATATCACCTCGACTCGTACTCACGCGAGCCATCGTCCGCCCTACAAAGATGACTCTCCTCTCACCCATCAACATCCTCCTATCAGTATCTTCCGCTTTCGTCTACGGCATGTTCTACCTCCTCCTAACCACCTTCCCTCTCGTATTCAGCGAAACATACGGCTTCTCAACTGGCATCTCCGGCCTGACGTACCTCGGTCTCGGAGTCGGCAACATAGCTGGCATGATTACCTTCACACTCACCAGCGATCGATACATCAAGGCTCGCGCCGCTGAAGGCAAACTCAAGCCCGAAGACCGTCTCCCGTTACTCATTGCAGCAGGACCACTCATGGCCGCGGGCCTGTTTTGGTACGGATGGAGCGCCCAGGCCCACACGCACTGGATTGTCCCTATTATCGGATCTGCCTTATTCGGATTCGGAAGCATGTCCTTCTTCATGCCTGTCATGGGATATCTCGTCGATGCATTCACGGTATATGCTGCTTCAGCCCTTGCGGCGAATACGGTATTGAGGTCTATTGGAGGCGCTCTCCTCCCTCTCGCGGGGAGGAGTATGTATAAGACTCTGGGATTTGGATGGGGCAACTCGTTGCTTGGGTTCGTCACGGTTGGGTTCTGTCCGTTTCTGATCATGCTGTATAAGTTTGGAGAGACTGTCCGCGTGAAGTATCCTATTGAGCTGTAGCTGTGGTCGGTAAGGGGATGGCTTTATAGTTATTTCGTGTCTATTGCGTATGGACTATATGCTCATTAGAAAATACACTTGTTTTAGATTAGAAGTCATCGCTTCAGTGTTTTTTTTTAACGTAAGACCGTTTACGAACGAGGGTAGAAAATCATATTCTGCTCTGGTAATGAATATATAATCGACCGTCAATCCCGACTTATAATCTCATGTGTAATCCGTCCTAGGTCGGGCCCCATCTTCGGGGGCGACATCTGGAACAGTAGATAAGCCGCCACCAGCAGACCTCTCAATTAGGTCGTCCTTGCTTCAGCCACTTTCTGCCGCAACACGACTGATCTTTCGCTTCTCTGCGAACTTTCTCGCATCCTCACGACCCTTCTCTATATCCACGAAAATGATGCCGACCATAGCCGCAGCACAGATAGCAAATAGGAATGGGAAACCCATCCAGTTATTTTCAGTGTCATTTATGATTGCCTGCACCACATTCGGACCGATTATTGAGGACTGTCATAACATCCTTTATCAGCTAGATGTCTCACATACTCGCACAACGGGGATAATCCTTACCGCACGATTGGTGATACCGAAGAGAGCAAAAAACATATTATCGTAGCCGCGAGGCATTAGTTCACTTATCATAGTTTGTGAGTACTGCAAGCATCATTAGTATTCTCCACTACTTAAGGAGTCGATCACTGTCCCTTACCGCATAATAAGGCGCCTGAAATAGGCCAAAGATGATGTTGTAGAAATAAAACTCCCACTAGGAGACATGAGTAAATGCCAATCATCCCGTTGTATGAAACGAACCTTATTATGATATCCGATCTTCTTCGTCCAGAGTCCTAGCATGCCCCAGAATGGGATGAATACGCTGAAGAAGTTTGTAACCAAGAACATGGGCTTCGTTCGTAATTTGAAATATTTCTGAATGTACCAGAAGCCGAAAGTCGATGCTATAGAGCAGCAAGCCTGTGCGATTCCTAGATACGTGATTTGTAGGAAGCTGAATTCGACGATCCCATTTTGAATTATACTAGAATAAAGAAGTCAGCCTTAATACATGTACCTAACCGCAATTCTGGACATACGTGACGAGCGACCCTGCCGGACGTCAGTATAACTTGAGTCTCCATATGCATACATAGTACGCACATACCTGTTGTATTCAGTCCATCGGCAAGTAGGAAGAAAGCAACCAGATAGAGAAAGGTCTGCGGTAGGGACCGAGTCTCACGCAATGCTAGCCACACTTGCTTGAAGCCGATGGTAGCATAGTTAGAGCCCTTCGGTATCTTGGGACCAGCTCGTTTCTGCTGGAAAATAAACCACCATATCCCAAGGACAATCCAGTCTAGAACAACAGTCAGCGTATATCACATCTCCTGTATGTGCGAATACCGACAAGAATTCGTAAGGCAAAGGGCCAAGTTATTTGAATATGTGTTGTTCTGTAGTGGCAAAAGGACGCTCAAATTGATGACGAGCGTCAGCAAGTAGCCGATGTTACTGTGTGCGGTTGAAACATTACTATTGTCACTGTTATAAGCATATGATCAATCGAATTGGGTGTGGAGACCTGCCTGATGTGATTTCTCTCCAAAGACTCGATAGCATCATACTCCTGCTGGCTTATTTTGCCATCCTTGAGATCTTCCTCGCGAGCCTTACGTACGTGAGGTATATAACGAGCAAGCCTTGGAAATACAGCCGCATAGAAAACCAAGGT
The DNA here is from genome assembly GCF_004022145.1 of Paecilomyces variotii. NCBI lineage: Eukaryota > Fungi > Ascomycota > Eurotiomycetes > Eurotiales > Thermoascaceae > Paecilomyces > Paecilomyces variotii. The sequence goes on along the minus strand of NW_021167143.1, from coordinate 1,422,778 downwards.
GGCTCCGTAAGCGACATACGCAACGATATACATACCCATGGCTGCTGGCCACTGACTCGGATGCCTTATCGCCATCATACCGTACTGCAGGGCCCAACAGACGACTGTTAGAGCCAGCAGTAGCCAGCGACCAAATGATCCGTAGTCTGCCGCACTTCCCAACCATACGAACATCACAGTCATGAATGTGAAACACAGGCCATTTGCTATTAAGACAACAGAAGCAGTTGACCGCGTGCTACCGGCCCACGGAACGACGCACGGAGAAGAACTCGTGCAAGGTTTAGGTGGATTGGTCCCAGGCTGGAATCCGGCTCCGTTCAGTGCCCATTGAAACCTTGGAAAAGATTAGCCAGGTGCCCGCCCATACAACTTTGATAATTGGAACATACAGAGCTTGAGTGTAGGATCCCGGACCCACACCGTTATCGCCTGGAGAAATGTAAACAATGGCTGTCCTCATACTCAGTGTCGAGTGTAGCGCTGACCATTATAGTACAGATAATAAGACCACAGCTCTTTTTTCGTTGTAGTTGGTTGGCTATATGCCTCCTCTTCAACGCCGAAGAGCTGTTCATATTCTTCTATGTTCTGCCGGATTCGGTTTTGTTTCGAATAGGGACGATTTGGGTCGGTCGGTCGTGCTACTGTCTCTTGGATGCCATCTGGAGGCTTTGAGTCGTCTTTAGATTCGTCATGGACACGAGGGCGATGCATTCCGGACATGCTGCTATGAGCTCTTTCAAAAGAAAGCCTAACGATGAAACTGGTGCTTCCGCAGGACCAGATAGTGCTTATGTAGGTCGCACCGGATATTCTGCAGCGAGACCTTATCTCCTGCGGGGAGAAGTCTAGATTAACTGAAGACTAACGGCCGGCTTGATCAGATGCAGGTTCATGCATCACAGGTGCTAGGATGGCCAGTACAAAGAGACCAACAACATGAGTTATCGAGTCTCGTGCTTCTGGATAAAGGATGCGATAAGAGTTCGATACTTAAGCGAGGTGCTCTGTTTAAAGTTACTCCTTGAAGAGTTAACAGGCAGTGTTGTCAAAGAAGCACAATACATACCAGTACTAAGTATGGTTGCCAGCCCGACGAAAGACCTCTCGAAGAGAGCTTGAGGGCGCCACTGCCAAAGATAAGGGGCATGTCAGCTAGCTCTCTTTTATCACTATCATTGCTGAACCTGAAAAGCACTGGCAGGAAGTAGTATAATCAGACCAGGAAGTTACAACCAAAGGTAGCATCGTGCGAGGAAGTGACACTCCGATCTTAGACGACTGATGGACGATAAACATATCCCGGCCGGGTTATCCAAACTTCCTCCCACTCAGACATAAAAACCAATTACTTGACAAAGTCTGGAAAGTGACGACGCCACCTCCGCACTGGGACTTCTGGGGGGATCATCTGAATCCATTCGTTGTTCCCGATCGCGGGCGTCTTCATTAGTATCACATTGGCGCGCGGGGTACGACCGGTCTACGGTCTCGACATCGAAGAGAAACAACAACCACGGCGGTGGAAATTGGCCAAGATTGTCCACCACCATGGATTCGCGTAAAAAGGTCGGCCAGGTAAGAGATATAGGTCCCGGTTGAATATGGCCTCTAGTATGCTTGACTGATACGCGGTTCCAGCTGTTCGTTGTTGGCTTTCATGGAACAACGGCGGGCCCGATAATCAAAACCTTGATCCGCGAGTATGGTGTCGGTGCAGTCATCTTGTTCAAGCGCAACATAGTTGATGCAGCGCAATTACAGGTATGAAGGAATTTTGTGCTTCCATTGATGATGCTGTACCGACTGACGCGATCTCAAGTCTTTGACGCTGGCTCTTCAGCAAGAAGCCAAGGACGCGGGGCATGAATACCCCTTGTTCATCGGGATTGACCAGGAAAACGGTCTTGTCACTAGAATCTCGCCTCCGGTAGTCTCCCAATTACCGGGTTCTATGGCTCTGGGGGCCACTGACTCGACGGATTTTGCATATGAAGTGGGCAAGGCTACGGGAAGAACTCTGGAGTTTTTCGGGATAAATATGAACTATGCCCCCGTCTGTGATATCAATTCGGAACCTCGAAACCCTGTTATTGGAGTGCGCAGTTTTGGCGATGACCCCGAATTTGTCGGCAGGTTTGCAAGCGCCATGGCAAAGGGACTACGGGAATCGAATGTAGTACCGACCGTGAAGCATTTCCCTGGTCACGGTGATACCGCCGTCGACTCTCACTTTGGCCTCCCGGTTATAGAGAAAAGCAGAGGTGACTTAGAACGGTGTGAGCTTGTGCCGTTTCGTCGGGCCGTGGCAGAAGGAATTGAAGCAGTAATGACAGCACACATTGCCTTGCCTCAGGTCGGAGCTAATGACATGCCTGCAACTTTATCTGTGGAAGCTATGAACATCCTCCGTGAAGATATGAAGTATCAAGGAATGGTGGTGACCGATTGTTTGGAGATGGACGGGATTCGAACCACATACGGGACAGAAAGGGGTTCTGTTCTTGCTCTGAAAGCAGGCAGTGATAGCATAATGGTCTGTCATAAGTACAGCATGCAGGTTGCGTCTATAGTAACGGTTTGTGACGCTATTCGCACCGGCGAAATACCTCATGAACGCCTGGAGGAGGCATTTGGTCGGGTTACTCAACTCAAGAAGCGATTCCTGAACTGGGAGACAGCACTGGGTCGGAAAGGACACGAACAACTGGCGGGCCTCAATGAAAGCAATGCTGCTCTCTCCAAGGAGATATATTCCCATTCAACCACAGTTATCCGCGATAAAAAGGGTCTTCTACCTTTATCCAAATTCGGCAACGTGATTCTGCTCACCCCTGGCGAATCGACTCCTACCGGAGGAGCTGTTCACAGCGGAGAAGCACCAACAAGGAGTCCATATATACCTTCAGGATTCATCGAGTTCCTACGTATCCACAACAATACAACTGTCGACATTCTTTACAACGGCACTGGGCTATCCGCTGATGAATGGATGAAAATCGATAAGGCAGATGCCGTGATATTTGCAAGCCGCAACGCTCTCGAGGCGCTATATCAAAGAACACTGGGTCTAGAGCTAGCAAAAAGAAAGAACAACTTGATCGTTGTCGCAACGTGCAACCCTTATGATTTCCTGGAGGATGTGGAGTCGGTCGAAACATATATCGCGACCTATGAGCCCACTCCAGAAGCATTTGTTGCAGCTGCAGATGTAATTTTCGGCTCTATCCCTGGAAAGGGCCATTTACCAATTGGACGGAAAGCCTTACAGCCAGCGGTACCAGTCTTTCCCTTTCATGCACCGGATGATCTCGAACAAGTAGCGAAAATCTGGAACGCGGCCTTACCTACGTATCCGCTTACGCTAGCTAGTCTCCAGAGACTGTTGGTTCGCTCAAACGGACACCATTTCGTTGCCCGCATTGGTTCTGATATTGTGGGAGTGTGTGTGGCATATACCGCGACGAAGCAAGGCAAGATAACAGGTCAAATAGCTGCTTTGGTGGTGGACCCTTCGAGACAAGGGCAGGGCATTGGAACCGCATTATTGGCGGACACACGTGCATACTTCAGGAATACCTTTGGACTATCGAACATTGCACTATCAAGCGTCTTTCCTCGTTTCTGGCCAGGAATCCCCACGGATCTACCATCAAGAATACCGGAGTTTTTCATTCACCGTGGGTTCCGAGTGACGCCCTTGGATGAGACACACAAGGATCTGTACCAGGACATAAGGAACTACCAACCTCCTTCCAAGTATGTCGAGCGGGCAAGACAAGGAGGCTACACTTTCGGTCCTTTGCAACCCGAACAATATGATGCATGCATTGCGGGTCAGAGAAAGAACTTCGGTTATTACGCGGTGAGTATCCGACCCCAGAGACACCACTCTAAACAGTTAAATATTAATGTGTACGGGTAAATATAGGGATGGGTCGAGGCATACGTGACACTTAATCCAGTGGATCATCCATCCAGTGTCATGGTAGCTTTTGACCCCGAGGGCAACCAAGTAGGCTGGACCCTAATGCTTGGTCCATCATGCCCTCTTCTTCAGCAGGATTGGGCACTTCCGCCGCTTTGCGGCCCCAACACAGGCTTGATCGGATGCGTTGGAGTAGACACAGAACATCGCAAAGCCGGAGTAGGGCTTGCAATGCTTTGCCACGCTATTCTCAACATGAAAGACAGGGGCGTGGAAGGAGTCTTTGTAGACTGGGTAAGCATGAAGGACTGGTACGAGAAGGTAGGGTTCGAAGCATGGAGAAGGTATAGACTTGCGGAGATTTGAACGGCCCCAGTGGTGTCAACTGGCATCTTCACTGATAGAGCATAGTTTCCTGAGATTCTGGTAATCGTGACGGCTACGGGTTTTATGGACATAGAATGTACATTTGTTAGCACTCATACGTTAATTCGATATCGGATATACTGGCACGGTACGGAACAGGCAAAATTAGACGACCATGTATATCCAAGAACAGGATGGACGCTTCGCTTAAATTTGCAATCTACACCATTCCCATGGAACCGGTGCTGTCATATTCCAGAAGCGACAATGCCACTATGGATCAGCTGACAGGTTTGACAACCACGTGTAGAATCCGGAGTGCATTATCGAACCATATGTAATATATCCCAAGTGGTCCAGATAATCTGGGCTTCCCAGTCGATCCGGATGTCTTACCGGATCTGCGCTATCCGGGTGTTTTGCCCAACTTTCCGCATGCGGAAGAATGTGAGTCGGTATCAGATCCAACACTCAGATTTAAGCTTCTTTGTTGCAATGCAATGCAATGCAATCTTCCTTGATTCCCGACAGGTGACTTTGATCGTGGGTTTTCATTCCTTTCCGGATTTGGATATAGGGTGCTGTGATGTCAGCTCAACTCTCGGTTCGTGGATCCGGGGTATACTCTAGAAATCCGGGGGAACGCTAAATCTATTTGGGAGCTCGATGGATTGCAGAGTAAGACTTGGCTGACGTAGTAGTGTAGATAATTCTATTATCGTATCCAAATCTAGATGATGTGCATCAATCAATCAACGTCGGGTTGGGTTGTAAGCTCATTTAGGAGTGAATTACCTATTCAAAGTATATTATACTAATATCACATATTGTACATGCACATTGAGTAGCTCAGGACCGGTGGAAAGCTCTAGTGCTTATCTGTATTTTGCATCGAATCGATCTTCGCCCGAGCATCCTTCAGAAACTGCTCGAATTGCCCTGGGGGACCTTCGCGTTTCGGTACGTCGGCGCCCTTCTTGACAGCGTCGCGTTGGTCGATCTCTTCTTTCCACTTCTTGAGAGCTGGCCACTCAGACAGGTCAAATTCAAGGATTGTGGGCCCACTGTGCACCCAGGAGTAGTTGGCGATGTCTGCGATCGTGTACTTGGATCCGGCGAGATAAGGGCTTTCCTTCAGACGGGCCTCCAAGACGGAGTAGAGACGCTTGGTCTCTTCTGTGTAGCGCTTGATACCGTAGTCGGAGCGGACTCCGGCAAAGACGCGGAAGTGGTTTGCTTGACCTATTTTGATTTGAGTGATGTTAGTGAAATGAATTCGAGAATTGAAAAGTAAAACAAGCAAGATCCGCTGTCATGTATTAATTATTACTGTACCTTGCATTGGACCCACGCCTCCCATCTGGAACATGAGCCAGCTCAGCATTTCGACGTACTCAGGCGTGCCGGGGGCATAGCTGATTTTCTTCTCCTTGTCATACTTGTCGACAAGGTACAGCATGATGGCTCCGCTCTCGAAGACGCGTTGCTCGCCATCCTTTATCGCTGGGATACGTCCATTGGGGTTGATTTTCAGGAACCAACTAATTAATGATATGTTAGTTTATCTTGCAATAATACATCCAATACTGGTCCAGCTATAGAGATAGGATAATATACTCTTCTTTCTGAACATTAGTCCCGATGTCGATAGGCACCAGCTTATACGGAAGACCTAACTCCTCCAGAGTGATCGAGGCTTTGATCCCATTAGGCGTAGGCCAGCTGTACAGGGTAATATTGGACGACACGGTCGATAACGGCGCCCTTGGGCTTGCAGTCGCGCCGAGAGTTGAGGAGAGTTGTCCGAGTCGGGATAGTGCTCTTGTGGGACCTAGGAAGATGGTACGGGAAGCCATGGCCAAGGAGATCTGATGTTAACTTAGACTAACTAACACCTTGGCAAGAAGAAAAGGGAGGGACAATTGTGTATGTGTTTTCCCAGCCATAAGTAGTAAGTATCATTTGGGATTCTTCCTGTGGTTATGGCATTGCTGACAAACCAATCCATATCGGAGATCGGAGTGATGTCACAAACTCCGCAGGTTTTGGATATGCATTTCATTATTATTATTGCTTTACACGTACTCTCGTGTTCTTGTTCATAATTCTCTTGAACCCACTAATGCTACTTACTGTTCGGGGCTTTCACATAATCTCGAAACATGACGCAACGTGTGCTAACCAAGCGCATGACAAAGATGGGGACTCGTGATGTCCAGAAAGCACGGCGTCTGGTTCTACTTCTCCGTCGCGATGTGCCCTCTCAGGCTAAGTATAGGCGGAGTGTGTCTGGGCCTGCGATAATAATTACAATATCGTGTCCGTCTCGGCTAGCACGTTACTTCGTTTACTAGAACGAAGAACACGGCCGAAGAGGGACCGAATGAGGCCCGGCCGGTGAAAAAGCTTCTCGCAGAATCGGTCTGGCCTCCACAACCATTCCACTTGTTGTTGACCTTTATTTCTCCACATCCCCGCGCGAAGAGTTGTGACCCGAAAAGCGGAGTTATGGAGAAAAGAGAGATCAACTTTGTCCAAGCGAAAATCCCCGGATTTCCACTGGGTTCGATAATAATGATTCTACGTAACTATCCGATCTTACCTGCCATCTTACGTCGGAGTTTCCAGTATACCGACCGCATACGGATGTGCTCACGGGCCCGAGTTCAAGAGAGAACCAACCGGCTCACGGATCTTGCTGCCCTCCCTGCGAAGAAGCCGATTCGGGCGCCCTATAAAGCCACGAGGAGGAAATCTCCTGAGACCGCCATCGCGTGTCGATACGACAGTCGATTGAGGCTTGAGAAGACCGCTCAACTTAATTATTTTGCCAGGAAAGTGGTGATACACTAAACAATATCCGGACTAGTCCTGAGAAGCCATGAAACGTCCAAGCGCGAAGAGAGGGCAAAATAAGCCTGTTGGGACCCCGTCTGGATGGTCAATGCCAGATACCATGGACTGCTCGCGATAGAACTTTCCCCTTCTGTCTTAATATACCATATGATTGGCCACCGCGCAAAACTTGGCGCTTAGGCTTGTTCCTCCGCCGTGCAAAATATGAAGCTTTGCCAGCCGACAGCAGCGTGGCGCATTGACCCCTTGCCCGGAAAAGCGCTATTTCGTCTATATTATTCCAGTTAGTGACTCCGAGGATTGGCTAGATGGCGGAGTTCTGTATCTTTCATGCAAGATCGATCACTCGGAGTTGGCTAATACTGTGTGTCCGAGGAATGTGACGGGCAAGTCTCAAAGCAAAATAGCCCGTTACTGTACCGGATCGGGAACACAAGATTCTACTCTATTACGGCCTCGTGGCTTAGCCAGGAACTCCGAAGACCTTTATGCTTTGGGGATTTTGGACGCAACAGCCTTAGCTGTCTCTAGAGTATTCCTCACTAGGTTCCAACTTCTATCCCGACAGGGACCTGTCACTAAGGGACACTGATCCAAGGGAAAGCTACGCCGATGGCGAATCAACATCTACGCTTTTGGGCAGTTCATATATCTGCTAAACGCCGCTTCCCCAGCTCTGACGCTTCAACAAGCCGCTTTCTGACAAGGTTTGACCATCTACGGCCAAGCAAATCGTATCTACTCTCACTGTCCAGTGGCATCCTCGGATACACTGAGACCCGCCAAAGCGACAACACATGGCCATGGTTCTTGTTGAACCGGGAGCGGCTTGAAACGATGGGCATCAATTGACCGGTTGGTCTAGTTCTCCCCGACTTCTCCAGGTCACGCTTGTTTTCCCCATGGGCAACAGTTCGCCACCGGTCCGGCCCAGAGCTATGCCCGAGATGTCTTCAAAGCCGGTTCAAGCCTGCAAGGAATGCCGGCTTTGCAGCCATTTTCCGCTCGCAGAGCATCCAGCTTATTCTCTGGACCCGTCTGTGGGAGGGGCAAATGGTCTCAATGAGGAGATGTCTGACATGGAGCATGGCGTGTGGAGGTCCGGGTTGTGCGGGTACATAATTTCAGAATGGATGGCCGTTAGGTCTTTGTAAACATATATAGGTTGATCCGCACAACTACCAACCTGAAAATTTTCTAATATCCTCTTATATCACCTTTACTACCTTGTCCCCGCGCCGCAAATTGTCAGTGTGAACTTGCGCGGTGTTGTTTTGTGTTGCTTTTCTTTCAGCCTTACAGGGCCTCTTTAGGTCTCTTTCCATTATGGCGGAAATCGTGGAGAAGGACGAAGTCACTCAGGTTGACAACGGCGTATTTCCTTCGTCAAAGGGTCTCGATAGGTCAGTCCAAGAGCAATTATTTCCAATTGATATCCAATGACAGGCTAACATCCCACAGCGAGAGCTCTGATCATGACGTGGAACTTGCTCATCTCGAGAAGATCAACCTGAACAAGAATGTTTCAGCGAAGTAAGTTCATTTGCTATGGTATACTATGAAAAGTTCACTAATCCTCCTCTAGAATCAAGAACCCTTTGGCAGATCTCTCGAAGAAACAGGTCCTCAAGGATGTTGATGAGTTCGCCACCGAGTACCAACTAGATCACATCAGACCACTCCTGCAGAAGGGTGCTCTCGTCGCCAGAGACCCGGCTGCTTTCGAATCAGTGGAGGGACTGACTGAGACTGAGACCACTGCCATCCGTGATGAGGTCCTCCATAAGTGGAGACAGCCTAAAGCGCTATACTTTACTATTATTCTCTGTTCCATTGGTGCTGCTGTGCAGTAAGTGATGAGAAACCTGCAATATTAATCTAATCGCATACTTAACATTGCCCAGGGGATGGGACCAAACTGGATCAAACGGTGCCAATCTTTCGTTCCCAGATGCTTTCGGGATCCCTGATAGCCACGGCCCCAATGCGGAGCGTAATCAGTGGATTGTCGGTGTTGTAAATGCGTCAGTGCTAATACATTGAGTCCTTGCGCCCAGAGACTAACTCTCTTCATAGTGCTCCCTATATCTCAACGGCTCTCTTGGGTTGCTGGCTATCCGATCCACTAAACAACTGGTTCGGCCGTCGTGGTTGCATCTTCGGATCTGCTATTTTCTGCGTCATCTCTCCTATTGGATCCGCCTTCACCCAGACATGGCCTCAGTTGTTTGTGACCCGACTGCTGCTCGGTCTAGGTATGGGTATGAAGGCTTCGACCATCCCCATTTTCTGTGCAGAAAACACACCTGCCGCCATTCGTGGTGGATTAGTTATGAGCTGGCAGCTGTAAGAGACCCTTATTCATTTTTTTATTCTTTCTCAGTTTGTACATGCATTTCACTGTTACTAACCTACTCCTGCAGGTGGACCGCGTTCGGTATTTTCCTTGGTTTCTGTGCCAACCTTGCTGTCAAGGATACTGGTGCTATTTCATGGCGTCTTCAACTGGGCTCTGCCTTCATTCCTGCGCTTCCCCTTCTATTTGGTATTTACTTCTGTCCGGAATCTCCGCGTTGGTACATTAAGAAGGGTATGATGGCCAAGGCATATAAGTCACTCTGTCGTCTACGAAACACTGAGCTCCAGGCTGCCCGTGATCTGTACTACATCCACGCTCAGATCAAAGTGGAGCAGGAGATTTCAGGGCATAGCAACTACCTTACTCGTTTCGTGGAGCTGTTTACGATTCCTCGTGTTCGACGTGCAACTCTGGCCTCGTTTACTGTCATGATTGCGCAGCAGATGTGCGGTATCAACATTGTGGCATTTTACTCCTCAACCGTCTTCCAGCAAGCTGGTGCTACTACTACCGGTGCGCTGCTTGCCTCTTGGGGCTTTGGTCTGGTGAACTTCCTGTTCGCTTTCCCCGCTGTGTGGACCATCGATACCTATGGCCGACGATCGCTGCTGCTTTTCACCTTCCCACAGATGGCATGGACGCTTCTTGCTGCCGCATTCAGCTTCTACATCCCATCAGATTCGAAGGCTCACTTGGGTGTCATTGCCCTCTTCGTCTTCCTCTTCGCAGCTTTCTACTCACCCGGTGAAGGACCTGTTCCGTTCACTTACTCTGCAGAAGTATTCCCATTGTCCCATCGTGGTAAGTTCTGCTCCACCTCGAGGACTCTCGTTTTCATTTAGCTAATATTAATTACCTTATTTTCAGAGGTTGGCATGTCCTGGGCTGTGGCTACCTGTCTCGGTTGGGCTGCTGTGCTTTCGATCACTTTCCCACGAATGCTTGCTGTCATGACTCCAACTGGCGCTTTCTGTTTCTATGCGTAAGTTCACACTCACAATTCCTTATTTCATTTATTTATCTATCCTTAACATACTGACCTTCATTCCCAGCGGCCTCAACGTGGTTGCTCTAGTTATGATCTATCTATTCGTCCCAGAAACCAAGCAGCGTACTCTAGAAGAACTCGATTACATCTTTGCTGTTCCCACCAAAAAGCACATCCACTACCAGGTCTTCGAGGTCCTCCCGTGGTGGATTAACCGCTACATTTTCCGCCGGAACGTGCATCTCGAGCCTCTCTACAAGTTTGATCACGTCGCTACCGACGAGACGAACCAGGAATTGCGCAAGCACAGCGTTGTTTCCGCTCACGTGAAGGAATGAAAAAAAAAAAAAAAAATAGCGCCTTGAGCTTATCAACCTTGAGATTTTTTTTCCTGAGCGCAAAGGTAATTGATTAATTGTGGTTCTGCATATATTACATTATGAAAGGATACCGAGGCAGCCTGGCTTCTGTACCGGCGTCTATGTTATGAATTCTATAATCAGAGCTCTGCTATATGATGTTATGGGAAACACGACAACTCTTCCTGTCAGTTCCTCGAGTATGGTATTACATGAGGAAAAAGCAGGGTAGGGGGGACAGGGAGTCAGTCTACCTCATAATTGTTGTGTTGTGTGGTTGCAATCGGTCTCTAATAAACCGAGAGGGAACTCTACGAAGGTTACGGCTTGCGTTCATGGATGTTTGGCTTTTTTCTTTTCTTGTTCGATAGCTATCATTTTTCGGGACTGATATATATATATCTATATATGTTCTACTACCTCAGCTTTGGCAAAAATCTCGAGTCAAAATCTTGCTTGCGTAGTCTCTCAGCCGTAGGTATACCTCTTCGGTGGTCTTTTTGTAATGTGTATATATATATGAATTAGCTAAGGCGATGCCATCAAGATAATAAAGTAATCTTATGTTTTATTCCTGTCTTGCTTCCGCAGCAGATAGGGCACGTATGGCACGTGCTCCTGCTGCAAGTCTTGGTTGACCATACTTGATTATAGGACAGTCTAGAAAGGACATAAGTACCTAAGCGCGAACACGCGGGGTAATTTGCATTAGTAGCCACGAGGGACGCTACCTAGGTATAGTTATTAGGTCTCCGTAAGTAGGGCCAAAATAAAAAAAGGCGCGAAAGGGAACACGCGACGCCCAATGTAGAAATCATCCAAGTCTTTTTTGTTCGTTTGCTCACTGCGCAGAGCTAACAGGTATGTATCTAGAGAATATAGCGTAGAAGCAAAAAAATATAGGAGCCTAGACATATTCGCTCGCTAGGAGATCGAGTCAAAAAAAGGAATAAAAAAAAGAACAAGGCTGGGGTTCCCTTGTCTTAAAGCAAGCACTGGGGCCTGAAAAATAAGACTGCTCCAAACCCGACGGACGGATAAAAGGATATAAAAAAAGCAAAGCAGTCGTCTAGTGCCAACCAATTGGACCAGAAAAAGGAGAGATTGGACGCGTCCAAGAATCACAATTCTTCCTCGTCTTCCTCCTGTTTCGGTTGCTGAGTGGGTTGGGGTTGTCCCAGGCTACCACCAAATGCACTGGTTGCACTGGGATTTGCTCCACCATCAGAAACCTTTGATGATCCCAGGACCTCACCGATGTTGCTGGTAAGCCCGGAACCCATGCGCTTCAGTAATCCGTCCTCGTCCGCTCCGGATACGCTCGCTCTCTGCTTCTTCAAGGGGCTCCCGACAAAGGCACTATCCAGGGAATCAACTGCTGACTTTTTCGTTTCCGCAAGCCCAGATGGGATGCCAGAAGCGTTTGGAGGGGTCGTCGATACCGGTGGCGTGGAACCGGCAGCGGGTGTATTGGAATTTGTGGCATCACCCTCTCCACCAACAGCTTCCGACGAGTGTTGGCGTTTGAGCTATTCGATTTCATCAGTCTTCATGGCCCTGTAAAGTGGAAAGCTCATCTTCTCACCTTGATCTTCCGCACACCCTCCGCAAGCTCTCCCTGGCGCCTGAGCTCCTCAGCAGTAAGCTCCACATCCGCATCTTTCGCTTCCTCATCCTCAGCCTTGTGGATTATTAAATCATCATCGTCGTCGTCATCACTATCCATGTCGCTTGCGCTGGACTTCTTTGACTTTCGCTTCCCTTTGTTGGCATCTTTGTCTCTGAAGTTCAGGAAGCCGACTGTGCCACCGGGCTTTAGTGGGCCAAGATTGGAAAAGTCTGGCTGTAACGATCGCCTCTTCGTGGAACCAGGAGTGTCTTGCGACTTTGGATCTTTGAGGATGCCCATCTTCTGCAGTTGGCCTAATGAGCTCATTAGCGCGGATCTTCGAACCAAATCATAATACACTCACGTTCTCCTCGATACATAAACGTAAATATAGCATATGGCTTGTCTGTCGGATCAATTCCAGTGACTGTCTGGGTACTGATGGTCTTGGGGTCGAGCGTTTTGGGCTTGGCGAAACTGGTGGTATGGTCGATATCCGCATCTGCTCCTCCCCCTTGTCCACCTTGAGAATCATCGTCGTCGTCGTGAGCATCGAATTGCGGAGAGTATTCTCCCCTCTTGATTTCCCCAGATGCTAGTACTCGAAAGAGCGCGACCTTGATTTGACCAGTCGTTTCCGGAATTGGATCGTCATCAGAACCAGATAGCGACGACATATCATCGTCAGAGAGACCCTCTAGCGGTGATTTATCGTTGTTGCCGTATCGCATGACGCCTTTTCCGTCAGCGGTAGATTTCCCATCCATTTCCATCTCACCGTTCCCCTCTGCGTCGCTCTCGGCCTTTTTCTTTTGCCGATGTCTCTCTATCTTCTGTCTCCTTCGCTCAATCTTGGCGGCAGCATCCTTGCCTTCGAGATCAAGTCCGTTGAGCCATCGCTCGAGACCGACTTCACGGAATAAAAACTCGCGCTCAGCTAGACCACCACCCTCCGACTCTGGTACACTGACCCATCTCGAGTTGACCCAGGTCTCCTCTCCCCTTCTCAGTAATGTCGCCACTTCCTCCTTCTGACGTCCGTCGAAATATATGTAAGCGGCCACGGTTTCGTTCGGAGAATTGGTCAATGGTTGATAGGGGCCTATGATCGGGCCATACTTCCCCCGCTCAGCCGTCTGTCCAGGAAGTCCACCCACTACCTTGGGCTTCGGTGACGGGTTGTCCGGCGTGGGTTTCGGGGTGGAATAGGGCACGTTCTGACCAGGGTTCAGGAGCGTGATCGAGATGGCAAAAGTCGATTGCTCGGCTTTCCCTGCATCGGAGATCTTAGGGGGAGGGACTGGGATGTAACAGGCTATCCGCGACGCCCGCGACTGGCGCTGAACCGAGTGTTCGGGGAGGGGCCCCTCAGGAGTGTGTATGCTGACCGCAAGGCCCTTGAAGCACGGCATGGCGGTGCGGTCAAGGGAGCAGCACCGTGTGTATTAGGGACCAGTCCGAAGATTTCTGTGGAGTGGTGCTAAAAGGGGCGGAGATCTGTTAACCGCTCCGTGGGAAGGTCGGGATAGATGTTCCGATCGACGGGATCTGACTCTCGAATATTGATGGCTTTGGTATGCTATACACTACACTGCGCAGGATGGATAGATTCAGAGATCTCAGATGAGAGGCATGCGACAGAACTCTGAGTTGTCTCTTTGGTTAGCATCCGAAATCGATGCTCTGTCAGTACGGGAAGTACATCTGGTATTGTAGAGGTATCCACATACACACAAACACACACACACATGCACACACACACTGCAGGCCAGGTCCAACGCCACAGCTTAGCTCTGGGCTGGGATTTCAGTGTAAATCACTGAGGCTGTCAGCTCACAGACAATGCCACGAGGACACTTAGTGGCAGCAACACTCGATGGCGGGGATGGACATGGGAAAGTTGCTGTGTCTCTCCGCTTGCTTGTGGTCCACAGTTTGGGTCACGCTGAGTGCCGCCACGTGATGCACCTTATTGCCCGCCTTCAGTGTCCTTTTGGGCTTAGTCCATAGACCCCACCTTCACCGCCTGCCATATCGGTCACCGCCGATTCAGCGGATCCCAATCCATTCCGTCAACAATAATAATAATGGAGTTGTTTGAGCTTCATCAGGATTCAGAAGATGATAATAATATGTTCTATTTCCACTCACAATATGCGGTGTGCCCTGAATACCATATTTACACATATGTAGTCAGGTGACTCATAATCACGCAGCCTCCATCTTCTTATCAGGAACCATCTATCTTTCTTGGCATTATGCTCGTCCCGAGATATAGAATACATAGTACGGTAGATAGACGGAATGAGTGGAGCTATCCGGTTTAATATCGAATTCCATACGTGGAGAGTATCTTGAAAATAGAACACTTAACTCTTACATTGGCATTCTAGTCATTGTCAATCGTACAGGACAACCGCCACCACATCATTTACCAGAAACAGTGTCTAGGTCTAGTCATTATATAATTACATACAATAAGGGACCCTGCCCAGTCTATATTTCTCGATCTGCCTCCAGGGCTGCGCTCACTTTCTCAGTGCGCGGTTCTCCCTCCCGAATAGTGACGGGAGTATACGTAGCATCCCGCCATCTCCAAAAGAAACCTTTCCATATATTCGAAGTGCAACGGGCTCTCTTGGATGATGAACCTCTTTGCAAGTTCCATCGTCCTAGACAGTGCCCGCTCGTCCGCATCTAACAATTCGCGCGGTGAAATCGAAAATTCAGCTTCTGGTTGTGATTCCGGATAGAAAAGAGCTCTCCAGTCAGCGTGTTTGAGGAGATAAAGGCAGAAGTCGTCAAAAAGGTCATGGTCGAAGATAAACTGCAAGAACGAGTCCATCGACTCCGGGTTTAATATGAGTCCAGGGATCGCTTGATTAGGGTCTTTCAAGAGAAGTTGGTTGATGGCAACGATGTCTTCCAGCTTCTTGAGGACCGGGGTGTCCTCTATTCCGTGCGAGGTTTGGACGATGAACCGGTCATACCCGATGGTCTTTCTCCAGATATAATTGCACAATATCTGGGATACTATACAAGGGATCAAAACCACATATCCCCACCACATAGTGGCAGTCACCATACCAGCGGCGCCACCGACGAGGGAGGATATGCCACTGAGTGCATGGTGCCGTTGCATCATGTGGAAACGGTCGGTCATCCGAAGCTTCACGGTAGCTGGTAGGGCCTCCCTCGTTACTGCCTTAGCATGCCGGTGGAGGCGGGCGCACAGGTAACCGGTCCACGTAGCATTGAGAAGGCCAAACACTACGCCTGGTGCATTTCCGATATAGCCTGACAATAAATTACTGGCGTGGTATACGGATTTGTTGGTGCCGCCAATGGCTAGGAAAGTACCAACAGCAACGATGACTGCGGAGGTTCCCAGGAGAAGATCCATCATGAATCGATCAACGAATTCACTACCCAGCTCTCTGAAATCAATGGACAGCCAGCTATCCAAGTCTTCCTGGGTGAGCATTTCCAGTTTCTCCTCGTCTTGTTGAATGGTCGTCTGTTTCCGTGATCGTAGGAATTCTCTTTCCTCTCGCAGGAAGCGGATATTCATCCAGCTCCGTCCCAGGTCTCTGAAAGCAAATATGCTCGTAAACAGAGCGACTGTTCCGCCTATCGCCATCAAAGCGGTTGCGAAATGTGGTACTGGGGTAGTATTCCACACGTTTGCGGCGAAGTCTCCGCAGTTGCCAAGCTCGAGGAACCCAACTCCTAGCAGAAGATTGTTACGCAGTTTGCGCTGATGGGTCGGAGACAAGCCGTAGCTGCCACGCTTTGTTCTTGTGAAAATGGCTTTGTGGTCGAGCAGATATCCTGACGACTTCTGTGCCTCGATACTGGGCGTAAGTGGCGAAGGCTTTGCCTCATCATCGATCTCAGAGTTCGGTCGCTGGTCAACAGTTGAAAGACAGGACAGCGGTGTCTCTGTTAGGAGCTCTGCGCTCGATTCCGAGGGTACCGCCGTTTCAGGATCTGTACCCCCATTTCGTCCTTCCATGGGAATCTCGTTTCTGTTCCTGTGATGCGCAGCTCATGTAGAGTGATCCTGAGGACGGTTGTTCTAGGGACTTCTTGGGTCTGCCCGCGCGGGTAGGAAGATCAATGGATCCGACTTCTCCGTAGCCACTAATTAACAAAATAGTACACTGGAAGCGGAAGTCGCTCCTGGGAAGGCTTGTCTAAACAAAGAAATCGTCAGTTCTCTGATTATCATTGCACGGTCCTCAAGCAGGTCCAGACTTGGAGTCGCACGATCATCCCGGTATCTTTTAAGAAATAGCGCTGTGGGGAAAGCTTCTGGAGTCCTCTAGAGTCTAGGACTCTAGATAGACTATTTATGGGCTCCAATTTGCCTATTGATCCGGACACCTGAGGTAACGACGCGGTTATATCGTCGACAGTCACCGATCCCGAGTTATCGAATGCCAAAACGGCGTGGCACAAGGACACAGGGCTGAGCGATGACAGGGCCAATGGCATATCAGTATCGAGGCCAAAAAAGACGCCATCTCATCTCAACTTTCTTGTCTCCTTCGCATCGCTTAGTTGTCAACTCTTGGATGACGAAAGAGAGCGGAGCGCCTAAACCGGTTCAAGACTTGCTAAATGTTTGGGGCCGATAGGGCAGAGAAGGTCGCGGAGACTAGCTTGTGGCTAAGCTCTTCTAGCGTTGAAGCTATCCCGAGTACTCATTGAGTCTCATTCTGTGTGTGCCGAGGAGACACAAATAATGATGGTATTCCCGCGGTGGACAGCTGTTCGAGAAGCATAAAGGTAGATAGATAGTCCATTGGATGTAGATATGAGCCATCGAACTGTCGCTTTTGGCCAGCAAAAGTACCAAAGACCATGCGTCTAACAGTTCGGCATCGCCGTGAGCGAGAGAGGAAAAGAAGCGAAACATCTCTCTCAGCCCCGCCAACGTGACTGATCATCATCAAACCGCTGTCGCTAGCGATGTTCGCGTCCGCCAGTTTTCTCGACGTTTCAGCCAGCCCCGGGCGTCCGGTTGGACCATCACGCCGGGGCTGGCGGTGAACGGTCGCTCTCGATTCTGGAGATTCTGGAGATTCTGGAGATTTTGGAGTCTCTACTGGTTGTTTCTGCCGCTGGTGCAGTTTGGTGTAGTTTGGTGTACACTATCGGCACATATAATAATCAAGAAGAACGCCATCCGCTGTCACAATGAAAATGCCACACTACTGACAGCGGCTTCTCTCACGACAATCGCGTTGCAGAAACTGTACATCCCACAGAACTCACCCCTTTACAACTGCCCCTCCCCATCAGCCATCCGAACGTGCCAATTCTCCTCTCCACGCCCGTTCTATGTACCTTCCCCCGCGCGCACCACCTCCAACTGGCTGGGCCAGCTGTCCTCCACAGCAACAATGGATTCCCGCGCAGCAGCCCTACTCGTAAGCTAGACACACCTCGAATGTCATTGTTCCTGGTGGTTTTTAACAGCGGGACTCCAGGTATGAGAGACGAAGGCCAACTGAGCCGGTGATTACTCCCCTCGGCAGTTATCAATATCAACACCCACAACCACAACCTTATCAGCGGCCCGCGGAGTCTCATCACCGCCGCCGTCGACGCCCATCCAAGGGGCACAGTGCAGGCGGGCTTTACATCAGTAAGAAGAAAGAATATACAGACATTAAGATCCATCGACTTCATGACTAAGAAAATCCGAATAGACACCCCGCCAGATCTTCCTCCTCGTCCGGTACGGCCCCCGGAGGGCGGCCAGAGCTTTGGCCATGGCGCTCCCTCCAGCTACAAGTTTCAGTATTCGAACTGCACCGGTCGCCGGAAGGCGCTCTTGATTGGGATCAATTATCTGGGCCAGCCAAACCAACTGAGAGGGTGCATCAACGATGTCACGCAGATGTCTATCTTCCTACACAACGTCCACGGTTATCGAAGAGAAGACATGGTCATCTTGACCGATGATCAGAGGAATCCCATGAGCCAGCCCACAAAGGCTAATATCCTGAGGGCAATGCGATGGTTGGTCCAAAACGCGAAGCCCCATGACTCGCTCTTCTTTCATTTCTCGGGTATGGAGATGCACACACTGAGGTGGGAAACGACGGCTTGCTAATACGCAACAGGCCACGGTGGACGCACACCAGATCTCGACGGAGATGAGGACGACGGTAAGCCCTGGGAGTTCAACTGGGTATATCGCAGAATCGATGTTGACGAAGATAGGTTTTGATGATGTCATATATCCTGTGGATTTCCGCGTTGCGGGCCACATTGTTGATGATGACATGCACGATATCATGTAAGATGAAGTGATCGGTGTTTGGAGTTGTGGCCGCTGACCATCGAGGAAGGGTCCGCCCTCTACTGCCGGGTGTTCGACTTACAGCTCTGTTTGATGCGTGCCATTCCGGAACGGCATTGGACCTTCCTTTCATTTATTCGACACAGGTTCGATTCTCTCCTAGCCAATCACTTTTTCCCTCTGCCGCGTACTGACTCTGCCAAAGGGTGTGTTGAAAGAACCAAATCTGGCCAAGGAGGCAGCCCAAGACCTGATCTCCGCCCTAGCTTCGTACGAGAAGGGTGATATCGGAGGCATGGCAACGACTGCCATTGGATTTTTCAAGAAAGCTGCGATTGGGACCTCTGCCCGCGAGCGGTGCATGATAACCAAGACCTCTCCTGCGGATGTGGTTATGTTCTCTGGTTCCAAGGACACGCAGACATCGTGGGTCACCCAAGCTTAAGCTATTCGGAAACTCTGTCTGACGACGCTTTTGATAGGGCCGATACCTTCCAAGCTGGAGAAGCTAGAGGCGCATTGACCTGGGCGTTTATCAATGCCTTGAAAAAGTACCCACAGCAGAGCTACCTGCAGCTATTGAATAGCCTAAGAGGAGAGCTCCATGGTAGATATACCCAAAAACCGCAGTTGAGCTGCAGCCATCCCTTAGGTATTCATATCTCCGTACTTCGAAAGACGAGTTGCTGTTGACTTGATGGCTAACATGTGGCATGGCAGATGTGAATCTACTTTTCGTCATGTGATATGAATATACGACTCCCAATGCGGCACTGAATGCGTCATGACTTACGGTTTGTACTGTACTTTTTAGGCGCCCGTGGCATTGCCAGGAACTTTCCTATATTGAAAACGATACCCCCTGTTGTCAGGTCCGTGTTCATACATTATGTGTGATATAAGTTGATAGATAGGATCGAACGCTATTTTTGAACTTGGAATTTACTGTTACTTTATTGTTAGATGTTTCTGTGACGTGCCAGTTGTACAATGCATTTTGTTTTGGCCCTTGACTAACCTCATTATCACTGCAGACGCAGTTGTCATACTTGCTCTCGACAGGCTTGCCCGATCTTTATTTGGGAAGCATTGCGAGTGCGGTGTTTATAAACTCTATGATTATTGTTATGCACTGTGAGACCTTCTGCATTATTGCTATGAGTTTTGATATGGACTAACGGTCCAGTTTAGTCCGCCGCGATCAGATAGCGGATCCTTCGGAACCTTGCCTATAGGGTTTCTGCAGGGCCAGGATGTTCCGTCTGCAGGAGGTGGCAAAGTTCGACCATCTATGGTATGGTAGAGTACTTGAAGCCGTGGCTCGATTAAAACACATTATTCGTAGATGGAATAATTCTGACTGGACCCTAGCATGCGGTGACTCGGTGAGAGACAATAATGTGGGGTGTTCTGATCTCGAGTTATGGTATGTCTCTTTCGGCGGTCTTCCAAAGGGCCGACGCTAACAGAAAATTGTTGCAATGTTGACAGGTCTCGCACTTCTCCAGACTCTTGGATGGGGATAACATTTATTCCGTATCTTCTACAGGGAGGATCATCATTGACTCCGTACAAATTATTCCCCGGACAGCTTAGGATGTTGTTCCTGTCAATTGCCAAGCAGGGGATTGAAGATACTATTCGCGGAGGGCAGCGGAACGATCCTCGTGGCGAAAAGATCAGCACCTATTGACTGCCGGGAGCCCCATACTATTTCTGATCTAGGAACCAAATCTGATCGGTACTTCTAAACTGTCTGGAGTTTGGACATCTCTTTTCCAGAGACAACCATCCGCGAGAGAGAGAGACAGGAAGAAGACAACAGACGAATGCACTGCGCCTCGTTCATCAGCGCTGACGCGGAGAGATGTATGGCAGAGTAATATGGTATACCAAGAATAGCCGCCTCTGGTTTGTGTGGACGACGGCCACAACAAAACCACGCAGAAAACTCCGACTGAACCGAGCTCGGGCCTGAAACAGAGCGCAGCTAAGAAGCTTAGTGAAGTCTCAACGGTGGAACACTATGAGGCTTGAGCGGAGCAGTTCGTGCGTTCTCGAAATCTCAGCGGTCGCCCTTGACAGCCGCGTCATCCGAAGAAGCCCTACTCGTTCCCGATATCCGACTTTGGGGGAACGGTTCGTTTAGTAGGTCGTCAACAGAGCCAAAATCTGTCGTGCTCTTGCCAGCATTCTGAACATCATAAAAAAAATATGCGCGGCATTGAGAGTCGGTCATATTAAAGCCTTAGCTCTTGTCGAAGCTTTGAACCCCTTAGTTTTCAGCGCTGTCGATCCCAATCTTATGCCATAGTCGACCCCGTTGACATCACAGCGCGCTTGGTCTTTCTCCTAAATTTTGATCCTTATCTCTTTCTGTCGCTCGTTCTATCGATCTATCTATTCATTTATTTATCTGCCTATCTGGTCGATTGTTGTTATCTGACAAGGATACACCCATGATGCTTTCCCATTCGGTCTCGGACAACCATATATACATCGAGGTCTACGAAGATGCGCCTCTGCCGCAACCCCCTGCCAGCGACACCAGCTCGAATAGTCAAAAATGTCCCTCTCCAAGCCGCTACTACTCCACTCCGCTGAATGCAGACATTCCTGACTCGACTCCCTTGAAGGTCTATGGCCTCAAGCAGCGGCCGCCGTCGATTATCGACCAAAAACCACCGAAACTCTTTAGCAGGCTTTCAATGTACGCATTTGAGGAGGGAAGTCAGGAGAAACTACCATTGCCGCGAATCCCCGGGTCCCCAGTCAAGAAAGCTGCATCAGTGATCGAGCTCCAAGCGACTCCTACCGAACCGTCACCTCCTTCGAGATCCCTGGCTAGACGGCCATCTGTGCTCTCTTTCGATATGCTCTCTTCTTCCCATGGTTCTCAGGAATCCGGTCCCCCTTCTCTGAGAAGGATACAGAGCAGACTATCCTCCTTTCGCTCTTCTACTTCATCTTCCCGGCCCGACAAGAGACGTTGGCTATCGTTCAAGAAGAGGACCGCAACAGACCCTGAGTTGGCTGGAAGAATCTGAGCATCCCAACTTGGGCGGAGTGCCCGGAAAAATCTTAAAAAAGAACTATCATTAATTCTTGATACCCACACATTCATTTCATATCTCACCAAAAAGGCGGTTCGCATTGCATAGCGTTTTGTGTACATTGATTTCGCATACCGGGAAGTCTCGAGGGCGGAGGAGAAAGAAACTAGGATTAATCAAGAAAACACAAGAAAAGAGAAAAGGCAAAGAGAGTGGTGGACGGAACATCTCATCTCATCTCATCTCATCTGACTGAAGACATGTCTTATAATGAAACGATCCATGCAAAGTGGAACAGAGTAACGACAGCCTCGACAAACTCAGGTCCCGTGGTCATACACCTAAGCTCGAAGACATATTCCGCTCCTTTTACGGTTTCCAAGCGTTCGCATTATTCGCATCTTTTGGCTTGATTTTACAGCGTTTTGTCGGTAGGTGCTGGATCATCCTGCCTAATTCTGTTTCTCTCTTCTACGGCATTCCTTTACTGAATCAACAATGAAATAGCGACCGAGCAGAGTTGTCACATGTTTTTCTTTTTTTTGACTCTTTTTGCGCTCTTTGATCACCGCATTGTACATATTTCTTGGTTATATGGGTTATATCCATAGCCTATTTTAATTGATAATGAAAGACTACTTTCTCTTTCTGACTTTATTGAGATTACAAAGACCCGTCTTCAGCTCCCCGGAAAGTCGCTCAAATTTATCGCAGGAAAGCTCCGTCGATTACCGATAGACCCCGGACTCCAAAGAAAGAATGTCTTTGTGACTGGAAGTACTTACAAGAGGATTCGATTCGCATATAATAACTCCAGATTCGAAGAAATCTATTGAACCTCACCCACAACACACAACTATATACTCCAATTCTATTTCCCGCATGGGCAATTCCTATCCCTCTCCTTGATAATAATCATTAACTATGACTGCTCCCCGAAACTTACTCTATATAGCAATCACTCACCTGAGATCCCAATTATACTTCTCCTTTCCGACCTACAACTCACCCTACCCAAGAGTTTCGAAACCACAAACGCCATCCGTCAAAGACAGACCAATCACAATCTTGACTAAACCACTCGCCAAAAGCAAATACCGTCCGATACTGAATCCCTTCGAATACCCATCCCTCACTCCACAAGATTACTTCAAGCCGGTCACGAGACTCATTAAACAACAACATCAACGAAAACATCCATTCCGCACGACATCCTATTGTCCCGATTGGTGTTTCGCTACAGGTCACTCTTTACTCATGGGTAGGTATAGAGATGTGTCGGATTGGAAAGTCAATCGGACTCGGAAGTGGATTAGGGAGCAGCAGCGACAGCGACAGAAACAGCAGGAGGAGATGGTGATGGTGATGGAAGCATGTAGTGATGACGTGCAATCGCAATCGCAATCTCTGCTATCATCTCCTTTCTATTCTGCAGAGTCGTGTAATTCCGACGAGACATCTCTCTCCGACCACGATGATTTTTTCGACTAGATAGATATACCTACCTACCTGTGAGTGTCAATGCGTCCGGCCATGATAACTTCCGGATTATAGACGCACTACCACCAATGTCTCAGACGCCTACCAATAGTTAAATTATTCCCGATCTTCGAAAAAGGTGACCATGACAAAATCAATCCTCGATGGACGCACTCTCCTTCAGCGCCGATCTCTGGATGCTGACAGTCCTACGCAATCTCGTCCATTCACTTCGAGATCCTGATCTCCATCTTCCTCCTCGCATGACATATCCTCGTCGAGCACGCCGAGAAAAAAGCAAAAAAGAAGACCCCAAAGCCAGCGAAACAAGAAATACACCTACATACCCACCCACCTACCTACCTACATAACCAACTAAGATGGACATTTTCAATTTCGCCATTAGTCTAGTATAATCTCCACCGGGGACTATCAATCAAGCTTTCCTATTTCATCATTCGATTTTTTTTTCCCCCGTCAACTTGCTTATCTATCTATCGTGCCCCTACCTGTACATTCATTCGACAGCAAATACCAATTCTCGGGAAGACCCGGATTGGCAATTTTCGGTCAATTCTTTTCCTTTTCCGGATTTAATTTAATGAGAAGTATATATTTTGTTTTTTGACGTTTTCGGATAAGTTTGGTTTTCTATATTTTATCTCTTTCATATGGATATACCTATGTATAGTATAGTATAGTATAGTACATTGATATCACCAGCAGGGACGATAGTTAATATACCATAATATGGTGCACCCTCTTCACATGGTTTCTGTTTGGTTTGGTCTGGTCTGGTCTGGCCTTCCTAGTCTAGACTATTGGAAAAAAGCTATTTAAGAAAAAGATGAGCGGATTCGCCTCCCGATGCTTAACACATGTGATGCTCAATGTACAGTCCATTAGAGAATCCCGCATTCCTCCGGGAAGAAAGAAAGAAAGAAAGAAAAAGAACATCGCAGACGGAGAAAAAAACATTGAATAACAGACTCCCATCACCATATTTGCCCAAGGGAATGTCAAATTACTTTTGACCGTACTTCTCTGCTCCTCTTTCTCTTCTTCCATAATGAATACGTGATATCTCCCGATTTGACGTCAGGGGGGATTTTAAACGACGATCAATGCCGTCTTCTAGTTAGAGCGGGCGTAACCTTATTTATTTTTTCTGGGTAGATAGAGTTTAATTGACCTCCATACTGGTAATCTCTCATCCGCTCATGAAGAATAACCTCGGGAATTGGCTCAAGATAAAGGGTTCAGAAGTGTAGGCATTACGTAATGTGCTTTTTCTTGCCTGGACCTGTCGACCTGTTTACATGTTTACATGTTTTGGTGAAGTAATAATATGGAATGTGCTGGATGGATCGACTGTTGTCGTAGAACCTGTTTAAGGTTAGATGGATCAGGATTTGTAATTATCTTGGCCAATTGCGTTGTTTCCGGGTAGAAACACAATGACCTTCTATCTTGGAACGTCTCTCGCATGAAGCTTTTGCATTAAGCACGACACTCTTCCAGGCTGCCACTATCATCTGTAGAGCAAATTGATCCCATCTACCAGTAGCTCACATGGCTGAACTTCGATGTTCTGAGTAAGGCGTGCATAGAAAGAGAGATAATAGGCGATGTCTCAAGAACAGGGGATATTTCCAAACGGAAATGGTACAAGAAAAAAAAGGTATCAATATATGACAGAGTTGAGAGGCATCGCAAGGAAACAAAAATGAAAAAAAGTCCGTCGATAGGCCAGAGACAAGGAAGGACAACCGAAGCCCGAAGTCAACGGACGACGCCGCATCAACACGCATGCCACCTTTTTTATGAGTTAAAAAGGAATTGTCTATGTCAGAGACAAGAGACTGCCGAAAGGATAATAGCCCGAATTAATCGTAAGGAAATCCTCTACAGCAATATACTGCAGGATCCGTCATCGTCATGTCTTCGCGTGAGTGGTGTCGAAAGCTGATCACGCCGTGTAAGCCCCAAAACGCCAGGAAAGAAAGAAAATTCCACACGAGGTCCGCTCCATTATAAAGAAATGCCTTCTAGGTCGCGCATGACCACAGCCATCTGAGCCCGCTTTGCAGCTTCTGCAACAAGAGTAAAATCTCTCAGGAACGGTGCGGTGGCAGCAGCACCTGCGCGCTCAGAGGGCTGAGCTGGCACTGAGCTGGGGGCATGATGCTGGCTGGCAGAAGGCTGCATGCCATGAAGAGTCTGCGAATTCGTTGTCTGCGACTGTGACTGGCCCCAAAAGATCGATGTCTCGTTGCCTGACGGCGAGGGTACCGTCGTTGATTGTTTACGAGCACTCATACTGGAGAAGGGCTGTGACATCACGGAGGCCGAAGTTGCAGCAGTAAGACGATCACTGCTGGTGGAGGTAGACGGAACGAACGAGGCCATGGCGGCGGCAGTGTGGGCAGCAGGATGATTAGAGGAACGGAGATTGTAAGGAGTTCTCAAGTTGCGGTCCATGAAGTGTAGGCGTGGATGTCCGGACGGTAGACTAAATAAATATAGGCCGGCTTCTGCAAGGTCACGCAAGATTGACCAGCCTTGTGGGGGTAAGACGACCTTGCGGAACCTGGAGAGCCGCAAGGGCCAGAGACCTATCCTGGCTGTGAGAATAATCTATGAAGCGAAGTATCGTTCGCTGAGGGCTGGACAGTGGTGACGAGTTCCGATGCGGCTCGGGAAACAGGAAGATACTGAAAGCAGATGGACGATGGCCACTGTGGGGAGATAGATGACCGAGATCAGGAGAGAGAGGACAGTAGGAGATGATAGGCGTGGGGGGTTTCCGATGTCAAGGCGGAATGACGTCCAGGACGTAAATATGCCGGGATAAGGGAGCCTTTGCACAGTCGACCGGATGCTGAAGAACGACGAAAAGGAACAAGAATCCTCGTCCCGAGGATTCAATTCAGACAGGACTGGACTGCTTCAAGAAAAGACAGAACTGCGCTGGGGAAATCTGGAGGAAAAAGGTGGAGAAGAAGAGCAAGAGACATGATGGAGCACGGGACGAAGGGAACAGCGAACCGCCGACAAATACCCGGCTGTGTATTCTGTCTGTATCTCGGCTCGGCCCCCACGGGGATTGCTGCGGATAACAGGCGTAAGATCGGTAACAGTACGGTATGCGCGGTGGTCGGGGAAGCCTCGGTCAGCGGCATCACGTGCAGATCGTCATCCCGAGTTTCTCCTTTGACACCTGCGCTAGTCTCCTTGCGGCCTGCCCCGCGGGAGAATTCGATTTCCTTTTCGGGCCATAATTAATTATATTATATTATTATCTTGTCGCGCTTTTTGCTTGTCGCAGCTTCCTCGACAGTCGCCATGGCCTCAGACAGGGAGGACGATGCACTCCAGGATGGCCTCGATGCTGGCGGCCTCTTCGACGTCCCAGAGGGCTTCTACCCGCCCGAGAAGGAGCCCACTTATGCTGAGCACAAAATGCTCTCCGGCCAGACCGTGCGTGTGCGCCTGGTCGGCAGCCATCCATTATACGTACGAATCGAATGACCTTTTGACTGTTTCCTCGCACTCCCTGTAGTAGCAATTGTCTATTGTTATGTGATTTTCGAACTGACAGCCTTGGAGGGGGATCTGCTATGGAACGCGGGCCGGACCAGCGCAGACTATCTAGAAGAGAGAGCCAACGAACTGATCGAGGGCAAGGATGTGCTGGAGATCGGAGCCGCTGCAGGTGTACCCAGTATCGTCTGCGCCATCAAAGGCGCGCGCACTGTAGTCATGACGGACTATCCGGACCCAGACCTCGTCGATAACATGCGCCAGAATGCTTCGTCCTCCGCGTCGCTCATACCAAGCCAATCCTCCCTGCACGTCACCGGATACAAATGGGGCAACCCTGTTGATGAACTGCTTTCATACCTGCCAGAGGGTTCGAAGGCCTTCGATGTGCTCATCATGGCGGATGTGGTGTACAGCCATCGGGAGCATCCCAATCTCGTCAAGACCATGCAGCAGACGCTGAAGAAGACGAAAGAGGCGGTGGCACTGGTGATCTTCACGCCTTATCAGCCATGGCTGCTTCCAAAGACGGAGAAATTCTTCCCGCTGGCAGAGGAGAACGGCTTTACGGTCACAAAGATATTTGAGAAATTGATGGACAAAGTCTTGTTTGAGAATGACCCAGGTGTATGTTTGCCAAGTCGTGCAGAGAGGAATATCAATTGCATGCTAACAATGTCACAGGATGAGAAGCTGAGACGGACTGTTTTCGGATATGAAATCAGATGGGCCGAAGACCAACTATAAAAGTCATTTAAGAGAGGCGTTTAGGGCATTCATGCATGATGCAATGCTGAAAAGTTACGTTCACGACACAGACTCATGACATTCACAATAGACCTTTCATTATATAGAAGCATCCGCAAGAGACGCAAAATATATATAACACCGGCTTGGAGTCTTCCTTGCTTCATGGAATAATCTGTGGGCCAGGATTCTGTTGTCTAGTTTTACCAAGTTGTAGTGAGAAGTTAACTTTCAAGTATACCCAATGTAATTCCCAAGGCAGTGTATAAAAAGGCTCATATATCATAATTCCCTCTTAAAAGGTGCAATTCCCGATCCAACCACTCAAAGCCCATTGACAGGTCGTAGAACTCCCTCGGATGCTCCTCCATGCGGGGTCCCGATTCACCGCTCGGCATGCCGAAAGCCTTCCCGAGTCACATGTGCCCGCCGAAACCCCGCGATTTCCTCAAAATTTCCAAGATGCGAATAATACGAGAGGGGGAAAAGCAAAAAGAGTAAAGAAACGAGTGAAAGCTCAACCAACACAAAAAACTTTCATCATGCCAGTAAGATGGGCTCTATTCATTCCCCTTCCCCACCAACAATCCATGATTTATAGCTAACAAACTTATTTTTTCTTTCCTTGAAACTACAGCTAATAATCCTAACCGGCTACCCTTGCTCCGGCCTCTCATACCGTGCCCGACAACTTTCCGCATCACTTGAAGCGATACAGGAAGAATACCTCGCCTCGATCAGCGAGGATGGTTCAGATGATTCGACGAAGACGAAACCACGCTATAAGATCCATGTCGTGACGTCGCATGATGAAGCGCATCCACGGACCGTGTACGATAATGCGCGCTCGGAGAAGGAGGCACGTGCAGTCGTGTATGCGAAGACGAAACGTGCGTTGGGTCGTGATAGTATTGTTATAGTGGATGGGATGAATTATATTAAGGGTTGGAGATATCAGTTGTGGTGTGAGGCGAAGGCTTTGAGTACGACTTCTTGCGTGGTATGTTGTTACTCTTTTTTTCGAGTTGCCGTCCTCGTTGGAAGGGAAGAAGACACGGTTCACATGAGATTGATTCTCGATGAGAAACAAAAGAGCTTTCTTTTTTGCTAACATAGAACCATCTCATGAGCATTACAGGTCCATGTGGGTACGCCCGCTGCCCAATGTATCGCGAACAATCAAGCTCGTCTTCGCAAACGCGAACAACAGCAAGGGAACGGACAAGCGCAGGAGACGCCAGAAACTCACGAAGGGTTCCAGAACGAGACCTCAAATCACACCCCGGACAGAATCACAGCCCAGGCAGAACCAGATACCGAAGAACCATACCCGCCAGAACTCCTTGATAACCTGATATTCCGGTACGAGGAGCCCTCGACATACAGCCGATGGGACAAGCCTCTCTTCACGGTGCCGTGGAGCGATAAAGAGCCTCCGGTCCACGACATCTGGACCGCTCTCACAGGCACTACGATCGCCCAACCAGACACGACACCTCAAGCGACATCTCTCGCGGATGCGCTTTCTGCGTCCGCTTCATCGTCAAGTAATAATCGCTCGTATGCCCCTAGCGTGGTCACAAAAGCGACTACCGCAGGGGTAAGTCGCAACGGTCTCCCCAGACCCAAAGTCAAGCCCCATCAAGCAACGGTCCTACCGGCCGCAACCGACCCTACCGCTCTCTACTCCCTGGAGAAACGCATCTCAGCCATCATAAATGCCATCCGGACATTCACCCTCTCTACCCCCTCGGCTGAAGCCGCCGTCGCTCAGAGCGCTGACGGTCGCGGTATCACGATCCCTGTCCCGGAGGCTTCGTTCCCGGTCTTCATCCCGGCTCATGTCGCTACCGGTGGTACGACGGACGAGTTGGCGGGTGCGGGTGGGATTCTGGCTTTACCGCGCTTGCAGCGCCTGCGAAGGCAGTGGATCGGTTTGAATCGGGCGTATATCGGGCAGAGCCACGGGGCAGGCGGTGGCGGTTTGACCATGGATCAAGTGCCTGATGCGTTTGTCAGATTCTTGAATGCAGAGTTTTCCGGCGACAATGCATAAGCAATATTCGGCATATTATGCCATAAGATGACCCCCGACTGGGCGCTGGCCAATCTGCAAGTTTGAAGTGAGGCTTTCTTGACGTGATACGACGCGACATGAGATAAAAAGTATAACGTACTCCATTTGACTACCAGTTAGTTAAAAGCATTACTAACTATCCCTCGCTTTATCTTATAACCAAGAGTGCTACATGCTCACCAATTAAGTGTTCACGAGATATTTGCGAGAATATATAGAGATGAATGTAACAGTATCAATTTGAACACCTTGAAACCATATATAACTAATCCTTTTTATGAAAAGAATACCGCCCGAGCGCATAAACCCTCTTTAATCCGAGACGCTCACTTTGCGGAGCTTTTTTGCCCTTTTCCCCCCTTCCCTGGAGGACCAGCCTTATACACATCGGTACCGAACCATTGTAATCTAAGATATCGCCTGTAATCCAATAAACTGAACCTTGAACGAAATGCGTAAGATAAGAAACAGTAGAACGACAAAATCAGCAAAATTCACCAAGTACAAATCCACTAAAACCAACTGTGAACGCCTGCTAAAAGATCTAGTCGCCCTTTGGAGGGTCGGCTTGCACAAATTTCCGCCTGTTTTTTTCTCTTCTTCTATCCCCGTTGTGTGAAGCCTGTCTAGGCTTCTACCCTCGATATCCACTTTTCTTTCTTTTTTTTTTCCCTGAAAGCAGCAGCTGTCTTCTCTACCAGCAAGAAGACAGTACCCCCAGGTCATCTGATCCTCGTTGCTGTGGGAAAAATATAAACATTCCCAGTGCAGCAAATCCCGCGCCTTCCTCAACTGCAGTCAGTCTCGAGCTGGGTTTCTAAGTTCACAGACAGTATAGAGAAGCTGCCTACTAACAGCTGTCATGTCGTGTTGCCTATCTCGAGAACCGCTCTTCTGGGCAGAGTCATGGTCCGAGAGTAGGCAAGCGTCATATCATGAGCGTGTTCCAGGACTGGCTCAGCATGCGCACCTGTTCTGCTCATGTCTGGGCATCGTGAGCTTGGAACATCTGGTGGGTCAATCTCCCAATTGGGGGCGAGGTTAAAATCCAAAGAGGTCTTCGAGTGTCAAGAACCTCATCCTGAACGTCCTCAAGTTGAGGCGCTTCCATTCATCTGGGTCGCAGCTTGGCTAGCCTCAATGTGACGGTAGTTCAGACCCAAGGTGATCAGTTCCTGGAGGCTGGCATTGACCTTTTCGTGTATGGCTGGATCCTGAGGGGTGATGTTACTAATCTCCTCGAGCAAGCGAGAGCGGCAGTTATAGTAGTTCCTCTCCGCATTCTGCAGCCGCTGTCCGAGGTGGGCAGTAGCATGGGCAGCCTTCAAGGGGTTCGCCTGGGAGTGAGTAGAGCGGGTACGCTTCATTGTCTGGGCTGCAGTTGGCCCCGTGACCTTCCTCTTGCGCACAGTATCCTTCTTCTTCGCATTGAGGACACCAGGGGCGGTCTCTGGAGAGCTGGGGCGCTCGGATGAAGTGTAATCGTGGACCCTCTTCATGTGGTCAAAGAGATTCCAACGGCGGGGGAAGCCGTATCCAGGGACAGATCGGTCACATCCTTCAAACAGGCACAAATGGGGGTTGTCTCCGTGGCCGTGCAATCCATGGGCTTCTCTCTCGTGACGGAAAAGACACGCATTGGAAGAAAACTGCAACTGGGCATCCATGCAGGCAGGAACCTTGCAACGGTATGGCTTCAAGTGAGAGTCCAGATATTTACTGCGACTTGGTCAGCGTCCGAGAATGAGAAGTCATAAGGGAAAGGGGTTATTTACTGGTAAGCGCATTTCTGAGTAGTAGGAGGGTGATTACAAGGCTTGTCTCCAGTGGCAAAAGGGCAGTAGTACTTTCCATCGGCCTGGGTTGGCAGAGAATAGTATGGATGATCCCGGGGAGCTCTGATCTCGGAACCGTCCTTGGACCGCTGGCGAAGAGGCTCTCTAACAGACAAGGAAGAATAAAACTCAGGGTCCGATTTCCTCTGGTTGCGGGATGTAGCCGCTGAGAGTAGTGGCCTCTGCGCCTGTTTGGAAGGTCTAATTGTCCTGCGAATATTCTGTCAATACTCCGTCTGCCGCAAAAGAGGGGATTATATAGCCTAACCTGTTGGGATCCTGTTCACTCAATGGTGGTGTCAAAGGGAAGAGCGGATCGCCCAAGTTGATCGTCTGACCCCCAATGGTGGTGGGCGCAAGGTCTCCAAAGAACGCATCCTCATGGGTATGGAAGGAATAACCAGAATTGGAACAAGACGACGTGACAGACATATCATTGCTTGCTTCGGTCAAAGGGGGAGAGACGGGAACGGGGTGGAAGATATGAGACGAGAGGTGGTCCAGGGTTGATCCATGAAAGCTTCCAGTTTCCATGGCCAAAGAACTCCAAGCATCGCTGGCAGCCATCATTTGGGTGTCATCATTCTGGGAGCCATGTCCCACCGACGCAGCATCGTCTGGTGTGCATCCCTGAGTCCCGCTCGAGGTGCACGTGTCATGGTCATAGGAAAAGTCCACCATGGAAGAAAACTGGTGAAAATCCTGTGCTTGGGTGAAATCCATGTCGTTGTCGGTCACATCCTGGACAGCCTGGAAATCAGACAGTGAAGAATACATGGAACCACTGTTGGCAGAGTCGCCGTGGCTGCTAGGCATCAACTGCTGTGACAAGGAAAAAGACAACATCTGGACTTCCGGGGATTCAGGCTCGCTTGGTGTCATATCAGTGGAATCAATGGAGCCCGAAGAGGTCATAGCCCATCCTTCCATTCCATGGGATGTCTGGTTGCTCTGCATGTGTGAAGACAAGGAAAACCTATCCTGGCTTGAAAGATCATCATCCTGGGAGGCTGTAGATGTCAAGCTCGGCAGTCCGTGCATGGAATGCATGGGTCGGGAACCCTGGGGAAGTGCTTGAAGAGATTGAGAGATCATCCTGTTGGGGTCTGTCTTGATCCTGGGAGACATTGTGGCCTTGAGTCCTGTGGATGACATGCCAAATTGACAGAAATAATCACTACATAAAACGAGACAAGTCAGTTACCCGAAGCTGTGCAAGGCATGTAAAAGAAAAGTAAGTCCCGAGAGAGTCCAAGTATCGTGGCGTCCTGTGCCCCGGGTCAGTTTTATATCTCAAGTCATGTTTACGGTAGTTCATTTACCAACCAGTTTATTGTCATCATGCATGATCATCCAAGGTGGCCAAGTGGCAAAGTTTCCTGTAGGGTCCTAGATATAGCTTCCAATGGAGTTGGGGTCCTTTGTTGGGTGTAGTGCAGTATGTCCTATCACCGGGGCGATCCGTAGTTTTACTCCTCTCAAGGCCTCGTCAACGTCGCAAGCTTTGCCATGCAGCCATTGCGACTTGTCAGCAACGTGTCAGAAATCCTTTGGTCCAGTAGAGGCTGTCATAAATAACTGTCCGCATCACTAGCGGCTTTGGAGGTCCAGTGTAAGATAGCTGGTCATCATAAAAAGGCTGGTTCCAGTCCTAATGAACATCGCTACGAGTCGATCCCGAGTCCATGGGGGTTCAAAAATGTAGCAAACAAAGGTCATCACACGAAATCAATAGCAAGTCCAGGTAATCCGAAGATTGGGTCCATTGGTCCATTGTTGTTGTTTAAGCACAGGAAGGGTCATCCGGTCCAGATAGAAAAAAAGAAGTCCACGTGAGTTAAGGGCCTTGGGTTCGTCCTCGTGGTCCATACAAAAGTCAAAAGTCAAATCCAGATCCCGACTCCAGGCTTGGAGTGAGTATTCCATTGGCAAGGTTCCACACGGTGTCAACAGTGAGCTTCGAGTTTGCAGCATTATGCACTCGAGTATCCATATTCTCCTGACGGCTGTCATGGAGTCCAGAAGTCCCTTGGGGTTTCATCATCATCATCATGTATGACCGTGCCAGCAGCACTGGCGACGAGTCGAGAACAGGTCCAGAGAGTGTATCATCCGAGGTTCCTGTGCGGTTTGCACATGATCCAGGTTACATGGTTACGGAAACAGGTCCCGGTCCAAAAAGCAACAAAAGCAAGGGGAAGAACGCAAAGAAAAATGTGAGGGGACTACCTGTTGTTATCTGTCACTTGATCAGAACTAAGCCTGGAGAGCAATGATGCAGCCCTTCAAAGGGCAACTCAGAATGGGTCCTTCAAAAGAACAGCAAAAGCAGGGCCTGTCCAGGAAACGGAAATGGATTGGATTCCAATGGGATCTTTGTGGAGCCAGGGAGGTGGTAGCAGATCCACGGGTTGCAGGTGGGTTTGTTGTTGAGTAGTGAGGAGTAGTAGATCTGGAAGCATGCACAACAAGACCTTAATGCAGAAGCAGGAGAATTTGTGTTGTGAGGGTAAGCTCAGAGTGAATTTTTCTTCAAAGTATGGGATGGAAGCAGTAGTATAGTCAGTAGTGGTGTTTCTGATTCAGAGTCTGAGATGAGAAAAAGAGGAAGCAGAATGGGGGATGCAGCAAAAGGGGGAGACGCCGGGTCTTTAACCAGCATGGGCAGCGGGCCTTCTGTTACGGTGCGGGCAATCACCGCGTGGGGCCTCGGGAGACGGTGCGAGCCGGGCGTGAACCGGACTTGCGCAGGGTGTGATTCCGCTGCAGAAATCACGCCTTGTCTGCCAATCGCCCGCGGCTTGACGTGGCATTTGTATGCAGCCTGATGTCAGCCTCTGGCCAGCGGTGAGCGCGAAATCACACAAATCCCTGCAAATCAAGGCCGGGCGTCTCTCGTGCATCCAGTCAGTACATCATCGCCCTCGCTCTGCCCGGACGATTGGACCACAGGCCTTCTCCTGCCACAAAACAGTGCTACGAGGCGGTCCTGCGCCTGTACAACTGGCCCAGAGTCACACCCTCCGGCAGTCATACGAGCCAACCATACATGGACTTGCCGGGTGTGTCTGCTGCAGAGCAATTGCAATCCTACCGGCAAAGAAGGAGGGGGGAGAGCATGAGACACGGGTTACGAGAATAATAATATGGGTATTGGCTCGTCCCACTCGGACCCTCTACGGAAAACCGTCAGCCTTGGGCGGTAATTTCCGACCAAAAGAGAGAGTGAGTGAGGACACAGGCAGATGGGATGAGAGCAAAAAGAAAAAGGGGGACTGCGCGGGAAGATGAATTGATTTATCTATTCAAGTCGAACATAAGCGAACGACGGCGGCTACGACTGATTTCGGGCCTTCAGACCGCGAAGGGGACAGGATGGACAAGTCATGGGACTGTCGGGCAGCAATGCAGTCGCCGTCCCCAACTCGGCACTGCGCACCTCGCAGAGCCGCTAGATGAAGCAGACTGCTGGGAAAGGACACTATCGAGACTAGGATCTACAGGTGGTCAGCGTCACGTCGCGCTAAAAGAAACAAAGGCTGCCAGGCAAAGGGAACAGGTGTTTTCAGATAGGAGCGAAAGATGGTATATGTTTGTCGTTCAGCGATCCGAAGACCTCAGGTGAACTATGCTTATGAATATGGTGATCATCATTGAGAGAAGACTTGTTCTTCTGCAAGTGGAAGGCAAAGTAATCGGCGGAAATTAGCAATCAACTCACCTACAGGACAGTTGGGCACTGGCTGCCATCCAATATCTCTAGCATCATCATCATCATCGTCATGATCGTCATGACAGAAATAGTATTAACTGATCATCCTCATCATGTCAATTGTACACATATCATCATCGTCACTGCCAAGTGCTGAGAGGTAAAATATTGTGGCGACACAATTCAATGGAATCATTGCCCATCTTTTTGTGCGACCGATAGAGTAGGAAAAGTTCTGAGGGCGAAATTTTGTGTGCTTTAACCTCGGAAGCGGCAGTACCTATGTCCGAGACCCGACCACAGAAGCTAAGTTAGCTCCATGGAATGGAATCGATATAGTTACAGTACGAGTAGGTAGATGGCGACAGTGAAGAAATTGGGTCTGGAAAAGCTTCAACATTTCAATGCCGTGGTAAGCTTGTGGATTCATGTGCATCTAGCTAGGCTTACTAAGCTTGGTGATGTCTGCTGTCCGGCCCCATATATATAACTATTCCTTTCCGCCTCGAATAAGAACGACCGGGGATATTTGGTAGTGATATCCCTGTCAAAGCTACTTGAAGAAATTTATATTCTGCGCCTTCACGAGAGTCATGATCTGTAAAAATGAGAAGCTGGCACACAGAAAAGAATCAGCGGTACTCGTAGGGCTAGCATCATGTTCTCCGGAGAAGATCCCCTGACTTATCTCCGCGTCACATGGCGTTCGTTCTATCAGGAACAGTAACCACACGTTGAAATTTATCCTTCTTTACCCGACCTCTTGTTATACTGATCTTTCCATCTCTATCTGTCAATAAACCGTTGCTCGACTGACAGACTAAACCACTCTCCTCCGATGAATTGGACTGGTGGCCGACTTCAACGGCACTCGCACAATAAACCTGGATCACGCTCCAGAAGACAAAAGCAGCACTTTGCGAAAGCCAGATTAAAAGTCCAGAAGGAATCTCATCAACAGGATAATACCCCGTTCAGTTCACTGCCTGCCTGGAACCAGCTTCCAGCGACTGGGAAAGGAGACCAGGAGCATTCTCACGTGCCATGCTCCAGGGAGTCTGACAGCAGATATATATCCCAACGTCGAGCCAATTCTTCAGAAGAACCTGGTCGCTCGGGAGACTCACAGACGCGGAAGGGCACAGATGGAAACGTAAGTGGATGGTTTAATTATCAGACGTCTTATTCATGGCTTACCTTGACAAGATCACGACAGAGCACCCCGCCAGCTCTTCTCGATTGGATATTCTCAAGCAAAAGTTGCTGCAAAAGAATGACTGGGTTACAGTCTCAGTCACTCGTCCGCTAAAAATGTCCTACGTCTCTGCTGAAGAAAGAGAGAAGGTGGGCAGGAGAAGGAAGATAACAGATGATGATCGCAAGCGTCAGAAAGCCCCAGCCCAAAGAGTCATATCGCCAGAGTTCTATACCAGAAAACGGAGGAAACTTGACCACGAAGGGAATAAGACTGGCACCCCTAGAGATATAAATATAACGATCAGGGATTACCGGCCAGATACGGCTCCCTTGTCAACGGCGGCAAAATTACAGCATAGCCAGCAGTCCTCAGAATCTATGCTCTTGGACAGAGAAGAAAGGCATATTCCTTCGAGTATAGTGAAGGCCAGAGAAAGATCAAGGAGGCGAACCCAGCAATATCGTGCCGCAGACCAATCTTCACTGCTTCTTGGTAGCGCTGACCATGAGATGGATGGGACCAAGTATACGCCAAGCTCTGCTCAAAACCATCAGCGGCACTCTATATCAGACGATATTTATTCAAAGTATACTTCTTCAAGGAAGCTCGTGAGTGAGAATGGCTATGAAAGTGATGGCTATTCCTCCGTCGCTTCTGAGCCGGCGGATACTGCTTCGACACAAAACTCTCCCTGCGTGTCACGGGCGACTGGCCGTCCAGTCTGTAATCGATTCACCATCGATGACCAAGTTCTTGCAGAAAGAGAAGGGAGATTGAACATCTCATCGCTTCTGCGGAATGATGACAGACAAAGTAGCATCTCCAGGGACAGAAGCAACCTGTTCTCTCCATTTCTCCCCAGTCAGATCTCAGATGACAGGCAGACAAGGCTGTCAGTGACGGATCGACTGTCCTTTTCCAGCAATCAGCAGTCCGGTAGACTTCCTGCAGTAAAGCACAAAATCTTCAGACCACTGGGGACAGGACGGGTTTCACCGGAATCGGCAGACCATTCTCACTCTCCAGTGAAGTTCTTTGGACAGTCTCCCCAAGATGACCAAATCGAAGAAAACCGCACGCGCCCAGCAGTAGTATCCTCCAGCGACCTGTATGGTCGGTTTCCACCATCGGATCAAAACATTCGCCAGAATCTCTACGATTACAGATCGAACGAGCTAAGAAACCACAGCCATAGAGAACTCGCTACAAGCCCCATGGCTATCCCGCTGCCAAATACATTTCTTCGCAAACACAGACCGACAGATCCGCATAAAGATACTTGGATTAACAACAGATTCTCATCTGAAAACAACCACCATCAGCGAGAAGCGACACCGCATTCCCTTATAGACAATGCCACAATATCAGGGAACAAACAATGGGACCAATCTTCGTCCGGTGAAGGCCTACCGTCGTACATCTTCGCAGATACAAATACAGATACAAATGCAGGATCTCCAGTGACCCATATAAGGAATGAGAAAACCGCATCTCCCCAGTTCCTCCTTCATAGCAGCGGGATTAATGCACGATCGTGTTCTACAGATCGATTATCCGTGCTGCAAACTCAACCAAATACATCGTCCGTACCGAGATGGAGTCCATTTTCGCCTGGACTTTTGTCCGCTTCGCAGCAGGAACCCCAGTGCCAGGATGATAGCTCTGCTAGATTCGAGAATATACATGCCGAAAATGTCGAGAAAGTGCCTGTCTTCAAGAAACCGTTTCGACGCTAATTGTGCCCGTTTTGTAGGGGGGGGGGGGGCCGTTGCATTTCCTTATATACTTGGAATCTGGTATATGTAACTTAATTTAATCGTTAACGAAGACTAATATGTATATACATATATACAACGAAGACCAGTTCCAGGACATGCTGAGCAGTCACTGATAGTGATTGATGGTCATTGGTAATATACAGCAAGAAACAGATAAACTATTTCATGCGCTATCCCTTCGGTTTTCAGAAGACGTTCTTCCACCATCACCAGAGCGCCCTCGTCCAGACTGGCCACTCGAAGTCCAGTCCCTACCAACAGGAGGATGTGAGAAGCCGTCGTTTCCAGGTCCACGAGCGGTGGAATCCGACCATGGCTGGGGCTCGTCGGCGTGCCGATCCTGGTCTGAACCGTCTTGGGAGCCAAGATCTCTCTCTTTCTTCAACACTGGTGCTTCTTCTTTCTCTTCTTCTTCTGCTGTATTATCCATATCTAGATAGCGTATCAGGCTCTCGCAGAGCCGGTCGAGAACCCACTCCGGTTCTGTCTGTTCCGCCAACATCGGGCTGGTCTCTCCAATCCAATCCCAGTCCACGATGCCGTAGAGGTATTCATTCTTCTCAAGGCCCTCCACTCCGGGAGGAACAATTTCCGTAAAGCGGATGAGTCGCGTAAACTCAACCCATTCTTCGTAGCTGTACTGCTTTGTTCCTCCGGAGCCGAAATCGTCGGCAACCCTACGGATAGCGAAGGCGAGGTCTCGCGCAAGTGCTCGATTAGAATTCCCTGGAGATCGAGCCAGCTCTTCGATCGTGGGTGTTGGACGGTCCGCGACGGGGTTGCCGTCCGAGTCAAGCTCGACGTCGAGACCAACCTGGAATCCGCGCGATACACGTCTTTTCTCTTCACTGCTGCGCAGGATCTTTCGGAGACCGGGGAATTTACCGAAGAATTTTCTGTATCTGTCTACCTGTGGTAGGATTGTCCATTCTCCGAAATCATTGGTTGCTTGTTTGAAACCGGCAACTATAGTGTCACTCATTTCTGAGATGAGAATTGTCATGGTTGGAACGGCGATCAAGGACCACACGATAAAAAAGGGTCTTCCGGGGTTGGATTTCGGCGTGATGTCTCCATAACCGATAGTCAGGAGAGAACAGAATCCGAAGTATAGCGCACTGAAATAGTCGAGTGATTCCAGAGCCCAGAATACGGCTGCTCCGCCGGTCCAGACAATTGCGAAGGCGAGTATACTCATAGACAGAGTGAACCAGCGGTGGAATCGTATGGTCTCGGATTGGATGGCACGCATTGCATCAAACCGGTCTTTCTCTTCCCTCATGATAAGTACTTTCGGACGGTTTACCGCAGCACGGCCGAGGGCACTGATAGCGCTGCGTATAGGTTTCCTCTTGAGCCTCTTCCTGTAGCTCCTGCCTGATTTCGCGCGGCCAGATCTGATGCTCTCCCTGCGCGATATGGCTGACCGAGGAACTCCGTCCTCGACATCTCCGTCACTGTCTCCCCGTTCGATTGTCACGGATCGCGCGACAGCTGCTTCCCGCCGTCGTTGCAAATGAGCTTTCACCACATTATTGTAACTCATTTCCCCCGCAAATTCACGTATACTTCCCACCACTAGACCCAGGATGATTATTCCTAACACGGCATAGGGGAATATTAGACCTCTGCTCACAACATTCGGTGGGATTATATCACCAAAGCCTAACGTGAGAACCGTGACATCCGAAAAATACAAAGCATTTGCAAAAGATATGCCCATTACCCTCTGGAATACAGCGGCACCAATAAGCAACCAAATCAAAAATGCCATAGTCTGCAGGATCAAGGTTCGTTGTTCATCTGTCAATGCAAAGCGCTGCGGGTAATGGCCAAGGAAGTACCCCAGCATGTTAATCATCAAGATAAGACATAGAATGAAGTAGAGTATTGCTGCGATCACAGCACTCCAGTAACCCTGGGAGTAGATTTGATGTGGTGGAATGGGAGGTATGTATAGGTCAACTGCAGCGGTGATTCCGACCAGCTTTGAGGGTGACTGTCAGAACAGTCATGGTGAAATGATTATAGAGAGCTTGCAACTCACTAGTCCTGTTGCTACGAGCCATAAAATGATCGAAAGAGGCACGCCCACTATGTATCGGACAGTTCGAGTGAATGTAAACAAGAGAAATATGTTGCCAGCGGCTCCACAGGCCAACGAAGTGGCATTGAGTGCAATGCACCTGTGCGAGATTTAACCTTATATATTCAAAATTATTCTCCGACATGAATGGAAACTCACCAGTGCGGATCGTGAATGCCTACTTGCTCTAACGGATCGTCCGGGCCGCTGGCGTTTGGTAATATGTGATTTCGTAGCGGGTTCACCAGCGCATTGATAGACATAACGTTGGCTAGAGGCCCAGCAGCTGCAGCTACAAGAGGGATTGCCGTTGATGCAATCCACCAGTCCCTGAAGGCTGTCAGCCAGATCTATGATGAAGCGTTTTGACATCTGCGTCGTACTGTGGCTCATCATCGTCGGGTGGCCTCATTCGAAAATGACTCTTGAATCGTGCCCATGGCGACGAATGACGCTCTTTGTTTCCAACGTCTAAAGCTGTACTCGAACCTGATCGGTTTTGCATCTTTGTTGAGCAGCTTTCGGATCAGTAGAAGCCCAAACTCTTGGGTAGCTGAAGACGAGCGGCACGACAGTTAGCAGAGAGTCTAACTGACGCGTCATCTGAAAGCATTGGTCAATAATCAAGTAATCGCGTCAGAATCGACAGACAGCGCGGATCCTGAATGTACTTGAGCTCATAGAAAGCTCGCGGCCGTGGCTATCTACATAAGACGAGCAGGGGTTGTCTGCATCGAACTATCGTGATACCGCTGCTCCGCAGTTGGCAGCTAATATCGCTCTTGTACATACCCCGGCATATCCGAGATAGACTCCCTTGCCCGCAAAGCCAAAGTCAGAGGGGAAGTTGCGATAGGGAGTAACACTGCCCGTCAGGTTATCATACCGGAGCAATGAAGCGAGGAGGGAGGGGATCTTGGCTATCAATTATCAATGTTCTTCATCAAAGAGCGTCATGTTTCCCATGACGGATGTCGATCCGATGTGGATCTGAACTGCCGATGCCAAGAACGGCGATCACATCCCCAACCTGCATCCGTCTGCTCCATCAACAAGCCCACGTCTCCGA
Organism: Paecilomyces variotii; assembly: GCF_004022145.1. Lineage (NCBI taxonomy): Eukaryota > Fungi > Ascomycota > Eurotiomycetes > Eurotiales > Thermoascaceae > Paecilomyces > Paecilomyces variotii. The sequence goes on along the minus strand of NW_021167143.1, from coordinate 1,381,420 downwards.
GCAGTCCCAGCTGCTGCTTTATCAAATATCAAAAGGAGCTGACGATAAATAGGGACTAACTATTATTTGGGAGATACTGAGGAACGATGCTTGTCTTACCTTTCACGGTCGGGTCGCTTGTGCTATCCGCCATCTCCGCCGCACTTCCGACGTCTGTGTCTTTTCGTCCCGCAGAGAAGGAGCTTACGCCTCTCCCGTTGGTGATATGGCACGGCCTAGGTGATGACTATGCTCGCGAAGGGCTTCGCGAGGTCGCTGCCCTGGCTGAAGAGGTTAACCCGGGGACCTACGTGCATATCATCAAGTTGGCGGACTCTGCTTCCGCGGACCGCCAGGCAACCTTCTTTGGCAACCTCACTGAGCAGGTAGAGGATGTCTGCGCGCAGTTGGCATCAGAGCCGATCTTGAGCACTGCACCCGCTATCAACGCCATGGGATTCTCCCAAGGTGGACAGTTCCTGCGCGCCTACGTCGAACGTTGTAACTTCCCGCCGGTCCGCAACCTTGTCACCTTTGGGAGCCAGCACAACGGCATCTCGAAGTTCCAATCATGCGCCAGTGCTGGCGATTGGGTTTGCCGCGGTGCGGAGGCTCTGTTGCGGTCCGGAACGTGGACAGATTTCGTTCAGTCGCGCCTGGTGCCTGCACAATACTTCCGTGACCCAGCGGAGCTGGATTTGTACCTAGAGCATAGCAACTTTCTGGCAGACGTGAACAACGAGCGTGCCCTGAAGAACGTGACCTACAAGAAGAATCTGATGTCGCTGAATCGGTTTGCAATGTTCATGTTCGAGAACGATCAGACTGCTGTTCCGAAGGAGAGCGCCTGGTTCGCCGAAGTCAACATGACTTCTGGGGAGGTCACACCATTGAAGGAAAGAGAGTTGTATAAAGAAGATTGGCTAGGATTGAAGGTGTTGGACGAGGAGGGGAAGCTGGAGTTCAAGACTCTTCCGGGCGAGCATATGCACTTGACTGAAGAGACACTATCGGATGCCTTCAAAGAGTATTTCGGTCCTGTGGAGCTTGATCTGGCACCAACTGGAGTCCTTACGAAGCAAGGCGGAAATTGAAAAGCCTCTTTTGAGGCTGTTATTATGTCTATATCCGGGTTGTCCTGTCGGTTCTTAAGTCTGCATGTCAGTCAGTATCAATACCACTTAATGCGTAATGAACACAAGAATGCTCCTTTCTGTAAACTGCAAATAATACCAGCCTTGAGCATCGTGGGACATCTTGCCCATGTTCCACAGAATAATCGAATAGTAGCGCACGCTGAGCTGGCACCTCCAGTAACCTTTTATAGCCCCGCCCGCGCAGTGCTATGAGACTCAACAATACAAACCAACCTTACATTCAACTCATATACTGCAAATAAACCTATTTCAGAAACCGTCCGTCGCGAGCAGACATTTTGCAGCCATTATAACCGAGAACGATGCTCCCACCTTCTTCCCTCGTCCCGCCCCGCACATGGAGAAGAAAACATGAGACAAACTCTCAAGAGGTGAATGACAATGACTTCTTCATCTCAACAGATCCAAAATTCCTATCAGCAAAGGCAATTAATGATGCCTTCTCCATGGAGTTTCTCTACTGGGCGAAACCCTTCCCCGAAGAAGTCCTGAAACAGATCTTAGCGGGGTCACTCTGCTTTGGAGTTTACAAACGTCCCTCGCGCCTGCGAGATAACGAACATAAAGTCGACATCGAAGAGAGTGATGCAAGTCGGAATAATTCCCAGCTAAGCGGCGAAAATCTATCTATAGATACCGAATCCGTTGAACAAGTGGGGTTTGCTCGTCTCATCACCGATACCATCACGTTTGCCTATTTGGCGGACGTCTATATCCTACCTGCGTATCAGTCCTGCGGACTGGGTTCCTGGCTCATCGACTGCATTGCAGAGACTCTATCCGGGAGCAATATGCCGTATATGAGGAGAGTGATGCTGGTGGCAGAAGAAGGCAAGAATGAAAGATTCTATGGAGATACGCTTGGCGTGCAGGCTATTGGGAGAGAAGAAAGGCCAGAGATGGGGAAGTTATTCGTTTTTCTGGGGAGGAGGGGAGGTGTTCCGTCGAAAACGGTGTCAAATGCGTAACGTCGCAGTAGATCTCGAAGACAGATCTATATAGTTGACGCATCTGTCACATGCAGCAAACAACTGAATTCAAGGCGGTTCCCTGCTGAAGATAAAAAAGCCCAGGAGAGGTAATGATGGCAAATTTCAGTGATAAATAATATCCCACCTCGATTGCTTCGAGTGCTCTTTTCAGCAAATATACGGTGATCAAGCATACAGTTCGGTCCTCCCGATTTGGAAGCTGTTCTACCCCAGAGATGGCACATGTCCGGTGCACTTGGGTCAAACACGAGGTCGGCTGAGATGTTATGAAACGCTGAGAGGCAGTAAATAACTGACGTGTGCTGCCAAGGTGTGATATTCCTATATGTATATATACGGGGTTTATTGTGATTACGAAGCGGGAGGAGTCAACAAACCCGAAAACCATTCGAGAACCTGGCCATTTTCTTATCACGAATATAATTGGTGATGATTCATTGTATTTCCAATGCAGGATATTTGAGTAACAATTCGTCAAGTTTCAGGACCATGTGCCTGATCGGACAGCGCGGGTTCTTCATTTTCAGATTCGGAAGAAGCATGGAGTGTCTCCTCCAGTACATCTTTGAGCTACTATCTAGAGTAAGCATGGGTAACAAGTATAAATAGGACCCTTTCACGTACCTCGTGGCTTACGCTAGTCCATAGATTACTGCTGGTATAAGCGACTGCTATATATAATCGCAAGGAAGAAGCCAACACACTTGTCAATATACAAAGGCTTCCATTTGTACTTACACTGTAAGTCTCCCAGGTGCCGGGACAGAAGCACGGCTATCTCTTGGTATGAGTTTTGAAGAGTTGATCGCAGCCCTATTATTATCCTCTGAGCGTGATGATTTGTCATGCAAGACAGAGACATATGGAATCAGCCGGTTCTTCATAACATCCTCATAGTATCCAATTCGCGGAATTGAACTCGCTACATTGGCCTCAGGGTCCTTTTCTGCGTCGTCGTGGCGGCAGCGGGTCACGGAAGATACACTCGACTCGACTCGACTCGACTCCACCCTTAACACAGTTCGTATGTACAAGGGACAGTGCGACCACATTTCGCCTTTCTTCATTTGCATATCCATGCGTGAATGATTCGGCCTCGCTTGTCCAGAAACTGTTCCAGGAGTCGCAGGTGAACCCGCGGTATCGACAGAAAGCCAGGGCGGATACTCGTCGAAGCCCGACAGCACTACACAGTTCAAGTCTGCCGCATATGCAGGCGAACGTGCGAGATGTCGACCAGAAAGATTGCCGATGCCTGAGAACGGGCTGGAAGAGCTGCTACTTCAGAATCCTCTACGATATGCCGGTGCGTGGCTGTGATATGAGACAATCCCCAAACCGATGATCGCCGGCGGGCTTAGTCACTTGCTTATCCCACTTGGCGCTGCGTGTGGCCAGAAGTCAAAACCGCGGCGCTTTCTCCGTTCTTAAATGCTGGACTTGATGCTGGAGCTGGCCTCCCCATGCAGTTGGCCGGTCCGCGATGATATCCGTTCTCCAGAGCCAGGTCAAGAAATTCCGCTTTTCCGTCGACAGAGGCAGGAGAGGGGACGACAAGTCGCCCAGACCGAACGCGCCAGCGAGGTATGTATTAACTACTATGGTACCGCAGCAGCAGCTCAGCTGTTAGTGTATTGATCTACCGGTGCTAATTGACAAATGAACTGCAGCGCGAGCAAAGTGCATTCCACCCCTACGTCTTCGCCTTGGGATCTTCTTCCGGTAGAGATCCAGATAAAGATATTCGCCCAATGCAGTGTTCAAGACCTGTTGCCCCTGAGGCTTGTCTGCCGCGCTTTCTACGAGGTCCTCACTGCACATGAGCATTCTATCGCTCGACAATATCTCCGCCAGCGCAGACATGGAACCCTTCCCTCGCCGATCGATAATGAGCGCACCTACACTCGAAATCCAGAAGATGATGTGATGCTGCTGTCTGACCTCTTCCCGCCGGCGAAGAGTGCGAAAGGCGGCCATCTTTATACTTTCAGATACTTGCATAGTCTGCGCCGGCGGCAGAAATGGTGCTCAAGGCTGTGCTGGTATATTGCGAATCTTGTGATGAACGGGTTCCTGCATCGTGAGCCAGCGTTCGTCAAGCTCAGATTTCCATTGAAGAGCGAGCGCCAGGAGTTTTCCAAGCGAGGTGTCGCAAGCTTGTGGTTTAACCTTACCCCACTCATGTAAGGCTACCTAACTACCCCAGGTTGAGACTGTCAGGGAACCAGGCTAATGCGCGAATTCAACGGCTGCAGGTATTGTGTACTTTATTTCCTAGAAACATACGCCCGTTCTCGACAAGAACACAAGAATATCCTCCTGCAAGAATTCGAAGCAGGACGACTACCGGTTCCCATACCACCTGATGTACGGAAGACTATGTACCGAGAACTGCAGTTCAAGATATTACAATCGCCGCCTTTCACAGACACACCTACACTTATATCAACCCATCATTGCATGCAGCTCTTGGTTTCAATCTTGCGGAACACCGTGCCTCCCGAAGAGCAAGGCACATCCGACGACAGCTGGATTGGTTCCTTGCTGACATTCTCGCCATTCGTACGGATCTTGGAGTATCTTTCAGCAGAGATCGGCGACGGGGGAAGCCAACGAGCACAACGGAAATATTTCATGCAGAATTTCGAAAATGACTTGATGAAGAACGCGCGGGATGAAAGGAGTTCTCTGGTCTTTAAGGGTGCATTGAATGGGAGTGAACATCAACCTATAAGAGATACTTGGTTTGACGTTGCGAAGCACGAATTGACCACAAGGCGTGCTGTACCACATGATATAGAGCGTATTTGGGTTTATGATGATATCCCCATCATTTTCGGGTGTACTAATTGTCACCCTAGCACGGATGGTTGGTTTGCATGATTCTTCTTCTTATACGGTTCATATTGGGCATGGGAGTTGGGGTCTGTTCTGGGCTTGTTAACTATGTATAGCATCGTTAGAATTTTACAGGCATAGCCGATATTACATTATCGCCTTTCTTCATATATCGTTCTGAAACGCTGCCAACTTGATTGATCTTGCGAATCCGGATTATTAGCTCACATTGATGATACAAGCTGTAGACAAATTCATTCCCCAGAGCGATGCATACTGGGCGAGAGAGGCCCAAGGTGCACTAGGCACCGATCTAAAATACAGGACAAGCGAGTATCATGGGTCTTGTAAGGCCCAAAGACCCAAAGATAAGAGAAAAAAAAAAAAAGGAAAAATTAAGTAAAACAAAACCAAATAACAATACAGCGTAGAAAGGAACGAGATCCCCAAAGTGTCATCAAACCAGAGGCGTATCTATAAACGCAGGATTCGTCAGTAACGTTAATCGAATGTACCAAGTAGCAAGTGCTCCTGTATGTTCTGTAACGCGTCATGTCCTCAACGCGTGAGATGAGGATTATGGTAGAGACTCACTTTTCCCCCGCCTACTGTATCCTAACAGGCTTGAGGCCAGCCCAAGGGTCTTCAATGAAGCTGGGTCGGAAGAAAACGGTGTCTCCATTCTCATTCTTCACGCCAGCGGCCAGACGACGAAGTTCCCCCGGAGAGAGGACGGTTCCGCTGGGAGTTTCATAGAAGTTTCCCTTCTCGTTGTCGTTGTAGTTGCCTATATGGATGAGAGAGCAGGATTTTAGCGACTCAGTCAATGTAGCTAAGACGGAAGTGTGATGGCTGAGTTGGAAGTCTAACCGTCAGCAGAGGGCCCTTCAATACCAGCCTCGCCCTCGAACTTGGATCTCTTGGTTTTCTTGGCTTTCTTTCCAGTATGCTTATCGGGAGTGACTTCGCTGTGGCTCTGAGTGCCTATGGGTGTTTCCTCGTTGGGTTGGGGTTCTTTTTTCATGTCAGAGATGTCGAGCTCTTCAGGCATGGTCAGATGGTTTCCCTCGAGTATCTCGGCCATGGTATCGCAGTCCTCATTAACCCGTAGAATAGGGAAATAGGAGCTGTCTGAGTATCGACGAGCACGAGGAGACATCGTAGGGTTCCCCCAGGTAGTCAAGATGCGTCTATGGAGGGCAAGCAGGGCAGGGGAGAAAGAGAGATAATAGACATCAGGACTGGCACCAGTGCCGATATCGAAAACAGGCTCAAGGAAGAAGTAAATATGATCAAACGGACCTTCAGCAACACCACCAGTAATAGTAGAATGAGATGCAGGAGACATGTCTTCGATTGTGCGTTTCTTGGTATCTGGAGATGCTGTGTGAGAGGTGCAGTTGTTTTGGTTTCAGAAGACGGAAAACTGGTCATACCCTTATATGTCCCTAACTCAGACGTGTTATTCTTCTGCGGTTTTGTTCCAAATGAAGAGAAGCCCATTGCCGCGGCGACAATAGAATCATCCGGATTGTCATCCATGATGTCTAAGTTTGTGCGTAGAGCGTGGATATGTAATTGTATACCTAAAAGGAGGCAGCATAAACAGAGATAAATAATAATGAACAGAACCGTAAGCTAGATGTTTAAATGTGTGATGGTTATGTCTATAGGGACGTTGTCTAATAAGAAAACCCCCTAGTGTGTTTCTCTACTTTAATTTGGATGAACAATACAGACTAATAATCTGTAATTCTTATCGGTAAAAGTCACGTGCTGATAAGTAAAATATCTATCTAACTCACAGATCACACTGCATACATTAAAGGCGTATCTTAACAACCTGGCTTCTCCTCCCCTGTTACTCCAAAAGATGGGAGGGAAAGATATTAGAAACTATATCACACTGATATATCATGCATCATAGCCACAGAACACTGTCACACGTATATACATTTATTGAAACATATTCTCCTCATCAATAGCCCGGGTGATAACGCGAGTAAAACGTCCCACCTTGTCTGGATCCTGCTTGGCCGTCTCGATACCGAGCAGTACCCGCTTGACACCGACTCCGATCCTAGTCTCTTCGGAAATGCCAGCGATCCCTTCGATGGATTGTTGCACTTCCTGAGGGTTGAAAGATCCAGACTGTTCGAGGACATATTTCAGCTCGTCGGGGGTGTTGACGGTGGGGACCATAATATCAGAGTTGAACGAATTGTAAAGGTCAAGCTGCTTCAGTACCGCACGTTCTGTAGTGGTGGCTAGGATCAAGAGGCGACGTCCCTTGGCAGGCTGCTTCCTCAAGAATACCATGACTGTTTGCAAGACCGTATTGCTGAAGCGAGGGCCAATGGGAACCCAATCAATAATCCTCTCAATGTTGTCCACGACGACGACACTAGTAGGACTCTTGTAGGCGTCATTGAACACCTTACTGATATGCTGAACCTTGGCACCTTCACTAAAGCCGACCATGTCCTCGGGACTGATGAGCTTGATGAAAGGAAAGCCAGAGTCCAGAGCAATCTTCGCCGCCAGTGCTGTCTTTCCACTGGCCGGAGGGCCGTGCAATAACACAGAGAACAGAGGGGTGGACTTGGCCTGGCTCACTTGCTTCACGAACAGTTGTCCTTCCTTCAGGATCTCATTGATGGTTGGCGAGAAATGAATAATGCCATACTGGATGCACGTCGCAAGCTCCTCCTCGGAGACACCGAATGCTGGCTTGACTTCGTCAAGAGCATGGAGGAAATCGGCTCGATTCACCTTCATATTGACGATGTCGTCGCTGATACCAGCCATCGTACCGACCTTAACATGTCTGCTGAAAGCGAACGAAGACGCAGACTTCACAAGACCACCAATTTCAGCACCAGAGAAGTTCTTCGTCAGATGTGCCAACTCCTCGAGATCGACATCCGAGTCCATCACATTGTTAGTTCTCATCCTCTGAGTGTGAATCTTCAAGATCTGGACTCGACCCTTCTCATCTGGAAGGGAGATCTCCATGTGTACTTCGAGACGGCCAGGACGCAGCAGAGCATCATCAATCATATCCATCCTGTTGGTCATACCAATAAGAAGAATGTTGTTGAGCTGATCGACACCATCGAGCTTGGAAAGCAGCTGGTTCACCACGCTGTCACCAACTCCCGTACCACCGCCTGCTCCGCTGCCTCGCTGCTTGCAGACAGCATCAAGTTCATCAAAGATGATGATGTGCAATCCACTCTCATCGCCTTTCTCCTTGTATTCTTTTTCTGCATCTGCGAAGAGCTTTCTGATGTTCTCCTCCGACTGACCGACATACTTGTTGAGCACTTCAGGACCGTTGATCACCTTAGGTTCCCGAGCGTTCAACATCTTTCCGATTTGACGAGCAATCAATGTTTTACCAGTTCCGGGAGGCCCGTATAGCAGGATACCCTTGACATGCTGAATGCCCAGTTTTTCGATTAGGCCCGGGGGGAAGATACGAGAGGCAAATGCACGACGGAAGATGGTACTGAATTCGGAATCCAGACCACCAATACCCATATCCTCAAACTTGAAGTCCGGCTGAATGATGGAGTTCGCTGCCGGTCTCCGGTTGGAAGCTTTCAAGTTTATACCAGTCCTAGCATCCTTGAAGAAATTAATTAGAGTATGGCGTGTAAGGATTCCCCGTGCTGTAGGTTCAGTGGTCACGGCGGCATTCGAAGTACCGGGCTTTTCAGCTGTCAAATCCATCAGCTGGACCGTCTTCACGGTCAGTATAAGAGGTATGCTCTTGTGATCCATCAGGATCTTCTGGCCGGGAGCGAATATTTGGTTTTCAAAGTTCTACAACAGTCAGTAGCGCGCCCTTTGACGGTAAGATCTAACGGAGACATACCTTGATCACAACGCTTGCCAACTCATCCTGGTCGTATGGAGTCTCGACTCTCTTCTTTCCAGCGAACCCAACTTCAATATCGGTCGAGCCAAGGTAGGCCTGCCCGCCTTGGCTGAAAGGGTCGTACAACTGCACCTTGACGGTGTCCGTGAAAGCGACCCCAGCCCATGTGCGCTGTGGATCGGACATACTAATCTGTCCAGGCGGAAACCCATCGAGCGGGCGCGCAGAAAAGACGTAGAGGTCGTTGACGAGCAGCAAAAGGTCACTACCATCTCGGGAGGGAGGAAACTCCTGTGCGGAAACGGCCACTCTATACCACTATCAGCTGCGGTCTTCTCCAGATGATCTTCGACAAGGAAAACTTACAAGTTCCCAAAGGTATATGTATTATCCGGGCTCTTAGCTGGCCGCAGCGTCCAAACTGCGCCGCTCTGTGGCCTGCCAACAGGTGGGCGCGCTGGCAGCTGTCTTGCTGCGGGAGGTTGCGGAGCCCCATATCCTCTTGAATCACCGTGAACGTCAGTCATCACTGTATCATAACCATTTGGACGAGGCGAAGCTCCATACCCTCTCGGAACCGGTTCATATCGTGCGTCCCCAGGCGCCTGTCCGTAAGGGTTCTGCGGGGGAGCGCGACCGGCGTCTGGCCGGCCACCGAATGGAAAGTTGTTGCGGTTAAACATTGTCGCCTGAGGTATCGGGATGTGTATTTGTCTGCGGAGTGAGAAAAGACGCAGAAAGGATTCCTGTCTATTCCCAAATATCTATCGTGTTGCCGTCCAAGCCGAAACGTGAAATGCGGAGGCGGATGGAGAATCGACCTAGGTAAGCTCAACAGTATGGCTAGCCGTCCAGGCAGCCAAATTCCGTTGCGATCAAGGAAATCAGCAATCCTGCTGATTCAGACGAAAAGGTATGGAGCCCTCCAGCTTTGTAACAGGCGGGAGAAGAGTGAAGGAACGTGTATGAAGTAAGAAGCAAGAGGTGGTCAGAATGAAACTCGATGGAGTCGCAGCGTCGACTTTAACTACCGCAGCTCCGGTTTCAGCCACGCCGATTCGCGGGGGTCGTTCGCCGCCGAACCTCTCCACCGCGGAGCTTAGCTTCCTCGACGGAGCACGTTGATCAGATATCTGTCTTGATGCTCTCACAGTGCTACTTTGCGTTTCATCCAGTCTGTGTGTGTAGACCTATTGGTTACGGCTCTCTAATACTCGCCACTTTTGCATATCTACTTTGTTTTTTTTCCAGATGCCTCTGTAAGCTTCTATCCCGGACTCTTCGCAAGCTATGCTGACAGCTTCAGGCATCTCCTCGGAAAGAAATCATGGAACGTCTACAACGCAGAGAACATAGCCCGAGTGCGACGGGATGAAGCGCAAGCCAAGGCACAGGAGGAGGAGGAAGAGCGGCGGATGCAGGAGATAGATGCTGAGCGGCGCATCCAGATCCTTCGTGGCGAGCGACCGTCAACCCCGCCTCCCCCGCCATCTGAACCTGCCGCAGATAAGCGCGATAGAAGACAGGGCGACGAAGCCAACAGATACAGAAAGAGGAGACGTATAGCTGGAGAGAACGACACAGATCGCGATATCAGATACGCTAAAGAGGATGCGGCCTTGGCCCTTGCGAAGCGGGAGGAGCTGTTGGGATTCTCCTCCGGTGACGCTCCACTAGTCGATAACGCTGGTCATATCAATCTCTTTCCGGAGAAGGCAACGGGGAAGAAGCCTGCAGAGAAGAATGCGGAGGCCGAAGCGGAAGCTTCAAAAAAGAAGCGCGAGTTCGAAGACCAGTATACGATGCGGTTCTCCAACGCAGCTGGGTTCAAGGAGTCTGTGGGCCGGAATCCGTGGTACTCGTCGTCATGGAAGGAGGCTGTAGCACCGGATAGCATGCCTGATAAGGACGTCTGGGGCAACGAAGATCCTAGGAGGAGAGAGCGAGAGAAGGCTCGTGTGGACGCAAACGATCCATTGGCTGCGATGAAGAAGGGTGTTCGTCAATTGAAGGAGGTGGAGCGTGAAAGAAAGAAATGGCAAGAGGAGAGGATCCGCGAGCTGGAGTTACTAAAGAGAGAAGAAGAGAAAAGGGAAAGGAGAAGGAGACCTAGGTCTCGGTCTAGATCCGTTGACAGTCTAGACGGGTTCAGCCTAGATGCAACCTTGGACGGAGAGAGAGACCAGAAGCACAGAAGGACACATTCACACCGTCATCATAATCGCCATCGGCATCATCACCGCCATGAGAGATCACCTGAACGGAAATCGAGACATTCGCGCTCCCGAAGTCATCGCGATGAACATAAGTCTCGAAGCCATGCCCGCGACCGTGAACACTCCATAGATCGGCACAGAGACACTTTGAGAGACAGAAGAGATGCCAGAGAACCACTTAAGTCCTAGCTTCTATCGAACAGTTCAGAGAGATTCTATTCCTACCGGAACACACCTTTTTGCTTCTAGATAGTTCACTGATCCATGGAAATGATACCCAATGCCGTTGTCTCCTTTTTGTGTGACATCCCGTCGAGAATTATGATCCAGACTACATATCCCATTTGTACATTGATACCGCAAAAAGAAGATGTACTTTTGTAGATCCTTACTGCAAGGACCACCCTTGTTTCCCACTCTCGCCCTCTGTCTCCCATTTAACTTCAATGTCCAGTGACCGAGATTTCTCCTCCTTCTTTCGGTATTCGATCTGGCCCTTGATGACCTGACCCTTCTTTAAGTGAGCAGGTTCTTTCTGCCCGTGATTGATGAGCAGGACTACCTGCTGCCAGTGCGTCTCAGGTCCATCAGGCCCGGTGGTGAATGCTACAAATCCTTGTTTCTGCATGTCGACAGGTACGGCATTCGCTGGGATTGTAGAGGTGCATGACGGCATGAAAAATATATCGAACCAGATGGCGAAACCGTCGAGGGCATCGATGTCCTCCTTGAGAGTGAGTTCGAAATCCTTCACGAACGACAGCTCTTCTTTCGTGATAGTGTGAAGTGGCAATTGCAAGAAAAGGTTCGAATCCGCAACGATACTCGATGGCGGGATGACTCGAACCTGGGCCTCGTCGTGGATTCCGAGAAGCATACTCGACATCTTGAATCCATAGACGTCATTCCAGAATGAGATGTGAGACGCCACGAAATCCGGGTCGGCCAGAGGCGCAATACGGAGTGTAGCATGTGAGGGGACCATGAGACCACCCGGTGCAAGGTAACGGTCTCTGGCATAGATGACGGAGTCAAACATGGCCTCAAAGAGAAGACCGTAGCCCATCCATTCGGAGACGATGATGTCCACTTGCGGAACCGGCAGGGTAACTTCCTCAATCTTTCCACGGACGCACCTTGGACCAGTTCGTCAGCAATGGCATATGCAAAACTTTAGTCGGATTTTATACATACTTGATCACATCACCAAAACCGTTGTCATACACAATTTCCCTGGCTCTCTCGATAATGTTTGAGTTGTCAACCGCAATAACCATCTTCGCGCCTGCTTTGGCGCAGAACATTGACAGTATACCGGTGCCACATCCGACGTCTAGCACCACCTTGTCCTTGAAAAGGCGCTTGTTTTCATAGATGAAGTCGCGATAAGAATCGGTGCGAATAGCGTCCTTAAGCATCGATTCATGGATTGCTAGAAGGGGAGCGTCAGCCAAAACATACGCACCACCCATGGTCCCAACGCGGTAACGTACCGTTGTAGGAGTAGGAAGTGAAATAGTCGGCATCCGCCTCTTGAAGCCTGTCCGTGGCTTTGCGAGTCGGGCCCTTCGCGGCGCTGCTGTCGTCCTCTTTGGATAGTTGATCATCGAGAGACTTCTGGACTGCAAGTCTGTATTCAGAGAATTGCCCCTGAAGCCGCTCCAACTGTTCTTGCAGTTCCAGCACGCGTTTCTTCGCATTGGCAGTAGCATTTGACACCGGTGCATCGCCCTCTGCCTCCGTTTCGCCAAGGTCTTCGAGACTGTAAAGAAGCGCATCATCCTCGAGGACGGGTCTCATATAGATATCATCCTCAAAGATAGCCTTAGAAGAGATATCCGGCTTGGTATTTCCGGCTCTGACTTCTGACCGGATGTAGTTGACAAGCTTGATACTTTCCAGGAGATCGAGGTCTGATTGTATAAAGCAAGGAGGAAAGGTTAGCCGGTTTAACAAGTCTTTGCGAATTTCAGTTCTCAATGAGAAAGATAGTACAGGAGGCACAGTGAAAGCACATCCCGCGGCCCCTCCTACACTACTTTTGTTGGCCACACACCGAGCTCCTTCTGGATCCTCCTGAAGTCGAAGTTGTACTTCTCCTTGGTCTCCTTCAACATCGATTGTACGTCCGGGTAAACGTCTGTGCTGAACAAGCCCACGATGGGCTGCGAATCGTCATCTGGCTCCACGTCCTCCCATCCCTCGTCCTTGGTGATATCCAACTCATCGGAGGTCGAAGAACCGCTGTCGGAGAACTGATCGTCCGCTTCGGGAAGGTCCCGACGGGGGTCAGAAGCAGACATTGTCAGGTCTCACTTCTCGTGAATCACAACAAAACAAAAAGATGACTGCCAGTGCGATCAGATCGTTGTGAACGGCACCGCGAAATGTAGATAGATAAAAATGAAGAGAGAAAAAATCTCGGTCCCTCACAGATTATTGCTTGGTTGCCCCGCTCGATAGCATTTTGTTTATCGGCGCCACGACTGGCCCAGACTGTGCGGGAACCCCGCCGCGCCGTCACCGCCTCCGCCGTGTTGCTGGACTTCCCGTTCCAGACATGCTTTTCCAGCTGGATCTCAACTCTGCCGGTCACAACTCAATTGCTCCCTTTTCTCATCGTCAGTAGAGGCGAGTCGACACTTGGGGTTCCTACTCCGCCCATCCGTTCTTTGCTTTTCCACAATCTCACATGCGCTGACGCCTTCGAGCCCCGTTGTTGTCCGTCCACAATCATTCCCCGCGACAATGGCGTTCTTCTTCAACCGTGGTCGAACACGGCAACCATCTGATGTTGCCAGGACAGTCAAGGATCTCCTGGCAAGGATCGAGGAGACTCCTGGAATCGCTAAGGTTGGTCGAGCAGCTCGATGACAGACGTTGGCTCGTCCCTGCTGATGGAGACATGACCCAGGTTGAGGAAGACCTCGCGAAGCAGCTGTCCCAGGTGAAACTAATGGTCCAGGGAACACAAGGTCGGTTTTACTCGCTCTTATGAAGATATAGTTGGAAGGCCTAGTTCGCTGACGTGCCCGAAGAGGTCGATACGTCCCCAGAGCAGGTACAAGCACTAGTGCAGGCCGTTATCCAAGAAGATTTGCTATATGAACTGGCTCGGAGTATACGACTATTACCTTTCGAGTCGAGAAAGGATACACAGACAATATTCTCACATATCCTTCGATTCAAACATCCGCAATCTACCAATGGAGACCCGCCAGTGATATCGTACATTGTCCATAATAGACCCGAGGTCATTGTTGAATTATGTCGGGGCTACGAGTACAGCCAGAGCGCAATGCCCTGTGGGACGATCCTGAGAGAAGCCCTAAAATTCGATGTTATCGCGGCCATCATCCTTTACGACCAGTCTGCTGAAGGGGAACCCGCTATCCGTTTGAGCGACCTACAAGCCGGTATTGTTCAATCAGGCGAGGGCGTATTCTGGAAGTTCTTTGGATGGATAGATCAAGGGAGCTTCGAAGTGAGCGCGGATGCGTTCACGACCTTCAGGGTAGGCTTCAAAAGGACAGGTATCCGTAAGCGCGGTGAGCTAATGAACCTATCACAGGAGATTCTCACTCGTCACAAGACCCTTGTGTCCGGCTATCTAGCTACGAATTTTGATTTGTTCTTTTCGAGATACAACAGCATCCTTGTTCAGTCAGACTCCTACGTTACAAAGCGACAGAGCATCAAGCTGCTCGGAGAGATCCTTCTCGACCGTGCGAACTATAACGTCATGACGGCCTATGTTGACAGCGGAGAGCATCTCAAACTGTGCATGAAGTTATTGAAGGATGACCGCAAGATGGTGCAGTATGAGGGATTCCACGTGTTCAAGGTGTGTTTTGACTCCATACGCGGCCCGGGGGATCATGACCATCACGAAAAGCGAGGGTTAACCGAAGAATGTGGCCAGGTCTTTGTTGCGAATCCAAATAAATCTGTGGCGGTGCAGCGGATCCTGATCAACAACCGCGATCGATTGCTCAAGTTTCTTCCCAAATTCCTGGAAGACCGAACCGACGATGACCAGTTCACGGACGAGAAAAGTTTCCTGGTGAGACAGATCGAGCTCTTACCCAAAGAACCCGTGGCACCTGGACGGCCCGCGGGTCCAGCTGGCTCCGGTGCCAACATGGCAGCCGTTGCGTGATGAGATACGACTGGCGGCGCTTGGACGTTCAAAAACACGACACCAGACACGCTGGTCCCTTTTGATTCCTTTTTTTTTTATTTTATCTTTCTGATATCCCTGTTGGCGTCGCTGCGTTTGCATGTTAGCTGGTCCCTTTGCATTTGGCCTGCTGGCGAACGGCCGTGGCGTTGGAGTGTTTCTCGTCCTTTTTTTTTGGTTACATAGTGAACTGGCTGTGGTCGAACCAGCAGGCTGCTCCTTGCATCTCTGATGTAGATAGCTTCCCTTAGTCTTGGTGGGACAGGCTGCTTCATAAACCGACTTAAGCTTTGGATTCGGCTATATTTGATCTCTCATCGCCTTTGCCACGCGCGATCGCAGTTGGTTCCGCAGACGTGGAAGCACCATTGAGATAGTTAGCTCCCCAGGGACTCCCAAGGGGTCTGAGTCTGACCCTGTATTGCTGGAGAATGAGATCTGACCCAAGGAGCTGCCCCACCAGGAATTGAAGCTTTAAAGAAGCAAGATAGGTCCATTGGCCTAAAGATTTAGTCGCCTCCAAGTGGATTTAGCTGCCGTGACTGAGCGTACGCAAGGACGCCGTTTGGACGTTTTCTGCGACGACGACAAGGACGGGAAGACGAAAAGAAAAGAAAAAAAAAAAGACAGCTCGAATAAAAGAATCTGATCGCCATTGGTACTATTATCCTCTCAACCACCACAGACCCATGGCCGCCCGTCAGTGCGTCCAAACCAACTGAACACCGCTCGGATCATTATTTCGGTTGGCTGTTTCTGGCTTCTACCAACTCTGTGGGACACAATCAAGCAAGTTGCGACCCCCTTTCAAGAGCCCACTTGAGACATCCACTTCCCCGACGCTGATCAATGCCGTCCCTCCAGCAGTAGATAGTCCAGATCTCACTTGCTCCATCTTCCCAGTCGCAATTCTCTGGAATGAGACAGTTCCAATCCCGGCATTCTTTGACTCTGGGATTTCGCGTCCACAGAGCTATCGACCTAGCTCGTGCCGGGCTTTGATTCCGTCGGCGACCATTCCGTGCTGGTTTCGCTGCATAACTAACTGTCAAGCACGCGACCCTATCAGGTTCTTGATCCCTGGCGAACTTAGATCTATCCCCTCATTCCCCTGGCTCAAGGGTGAATTGACTTCGTGCCTTATTACGGGACGGTCCCCGACCGAAGTAAAGGTTGACAGAACCGTTTGGAGTCGCAAGCCATGCCAGAATAATGGTCGATCAGAGACCAGACTCGTCAGCTTCCGCCATGCGGCCCGTTGACTCGAGCGTGCGCGCCATCGCGTTCGATGACACTGTCGCAGCGAAGGCACCTGTCCAGATCAAGTCCGTTTCGTCCCCTACGCCGGTCGACCAACCTCCCGACCGAAAACTATCGTGCACCAGTACACCATCGTCAGACGGCCGTTCTGTGAGACCCGCGTGCGAATCGGATCATGCTGAGAGGCAGGATTCTGGCATTGCGACCATGTATGCGTTGAAGGAACTGAGGCCTATTCGAACGGCGGATAGTCAGTCTGCGCAGAGCCTCAAATCGCCCAGGAGTGTTCCCAGTATTGTCGTGGATGAACAAAGCGGCCGTCCCAGCTCGCACTGGTCAGAGCGGAGGTGGGCTGGTCTGAGGGGCAGAAAGTCGTCTACTGATTCAGATGCGAAAACGGCTCCACCGCCTACGCCTCCAGTTGAAGCACCATTTCGTGGAATAACGCTGAGTATCCCAACCGGCTCCTTCGAAGACCTTTCAGTACCAGGTCTGGAGTTTTCAAAGCGTGGCAGCATTGTCAGCAACGTCAGCAACGACAATCGAGAGGAGAAACCTTCAACATCCTCAGAGAATAAACCAATGACGTCCTCAGGTCTGAGCGACTCGGCAGTCAACGTGCGCAGGACAGACAAGACAGACAACAGGACAGACACTAGGCGCATGAGATCTTCTCACTCGCTCCGGTTGCGGCCAACAAGTAGCGCGTCACGGGCAATCTCCGCAGACGAGGACTTGTTATCGCGCCGCGTTCGACTGATGTATGAGAAGGGAGAAGAAGATGTCTCTGACGCGGAGGTCTCCAAGGCGATGGCTATTGAGAATGGAGTGCTGTGGGAGGAGAGCACACCTACTGAAGG
This sequence comes from Paecilomyces variotii, assembly GCF_004022145.1. Classification (NCBI taxonomy): domain Eukaryota; kingdom Fungi; phylum Ascomycota; class Eurotiomycetes; order Eurotiales; family Thermoascaceae; genus Paecilomyces; species Paecilomyces variotii. Next base: position 1,364,055 of record NW_021167143.1, on the reverse strand, counting down.
GGGAACAGACGTCGGGTCGGATGCTAATGTGTCTACGGATATGAAGAGCGTTACTTCGGTCGGGCACACCAATGGGTCTATAAAACGAGAGGCATATGAACTGGCTGGAGGTATCGAGGACTGGCATGATATACGGGCGGGGGAGGTCGACCGTTATGGGTTTATTATCCCGCGGTGCAACGCTCATTCTGGGGAGTGTGCAGCAGAACCCCATATCCAACGTGTATCCACGAGTCTCCTACTTGCTTCTGAAACACCCCGTCGAAAACACACTGTGAGACGCGCCCCTTCGACCATCGCCAGCAATCGTTCCTTCTCAGGGCGTTCCCCTGCTCGAAAAATGTCAGACGTTTCTAATCGCCCAACATCTTCACAAAGCGCGTATTCATCGCTACATCGGTCAGCATCTCGATTTCGATATGCGACCAACCGCCTACCACACAACAGAGACCGCAGGCTGAGAGACGAGGCTGCCGATATGCTCACGCTTCCCTTTGAACCCGTCGCAACGAGCGATGAAGTGGACACTCCTGCATCTCGTGCCATGAGAAGAAAGGAATGGGAACGAGAGGAGAAGTGGACAAAGATGGCTAAGCCTACGAAGACGAACCCAGATGGTGGTGGCATGACATTCGAATTCGACACCAAGAGCTCGAAACTCATGGAGCGGACATGGAAGGGAATACCTGACCGATGGCGAGCGACAGCCTGGTATTCATTCCTTGCCACGAGTGCAAAGAAAAGGGACGATAGCCCCACCGAGGAAGAGCTAATGCAAGCTTTCCATGACTTCCAACATATGTCTTCAGCCGATGACGTTCAAATCGATATCGATGTCCCTCGCACTATCAGTAGCCACATCATGTTTCGAAGACGCTACCGCGGCGGGCAAAGATTGTTGTTTCGAGTACTTCACGCAATGTCATTGTATTTCCCTGAGACAGGATACGTACAAGGTATGGCCGCACTAGCGGCTACCCTGCTTTCCTATTTCGACGAAGAGCACGCGTTCATCATGCTTGTTCGGCTGTGGCAGCTGCGAGGCTTAGATCGCCTATATAGATCTGGGTTTGCTGGATTGATGGAAGCTTTGGATGATTTCGAAAAAGATTGGCTTGCAGGTGGTGAGGTAGCCGCCAAGTTGGTAAGTCGTGGACGTTCAGTATGAGAAAAAACCAGGTTGCTAACATGCACAGAACGAACTGGGCATCCCACCAACCGCATACGGGACGCGTTGGTACCTCACGCTGTTCAATTATTCCATCCCTTTCCCAGCACAACTGCGCGTCTGGGATGTCTTCATGCTTCTAGGAGACTCTGACATTCCTGCGTCGTCTCAGCCGCCTTTGAGCTCCGCTGATGGCCATGGCAGTCAACCTGCAGCAAGCCCGTTCGGAAGAAGTCTGGACGTCTTGCACGCAACGTCGGCTGCTCTCATTGATGGCATGCGCGAGATTATTCTCGAGTCCGATTTCGAAAATGCTATGAAGGTCCTCACGAGCTGGGTACCCGTAAAGGACATTGAGCTTTTTATGCGTGTGGCGAAAGCTGAATGGAAAGTACACCGGAAGAAGGCCGCTTGAATAGCGCATTAGCCCCAGCGCGGCCCGCAGGTGGCTTGATGTTTGAATCTGCGGTCCCAGGCACCTTTTCCCCTGGGAGCGTTGCATATCTGACCGTTTGCTAACGGTGTCCACCAAGGCCCGTTTCGAGCATTGAAATCCGTCACACGGCTCTGTCGATTTCTGAAACCTGAATGCTCGAGCACGTCCTCTCCATCTGGCTCAGAGACTGGTCTTCTCTTGAGTGCCTATACCATTCCTGAACCCTTATTAGCTGGGTCTCATTATTAAACCAGGCTTGTTGCATCAAGATACCCATCGCCTGATCCTTCCAATCGCTTATACCGGATTGACAACGACCATCAAGCCTCGCCAGCAAGACATTCGTTGATCACATTTTCTCTCTCCCTTACAGTTTCCCTCCAGATTTCCTTTCCCGCGGGGCTGGCTATGTTCCGTCTTAACTCATCTACTTCTACTGGCTGTACACGGTCGGAGTTTCTTTCCAATCCGGGCTGTCATCGAACGGTTATGTCTAATCTAATCACTATATAATTCTGGAATACGATACCCCCAATGGAACGGCTCGCTGTTCCCTTTTTATTTACCACTACACTGAGTTTTATTGCCATTCCTCATCATCATCGTCGTCGTCGTCATCGTCGTCTTTTCCATCTCGCGCTCTAGGATCAAGATGTCTACAGACCAAAATCTCTTTTGTACCGTTTCTCGTGCGTTTCGATTCTAGAGGGACATGCCACTCCAGAAAGGCAGACAAGGGCATGAATCATCAGCTTTTATGCGAAGAAATTCTTTAGAAAGGAGCAACAAGAGTCGTCATGTGGTGTATTGCATAAATCGGTGTTTTATGGCAAATCCGCTTTCTTTCCCTATTCTTTTCCGATGTATATGAATGGGAAACTGTTGTTTTGTCATGTTGCTTCTGTCACGTAGATGTATATTGAGAGAGAATATTCCATCTTGTAAATTATGCATTCACTTGGGAGTCGGTTATGCACATGTTGGCTTGCCTAGTGGGAGAGGGTGGTGGTCTAACATAACCGATCTTGATAAGACGCATAACAGGAACTGTAGATACAGATTCCACAGGATCGTAAGTCCTATGTAGGTAGTTGGCCATCGTCAGCTCTTTCCTGCTTGATCAAATAATTGTATAATACTGAAGACGATTCATTGTCAGTTTCATCTCGACTAAAGGATCTGGTCTCTGATTCCAGGTTACATGGTCGATCGCCATAATATCTCTATTCACAGCCTATCTTTGGTCCGAAATCTTCAAAATCACTTAATGTGTCTACTTAGGCAGCATTCACCAAAGATCGATGGAGGTGTCCGGGTTGAAATTGAACGGATAGGAGCAGAAAAATATAGTACTCGAGGATATTTATATACCAGAAGAGATACAGAGTTTTCACGTTGTGTACTAACTGCTATTATATTATGACATAAAGAAAATGGGGAACACCCGACATGCGACCTCCAAAACAAAGGTATTAGCAGACCTAGCTGCGGAGTGGTAATGATAATAATTATGATGATGTTATTTTTGGGTTTAGTTAGACCTTGGTCGCCTTAAGCGTTACCCCGTCCCGCGGCCGCAACACCAACCGCCACATCTTCAACTCCTCAGGGTCAGTCACGGACTCGTCCCGATCGAAGTGGAACTTGCTGAGCAAGGAGCAGAGCAGCGTCTTCATTTCAGTTTCAGCGAACTTACGACCAATGCAGCCACGAGGGCCCTGGAGGAAGGTCATGAATGCGTTGGTCGTGTAAGATTCGGGGAGGTGGTCCCAGCGGTCCGGATCGAAGGTGTTGGCCGTCGGTCCCCAGTATTCGGGCATGCGGTTGATGGTGTTGGCGAGAACATAGATGGTGGTTCCGGCGGGGACGAAGTAGTCGCCAAGCTTGTCGTCGGCGAGGGACTGGCGGACGGTCATGGGGATAGGAGGAATGTATCTCAGGGACTCGCGGCAGACGTTGTCCATGTAGGGCAGCTGGTCTGGATCGATCTTCTTGAAGAGCTCGGGGTCATGACGGGTGGTATCGTCGAAGAGGAATGGGTAGTGGGCCCGAATCTCCTCACGAAGCTTGTTTTGGACATCCTGGTGCTTGCAGAGGAGATGCAGTGTCCAGGCAACACCAGTGGCGGTGGTATCGTGGCCAGCACCCAGGAAAGTCATCACCTGATCACGCATGGTCTCGAAGGTAAGACCCTTCTCACCCGCAGCCTGAAGCTTCATGTTGTCGCGGACGAGCAACGAAAGAATGTCCTTGTCGGCGGGGTTGACGCTGGACTCCTTGTCCTTGATGATTTTGGTAGCGTTTTTGAGAATGATCTGGCGGGAGAACTCCATGTCGCGGTTCATCTTTGCAGGCAGGTACTTGGTCATAGGGAAGAAGGCCTGGAGGCCGTGCAGGATTCTGGACCCGAGATCAAAGACGAAGACAGCACGGTACGCCTCACGCAGAGGAGCCTCTGGATGCTCGAGGGAGTTGATATCAGAACCAAAACCCGCCTCGCCGATGATGTCCAGCGTCGTGCGGTTCAGCCACTCCAAGACTTCGAAGGACTTGGTCTTGACATTTGCCGCATTCATCTCCTGTTCCCAGAGATCTGCCATCAGAATGGCCTTGCGCCAAAAGATGGGTGCGAGAGTACGAATGGACGCAATGGAGAAACCCGGAGTCAGAGCCTTGCGCTGGTGAACGTGGGCACCGCCTTCAGCCAAGAGGACACCCTCGCCCAGGATCCGGAGCATCCACTTCTTCGCCCGGACCGGCTTGGGGAAGTTGTACGGGTTCTTGACCATCATGTGCTTCAGAGCGTTATCGTCCGCAATAGACAGTCTCTCCGCGCCCAGCGGGAAGAAGTAGCGGACGACCGGGCCCAGCTCCTTGTGCCATCGACGCTGAGGGACACCGACTTCCTCTGTGATAATCTCGAAGAACTGACCCCACAGGGGAAATCCAGAGACCGTGGGGACAACGCGGAGAGGAGAAACATAGAAAGGGTAGATGTACGACTTGTACAGGACCCAGGCCGGGATGGCAACTGCATAAGTCCAAAGGAGGGCAGTGAATGTGTCGAGAGATGTCGTCCTCGACGCGACACCTGCAGCGAGAGTGGACGCGAGTATCAGACTTGTGAAGGACACCTGATACGGCGTCTTGGCTGGGGTTGGAGCAGCCATGGTAGAAGGTTGGAAACGAAGATCTATGAAGGATGCTATACAAGAGTCAGGACACGTTCATGCAGTGACCCTGGGCCCCGATACTGAAAGAAAGAAGAGGGTTGGCTCCAGTGTGAAAAGGGGATCAAGAGGAATTTCTCGTTTATATTCAGGACCGGATAAGCTGTGGTTCTGCCCACGACTGCTCCGTTCCCTTCTTTACATGATGACAGGGAGGGAAGGGCTCCCGGTCTAATTCCGAGAAACGAACCATATCCATTGCAGTTATCCAAGGTAGGGGCCGATTCTGGACCTCACCAGTGGATATGATCCATTGGAGCCACGAATTAAGGGGAGCGGCAAATACTTCAACAAGGCGTCAGGCGTGTCGTAGATCACACTGACATGGGTCCATGTTGACCAAGTTGGAGCTGGCTGTCTCAATTGCAGCGCGTGGCGTCCATAAGGGCTGTGGAAGATGCCTGCAGTCATGACCAACGAGAAGAGTGGAGGCTATGAGCTCACGTCTGCAATGCAATAACTAATGTTTACTCATGGCAGAGAGACATTCCTTTCTCGGTGTAGTGCTCTAGAAGGGAAGCAAAGCGTAAGGCTGTCAGGACGGTAAGATTGGTACTGTGTAACATTGTCACGTTTCACGCCGGTATGTTACGGCGCGTATCGTTGGCGTTCCGGGTGGTAACTTGGTACATACTCTAGATCTCCGAGATCTGTTAGCTCTATCACGCTAAAGACGGCTCACATCATAGCGTGGGAACTGTCCAGCGCCTACCAAGTAAGGCACTTCCCTTGTTCTTACCAGTGTACTTTTGTACAGAATGGGCAGTTCGCTTGCTTGTTCTAGGTTATATCAATTTTAGATGTGGCCAATGTTACGTTGAGCCAGGATCACGGAGTTAATTTTCGGGATAATTCTGTGGACCCCGTCTATCATTGTTTCTGTCCGATTCCTTTTCCTTTAGGGAAGTAATAATAATCAAGGGTGTCGGAGAGGCTAACGGGTCTTCCTTGCGGGAGATGGTAGTAGTTGATTCCGATAAACACAGAATTGATGCCGTACCAACGGGTCTCAACCCGAGATACGAGCGAAATGGATTGCTTATTGACATACCATGACGCATGATTTCCAATTCTCTGTGATATTGATCTCCAACTGTTCGCGAGGGTCACGCAGATCAACGGTATCAAAGAGGGATTCGCGAAACTAAGTACGGAGTAGATCCCAGATGACTTGAAAGATTTCTTCAAAGCTGGACCTGGGCTCCAACGACCCACCGGGATCTCGCGTTGCACGTTCATCCACGTTCATTCGCGCCAGCCCTGCAGAGAGTAACATAATAATAACTCGTTGCTCGTATAGCGGCGTAAGCAAGTCCGAGTGGGCAATATCTCGGCCCGTCAGTCAGTGGGATTTTACAGCTGAGGTCATGGGAATTCCTGTTTTAAAACCTCTTTCTCCACGTGAACTCCTGGCAACCCAATGGATGATAGATAATCGTGTACACGAGAAGATTTAGCTTCTTGCCTGAGATCAATGTCATCAAGATAAAATGACCTGTTGCATGTTGGCGTCCCACTTTTATCTTCCGGCAGCATATTCCGTGGAGGGCATCCCGATAGTTGTGCATGAAGTCAGGGTCAATGGGAACTATGGTACTTTGATCAGTTGCATCACCGTATTATTGTATTGTATCCGTGCTCTGCATCTTATCGACAGGCATCATGCGATTGGATAACGTGTAGATTGGAAATCCAACATTGAGGAGGGTTCTAGGCCCCTAGATATGTCTGCAAGGACAGCAGGCCGGCCGAAACCAGAAGATAGCAGATCAGATTCCGGCTCCCTTGGCTGAAGTGAGGATGTACTCCGTATCTAGATGGAGCACGACAAGGGGACAATACGTGGTATGCAGTGGGTCTCAAAATTGGAATTGGCTTGCCACAGCATACAGAGGAGTTGTTGCGCCTTACGAGATGTCCTTGATACCTAAGACGGAGACAGTAGTATATATCCTTCCTGGCGACTTCTGGTCTCCGGTTGGGTTAATCTTGGTTTCCCACCTCGCTCATCTACGGGCTTTCTAGTTTCGGTTGGCGGAGATTGACCGTCGTTCTTTCCCCGGTGGACATCCATATAGTCTTCAAATATCGCTGTTCTTGTGGTTTCGATTTATCCCCTCTTCCTTCTCTCTGCCGCGCAGGAACTCCAGGACCAACATTCGTTAATACCCCCTCCGTCCGGTCTGTGGTCCTTTCATAGACAACTGTTCATCAGTACCTTATCCAGTTAATCTCCTCTCAATCGTTGCTTATTCAATCAATCGCCTTTCGCTATGTCTGCCAGTTCGCTGGACGCGTTCTACGGCCCAGCAAGCACAGCCTTGCTCAAGTCGTCTCCATGGGCTTTGTTTGACCGGACATGGACCTCCGTGACGGGGTATCCTGCTGATGAATTCAAGTTCATCCCCGGAAAGACGCCTATGGCGACTTTGAAGGAGACCTTGATCATGATCTCCCTCTACTACATCACCATCTACACCGGTTGGGAATTCATGCGCAAGCGTGAGCCCTTCAAGCTGAACACCTTGTTCATGATCCACAACTTCGTCCTGACCGGAGTCAGTGGTGCATTGTTGGTGCTCTTCCTGGGCCAGCTTCTTCCATCGCTCTGGAAGCATGGAGTCTACAACTGCATCTGCGGTGACCCCGGTTGGACCGACCCGCTGGTTACTCTTTACTACGTATGTATTATTTCCCCCCCGCGAAGGGAACAATCCCGCTGAAAGGTCATCCAGCTCAACTACCTCACCAAATACGTCGAGCTCCTTGATACTGTCTTCCTCGTCCTGAAGAAGAAGCCTTTGAGTGAGTGTTTCCTGTCATGCGCAACGAAACTGCCGTGTTACTGATAGCCATCTAGCCTTCCTACACACCTACCACCATGGTGCTACCGCCTTCCTCTGCTACACTCAGCTCGTTGGCCACACCCCTGTTTCATGGGTGCCTATCACACTCAACCTCACGGTGCACGTTGTCATGTACTGGTACTACTTCCAGAGTGCCCGGGGCATTCGTGTCTGGTGGAAGGAGTGGATCACCCGCCTGCAGATTGCGCAGTTCGTCCTGGACCTTGGTGTGTATTCTCAACAGCACCCAGGATGAATTATTTTCTTAACTGACTCCTGCTCCCAGGTTTCATCTACTTCGCTACCTGGGACTACTTTGCCAGTATCCACCCTGAGATGAGCCTACCTCACGTCGGCCGGTGCGGCGGAGAACCTTTCGCTGCGGCGACAGGCTGCGTTATCCTCAGCTCGTACTTGGTTCTGTTCATCTCTTTCTACATTGCGACCTACAAGAAATCCGGTAGCAAGCCCCGCAAAGCCAGGGCCCAGGAAACAGCGTCCGCGACTGCCACTGGACGAGCTGCGGAGACCTTGAAGTCGGCTCGCAGCAGACTTGGAAACGCCAGTATCGACATGGTCGAGTCTGGCAGCCGGGGCCAGTGGACGGCGGCCGCAATCCAGGGGAAGGCCGAGTGATTGCTCCTAGAAAACCGATTCCACGAATTACCCACGCGAGCCCTATGTGAAGTCATCGGTGGACCAGCCTGTCGATCGCTCATCCGTCTCTATGGTCCCTGCAGTGTGGGGCGCGGAACGGGCTTGATATATCTTGGTTTTAGCCAAGTCGATCTATATCCACCTCCTTGCGCAGGGCACCCTCGTATCCGCTTCTCACTGTTAATAATCCTTTCATTAGCCATCAGGGCATCCTGTGGATTGGCTTGTCCCTTTGAATCCATCTTTTGTTTGTCTGTCAAGCTGGATCCGTCCGGCACCGTATGGGAGGGCACCGATCCAGGTTTAATTAATAATGGTTGCTGTGGTCTGCAGCCGTCACAACATATATATACTTACTCCGTGTCATAGCCCACGGGCGACTCCTCATCCATAATATGATTACTGGTTATCCTTAAGATCCTTTTCATTGAATTACTGGTAGTCATAATAGACCCATCTAGATGCTTTGGAGGTGTTGGAGCCGTGTAAGGTCGCAGCGACCGTGTATTGGTAGTAGATAAGTAGTGCATATCTTGATGCTCGGGAAGATACCTAAATTAAGTACTTAAGCGAAGCCCGCGACCGTGTTGGCATGCAGGTCTCACTTCAGCCTTCAGCATCCCTTCGTGTTTATTCCATGGTTTCTGGGAGTTCGTCGGAGCCATGGATTGCAGCCCCCCGATGTGTTCATCTTCTCTTAATCTAAATTACTCGGGATTTCGCCAGCGCGTGGACAATACCAGAATAACTGCCGTTCCGTTCCCGCGCTCTTTTCTGGTTCAACCAAGCTTTCCTGACATCGCGCCCTGACGATCTCCGTTCTTCCTTCTGACCTTTCCTACCATCACATTCTTTACTTGTTTTCTCTGCACAATTCAGGCCCTTGGGGAGTTTGTCTTTTGATCTGGGCCAATTCACGGATCGGAGATCGGAGGTCAACGCCGCCAGCTTGACATGTGTGGTTCGGATAGATCTGCCATGCAACTGGGGCTGGTGAGAGAGAGCCTGTTTCACGTCGGTACCTTCTCAGTGATTGCAAGTACTTTCTGTGGATGACTCCATACAGATACCTATATCCGATCGATGTTGTGTTTTCGTTTCCCATCGGGAACGCCGGGATCATTATTGCTGTCCTGTTGGACTCCAACCATGCCCCGTGGGGTTCTCTGGCAAACACTTGACATCACCAACACGGCACGGTCGGCTTTTCCAACCGATCGCATGGAGAAGATACTCGTTTTTCGGACTAGAGTAGTCATTAGCGTGAACAAGTTCAGGATACAGCATCATAAATTGGCAATACTGGATCACAGTAGAGACAGCTGGCAGTGCCAATCCTTGGGCAATAGCAATGATGTCTATTATAGCGGCATCTTGACAGTGCGATTGTATCTTGCTCAGCCACAAATCTATCGAGGGTTCTTTTTGCGATTGTGCGGGACGAACGAGTAAGCAACAACAATTACTCAGCCACTGGTGGAGGTTGGTTCTCACGGCACATGGGAATCATGAAAACCCTAATAATACATAGATCCACGAATTGCACCGCCACGGATCCAGGAAGTACGTATCTGCTCTGCCACTTGTTCGTTTATGCCTTGCTTCTGCATCCACAAGGTTGCTCAAATGCGCATTCCTCATGCGGATGTCTCGGCCATTCGTGTAAGCCACACTTTATCTCCGTGTCTCGTCTATCCTACTGGAACCATCTGTTAGCGATTCTGATTCTGCTCAGCAATCAGCTAGTCTGCGCGGCGGAGAAGTCTCAAGACCAGAGAGACCTGAGAGAAGAGGAAGTGGGGGAGGCCTCTGATCTAGAAGTCCTTCGAAACCCTTTCCTATGCTGCTGTCGAACTTCATGCTCGCCTGGCAATTTCCTCGTAGACGTTATACCTGAGTAAGTCCTACGTAGGTACGTGGATCCCATACAGGCCAGCAAACCCTTGTACATACATACATACACTCCGTCCCCAACAGACCAAAGTCCCCGAGGCCAGACAACCTGGAAATGTCAAGGAGCCTCTTGTTGTTTCCGATTTGACATGACTTCTGTTGGGTACACAGACGTTATCCAGATGCGAGACAGGAGCGTTCCGATGTGCTCTCTGCATACATGTTTGGTTTCAGGCTACCGATGAGGAATGGGCCAGTTCGGAGACAGGGACCTTCTTCGGCCACCCTCCGGCCTACCTCCCACAACTGGACATAGACGCATAATCATACCACAGCTCACCGAGAACAGACTGTATCATCAAGCACTCCTGTTTGTATGTTGACGATTGGGTCGTCCTGCGATCGAGATTCGAATACGACTCTCAGGCCCCCTGCCGGCGTCTAGAATATCTCATCTCCCCATGCACTAGCAAGGTCTATGTGGTGGTACTTGGTCCAGAATATTATTGCAGTACCACATTCAGCCATGCTACAGTGACAATGCTAACATGCTAACGAGTACGAGGACATACATGGGTTTCGTAGTAGTTACGCAGTATAGCCGATGTGTATCATGGCCCAAGCTCAGGTGTTGCCGCTATCTATGTGCATGCGGTAGTCACCACTGACACGAATGCAATATGCAGGCAGGCAGCAGTATGTTTTTTTTTTTCTTTCAATATCGGACATGTCATATGCTACGCTATTAGGGGTCTTTCTCGACTCGGGACTCTGTTTTGCGGCATTACGCCGAAAATCTCGGGCGATGAAGGAAGACAGACATAACCGAATAATACACGGTACGTATGGTACTACTAATACACATCGTATAGCTGCATGTTGGAGATGCAAGAATAAATAGTATTTAGAATCAAACTATCTCCTTAAAACTAGCTGTAGTTTATGCTCTGATAATAATATTAACTAACTAACTAGATATACTTCTTAATCTGACGGGATGCAGGATATAAACTTAGCATTATTAAGATCTATACCTAATACTGAATCCTGATTAGTTAATAATTAATTTACCTATTTTATCTAACTTATCTATAAGGCTCAGCTCTTAATTATATGGCCCCTATATAGCTTAGTTAGCTAGCTAATAATTCCAAATCTTACTAGTTTAACAGCAAGATAAATTATTTATAACTTATAGCTTACCTACTCCCTTTAATTATAGATAAGCCCTCCCAGTTTTTTACTTCTTACTAGATTTTTATTAAAATTTTTAGGTACCTTTTATATAGGAACACTATATAAAAGGTACATAAGGTAAAAAATAGAACATATTTAATTATCTCAATAATTTATTAAGGAATCCCTTTATTTTAATTAATAGTATTAAAATATTATAATATAATAACCTATACTTTTAATTTGAAATTAAAATCTTGATTATTAAAGTAAATATTTGCTTTTTTTATTTTCCCCATATAAAAAATATTTGGTGAGAAATCTTTAAATAATAATATATCACTTATTTTTTATTAGAGCTTTTTAAAAATTTAAATATAAGTTATTTAGCAATAATATTTTAATATTATTAATTAAAATAAAGGGGTCCCCTAATAAAATATTAAGATAATTAGATATATTTTTTTTTCACTTTATATACCTTTTATTAGTATTCTTATATAAAAGGTACAAATAAAAAACTAATAGGAAGTAAAAAACCGGGGGGGCTTATTTATAATTAAAAAGAATAGGTAAGCTATAAGTCACAGATATTATTTGTCGAATACTAATAATACCTAATATTCTATCTCTTACTCAAATTAAGCATTACCTTATCACTTTACTGCGGGGATGAGGAGTAATATAATATAATTTTGGGGGGAAATTTTAGGGAACTATATTAGGTATTAATAATATAGTTATATATAGTACTACTAATACGCATTGTATAGCTGCATATTGGAGATGCAAGAATAAATAGTATTTAGAATTAAACTATCTCCTTAAAACTAGCTGCAGTTTATGCTCTGGTAGTAATATTAATTAACTAATTAGGTATATTTCTTAATCTGACAGGATATAAGATATAAACTTAGCATTGCTGGGATCTATACCTAATATTAAATCTTAATTAGTTAGCAATTAATTTGCCTATCTTATCTGACTCATCTATAAGGCTCGGCTCTTAATTATACAGCCCCTATATGGCTTAGTTAACTAGCTAATAATTCTAAATCTTGTTAGTTTAATAGTAAGATAAATTATCTATAACTTATAGCTTACCTACTCCCTTTAATTATAAATAAGCCCCCTTGGTTTTTTATTTTCTACCGGATTTTTACTAAAATTTTTAGGTATCTTTTATATAGGAATACTATATAAAAGGTATATAAGGCAAAAAATAGAATATATTTAATTATCTCAACAATTTATTAAGGAACCCCTTTATTTTAATTAATAGTATTGAAATATTATAATATAATAACCTATACTTTTAATTTAAAATTAAAATCTTGATTATTAAAATAAATATTTGCTTTTTTTATTTTCCCCATATAAAAAATATTTAGTGAGAAATCTTTAAATAATAATATATCACTTATTTTTTATTAAAGCTTTTTAAAAATTTAAATATAAGTTATTTAGTAATAATATTTTAATATTATCAATTAAAATAAAGGGGTCCCCTAACAAAATATTGAGATAATTAGATATATTCTTTTTTTGCTTTATATACCTTTTATTAATATTCCTATATAAAAGGTACAAGTAAAAAACTGGTAAGAAGTGAAAAACTAGGAGGGCTCACCCACAATTAAAGGGAGTAGATAAGCTATAAGTCACAGATACTATTTGTCGAATACTAATAATACCTAATATTCTATCTCTCGCTTAAATTAGGCATTACCTTATCGCTTCGCTGCGGGGATAAGGAGTAGTATAGTATAATTTTAGGGGGAAATTTTGGGGAACTATATTAGGTATTAATAATATAGTTATGATTTTCAAAGCCCTACATACATATGCATCGATAATCATCCGTGCGCTCGGGTAAGCGGCGATCTGGATGCAGGAGGGAGCGATCTCGAGATGATCATTGTTAACTTATGGCTTTTGGCTTTGACTTAAAGTCTGCGTGATCTTCACATTTAAGCATAATAGATTCAGCAGAGGCGCAGGGACTACGAACTAACTAACTAGTTATTTACTCTAGATGGAGGTCAATGCGTTTTATTAGGTAGCGATGCAGATCGAATTAATCATTCACATTAGACGATCCGTGACTACACCATACATACTATACTAATCATGGGAATCATGAAGAAATAGCCCCGAAAAGGAAATCTAAAAAGAAAAAGAAAAGAAAAGAAAAGAAAACAGAAAAAGATAGAGACCACAAGAACCAAAAAAAATACCGCCCCTCCTCTTCGGTCCTTTCTTCGATCAAACAGTCTGGAATAGACAGGTCAAGGCGAAGACAGGGGAGGGAGGAGAGTAAAGTTTCGACTGGAATTAATAATGTCTTTTTTTTTGCGCGTGATATATCACCATAGATCCCGACGCAACCCCAACGCATCGGCCTCAGCGGTGAACTCGCCGTCGAGCCGATCTAGTTCGGCGAGAGACTTTGCGATCTCCATACCCCGTTGTCGCTCACGCTCGACCCGATCCCACGTCCACTCATCTTCCGCCTGTTTGCGCATCTCCTTGGGACCGGCAGAGAAGCCGCCCTCCGAGTCCTCGGACTCTGGGGAAAAGTAGTCCGTGAGCGCATCCCACGTCGACTCGATCTTCTCCGCAATCTTGAACGGGATGTCGTACACCTCCTCTGCTTGGCGCGAGAGCTTGAGCTTAGAGAGTGGTTCTTCGCGCAACGAGGCAAAGAAGTCCTCCTGATCGGCCCTAGGGGGCAAGAGTCCGGAAGCCTGCAGCATAAGCTCGGGGGGGATCGTTCGCCGACCTTTCTTCCAGACACACTTGCTCAGTGACGAGGCGAAGATCGCATCCTCTTTCTTGGCGAGGTCCTTGAGCTTTCCCTGTCGGCGGCGCACCTGGCCAGGCAGCAGGGTGAAGGAGCGCGGCTTGATCGCGTCTTTCCGGACAAAATGCGTCACGATGTACATCCATTTCTGGTCCCAGGTCAGGACGCGCGACCAGATCTCGTAGCGCTGACATGGCTTCACTTCGCGACGGAATGTGCAGCTGACGGCCCCCAGCGCGAGTCCGACCATGCCGTCTGAGCTGCCTAGAAAGTCGAGAGACTTGGTGTTGCGCGCATAGTCCACACCGCGATTGAAGAGAGTGCACATCAGGTGGCATCGGGCCACGTCGAGGTCGGCAAAGTATGTGCTGTTAGACTCTGTGAAAGGGCGGTTAATTATAGGTTCAGATAGTAGTTGACTCGATGATCAGTTCGGTGACTCACTGTGCAAATTGTAGTCCATCTCCATCAAGGAGCCACCGGACGATATGATGAGAGGTTGAAAGAGCTGTGCTGGGCCTGGTTCTTTCTTGTATCTGTTCGAGCGTAACACGAATCGAAAGCCTCTAAGGAGGCGGATCTAGAGAATAAGTTAGAGATATGACTTTTTTTTTTTTGATCTCATAACAACATGCGTGGCTCTGAGCCGAATAGAAAACAGAAAAATACTTACATGCCACACCAATGGAAGACATTTGAAGTTGCTCAGAATGACCACAATAAGTGTCAACTTCAATAAAAATGATATCTCAAACAACGCGCCCAGATTCACGACGGGCTCCGAGATGAGCGACATGATGAGCTCCTGTATACTGCCAGTGTATGAGAGCCAAGTCTCTAATGCACAAGCATTACTGAAAAAGAACGAAACGACGAACAAAGAGGATTAAGGGTCCCGATTTTTACCCCGTGGAGAACTTATTATTATTATCAGGTACCCTTCTTGAATTTTTCTAGCTGAGGGACTTTCTCAAAAGGTCCCTTTTTTCCACGGTTATCGAACAAGGCGACAAGAACGATATGATGAGCGGAGCAGCATACATCACTGAGACATTCACAATCCTTGGCCCACAACCCATAGGGATGACATGCCAAACGGAATCTCCGGCGTCAGCACGCGGGTCGAGGGTGTCTAGATCCAGACCATCTAATTCGGTCGATTACTTCAAGTGTACAGTACTAGGTAATCCTTTTGGACGCCAATGAAGTCGATCAAGGCACAGTTGTTGTATCCACATCCCTTCCCGTGGAGCGTGGGCAAGTCCCTGACTCTGATCTGACTTCGAGGAGGAGAGAGAGAAAAAAAGGATGATTACACGGGAAGTTCTTGCTCGTATGGTGCCCCCCCAGATATCGTCCACCCTCTCTGATAACGCGAAAGATTAGGATGTCCTCATTTTCTCGAATACCTTGCATGACTACGCTTTAGCCTAGCTATATTTGGCCCGTGTATACGGGATGGGCGTCGCGAGTTTGCATCAATCGGGCTTTGCCATGTCAACTCTGCGATAAGCAATAACTTTGGTATACAGTAGAACAAAATAACCATGAACAACACTGAGATCATAGCCAAGTCAGTGTTCCCGGATCTGATACCGACACCGGTCATTTGTAGCGACTGGACGAGAGCGGGCCCGACAGACGGGGTGCCGATGGGGAACAATGGATCGAAGAGAGGGGGAATGACAGCAAGCACGCGGTGGTTGTGTAGATCAATACCAACACAATACGCAAGTCAGTTGGTTGATAATTCATTGTAAACTAGTTCACTAGTTCAACTAACTTAATTAATTACCCTTAGTCAGGGACCGGGTAAGATCTCGGATGGTTGTAACGATGTGACGGTGGCGGTACAATACGGTCCTGTATTGGTATGGTCAGCGAACAATGGGAACTTTTGTTTTGTGCCTTATCTCGACCTCCTCTCAGCCTTGCATTTCTCCCTGCCACTAATTGGCCCTTCTTCCCTCCCCGGATCTCGTCAACACCCCCAGAATGCCACACTTGGCAATCTGATATCGCTGTCGTATGGAGTACAACCCTTGCCCGTCCACCTTTTCCATGGTCCTCATCAAGCCCCAGATTCGGAGTGTCCGAGGTTATCACGATAGCAACTCGCTGCCGTGGAAGTGGACTCCCGACGAAATGCTCCATCGAGATTCCCTGTTTCCTCATGGCTAAATTTTAGACCTGTTGTATATCCGGATATTCGGACAGCTCCACCGTTCCTAGTTCGCACACGCCTACGGTGGATCATGGTCCCTAGCTCTTTTCTTTTTTAAGCCACCCGTTGGTTCGCGAAAGCCACGCTCGCCAGGTCAAGTACCAGTATTGATTATTGATACCTCCACACACCTAAAAGGAAATCCATGATCGGAAAGCTGATGCAGGAAAAACCCCGAACTGTCGGATTTGTCATTCCCTTGCAGCGATATCAAAAGGTTGTGGAGATTCTGGAGCTTACAGCTGGGACCGTGATGTGGTGATGTGAGGGTCGCCTAGCTCTAGCTGTAAATAGTTTTCCACGGCTTGCCTGGCTGCCTGCTTCGTCATGGCTTTATTGCGTAGCCCTTTCGGGTGCGTCGTGGGGAGCCAGTATTGCATCCCTGGGTGGTCTGTAACATTCACGGTTATACGAACCTGCTCCTCCAGCGGCAATGCTTGTCCTGGATCTGCGCCGTCCCCCAAAAAAAGTCCAATCCAATTTCCAATAATGAGAGCTGTCGGCAGGGTATCGTATTCCCTGCCATCTTGTCTGCTCCTCGCGTAGCCCTATACTTCCCACTTTGTATATGCCCCTCGATCCGGGTGAACTCATATTCAGTCCCTCGTGCCTTTTCTTTTCCCGTACTCCACTGCTGGATGAGCTGTACCAACCTCTTTGATTTTGTTTTTCTGGTTCTTTCTGCTCTTGTTTGCTCCTCAGCATTGGTAATATAATAACCCGCAGAGGAAGGACCTCATCATGGTATCTGGTGGGGCTGTCACCAGCACAGAACGCATCCTAGATGATGGGCGGGTGTCACAGTCTCCGGAGTACCTGACAGCGGTCGAGGAGCATACAGAGTGCGAGTGGGAGGAGGGACAGTTTGACGACGCCTTGACCGAAGTTGAGAACGCCTCGAAGAGAGACTCTGTGCTAGGTCCCTCCACGCCCAAGCCCGAGGGCCATTCCAGACGGGACTCCAAGATCGATGAGCTAGTCAAAGAAGTAGTAGACAACAGGACATCCTCTACACCCACCTTGATGCCTGTTGCGTCGAAGGAACAGAGGGAGCCTGCTGGCAACAGTGACCTGGAACGAGGTGTCGCGCCTCAGGAGACTGAAGAAGAGGTGGGCAATGAGAAGCGGAGAGAAGAGTATCCAGGCCCTCTGGCGCTTGGTTTGATCACTATCGGCATCTGTCTTTCAGTCTTTCTCGTTTCCTTGGACCGAACAATCGTCACAACGGTATGAAACATTCATCCTGATGCTTTAATGACTTATAACTCACTCGATCTTTTATCGCAGGCCATCCCCCAAATCACCAATGATTTCAACTCGACAAGCTCCGTAGGCTGGTACGGGTCTGCATATCTGCTAGCAGCATGTGCTCTGCAGCCCACCTACGGACGCATATACACTCTTTTCGATATAAAATGGACCTTTCTTCAATCTCTCGTTTTCTTTGAGCTGGGAAGCTTAGTATGCGCTGTTGCGCCAAACTCGCCCGCGCTGATCGTGGGAAGAGCAATTGCAGGATGGGGCAGCGCTGGTATCTTGACGGGGTCTTTCATTGTTGTGGCCCATTGTGTGCCGTTGGATAAGCGGCCTCTATACACTGCTGCGGTGGGAATGATGTGAGTACACCGCGTCCAAGTAGTAGCAGCAGCTTCTAATATGACGACAGGTTTGGAATCGGTGCCGCAGTCGGTCCACTTCTAGGTGGTGTTTTCACGGGGCTGGTAACCTGGCGCTGGTGGTAAGTTTGGTCCCCAAATTTCTGAGATTTGCTAGGCATTCTAACAACTTGTAGTTTTTACTTCAACCTGCCCGTTGGCGGTGTTACCTTGGTCGCGATTTTCTTCTTTTTCAAAGCCACCAAACGCCCGTCCCAGAAATTACCGGTCTGGCGACGGATTTTGCAGCTCGACCTTGTCGGAAATGTGCTACTTCTGGGCACCTTCATCATGCTCTTCCTGGCTCTACAATACAATGACGAGGGCATTCCGTGGTCTGACCCGATGATCATTGGTCTGCTAACTGGTTTTGGAGTCTCACTCGTCTTGTTTTTGGGATGGCAATGGTACATGCAAGACCGCGCTCTGATGGTTCCAAGCATCCTGCTGCAACGCAGTGTCTTGGCCAGTTGCGCCGCGGCATTCTGCATTTATGCCACTATGCTCATGCACGCATATTTCCTTCCCATCTGGTTCCAGGCTATCAAAGGAGCATCTGCCACTTCCTCGGGTGTTGACATGCTTGCTTACACCTTGGCAAATGCAATTATCGGAATTATCACCGGTGTTGTCGTTACAGTGACCGGATACTTTGCGCCACCAGCTATTCTTGGTTGCGCAATAGCGACAGTTGGTTGCGGCCTGTTGAGTACTTTGCAACCTCACACGTCTACGGCCAAATGGGTCGGATATGAGATCCTTGCCTCAGCTGGACTGGGCATGGCTGTCCAGCAAGGCTTCATTGCTGTTCAGCGAGTACTTCGCATAGACCAGGTGCCTATTGCGACTGCTGCTGTGACCTGCTTTCAGAGTTTAGGAGGCGCCGTCTTCGTATCGGTTGGAAACACGATTCTCAACGGTGAGATAATCAGAGCTGCTAAGTCGAACAAGCTCCCTGGAGTCGATATCGCCAAAGTCATCGCAGCCGGTGCTACACGATTCCGCTCTACGGTACCTCCGCGCGCTCTTCCAGCTCTCATTGGAATTTACAACGGCGCCGTCCAGAAAGTCCTGATCGCATGCATTGTCACAGCCGGAGCTGCCTTTGTCTCAACGCTCTTCCTTGAGTGGAAGAGTGTCAGATCTGAAGAAAAGGCGAAAGCTGTAAGCGAAAATGATACGAGTGAAGACGAACCTACTCATGGATCTGCTGTCCCTGAGGCTACGTCAGGCCAGAACAACGCAGAAACAAAAGCATAAATTGCGCTTTTGTGCGTCCTTTGAACATACCCTTGACTTTTCTTCGTTGTTATTTCCATGAGCATACCATATATGTTCGCATATAATACCCCCTCAACGAGGTTAATTTTAGAACCTAATGAAATTGTACAGTACATTATTGTTCTCTTGATATTTTTTTTATGACGTATATGCCAGTTCACTGGCCAGAGACAAATTCGAAGACTATAGGATTATTAGCTAGGAATACGTAGTTTCTGAATCGAACCTGTCGCAGATAAGCCACATACGTTTTTGACACAAGCTTATGAAAGGTTAAGAGCCCACTCCCATCCCTCGGGATATATCTCTTGCGCCTGCTGCAGTTCCGCTACTGGCAACTACAGGACAAGCCAGAACTCAATACTGAATCTAGAGTAGAATCCAAAACCTTAAAAGAGATCCTCTAGATCTAGATCCAGCTGGCAACGAGTCTCAGCATTCACACAATAACAAACTTCTTTTACATGCCATATCAATGCCCAATTGCACATTACCATCGGCGTCCCCGATGTTGTATCACAGAAAATTTCGCTGGTTCCCTGTGTTCTAGGCTTATTGCATAACTGCATTCGCACAGTCACAGCTGTCAACATAATCTCGGGGATTTGAGACAGCAAAGCCACCACCCCCACTCTCTCCCATGTGGTTTATGTTCGTACTCGCAGAGTGATATTCCCCGATGCAAGGGAACTTGGCGGTTACACAAGTAACGCTCACATCATGGCGAGGGGACGTGTAATATAATATGTAAAGGGCGGCAGCGGCGGCACAGCACGGACATTTTGCATGACATCAAGAATCTTTGGGTCTTGATATTGCAGAGTATCACATTTCTGACGGCTTTATTTACCCACGTACCGTAAAGTGGATCTGTGCTGTAAGCGTCAACAGAGAAATCGGACCGGCGCAGCGATCTCTGACTGCGTGCCGGGCACAGGGGTTCTGAGGCTTCGGTAGGGTATGGTATAGCAGTCTCATTATCAAGGGAGGCATATACATGAAGATCAATTAGTAACTGGAGCCAACGCGCAAGCTATATACTTCAAGGGAGGTTCTCTTTCTTATCGAGTCGCACGGAATGCTTACCGGCTGTTAACCTGGGCCTGGCAGGCTCCGTTGATAGCCCTCATACATCGCATGATTTATCTGATGTGATCCATTTCCGGCCTCTTGCGGGGTGATTAGCATCTCTAAATCATATTCTTCGGGTAATAGATTGAAGTCATAGTTTTGCAAAGTAACTGTTTGTTGATTAGACATGTTTATTGTTAGCCTAATTGGGAACTTCAGTATTTACGGGCTCAATACTCTAAGTACTTTTCATAGGCGAAGTTAGGCACCACGGTCTTAAGGCATCGAATACTTCCTACGGAATTTGTCCGTGTTGTTCTGCTGGAAATCTACGCGCATCATGTCCAACAGTCAATCTCACCAACATCTACATACTTATCTCGTCGTACTTTCCCCCCTTAAATCAACCCATAAACTAGAAAAAACACTTATACCTAACCGAATCAAATCTTTCCAGACCAGAAGCTGTTCGTTATTGATTGACTAATTACATCACAGACAAATAATCTACACTCACATTCAACACTGAGGCTCAGCTCGGTTGGGGGCCAAAAGCTACTTACTTAACCGACCGCATCTCGTGATCATCCCCTCATCAGCAGGCAGGGCATTTTAATAACTCTCGTCTGGGACAATATCGCACTCTCATGACTATCTACTTCATGATCTTCCCTCGAAACAGCCTTGCATTTCAAGCGTCCGCATCGAAAAGACGTTCAACGAGGAGCACAACCCGCCGCCAGCCTCATGCGTTAAGTATATGCAGATCACCTGGCAGTGCAGTGTGGGGTATATATCACCCATTTCAGCTTCATAAAGGGGGGAAAAGAATGTATGACCTTTTATATGTCTAGCTCCCGGTGAGAGTGTCATCTATTCTATAGATTTATCTACCCATCCTATCCGATTGCATAAAGTGATATCCACTAAAAGATAAAAAAAAAAAACCAGGTACCTACCTACTTAGTCTCCCCTCAACCTCATTCATCCATAAATCAGATCTCGAAAAAGTTAACAACAACCCCCCCACCAACGCAGATCACAGAAACAGAGTATCTGATAACGAACGAAACGAAATGGGATTTTTTAAAAAACTCCTCTCTCGAAAGACGCCCGAGGAAAGGAAGCAGGCTCGCAACAATAAAGAGCGAAGTCGACGATCGCGCGCTCTCGAGCGAGAATTGAGACATCAGAAGACCTGGCAAGGTTGGAGAAATGCACCTCTCGTCTGGACTCCTCCCTGGTTCGGGGCTGAGGAATATCGGTTGAAACGATTAACATAAAGGACATGACGTCTCTCCGTGTGTGCACTTTGATATGCTGCGAGGGCTTCGGAAATAATGATAATGCATACTCATCACGGTACCTTACTAAATTCTGCGTTAGTTGAACAGCCATGCAAGGCTTTACGGTTGCTGCCCCGCGCTCAGTTGCAATATTGAGCTTTGTTATTGATACTGTGTCTACGTGGAACAAGTAATATCGTCTCATACATCTGTTCACTGAGCACTCTCGTGTCCAGATATTGAACTTCTTACATTGAGAAAAGAAAAGAGAAGCGTCAATCTGATATAGACATGTAAATGCATCGATCCAGCCGATGATGTGTGGATACCATGACTAAAAAGGAAAATGAGCATGTCTATGCAAAGCTTCCACCCAAGAGTAGATCACAAATAAGGAAAGACAAACGAAAGCCGCCCGGACGAGACCGCTGACAGAGAATATCACATCACACGCTCAAACAGCGCCATCATGCCCATTTTCTATCTTCCATCAAATGTCTAGGGGAAAGGGGTGTCATATACTCATCTATGCGAAGGAAACAGAGTTTTCAGAGCCTATCAGAAATGCAACAGGTGAGGCGGAAGAGACAAATCTGACTGTTAAAACAAAAGTAACGAAGAGAAGTCAATGTCACCTCGTGGAAGGTGGTCCCATGGTGCTTTGAGGTGGTTCAGGAGGTCGGTTCTCCGGAGCAGGCGCTGAAGTCGTGGTTGGTGGCTCAGTAGACACACCAGCCTCTCGGGGATGGGAATAAGACGAGTAGGAATTGGACGGCTGCTCGCGATGATGGATCTCCGGATAACGAGATTGCTGGGTTTCACTTTCACGGTCCCCGCGTCTTTCCGTTTCAATCACCTCAGTAGAAGCCCCAGAGCTCTCGTGCCTTTGGTCTCTCCGCTCCACTCCAGCATTGATACTTGACCCTCCGGTTGGGGGAGTCGATCTAGGAGCTGGTGCTCTCTCTTCGGCTTCGCGCAACTCCCGATAACGCGATTCATGCGTTGCAGGACCATCACTTCGTTGTCGCAGATGACCGGCTGAACCTGACCGGCGGCTGGTGCTCCCGGGAGTTGTTTGTCTAGGAGACGACCTGTGCGATATCGCTGGAGACAACTCAGCCGCGCGAGAAGAAGGTGCGGGTGCCGGCTGATGAGCTCCCTGGGCTTTTCGCTTCCTCCCTGGAGAATTCTGATATTCCGAACGGAGATGCGACTGTGGGTGTGATGAGTAAGGAGAAGAGTCTTGTGTACTTCTCCCTGATGGCGTGTTTGGCTGCGAGTGACCCGGAGGTACCCAATGGTGGAAATATATGGACGGCGACGCTTGTTGCTGCTGCGATTCCTGCTTTACCGAAACTGGCGGAAGTTGAGGAGGACCTGGCGGATACTGTGCTGCCCCCATGTTTGCGGGAGGAGGGTGGATGTGCATTTCAGCTGTGTTAAGGCGTGAGAGACTTGATGTCGGTTGGGTTCGGGTATCAGCTGGGGGGCCCTGCAATGAACGACCATGGCCGTATAGGTGCTGTGGAGGCGATACCGGCACGGTTTGCTGCGAGAGACTGGCAACCGCCTGCGCGCCATATGGATTAGGAGGGATAGTTCGGTTATCCCGACGGACCTCTGGTTGGAGAGGCGATTGATGTGCGGGTTGCACCGCAGGGGGCGGTGGAGGCAGCGTCGGCGGCGGCTGAGTTGGCGGAAGCTGTGATGGTTGCAGTGCCTGTGTTTGAGCAGTCGTTTGAGCAATAAAGTGCTGGATCAATTCCAATGTCGCGTTTGACGTGCCTCCTCCAGCGATGCCAGTAAATATCAGTGGAATCAAATGCGGTGGCACTCCAGCCTGGACGGATTCTCGCAATATACTTTGCTCGATTTTGCGCTGCTCCAGCCTGATGCTCTCCTGCCGCGTCCTTTCCTCCTCCTGCCTTCTGCGATCCTCTTCTGCCTTTGATTGAAGCCAATTGCGCATCGAATCGTCCGCATTTTGCCATTGGGGCGGAGGCGGAGGCAGTTGACCCATAGGAGCCATGGCAGGCAGACCCGCGTCCGGAGGAGGAAGGGTCATCGACGACGGAGGAGGAAGTCCTCTGCGCGCCGTGTCCATAGTCCGTTCTGGTGCCCGTTTCGCTGACGCAGGCGGAGTTGTGCGCTCAGCAGCTGGGGGAGTGGAGGAGATCCGTGAGGTAGGAATGGACTGCCGGACGATGGAGTATTCATGGGGGCCTTTGATCCCGTTCTGACTAGGCGGCTTCAATGTGAGCAACATGAGCGCAAGTCATATGGGACCGGGACGGGGTCCTGGTGACGACAGATACCAACAGAAAATAGGATATACAGGTAGCTGTGCCCCCTCAATAAAAAGAAAAAGAAAAAGAAATGCTGGATGGTGATACAGAAGAAGGAACGAGTCACTATCAATGCATCGGAACTATATAATATAGTTCATAGAATAGGTATATGCAGGGACATAGGAAACCGCTAAGTCAAAGGCATGAAACTGTTCCAAACCTGTATAGTTGGCACATGGAGATAGATGACCAAGAACCATGAGGCTCGACCGGGGGGGGCATTGGCAGAATAAAAAAGGGCCCCAGAACGGTTCAAGCTCCAGGCTGTTTGACAGGAACAAAACAGATCTGGAACGATGGGCGGATCGCCGCAGTGGGTAAAGGAAGGCGTAGCCGGGGGGGTTTTTAGTAGTAGATAGTAGTATGTATGACAGTATGTACAGAACACTTGGGGAAAGAGCAACTGCCTCGATCTGGCAGGCGCCCAGGACACTAGCTTCTTTAGGGCAAGACCGATAACGCTATTCAAACTTCGGAAGGAAAGAGCGAGTGAGGATCCATCGGTTTCCCGATCGGGACAGCGTCTGTCGGATGTTTTTAGTGTCGACTTACCTTAGGGATAGTAGTGTAGTAGTCTTGCCCTTCTGCTTTGCCCTCGTCAGCTCACCCGGCTTCTCCTCTCTCCTCTCTTCCTCTTGCCTCCGGGACCGCTTTGTAAAAGGCCGGTGGAGAGCTATCGACGCTATCGAATCCCTATCGAACGTCCAAAGAACCCTTTGCCCACCTGGCCTGATGAACGCTCAAACGAGACGGAATCTGGAGCGCGATTGCGCGTTAGACCTTCAGGCGAGTGGAGCTCAAAGTCTCATGCCGGCAGGGCTGCTCCGTGGTCAGCGGCTCGAGTCTCCCTGATGACGACGAGAACAAAACACATGCAAAATCGTACCATACCAGCAGATGACAGTCAAGGCCGCTTGCAATGAGTTTCCCTGTTCGGGTTGCACCAGCACCCTGGCGGAACCTTTCCGCAGGGGTGAAGCTCGACAAGAAATCCTCCGAACAGGATCCTCCGAGCACGAAATGCCGCGTAGACTTTGAGGCCCAGAGAAGATCGAATCAGAAGCCGAAGTCGAGGATAGACACGCAGATTGGACCGTCACAACAGTGATTTCATGCACCAGACGCTGGGCGCTAACACGGATATGAGCACAATCCTGATACGTGAACCCCGCGCAGAGGGGGCCGCACAGGACAGATTGGGAGTTCGTCGTCTAGGACTATGAGAAAGAATCCCAACTTACGGGACAACCCAGTGGGGGTGAGGAAGCGAGAAAGCCCAGAAGGCGAGGGAGAAGACGTGTCTAGTTGGCGCTGACCCAGGCTTATAGTTTTCTTTTCTGTTTAAAATTATGTTCTCGACTCATTATTGTAAGACTCCGTGCTGGTCACGGCTAGGTTAGCCGTAGTCCACGTCCATTTAAAAGAAAACATTTCTTTTTTGGGCGTGTTGGTGGTTTCGAATGAGCTCCAAACGGGCAGATAGCGCCAGTGATTGGGGCTGAGCATGTTGAACCTGACGTCAATTTCTGGATTGGCCCTTCATTGCAGCGCCGCAGCGGCTTGGTGGATGCCGCCGCCATGTGTGATCACATCGGACCCCCGACAGCTATGTACCATATAGACTCTCTAAGGTACCGATAGAAGGCCCTTCCTGTCTTCCGGAAAGGCGCTTCGCTTTTCTATCTTTGCCAATCTAGGTATTAGCGTCTCGCTAACCCTGGGTCTGGAGATTGTCTGGCACCCGCGGCATGGTATTGGATCCCCACGAGACATCGGGAGGCGCAAGTTAAGAACAAGCCTGATGTCTGTCGTCGCGGGCCAAAACCCGGAGATTTGCTAGACTACCGAAGCTGGCGCCGGCAGGCCACGAGTCTAGTCACTTCTGCTGACGAATCTCGGAAGTCTCGTCTCTTTTTTTTCTGGCCGCAGGCTTTTGCTAGGGTACGCAGAGTCGCAGACACGACCAGAGTCGCTTCATTCCGACTCGCTAGATTGTCTGTTCTAGGCAATTCTTGCATTTCTGGAAGGTATTCAACAGTCGGTGACATGCTCTGGCCAACCGATATGAATGCAGCGAATTAGCGCGGAAACCTTCGGTCGTCCTACCGTCCTCTCCATCTAGTCGGAGGTCGGGGTTAAATTAAAATGAGGGTCTGTTTAACCTTTCTGGCTGGGCTAAACACACGAATGCTTGGTTGTCTCTAGTGATAATATTAATATAATGATCATTCATCTCAAGCTTCGGCAGCAAGCATGGGGCCGAGAATGCACAGTCGAACGACCCTGATGCCGATGAACAGCCTGCAATCTCCCCTGCTTATCGTAATCCAGGATCTCGACGTGGTGGCATGCAGTCCCTGGTTTTGAGAAAGTTTGCTGACCGCCGCCTCCCAGAAGTGGAAATAGATCCTGGCGCCGGTAGCATCATTCTTCATTATCACCGAACACATCCCGATTAGGGACGAGTAGACCCGCAGGCAGTGGCACTACAACGGTCCCTTGTCGACAGAGCTGTCTTCGTATCCTTCCTTTTCTCTCTAGGTCTTTGCCGTCAAATATTATCTTTGCAATTGTCGGATGATCGGCTCTGAACAGCCGTGGGATAAGAAGAGAAAGAGAAAAAACAACAGAACATGGATATACACGCCAAAGGTTGAAAAGAAAAGAAAAGAAAAACAGCAACTTAGTAGTATCGCACAACGACACTTACTGTGCACCAATGGCGGCAGGAATTTGGCCCCATCCTGGCGACAATGACAGCTTCATAGTTATAAGTTAATGGACTAGACCAGAATTAGTCAGAGGTAACGAGTTGACGCCGTTTCTGGCCAGTTCGTTGAGCGAGGGCTGTGCGAGTCGACAAAAAGACGTGGTTTGTGGAGATGGATTTACCGCCAGCAAGCGGGCCGCCTGTCTTCGTTTGGACTTTGGACTTGGAGAAACAGTTGACTAGCTAGTAGTCTCCACGTACACGTCCCCATCGAAGCGCAACCTCGCAAGTAGAGCCTAGTCTGTAGTAGTTCATCGTTTGAGATTCGGCAATGCAAGATTCCATGTCCCGGTTGATGCAAAAAGCTGGGATGGATGGTGGTTGATGGAGGATGAGATGAGCAAGCGGTCCGACATTGGACGAACTTCCTCGAATATTGCAGACTTCCTATTTGGGACCTGGAGAGATGGTTCAGCGTTATGCTGCTAACGTCTCGCGTGAGCTCAGTGGTATGTCGCTACTTTGGTAGAACAGCACACGGCACTACTATGGCTATTATGAATATCATTCCTCGACAGCTGGACAAGTTCCCCTCGTCACCAGAATCGCTTTTCTTGGCTCTTTCAGCATAACATCCCCTGTTCGGGAGATCAAATCGTCACGAGTACTGGAACTGATCGCAGCTAGCGTCTTCATGCTGCAGGGGACAATGACATCGAGACCCATCTCGTGGTTTCCAAGTGGGGAGAGCACAAACGCCGACCTACGAGACTGACTATACGCTAAAAGCGCTGGCTGATCGTACGCATAACATCAACGACATGGCCGCTCCAATCTCATAAGGATCGTTTCGAACAGACGGGACGATTCAGCCGGCCGAGAGCAATAAGGGCCTTGACTTTCATGGGTGCTGCTGTTGCACCTGTCATTGCAACAACAGTACGTTTGCCTCGCGGAACATGATTTTGGACAGTAGAAGAGTTCAATCTTACATGGTGCTGGCTATGTAGATCCCGCTTGTAGATTGATCTATAAATTTCCGTATTAGGTCAAAGGATAGAGAATTATCGTGTGCCTCGTAGCCACAAAGAAACTGGAGTCTTTGGCCTGTACGATGGGAAGGGATACTCTAATATTACTAGACTCCAGGGCCAGAAAAGAAAAATTGAAAAAAAAAGGTTTGATTTTTGATTTAGTTTTTGGCAAATCGTGTATAAGTCAAATGGCGAATGTCTACTTAAGATTATACTGAGATTTTTGTCCCATCCGCCATTTGAAATTTAGCTACTGGTCCTTGACACAGTTTTACACCACAGATAATCTACTATAGTAATTATACAGAACCTTTCAGTGGTGGCTTTCCAAAATTTGGATACGTCTGGGGATCTCCGAGGTGCCGATATCACCATATCCCTCCGCCCCAGGAACCCGGCTGGTTTTATCGACCACGGAAAGGGCCATAAAATTCGACTCTTCGAGCCATGTAGTTATAATTTGACTACTCAGGCAGTTAAAGATCATTGAAGATCGATTATGTGTCGGTGTGTTGCTGTAGATCTAAGGGAGAATCAGCTCTTCTAACCAGTGACCGTCATGAACCGATCGATCGTACGATACTGGAAGCATACCTGCCAACACATAATCATAGAAAGTAGGCGACAGATTTCTTGCAAGAAGACCGTATCTCCCATCCCTTCGAGTCTAATCATCATAACGAGAACTTCAGATAGGCCAACATTGCTATTGCCGCTATACTTCCTTGTTCTAAGGACTGGAAGTATGCAGTTATAGGTGATACATCAAATAAGTCTAGATATTCGACCCCACATGCTTCATTTCCAGCAAGGTAGGATGGAGAAAGCAAATTTTCATTATAACATCCCTGAACTCCCGTATTACTAGCGTTCTGGCTTCTGAGAAGTCTGCTGGATTTATCGGTCTTCTCCTGGCAGTTCTGGCAGCTGGTGTCTACTTCTCAAACCTTGAAGATCCAGGATCAGCGCTCTGAACTTTGTCTGGATTTCGATATGCCTAAGCGCGACTCTGTGAGATACTAGTTAATGATTCTCTAACGTATCAAACTAATAGTCTCTCGCTGTTGTGTTTTAGAATTAGGACGCATGGAAGCATCGTTGGGTCCTAGGACATTTAGCTATCAATGATTCCACGGAGTATGCATTACCCACTCGTATGTAGCCGGATTAAGAGCCATAACGATCGGAAATGAAGACATTATGGGACAGAGCTCTGGTGTGATAGTAAAAACCTGCTTTGATTTACGTAACAGTTCTTTTTGCGCCATATCATCTTGGAAGTATCGGTTTGTTTTTTTTTTTTTTTTTTTTTTGAAAAGGACCGCTTGTGTTTAGGGAAAACAAATGAGCTGAATATTGATACTATCTGGTGGGCGCTACAGCTATCCCATATGCTATATAATAGAGCTTGAAAAGTGGATGTATTAGACCGAAGAGGATAAAGTCCGGATATCTATAGAGTTCCTCAAGCAACCAAGGAATGCGTCTTCGAGTCTTGGTTGAATTGCGTCATCCTGGAACGGGGGAAAGGTCGACGAAGCCGTCCCTGCCAAATGTTCTTGTCCTCATCTTTCCATTCTGTGTTCAGATTTCGGACGTCGATGCACAAAGTCCCAAGATCCTATTTCCGTATCAAATGCTTTTCTCCCATTCTTGCTTCCGTGATCTGACATTCTGACAACATATAACCGCTATGGCATCATGGGATTTGCCAGCCTCGATAATGGCAGACAGGATGTAATTTGTGAAGCGGTAGAACGGGGTCCCCTGCTCCTCCGTGGGCATAATTTTGAAGCCGGCCTCTTTCATAAACGTGCCAGATCTTACTGCGACGCTCGTCCCAGTCCGGGATGCGCCCGGCAACATTGTGCATTGGGAAGTCAAGGATTCCAGTGTAGTCAGGACGATATATTTGGTTTGCTGCATTGTGCCACGGTCAGAACGGTCGTCACAGTAAAGATTATCTTCGTCCCCCGCTTGTATCTGTGCTTTGAGCTCGTCCCAAGCCTGTGGCGACGCGAGGTTCGTTCCCCATGCTGGAGGTTCGTCAAAGGAAGGAAATCCTGATAGGTAAGGTCATCAAAAGCAGGACTCTTACGAAGTATATACTTCTCCAGCGTTGATTTCCCACGGACCGGCTCAGCACCATCAGAGAAACGATAAGAGACACCGCGCAACTTCTGGGGGCGGCGTTCAACGTCGAACACATCCCGAGACTATATGCATGTCCTAAAGCATGAAGGTAGTGTCGCTGGGCCTTGGGTGCCGAAAGTGGTTGACGGTACGATCGGCAAGGCGACCTGTATCCCATCGAAACCGCTCCACGGATAATACCTCCGTATGAACAATATATACAGCAGTAACCACTAGCCTATAATATGCCTCTAGGCCTCGAGTTCTACCCCATGCTAGATGGTTTCGAGCCGGGCCATCGCGTAGACGAACGCCAACACCGAGTCCCATACTCGTGGCAAGATCTTTGTCTGCCGTTTCTCCCATCTCTTCCACGCAACCTGCGCTGCCCTCGTTCCAGTCACAATATATGGATACCTACGAAAACGTAGGTCAGCGCCACCATGACAGTTACAAAGTCTCTGATCATATCCATGTTGTTGGCGATGCCTAGGACTCGAAAAGTCAGGAAGAAAAGTAAATAAATGCTTGGATCCCATAAACTGGGGAGGTGGCAGTCCTGTCATGGTGCTGGGAGCGGATATAGTTCCCCAATACCGGAGGAGGCAGGTGCTGATAGTGACATTTGAGCGTTCCCAGAACTGCTATTTCTATAACCAGTGCTCCCTAAAGCTCAATAATGCCCTCTTCCAAATTCGTTTCTTTCTTGCTTTTCTTCCTCAAGAGCACATTATAACTCGCCGTTATGAATTTTCTCTCAAAAGGATTCCCCAATGACTTTTCTTGCGAATCATCTGGCGTAATACGACTTGATTGTCGAGAAAGAAAGATGGTAAATATTATGCGATCAACAGAGCCATGTATAAGTATGACGATCTTAATGCGCCCATTTGTCTGGGTGAGCCAGAATGCGCGTCGTTGCGCAATCGAGTTTATTTAAGGCTCCATCTACGGCCCAAGATGAGTGTCAATCTGCATTGTAACATGATGCCGATATGACAGATGAATGGATAAGCCGATCTCAGCAGGGATGGTCAAACAGAAAATAAAATATAAAAGGACGGTTCAGCATACCACGTGTGTTTTTATATACCTAAGACCATTGAACGGGGCTTCCAGAAATGTGCTCACTTTAAGGTAGAGTTGCTATCCCAGCGGTGCTGATAGATGGATTCTCAGGAGGAAGAAAGCTAAGTTGCTAATCTCCCGGGAGGTGCAGGTGCTAAATACATCTGCCCTGCCCCTCCTTGTCTGGTTCTTAGTTAATGACGGAAGTGACTAGACCAAAAAGGAGATGTCCTTAGAGATCTGATAGTTAATATAGAGGTTTAGGGAACGAAAAATGCGCCGAACACATATAGACGGTGTTTAGCATCATTCAAGTTGAAGAGATAATAAATAAAGTAGTATAGAACTGGCATACGATGGTCCCAGAACCCTTGAATTCGCGCCAGAGAGCCTCTGTAAGGCAGCCTCTTGAATCGTGGAGCGGCCATTTGCGTTGGGTTTGCTCGAAGCACCTCGAGGAATCCTTGCATTAACAGAATACTATCACAGCCATCAAGGACCCATTGGAAGTTAATTAGCGTAGTATTCCCCACGGCAGACAGGAAATTATCGCAAACCTCATCATGATGCTTTCTCGACAGGGTCGAAATACTAACCGGATCTTGCTTGCTCGTTTAAGCTCACTCATTGTCTATGCTAACCACCTTGTAGAATGGCAATGGGCCTTTGTCCTCGACTTTCACCCATTTTCCCCCTGCCCACCAACCCATCCACCAGGGGTTTAACAAACGAGGCTATTGGGATCTCAGGAGACTTCATATAATGATTCGATCGTCTCCTTCATATAATAATGGTTCTTGTTCTTTTCCGTGCTAATCTCGTTTCATTACCTTGACAGCAACCCAGTGCAAGCCTCCCTCGGTTTCAACACGTGATCAGAGCAGGGGATGCGGTCTATCATCTGGCCTGGCATCGATATGAATAGTTTAACCATCAGCAAGGCTGTCGGGTCACTAAAGACAATCAGTGTACATCCTAAAATCTGAAATCTTGCATCTCAATGATACTGACAGTCTCATTATTTCGACCATGTTTCCATTATGGTCATGGCTACGGTCGATTTGCTCTAACATTTACCACCTCCTCTCAACTCCCAACAGGGCGAGCATATTTCTCTCTCTTCCTAGCAGTCCCATAGAGCAGCAACCCCTGAAAGCGGATATTGGACATTCAGGCAACTTTGTTAAAGCTGGTCTAGAAAATGTAAGTCTAGCTCAACTTAAAATGTCAGTTCTAGTCTCACCGTTTTGTTTTATTAGACTACGGCCACGCCATCTCTTGAAACGAGTCAACCACCAAAGACTTATCCTGATGATATCACTTACATATGTGTTTCCGCCGAATCTATCAACTATCCACCACCACGTCATGGGGAAGTCATATATGTCACTAAGGGGGAGATTTTAGCCTGGGGAGGGACTGCCATCGTGGAACGATTACCATCGGGCGCTGTCATGAAGACACCCATTCCAAATCCATACTGCCCACCTGAGGAAAAGGATCACCGCCGGAATATGCGTGTCGAGGCCCGAGTATATGTCATGATCGGAGATCATCCACGCATGCCCAGATTAATCTGCTGGGACGAAGAAACATGCTGTCTAACGCTGGAGTATCTAGAGAACGGAAATCTCGGAGACTACATTCGGCAGAATCATCAGAACATAACTCTTCAACTTCGCATTCGATGGAGCAGGCAAGCTGCCGAAGCACTAACGGTCCTTCATAACCTAAACGTTATACACTGCGACCTCTCACCAAGAAACTTTCTCCTAGACTCTCATCTGGATTTAAAAATTGCTGACTTTGGCGGTGCATCTCTATGCGGCTCAGACCCATCAGCTACCCCTGCGATAAGATTTCGACCTCCCGGCTACGACTGGAATGTTCCTCCAGTATCTGGGGATGATATATTCGGTCTAGGGTCGTTGATCTACTTTATAATGACCGGCTCTTATCCCTACGAAGAAGTAGCTAGTGGTGAGGTCGATAGACTTTATGAAGCTGACAAGTTCCCTGATTTGTCCTCTGTCATCTGTGGGAATATCATCATGCAGTGTTGGCATCGACAGGTAGACTCGGTTCAAGTACATGATTGCCTCAGGACAATCGAAAGAGAACTTTCGCTATAGCTTTGGCTGTCCTGATCTGACCGATTTTATTATTATTATTATTATTATTATTATTATTATTATTATTATTATTGTGGACAGGATCTATAAACAAAAATTGACAATCAGCGATAAGCAAGATTCGGTCTCCACGAACGGCCGACGCCGAACGCCGATAACCTCCTTGCGGGCCCAACGCCCGCCATGTGGAGAAGAAGAAGAAGAAGCTTGGCTGTTTTTTGTGGGTTGGAAGAGTCAGTAGTAGATGAAAGGCAAGAAGATGAATGAGCATCTGTTCTTCCAGCGGACATAATTTATTCAATACTGGATTAGGATGAGAAGATTCACCGTTCTATAGCTGTATGTCTTCACCAGTAGAAAGCTCCTAGAGAGTAGTAGTTACGCGGCGTAGAGCAGTAGTCGACTTGCCAACCAGGCGGTAAAAGAACGAATGGATAATGACATGAAACTGTCCATGTCGGAACTGGCATTGATCAACGATATAATAGAACGTACAATATTAAATAACGATCGGACTTACTGGTCAGGCTCGGCGGCCATTTCCGTTTTCGGACAGCGAAGCAGTGACGCCGAACAACGTCAAGACAAGAACATCCCAGATCGTCTTCGTTCTCACACAACGACATTCTTGAATATCTTGTGACATTAATTGAATCAACTGCAGCATGTCCCACCGTCGATCGTTGGCACCGGTCCAGACAAAAAGCCGGGGCGATACAGCAGAAACAGCGCCAACCTACTCCGTTTATATGCAGCGCCTCCACCAAAAGCGATCTACGGCAGAAGCTAATTGATTCCGTCCGCGAACGAACAAGCAAAAAAGAAGCTCTCCCACTTGCCGCCCCCGGAGATTTCGACACGCCTTGAACGGCCGAGATGGGGGCTTGTTTTTTCTGGGTATCTAGACTACATTCGATCCTCTCCACTCGAGGTCGTAAAACTCTAGCTTGAGTGGCCATGGACACCGCAAGTTTCACCCGAACAATCGAATAAATATTTTCTTTCCCTTCTTATTTCCTTCTCTTCTTGTTTCTCGTCCGGCTCAGACAATTGAATTCTCTTTCAACTTTCAAGCACTGCTTGGTTGGTCTGGCCGCCGTCTCGAACGGATCGTCGCAGGGGCCCATATAGCGTTCGGCTGTCGGCCAACCGTCCGGTCCAGATTCGCCAAAGAAAGATATCCTTGAGTCAGAGAATGGTCGGCGGGGTTTAGACGGGCGCCTGTGGTTACCTCCGTGATTCTTCAGACATATTAATATTATTATCTCTGCTTGCGCACCGACCTGGAGGCATACTTGGTCAAGTATCAACATCTTCACCTCCGGTCGAGCAGCGGCCCTTGGGACCGCAACAAGAAATCATGACCGCCAACGCTCACCACAGCAGCAGCGATGCTGTCGCGGACGTGGAAAAGACGGTGCAGCCCACCGTAGACTCCCACCCCGACACCTCAGGAGACTTCACCAATGTCGAGTCCATCGTGGATACCAAAGTCGACGGGGATGCGGAGGGCGATGCGCCGCGCGCGCCAGAGGAGGATGCAGCACCGAACAAGCTCGACCGGGTGCCCTCTCAGGCGCAGAAGCTGGGGAAGAAGAAGATCACCCTGATCATGGTGGCTCTATGTGTACGTGACCATCTGGGGAAATGCGCTGCAATTTGAAAGCTAACAATGTACGCGATGACAGTTGGCGCTGTTCCTCGCTGCGCTTGACATGGTATGTTTCCTATTTCCGTTTTTAAGGTATTGATATAGACGATGGTCCGCTAATACCTGGTAGACGATCATCTCCACCGCTCTACCCACAATGGCAGCACATTTCCATGCATCTCAGAGCGGGTACTCGTGGATGGCGTCGTCGTATCTTCTGGCTAATGCAGCTTGCGTGCCATTCTGGGGCAAAGTCAGCGACATCTGGGGGCGAAAGCCAGTCCTGCTAGTTGCCAACTTCCTGTTTCTGGTCGGCAGCCTGGTCTGTGCCCTTGCTATTAATCTGCCCATGATTCTGGCGGGTCGTGTCATCCAAGGTGTTGGAGGCGGTGGTCTGATCGTGCTGGGAAATATTTGTGTGACGGATCTGTTCAGTGTGAGGTGAGTGAGGAGCATGCAATATATTTATATTGCGGTCGAAGTCAGAACTGACCCGCACTAGGGAACGGCCAATGTATTATGGTATCTTCGGGGCGACTTGGGCCATTGCTGGTGCCCTGGGCCCCATCATTGGGGGTGCGTTCACGACGAGCGTCACCTGGCGGTGGTGTTTCTACCTGAACTGTATGTCTTCAACTCTCGGCCTTACTTTCGTCTGTTTCTAGCTCTAACATTACGTCGCAGTGCCAATCGGTGGTTTGTCCTTTGTGATCATCTTGTTTTTGCTCAAGATTGACACCCCGAAGACGCCCCTGCTCGCCGGTCTGCGCGCCCTCGACTGGATCGGCACCCTGACTATTGTGGGAGGAACCATCATGTTCTTGTTTGGACTTGAGTTTGGTGGTGTCAGCCGCCCGTGGGATTCCGCCACGGTCATTTGCCTGATCATCTTCGGTGTGGTGGTCATGGCCCTCTTTCTCTTGAATGAGTGGAAACTCGCCAAGTATCCGATTATGCCGATGAGTCTCTTCCACGACAAGCGCAACATCGTACTGTTGATGATGTCGTCGTGTCACGCAATGGTGTTTATTTCGGGCTCTTACTACATGCCCCTCTATTTCCAGACCGTGCTGGAAGCTAGTCCGATTCTGAGTGGTGTATACAGCTTGCCCCAAGTTCTGATGCTCTCGCTCTTCTCGGCCTGCACGGGTATCTTCATCCGCAAGACAGGCTTGTATATGCCAGCCATCTGGTTCGGCATGATCTTTATGACCCTTGGCTTCGGTCTTTTTATCGACCTGAAGCCATATGCGTCGTGGCCACGCATCATCATCTACCAGTTGATTGCTGGAATGGGCGTCGGTCCCAACTTCCAGGCCCCTCTCGTTGCACTCCAGGCGAATGTCCGTGGATCCGACATGGCAGCTGCAACTGCAACTTTCGCTTTCATCCGTCAGCTATCAACCTCCATCTCGGTCGTCCTTGGTGGCGTTGTCTACCAGAATGTCATGGGCAAACAATCTGCGAAACTAGTGGCAGCTCTCGGTCCTGAAAAGGCCGCGGAGATTGCCAACTCCTTCTCCGGCTCGGACAGGAGCCTTCTCGACACTCTGAAACCATCCCAGAAAGCTGTCGTCTTCGAGGCATTCACATTCTCTCTGAGCCGTGCATGGATCTTTTACGTCTGCATCGCCGGCTTCGGGTGCTTCTTAAGCATTTTCATCCGACGCAAGGAACTCAGCAAGTCCCACGAAATCACCAAGACCGGTCTCGCAGAGCAAGAGCGCGTCCGTCAAGAACTGCTCGATGAAAAGAAAGCCGCCAAAGCAGCGCGCTCTGGTGAAGCCAAGGAGGAAGTCTGATCTCATTATCTCCGTTAGTCAGGGTCGAAAAAAAAAAAAAGACCCTTGATAACGGAATCGAGATCCTACAATAAATCCCATTCCTCTATTTATATTTCATAATATTAATGTCTTAAACCAACTACCCCGCCCCATCCTTCGACATCTACGACGCATTACGAGCGCACGATACAATAGACGAGAAAAGGGGAAGAAGAAAAAAAAAGTCCATTGACGAAGTTCAGATGTATGTCATTATTTCGCCTGACTTACTTGACTCAGGTCATGGGAAAGAAATCGGAGGAAACCGAGAGGGAAAAAAAAAAGAAATGCATAGCATCATCATCATCATCATCATTATCATACGATCCCTTCTATCATGGTCACAGGTCATGTACTGTACATCTTTGCATACTATACATACATACATAGCCTACCGTGTGGTTATAAACTTATAATCACCAAGAAAAAGG
Organism: Paecilomyces variotii; assembly: GCF_004022145.1. Classification (NCBI taxonomy): domain Eukaryota; kingdom Fungi; phylum Ascomycota; class Eurotiomycetes; order Eurotiales; family Thermoascaceae; genus Paecilomyces; species Paecilomyces variotii. Next base: position 1,326,999 of record NW_021167143.1, on the reverse strand, counting down.
AAAAGGAAAAAAAAAAAAAAGGGAATCTCTATAAGAATCCAACAACCAGACCATGGGTTATCCAGAATGGACCAGTAGATAGATAGATAGATTCAGCATACCATGATCTAGATCCCCTCGTGCTGGATGCGTGATACAAGAAGCCTTTTGTATATATATATATATATATACATGCAAGCCTTAGACTCTAGCAAGCTGAATCGCAAACTGCGATTATGTACATCACTTCTAGAAGGGCTGTCGCTTTCCGGATTTGTTTGTGTACGATCTCTCGAGGGGTTTCTCACCTGCGACAAACCTTGGGGCACCATCCACAGACGTGTGTGTGCCAGCGGAGTTTAAACTTGGTCATCAGTGATTTTGACTAGTTATACAAGTAAAAATGAGAGATATCCCAATGAAATAGTTTTATTGATTCGAGTGTTTCCCCCTATATACTAGTTATATAATACTGTACGTCCATTTATTTTGTCTTTTCCTCCCCCACCCCCCGCAGAGAAAAGAACACGCCCCGGCCTCCGATGACGAAAAGTTAATCAAGACCACAGTTTCCCGTTCCTCCTCCGTCATTATCTTGAAGCACCCAATGAAGGTGTGGTATGCACATTATTAGAAGGAGGTAGAGCATAGTAAATCATTCTAGGCAGAAGACTCCGCTCCGGACCCCCTGAAAGAATGTAAGCCAGCCTAGTATCAGAAGGTAATTACCACCGGGAAACGAAGACCCGGGTTTATAAAAGGACAGGGAGAAGAGAACCAAAAACGAGTGTCCTGTTGTATCGTACTGCATCGCGAGATGCAAAAGAAACGTAGCTTCTTGATCCGAGAGAGGAGAAAAAGTAGATTGATGCAAAGACAGAGTCGTGGTTTTGGCAGAAAGAACAGGAAAGGGGTATAGCAAGGAGACACATACCAAGAAGTTACAGATAGTGCAGGTAGGATGCTGGTGGATATTATAAGGGCGAAAAAGCAAAACTCAAAGACAGTGGAGAAGATATGACAGATGAACGAATTCATGAAATGCAAAGGATAGCATGGACAATAGCAGAGAGCTTGTCCCGCAAAAGCCAGCCTCCAAGGACGGGACTTGGACCAAAAGAGAACGTTCATATTTCACAACGCCGGAAAATGCAGCCAGCCCATGAGATCATCAAGACAGCAATTAGAAAATGAATGTTCAATCATAAAGCCGAATATAAGGTGTGGCCTATCAGGTCTTCACCCTCTTGCTGCCCGCGTCGCTGCCAGGACCGCTCTCGGGGCTCTTGCGCTTCTTGTCCACTTCGTCTTCCCGCGCGAATCCAGGACCGTTCTGAACCGATGGAGTCGGGAACGTAAGCGGGCTGGGCAACATATTACTGTCGGGCCCAGACCGACCAAAACCCCACTCCGGGAAGAAGCTCGAGGGGGATGGAAGAAGAGCGTCAGAAACGAAACGGCTAGGGAGCGCCGAAATCGGGGTTTCGATATTGTTGTTGTTATTATACGCAGTGCCGTTCTGGGATGCAGCTCCAGGTGGAGGAGGTCGCGCGAAAGGGTTCGGAGGACCTTGTGCGCCAGCACTGAGAAGGGCGCCCGCAGAGGGCGAGGGAGGAGGCAATACAACTCCCGAATGACTCCCGTCAGCTGCCTTGGCGGGAGTTGCTGTCTTGTTTGCTGAGCCACGGGGAGACGAATCTGCCGTTGCACTTCCGCCATCCGAGTTCTCGCTCGGAATCTGCACCTTCAGACGCGGTCGTTTGGCATTGAGTTGAAGGCTGTTGCTTTTCAACGGTGGCTTGACCTCGGGAATCGACGGCATTGATCGTGTGCGCTGCGGATCTGTCGCAGATCGTGCAGGAGGCAGAGGAGCAGAAGGCGGTCCAGTGGTGACAGTCGGTGTATTGGTATTCTCTTGGTCTGGCCTGGATTGTGCATCATTCCGCGGAGATTCACTCGTGGGAGGACCCACCCCAAAATGACGAGCCAGAACCGAACCACGATCGTCGATTGGGGTGAAGATGCTGCGTGATTTGACCGGTGGCGGCTGCTGCTGCTGCTGCTGCTGCTTCGATTCTGGAGGGGACAGACTGCCCTCAGACTTGGGAGGCATCGACATCTGCTGAGCTGACGGTTCTGGCACGGGCATTGGACGCGGCTGCGGCTGCGGTTGGTGCTGGTGCTCTGGGGGGAACGTCGCGGGCATGGAATGCCGTCCCTGGTCTGGGATGTAGGCCTGTGTGACTTGCGGCGGTAGCTGTGGGTGCTGTCGCTGTTGCGACAGCGGCGGTGACTGTTGCGGGAGACCCGGATGGGACTGCTGGTGCGGCGGCAGACCATGTTGTGGATGTTGCTGCGGAAGCCCGTGGGCGGGTGGATGTTGTGGGATATGCTGCATCTGCGGGTGCTGAGGATGCGGATGAGGAGGCTGATGCTGAGGGATAGGACCCGGATGGCCGTATTGCGGGAACTGACCAGGCCTGGGCGGCTGCTGGTGCATAGGGGGAGGCGCGTTCGGATTATATATGGAGGGGTTAGGCATATAGGCAAAACCGTTCTGCGGAGGCGGAGTAGCATGCGCATGCTGTTGCGGCACTAGATTCGAGCTCACTCGACGCATATGCGTTCTTGACGACGGTCGAGACAGTCCCTGCGGCTGAGGAGTTCCATGGCGGGGAACAAAGGGAACTCCGTTGGGGATGGGCGGGGAAGCAGATGGCGCATGGTTGATGTGCTGGAAGCCAGGTTGGTTCTGGAGATGCGGAGGCACCATAGGATGGCCCTGCTGAGGCGGTTCTTCTGGGCCTGGGGAGTCATCCTCGTCGTCGTCGTCCGCATCGCGCTTCCCCGCGAAGTCTGCTGGTCCTTTGTGCTCATGGGGATGGTACTGCAATAGTTTAGCCATCAGCAACTATCACCCAAACACTACCTTCGAGGGCTACTGCGCCAGGTATGGAACATTATCAGGGTATACGCACGTATTGGTATTTCCCTAGCGTTTCGCGGATATCACCGGAAGAAAACTCGTATAGTTTCTTGTTGTGACCGAAGATGATGACGGCGACATCGACGGAACAGAGGACGGACAGTTCATGTGCCTTTTTGAAGAGACCGCCTTTTCGTTTCAAGAAAGTGCTATTGATCAAGAATGCTGGTCAGCCTGATCCAATACAAATGTCATACGCCGCGCAAGTCCAAACCTACACTGAGCGATTGCGATCATCTTTGATCGCCTTGATCTCAATCTTTCTCCGACCCATGATCGCCGCTGAGATATCACCAGATCAGGTCGGGCGGTACGGTGACCGTGATAACAACGGTCTCGATTGAGACCTCACCAACGATGAGGATATTTCGTCGCTTATATGTGTACCAGTGTTGTCGACCTCTGTCGCTGCTGAATCCAGGCCGTGTCTGCTTCTCAGGCGGAAGACGCGGAGCGCGCAGTTCCTCGATCGCGCCCAAACCACACGACAGCAGAGACAGAAATGCGTAGTTGTTTTATCGACACCAACGCTCCCAGGGAGCCAGAAAGAGATAAGGGCCTGCGTAGAATCCTGCAGGGGAGGGGATCGACGATGACGGGAATATGCGTTGGCACAAAGGCGCGACAGCCAGCGAGATAATGTCGCTGGAGAGGCCGTCGCGAAACCGAGGACGAGGCAGGCCTGTCAGCCTGAGTGGTGGTTGGAACAAAAGCGATAAAGCGGACGTGGGCGATCTTCAGATCGACCCAGCGCAGAAGCGTAGGCACGCAGAGGCTCTGTGCGGCAAGGGTTGGCAAGAAGTTTGGGGAAGGGGAAGCATGCAGAGGATTGATTCTAAAGATAGAAGAAAAACGGTGGGAGGTGGAGGAATTCCCTTCGGCTTAAGCTCAGTAGGCGGAATTCGGAGGGGCGGCAATCTGGTTGGGCTTTGGACTTCTTCGAGCGCAAAAGGGGCTGCGGCTGCGGCTGAATGGTCGGACCGATCACAGCCCAGATGCAGTCTGATTGGCTGCAGGCTGTCCATTAGCCGCCGTCCTCGTGTCCTATTGGCTGCAGGTCACAGTAATCCAACGGGCGTCTATTTATAACCCACAGCAGGCGCCAATCAGGTCACACTGCGCGTCAGTCGTCATAGATCCGAAAACAGCGGGTGCTACGTAAGTAACGGATGCTTGAAAACATCTGTGGCACATCGATCCTTTCATCTCGACTGTCGCGCAACGTTATTCCTTTTGCCATAGACACTACTGATGACTCTGTCTGGTAGGTAGTCGATGAAGTCGTCCGCTAGATGTTAGTCCCACCCTTCAGCTAGCCTTGCCAGCCTTAGGATATATATCCGCTGTTCGTAATCAGTGCGTCTTACCTATAGGACGAATCAGTATCGATTCTGGGGCAAAGCTTGGAGAACCCCTGGCTGGATCACGCCCAGAAGCGCAGGGGGCCGCCAGGTGTCTGTGTAGCCTCGCAGATTATGAGACTGTCAGATCAGCAACCATCATCAGCAGTCCTCATCAGCGATCACCATCAGCGATAATCTCATTAAGGAATATCTCGTTTCTCACCCAGTCTGAGACCTAGACCTAGCTGTGCAGTAGTGACTGAAGTATACAGAGAACTAGTGGAAGTGAGATTAACATTCTTGCCAGATCAGTGCGGGGAGATTTCTACTCCTGGGACCTGGCATCCCCAGCAAATAAGGACTAAGCGACACCCAGAGCCCAATCAGACTCCATAACTCGTAGTTGTATTATTATTGTTCCAGAAAGAATGCTGTACGGCTCTCGCAACCTAAGGCTCTGACTTCTGGTCCTGTTGATGCTACTTCCCGCAATTGGTATTTATTACGGACTCACGGGAGGTCCACGATTGTTTCATACACTGTAACATTGGGCTTGGAGGCCGGGATGCCTTCTCCACCCCTCGCTGAGCACAGAGCATCAGGAGGCTCCTCATCTACCTACTCTGGGGAGTAATTAAAACTCCAGCTCATATTCCGAACCCAGATGCCAGTACTCCAGAGTCTATATGTTATGCGAGTTGCAGCATTCTGTGACACAGTCTAGCGGAGATGAGCAGTAAAATATCTCCGAGAACTAGATCCAAGTAATATGCTAGAATGTTTACCTACATGAGGATGTACTCCGTGCTCGTATGGACATCTTGGCTACTGAGATTACACCTTTCAAATCACATGCCCTTGAGGATGAGTTAACTCCATACGTAGCAGCTTGGCAGGCTGAGAACCTTGAAGCTGGGGCAGTCGAGGAACATGGCCTAGCATGGACGCCGGCCACCATAGGCCAAGCTTCTCTACCCAGAACTTGGTCAAGCAGCTTTTCTAGACGCTCCACAGGTGGGAAAGAAGGTAAATTAAGGGCACAGGGCCACAGGCGATGGTGGAGCGAAGGCGGGCGTTCCTGGCTAAGATGACCGCGCCACGGTTACTATCCGCACTCTAACCGCGGATAGGAAAAGACCGACCAAACTCCTTTTTTTCGTTTTCCGCGTCCGAAATTGATGATTTCTGGGCGAGGGTTGGAAAATTTGAGTGGACGTTTGATCGCACAGACAGCGAAAGCACGCAGTAGAGTTCATATACCCAATAATGTCTGGAAGGGCCCTGAATACTTGGCTCGTTCCATCGTCTATTCACGACCTTCTATGACTGGGTGGACTGCCATCCAGGGCGGTGCAGGTCGACATGGCTCAGGGTAATTTTGACTTTGCGCCTGTCAGCGACTGGACGAGAAAATTCGGTTAAGACCGTCCAACTTAGACTCGAAGCTATCACGAAAGTTCGCCTCGTCGCCCATATCGGGCATAGTCGAGCAAGTCGGCCAGCAGGTCGGGAGCGCTGGAAGAAAACCGAGGAGAACCGACCAGCCAGACAGGTTTCGTTCTGCCCGGTCGGGATCATGGATAGTGAATATCAAATACCCAGGTCCGTCGCGTCGCGGTGGCCTTATTGGAGGGTGCAGGCTCTCTTGTCGGGATCGTCACGCACCACGACGTGTCGGACTGGGACGCGCTGGCCGCAATCCTAAATGCGCTCTTGTATACGCCAGGTGCAGTGTCGTATCAGGGCCGTCAGCGTTTCGTCTGGTACGAAGTAGATATGTAGAAGATGTCAGTATCAGAACCCGCAAGTGAACTCTGGAGACATATCTACCCGCCTGATTGATGCCCTTGCGTCGTCGGATATGAGCGAGTCCGAAGCGGGGGAAGTTTACTCTAATCATAATCAGGAGTAGCTAAAGAAACGCGTGCAAAAAAAGTTTCCACGCGAGAGAAGACAGCCAGTCTGACGTATCGGCCATTATTATTGTCGACAACACAACCGCATCGTGGGGTAAGCATGGGATCATCGTAGTGTTGAAGTAGTAGAGGAAGAAAAAACCCCCAATCTCCATCATCGACTTCACCCTGACCGTGCGGCGGAGAAACGAGCAGTCTCTCTCTGGATCTACTCGTCTGGACTCTGGACCGTGGCTGGAGGCCCGGATAGAAATCTAACCTAGACTCTTCTAAGTTCTTGACGCCTTCGAGGATCCAGCTAGCTACCCCTGAGATCCCCAAAGTCGTCGAAAAAAACTAAACGCGACAATTCCCTAATAACGCCCGCTCCCGCCGCACGCCCGTCTCATCTCCTTTTCTCTCCTCTCGGGCCAGGAAAAGCACGTCCATCTGCTTCTCCTCTGGGTCTGCTGTTCTGACGACAAGGTTGTTTCATATCCCCCTCTTCTTGTCTGTGCTATCCAGACTGCCTGCGTTATTGGGACCTTGGTTGCTTGCTCGCAACTTTCTTTGGCCCTCGCGGTCAGTCTCTAATCTCTGCGCTTCTTTCGACCATTAACGAATTTCTTTTTTTTAATTCCTTCCGCTTTTTTATTTTTTTATCCTTTTTTTCTATTTCTATTTTCTTTTTATCAAGAAACAAACCCTTTGTCGCGGGGCACTGTAGATCCTGAAACTCGAAGCGCTATATCTAGACCGCAACCTCACCGCCATCGACCTTCCCCATCTGATGCACGTTCACAACACCAGCGCGACACTGATAATCCATCCAGAATCATCAGCGCGGAGCTGTTTGTCCCTCGACAATGACTTTTTTCACGCGTGTCTTCCGGGGCAAAGAATCTGCGGCTGCTAAGAAGCAGTCCAAGAAAACGTCGGAACCCGCAGAGCCTTCGAAGCCAAAATGGACCGACGCATGGCTCAGAACGGAAGTCGGTCCGGAGGAGGTGCAGGAGCTGTTGCACGGTTGTACGCAGGAATTGAAGTTTCGAGGTGAGTCGCCATCGCTGGCTCTTGATTGTGCGCGCAGAAACTGACGCGAACCGATGCATGTATAGCTCTCGATATTCCCTTTCTGCTGCTTCCTTTCCGTCCTAGCTCCGATCCCAGCGCGGCGCGTACGTTCGTTAGAAACTATTTCAACCTAGAGCGATCGACTCCCCTTCGTGGGGAGGCTTTGAAGCAGGAGCTGAAGTTGACTGAGGCAATGGTGGGAGATGACAATCGAGATCCGATGGAGGAAGCATGGCTAATTCGGTTTTCCGTGTTGTATAGGTCCTATGCAGTGTGCTGAAATGGTGCTGGAGCAGACTCCCTGGAGGAGTAGTGACTTGGGAAGCCTACGAGCTCTTCAAGGTTGGCGAGCAAGGTATGGTCTCCGGATTAAAGCAGACGCGACGGTGAAGCTTATCTGACGCCACGGCAGACTCACACTTCGCCCGCGATGCCTTTTCCACTTTCATTCCAATCAGCGTTGAATCAGATGCACGAACGAAGATCATCTTTGATTTCTTCGACCTCCTTGCGGCGATTGCCGCTCATGGCAAGTCGAACGGTCTGGGTGGAAGAAAGCTCTCAAGATATGCAGGATGGTGGGCGTTCGAGCACACGGATGCCGGCAATGGCTTTGATGCAGCGTACAAGAACTGGGCAGCGTGAGTTTCCCGTGCCTCCTCGTGTTTTCATCACATTGACAATGATCTCTGCAGTGCCGCGGATGCTGCGAGCCATCTATTCTTCGCCTACCTGCGCTCCCTATCTCCGGATCCTGGTCGCGCAATCAAGGGCATTTCGACCCTTCCAATTGCTCTCCAGTCCCTTGTTCAAGCAACGGAATATCCGCCAGAAGCGCCTGCGCTGCTTCAGATCACGACAACCAAGGTCGTCATGATTGTGGATACGGTCTCCCCGACCCCGTTTGCCTTGCTACGGCGCGCGAAGAATTTTGAATATAGGGATAGTGATCAGGAATTGCAAGACTTTGCCGCTTACGAAGATCCGGTGCGCGCCTTGACTGATGAGTGTCTAAGAGTGCTCAAGTGCATCTCCTCTACCAACCAGTCGTCGCATGTCTCAAGCACAAAGGATTCAACAAGCCTGCGCGACGCGTCGTGGTCCCGGTTCGAAGACATCGGATTTGGCGGCGTAGAGTCGGACACAGACGAACCACTTGACGGTACGACAAGCCCTGGAAGCGATGCTCCAGGTTTGTCGTCAATCCCTCGCTCGGCGGGTCCGCTAGGTCGTCCAACAACCCCTTCCTGGGCTGATTTCTTGTCGACGGGTTTTAATGACGAGAACGGCATGAAAACTCCCCATTCTCTCCTTCTGCCGCCGGACAAGGTGCTCCCTCCTATTGCATCCGTCCGAGGCCAGAGCTCTCAGTCGCATAAGCGCACGCTCGATACAGAATCTGTTCTGGATCCCGGAGAACTCGCCAACGTCACTAGGATCGACCTGGACGACTCATTCTGGTGGGTCTGGATTAGCAGTCTCTCGGGTGAGGAACCAGCAGCACGCAAGGCGGTCTTTGGACGATGTGCTTTGATCGAAACCATTATTGCCGGGGCCAAGTGGTTGGTCCTCGAGGAGCAGGTGAAAGGAGCAGCCCCTGAACCTGAACCTGGTGCGTATATCGCAGAGAAGAAGAGATTCTTCGGGTTTAGCAGGAAGGGCAAGGTAACTCGCCGGAAGTCCACGGCCAAGAAGAGTCCCTTGGATCAACCCTATGCAAGAGGAAACAACCCTGCTCCTCAAAGCAAGACCAGCATTGCGCCAGACCAGCATGCCAGGATACAGGCCGCCGCCGCCGCTCTTCAGAAGAAGCGCCAGGAGCAGGAGGAAGAAGTCGCCAATGAACGTCGAGCCAGAATTCCTGAGGATGCTCATTCCACGAAGACGAACTCTGTAATGACTCTACAACCGGTGATCCTGAACGAGGCTTCTCAGGCGATGAAGTGGGCCAGTATCTACGATAAGGATGCTGTCCGTTCCGCATATCTCAGAGACAACCGCGCAGGTACCGGAGCCCCTACAGATACGCTGAACCTCCAAGCAAATGATCGATCGCGAAGCGCCTCGCCTGTCCCAACCACGACAACCAAGGTTGCTCCTCCAGCTACTCCGACCTCCCCGCAACAGAAGCGTGAGGTCACGCCCGTTGCAGCGGCTATTCCTACTCCAGCTCCAGCGCCAGCGCCAGCGCCTCCAGCCAAACCTGTGGAGGCTCCAAATAACAAAGACGCTGTTGAAGCGGCCGCCGTTCCTTTGCCAGAGCCAGAGCCCCCTGCTACACCAGTTGTGGAACAGACTCCTGAACCCCAACCTGCCCCTACTCCACAGCCGGCTAAGGAACCCTCGTCGCCGCAGTCGCCCAAGTCCATCGCCTCCACGGATGAACATAAAAAGCTCAAGAAGAAGACCGGCAACACAGGATTCAAGGGCATCTTCGGCGGCAACAAGAAGAAGGTCGATACGCCTCCTATGAAGCCCACTGGTGGACAGGGTGCTGTCGCCGCCGCACGCGCTGCTCTGGAGGGCAGAAACAAGGCTGCTCAAGAAAAGCCTGGCCCCAAGCCTGGCTCCTACAAGCGTCTGTCTGGATTCAAGAAGAAGTCTATCTCCGAAAGCCCGTCGCCTGCCCCTGAGTCCAAGCCTTCCACACCAAAACCGGTGGAAGAACCAGCGGCAGTAGAGCCGGAACTTCAGGGATCCAAGAAGGCGCAGGAAGCTCCAGTTTCACTTCCAGCGAATGGACCTCCACAGACCCGAAAGGACGCGGACTATGACAACCTTTCCCGCGTCAACACTGACGAGAAAGCCGCAGCCGATCGTGAATTCTCCTCGTTCGACCAGGGTCCTCTGGTTGATCAGCCAGCCAGAACGCCGCAAGACTCGCCTGTGTCGGAATCGTTCCCTGATACAAGGCAGCCTATAGATACTGCAACAAACGGGCAGTCCAGCCCTGAGCCAACCGAGCCGGTCTCGCCATCGCATGATCGGTGGGCACAGATCCGCAAGCAGGCCGCGGAGAGGGCTGCTGCCCAATTCGAGGCAGGAAACCGGACCAGCCTTACTGAAAGGACTGACGACGGTGATACCAGTGGAGAGGAGAGTGAGTATAACCCTAAAGCCCCTAAATTTGAAAGTGTCTAATATTATTTTCAGCTATCGAATCTCGTGTTGCTCGTATCAAGGCCCGCGTTGCAGAGTTGACCGGCAACATGGAAGCGGCGCGATAGATGGTAGCGTCAGATTCAAGGCTGCTGTTGTCGATATATCCCGGTGTACAAATACCCTAGTTGTTTCCTTTTCCTTTGCGACATATCATACCCCATTTCGAGACGTGCGCTTTTCCGCCCTCGACCACCACACCTACTGGCCTTTTTCCATATCTCGATTGCTTTCCACGTGCCTTTTCCACTCTCGATTTCTCCTATCATACAGCCAATCCCACTTTCTCCTCCTATTATCATTCACAAGTTTATTATCTTTCCCGCCAGATATCCCCATCAATCGACAGCGACGGTAGTTCTTGCCGTCAGCAGTCGTGCAGCGATACCACTTGCGTACATTTCAATTACGATGTCTTGTCCTGTCTATCTTTGTGTTTCTCCCTGATCGGTTCTTTTGACCCATCAATCACTCAAATCATCTAAACTGAGTTCGTTTCCTTGCCAACCAACGAGCGCAGTCGACTGTGCGTGCAATTTACTAGCTGGATCTTTGTTGTTGAAGTCGAAGTTTTATTTATCTTCTAATTTATATCGGCAATTCCCCAGTCCGTCTCCTTTTTCATTTCCTTTGATTAAGAGTCGAAAGTGGACATAGCGCCGACCCCTCAGACGGGATCAATAACTATAGTGAATTATTCTGAGAATTCGCTAGTTTGGAATTCCTAGTCTTCATTCCCGTAGAGACATTAAGTATTATGAGCGCATACTAGCATACACGCGTGGGCATTACAACATTTATCGTCTCTCCTGCGCAAACCCTCGAGCCAAATCAACCATCGATATAGAACGTTCAAGGGGATTTCGTTCAGTGAACACCCAGAGCCTGCAGGATCGCCTTGCCCACGCCCGACGCGCTGGCAGGGTTCTGACCTGTGATCAATGGCGCCCCCGTGCCCGCCGTCTTGGCCACAACGACCTTCTCACCCCAAGCCTGGTCAGCCTTGACATATCCACCGCCCGAGACGCGGTTCAGCTCGGTCTCCAGGGGGAACGGCATCGCCTCCAGCAGACCGACCTGGGTCTCCTCTTCGTTCGAGAATCCAGTCACAGAAGCGCCTGAGATCAGAGGCACGCCCGAGGGCGCGGTCGCGTTGAGCAGCGCAACCGGTCCGTGACATACAGCCGCGACGGGCTTCTTTGCCGCAGCGAAAGACTGGATGAGAGCGAGGGAGTTGGGTTCATCAACGAGGTCGAACATGGCTATAAAAAGCCAAGAGATAAATCACCACTTGTTAGCAACTTGTCCCTTTCTTGCAGGAAGACTACTACTTCATTTGGAAGACGGTTACTTACGTCCATGACCACCAACATAGAAAATCGCATCAAATTCCCCCGCCTTGGAGACTAGATCGGCCAACTTGGCCGTGTTGGTCCACAGATTCTTCTGCTCCTTCAGGAACTTTTGCGAGATTTCATCCTTCTCGAAGGCCTTGACAGAGTTCGGGTCGAGGGGGGCTTCGCCGCCATGAGGCGATGCGATGGTCAGGTCGGCCTTGGTATGGAGGACCTCGTGGGGGTGTGCGAATTCAGGCTGGAAAAAGTAAAAGAGAAATCGTTATGTTAGCGGCTGCTTCAGGGTGTGTGGGTGGGTTGGGAAAGTCCTCGTTACACATACCAAGTACCAACCGGTCTGGGCTCCGGTCTTGGGGATCTTGTTCTGGGAAGTAAGGACGACGAGAATCTTGGGAGCCATCTTGTTCGATTGTTCTTCTTCTTCTTCTTCTTCTTTTTCTTCTTCAAGGTACGATTTTTCAATAGATGTCGATATTAATTGCGAGTGTATTGTTTTTCTTTCTCGCACGATAATGAGTACTACTAGATAGCTATTATTACCTACAGAGGCATAGCAGCGGGTGGGCATGGAAGCTTTTATAATAGTTCACCATCCATCGTCGTCATAAGACCATAAACCCAGAGAAAAGAAACCCCACTCAGCAAGCATTCAGACTTACTCGAACAGTGAGCCAGGCCTATCCCGAGCCATCCGGCACAGAAGGAGCCAGGATTCACTAACTAACTAACTACCTACCTACCTACTCTTACGGACCTGTGAGTTCATCGCTCTACTCTACCGTCGGTGGTTGGGGTTAACTATGTACATGCCAAGCTTCACTCTAACGCGAGCAGTATCTCCACTTTTCATATCATACGAGAGTAAAACTGCCCTACCCTACTCCATCGATGATTTAGAGGGGCAAGGGATGAATAATTGACATGATCGATTATTAATTGATACAAACAGAGTGTATTTTGTCCGGTTCGTGAGCTGCGTTTGTTCGGGGACTTTTTCTCGCTTTCCTATTTATCCGGAATGAACTACCCTGCCGTATGGTGTTTACCATAGAAGCAATTTCTCCATGTTATTTGTTAATGTTCCTAATAAAATAGATTATTCCAGAATGGAGTTCCTCATATTCTTCTTTTCTACTCGAATCCAATACAGGCAAAACCTCCTTTGAAGAAAAGGAAAGAATTGATGATATGGAAACGATGAGGTCATAACTAACTAACTAGTTACTTCCTTTTAGATTGATCTTAGTCAGCACAGCAGTACTTAGTTAGTTAGTTAACTAGTTAGTTAACTAACTTAAAATCGGCATTCATTTCACTTCATTTCATTTCATTTACTCAGTTTTGATAATTGGCAGGAAGTACAAGGCTCTCTTGACGTTCAGACCCACAGAAGTCTTAGCTCTATATGCCATCCGCTTTTCTTAAGCTTCTACATACTACTTAGTATATTTACTCTTGAGTATGATAAGATTGATCGGCTGAAGGGGTACTACTGGTCCCAAATAAATTTTCAAGACAACTAATCTGCCGGAAGGAATAAGCAACAACCCACAGAAAGCAAAATGCAACGTCCATGAACACAATTATTATACACAAATAGAGTAATCACAACCCAATCCACAGACCCCTTGCCCATTGGTCAAGCTCACTCTGGGAATAAACCACATCTCTCTCGTTGTAATTCTGTGGCAGCCTGCCCACTAGCCTGTCGAACTCAAGGACTAAAGGAGCACCGGTGATTACGGACGTTGCCCCTGCCTGGTTGATCGAGATTTCAGCGATCTTGACGGCGGTAGCGCCTGATGATGATGATGATGCAGCAATACGGCTACTGCGCCTGACATCGGTATTGAGTAGACTCGGGATCCATTTTTCGATGAGCACTGTCTTGGTAGGTGGGCTTATCCATATCAAGATGACCATGAGGACTTGTCCACCCGAATTCTCTATCCACCATCTGGCATCCATGTGGAGATTTGGAATGTTCTCAGAGTGCCCCGCCTCAATGACGAAGTTCGGCCAGTCATAGTCGTGAGGGCGAAGTACTTGGTTTTGATAGGCCGAGTCGCCTTCTTTCGAGGAGCTATTACTACCCCTGGATCTTGCAGCGTTTATCGGCCAGAACTCGTACTCACCGATGCCCATGGACCGCAAACAATAGTAAGTCTCATGCCCGATTGAAGCGTGAGCTTTTTCGTGCGCCTTAGTGGGGACTTTGATTATCAACGTCTCAATGTCCCCAAAGTAGGTGAATGCAATTCCCCGCCCAAGGTGGAAACGGCGGGATTCAATCGTTTCGAAGTCCGATGGCTTCACGTTGCTAAAAGAAAGATACTGGTCTTCACCTCCATGTCTGAGGAAATTCTCCCTTTCTAGGATTGCCTGTCTGAGGGATTGTAGACCACTGAATCGACTTTGCAGGCGTTCATCTATTAGAGCTAGGACCAATAATAGTGATACTGGGAAGTCTGGCGGTGCAGCTATATTTGCAGGTCTAGATAAATAAGTGAGGTAAAAAATATTTTTAAAGCTAACCAGATAATAGTATAATAATATAAAATATAAGCCAAATAAAATAATAAAAGGATACCAATATAAAATATCAGAGATAGAGAGGAGCTGCTTCAGGATCATAAGATACTGTCCAGATATAGAAAGATTGCCTATCTAAGGGATTATAGACCACTAAATTAACTTAGCGGGCGTTTATCTATTAGAGCTAGGACTAATAATAATGATACTAGGAAGTCTAGCGTGAAGCCATATTTGCAGGTCTAGATAAATAAGTGAGGTAAAAAATATTTTTAAAGCTAACCAGGCAGTAGTATAATAATATAGAATATAAGCCAAGCAAAACAACAAAAGGATGCCAACACAGAGTATTAGAGATAGAGGGAGCTGCTTCAGGATGATAAGATGCTGTCCAGATATAGAAAAATAGATGAAAGGAAATGAGGATAATGTGATGACTTATAGTGCTGAGGGGTGGAAAGCAATGAGCTGCAAGTGAAGGCTTCAAGTGAAGGGAGGTGGACTCCTGCCATGGTGGCTTCATCATATTCACTATTCATCCCACAGAAGTACTGCTTTGATGCATATTCCCTTTCGTAAAGCGTCGGTTGCTTCCCGCATCTCTCCATAGGAGAAGGTATTCACCAGTCTGTCAACAGGGAATCGGCCGTCCTTCCAGAGCTGAACGAGATATAGAACGAACTGTGAATATCCCTAGATGAGCCATACTTCTAGAGTTCGAGACCAGAAATGTATACCTTCTGCGGGTCTGAAGAGCCCTGGTGGACTCCCACATAGCTGATTCCCCTTGCCAACCATGTTGCAGGTTCGATCTCGATAATCCGACCCTTTCTCGGGGCACCAACAGTAGCGACGAGTCCACCAGGAGCGGCACAATCTATCATTGTCTTAATAACATGAATGTTCCCTGTGGTGTCCATGGCGCGATCGACTCCAAATCCATCGGTGAGAGAACCTATCTGAGCGAGGGTGTCAGTCTCATTGGCATTGATAATGTGCGTTGCACCCAATTCGCGAGCTGTGATGAGCTTAGAAGCTACTAAATCGACAACAATCACCATACTCGCCGGAGTAAGCTTCGCTGCCATCACAGCAGCGAGCCCTACGGCGCCGGCACCGAAGATAACCACCGTTTGCCCCATTGCTGGACGCAAGACGTTCAGAACTGTTCCCGCTCCAGTTTGCATACCACAGCCCATGGAACATAAAATATCCAGCGGCAAGGATTTCTCAATCTTGATAGCTGACACCGCTCTTACAACTGTCCTGCGAGCAAAGCTTGACTGGCCGAAGAAATGAGACGACACAGGAGAGCCATCCTCCATAGTAAACGCCTTTGAGCCATCATCTCTCGAGCCTGAAAAGTTCATTCGAAACACATCCCGACAATAGGCACGAATGTTTCGTCTGCACGGGGCGCATTTTCCGCATGAACTGAAACTCAGCAGGACATGATCTCCCACTTCCACATGGTTGACATGGGCCCCGATACGTTCTACAACTCCAGCACCTTCATGACCACCCACGAAGGGGAATTCCACTGGTGTGGTTCCCTGTAGAATACAGTTAGCGGATAGACCTTCAAGATAGAGGAACATGATAGTTATGTAGTAGAGGTGACAGGACATCCGCGCAAGAGAAATCCGTATGGCAAATACCAGACGCAACGATGCGAACCAACAACTCATCTTCTCGTATGTCGTCTACCGTGAGTCTCTTAATCTCGAACTCTCCACCAAGGCTGGAGCAGACGAGTGCTTCTGTAACAATGGTACCGTTCTCTGCCATATTTCCGAAAGTGGCGAGTATTCCTCCTCCACGTGAACCTCGGGGAATAAAAATGTAGAATATCTATCGATCAAAAGTGTCATTTATTTCAATCATTTTAATGTGTTTCAAATTTGGGAAAGCTTTAACAAGAGGCGTGGTAAGAATACTGCTATGCCGGGGAAACAGAATATGGGGCCTCGCCCCACTACTTACAACAACCGATCTACGATCACTTCCCCGCATATTGTAGGTGACAGTGGGCTGCATGCAGTGGAAGCTGCAGATATAAAGTTGATTTGGTATGTTTGGGACACTCCGTTGCTGGTGTATATGTACGGAGCATATATGGACCCACATCCACGTCCATCAATATTTCAGAGTCGTTGTTGTATATCTCTGTACTCTTTCTGCTTACCCGGAGTGGCCGGATCCGGAGGTTGTAGCATTCTGGCACAGGTAACTAACTCCTGGTTACATATATCTTATGGAATAACTGTTACAATGGGATCACGCAGCCTGCAGATTCAAATTTATATACTGACTAGCAAAACTGCGTGGCCTAAGACATTTCGTGGATTGATCTCTGAACGTCAAGTCACCTTATTGAACATGCCAACCCGGGTATGTACGGTATGAATAATAAATAAGCCTATATGCCGCTAACAGAGAAAAGCCGTCGTTGAATGGGTTATCATCACTAAAATATGCGAGAAGTAGTCGTGACCCGTAATATTAAGCTCCATCGATTGTCCGATTAGAAATCTAGATTCAGGTTTGACGCATATATATGCCGCTTAGCCCAAGCCCGACACGGTGTGACGATGAGGATGGCATTGTCCCGGACTCGCGTCCCTCTGCGTCATCCT
Source organism: Paecilomyces variotii (assembly GCF_004022145.1). Taxonomy (NCBI): domain Eukaryota; kingdom Fungi; phylum Ascomycota; class Eurotiomycetes; order Eurotiales; family Thermoascaceae; genus Paecilomyces; species Paecilomyces variotii. The sequence goes on along the minus strand of NW_021167143.1, from coordinate 1,310,040 downwards.
GCATAGGTGGGCTTATTTCAATTTGAGGAATAGGAGTCGGTCTCTGCGAACCCGCTTCGGAGTTCGGAGGCGTGCCATTGTAATTGCCATACTGCATGAAACTCATAATGTGCCCCCTTTCCCGCAGATAGCTGGATGGTGTATCCTCTTCTGATTCATGATTCATGTTGGGTCGCATGATGGCACCATCGCGAGTAGTTTTTATATGTGCCTGGTTGCTGGTTACAGGACCATGGTTCCTGTTCACCCTCCAAGACCTAGCGTTCGCTCTTGCCTCGATCGGTATATTTATTAATTCGCGATCAGCATGAGGTGGTAACTCCGAACGGCCCGGGCTTCTTCCAGTGTCTGCCAGTTCGGGGGTGGTGTCGGGCCTTGAAGGAATCGAGGCTGGTAATTCAGCTGTCGGAATGACGGGGTTGCTTGCAAGTAAAGGACATGGGTCTTCCTCAAGAGTTGTCATTAATCTTCCACCACCGGCTTTCCCAGGCGAACCCAGGCTAGGTGACGCTTTCTTTTCATAGTCCGATGTCCCGGAAGGGACTGTCGAAGATTCAGACTGTTGTCTGGAGTGATCCTTCTTGACGCCTTTGCCTACATAAGTGTAAGAAATACTGGAGCTTTTGAAGGATGAGAGCACATTTTCTTACCAAGACGTTCTTCCACCGAATGTCTTCTTCCACGAGCGCAGAGGAACCCTTCTGCAGCACTGGCATCAGTAGGTCCTCTGTGAGTTTTATCATTTCTGCCACAGAGACACCATCCTGTTCTTGAAGATTGTCGTCCGCGTTTTCTTCGTCTCCATGAAACAAAGGCTAGTATCAACCCTAACAAGACGATCCCTCCTATTGCTCCTCCCAACATACCTCCCAATAACCCACCATTGCTTCCCGAATGAGAACCAGAACTTGAGTTGCTCGTAGCAGAAGCAAAAGCAGCATTTGTACCAGAAGACGTTCCTATAGCTCTGGAAGCTGATGTAGTCGAAGTCGTAGATGTGTGCTGCGAAGTGATCGGTTGAGTCGTCTGGACTATCGAATCTGAATGAGTACCTGAAGAAGTAGTGGCGATACTGGAAGTTTCCGTGTTCGACTGTGGGATCTGGATAGAAACGGGATATGTTGTAGTTTCTTCTGTACTTGTGGCCGTTGATGGCAATGAGGTCGCCGCCGCTGCCGTTGTCGTATCTGCTGTTGTTTTTGGACCATCGCCATCGGGACAAACGCCAGTATCGCAAGGGTCAGCAGTGCAGCATCCTACAAAGTCCCCTTTAGAACATCTGTAAAACTGCAATGGAGCTTGACAGGTGTTTGCCTGACGGGGGAAATATATCTTCATCCTGGGTAAAGAAAGAAAGGAAGAAAGAAAGGAAAGGCAAATATATGGACCAGTTATACTGGAAGTTATCCCAAGTCTTCACTGATTCAACTCAGAAGTCAAGCCATGAGCATCTGCGGATGTGAATGTCCCTTCGAAAGGCAGAAATGTTCTGTCTGGGGATCTGGCATGAGGCTGAATTGTTCGGTCTGAGGGTAAGTGAGCAATTATGCAGCCGCACCATGTGCAACTGCAGGGTCATCAGCAACTACCCACAAAGTAACCACATGTGTCATCGTGCAACGAGCCGTGATAATTATCTTAAGATCGAACAAAAAAATGGCCCCACTATATCGTATTTGCGATATGAACAATCCCTGTCTGGAAGGAAGGGTGCAGAGTGGCTATGCTGCAGCAAGCCCGTTGTCATCAGCGCCCAAAGTACTACCAAGTGATTTAGACGAGGTGTAGCACAGTTCGTATATCTAAAGTACTCCATGACAAATTATAGCCGCAATAGAGACCCGATATCATTCGAGCAGCAGTCCCCAATGGCGCCTATGCCGTCCTGTCTCCGACCAGGTCTGGGATGGTTTCCCGTCATGTGCGCTTACTCGATGACTCCCTGCAGAGTTAGGCTGCTGGTCCAGACATAATAAAAGAAAGCCAGCACGCCGCAATTTCCTTTTGCGAATGTGTCTCAGGTACATCCCTTTGGGCGTATACAAAGAGCAATGGAGGTACTGCTACCACCATGGCATATGATGTTACACGCGCCACCGGAGATGAAAGCGGGAGACCATGTAAGTTGGCATCGATCACTTCCATAGTCCAGTGTTGCTCGAACTACTGAGTAGATGAGGACGGTACAGGGCAGTATGCTCCTAGATAATCACTCATGAACTCGCGAACCTAAATTACCCAAAATATCGGCATGGGGACAACAGTCAAACAAAAAGGAAAACCCGCTGTATAAGGTAAACTAACAGTAAAGAGATGACAGCTAACGTGAGTACATAGAACCCAATACAAAGCTACATGTGGTTATATATGACACGCCCAGAAATTGGAGATGCGGAGTTTTTTGTCCCCTCTTTCCTTTCCCCGTTTCCGTTGCAGCTTCGCTGGGTGAGCCAGGCACTGCTGGACTCATTGTAATACAGACGGCGGTACCACATCCTTCGGCGAGAATAACATATTACTGACCGATGTCACAACGCCAACCCCCAGTTCCCCGGAAGGCAGAAAGACATTCGTGGCCCACACCAATGCCCCACCAACAACGCACACTTAATATATCCCGTGTGCGCTTCGTTTAGTATACACGCTTGAAAGGAGGGACGGACTTGCACTCGTTCTCGTCGAGGGTCTTGGACTCAACGGCACGGTAGGTCAGGTCGATCTCGCCGTGAGGCTTCTTCTGGAAGGTAAGGGTGTGCTTCATCCAGTTCTCGTCGTCACGCTCGGGGTAGTCCTCACGGGCGTGAGCACCACGGGACTCCTTGCGGTTTGCGGCAGCGTAGGCGGTTTGCGTCCTAGATAATGTCAGTCAGTAGCCTCGAGAAATAAATATCAGTATGTTACTTACGCGCAGGTCAAAAGGTTCCGAAGTTCGAGAGTCTCGACGAGGTCAGAGTTCCAGATCATGCTGCGGTCCTTCGTGCCGATCTGGCTGTACATCTGGTCGACCTCGGTGATCTTTTTGACACCCTCATCCAAGCTCTCTTGCGTACGGAAGACACTAACATCGGTCTGCATGGTCTTCTGCATGGCATTGCGAACTTCGAAGGTCGACTTGGGGCCATCCGCATTGCGGACCCAGTCGAGGTCAGCAATCGACTGAGCTCCAGCGTCCGAAGCGAGCTCCTTGTGAGGCTTTCCGGGAGAGGAGATCTCGTTGACACGATGAGAGACAGCACGGCCGAAGACGATCAAGTCGAGCAGAGAGTTAGCACCCAGACGGTTGGCACCGTGGACAGAGACACAGGCAGCTTCACCGCAGGCGAACAGACCAGGGACGACCTTGTCGTTGCCATTCTCATCGAGAGTCAGCACCTCACCAGTGTAGCGGGTAGGGATACCACCCATGTTGTAGTGAACGGTGGGCAGGACGGGAATGGGCTGCTTGGTGACATCGACACCAGCGAAAATGGCAGCGGTTTCGGAGATACCGGGCAGACGCTCGTGGAGGAGTTCGGCGGGAAGGTGGCTAAGCTGCAGGTAGATGTGGTCCTTCTCAGGACCAACACCACGGCCCTCACGAATTTCGATGGTCATGGACCGCGAGACGACGTCACGGGAAGCCAGGTCCTTAGCGGTAGGGGCGTAACGCTCCATGAAACGCTCACCCTCCGAGTTCAGCAGGTAACCACCCTCACCACGGGAACCCTCAGTAATGAGACATCCAGCACCGTAGATACCAGTAGGGTGGAATTGGACGAACTCCAGATCCTGGTTAGGCAGACCGGCACGGGCGACCATAGCCATACCGTCACCAGTACACGTGTGGGCGGAGGTACAACTGAAGTAGGCACGTCCGTAACCACCGGTAGCGAGGACAGTGTGGTGCGCCTTGAAGCGGTGGAGGGTGCCGTCTTCCTGGTTGTACGCGATAACACCTCTGCAGACGCCATCCTCCATCAGGAGATCCAGAGCGAAGTACTCGATGAAGTAGTTGGTGTTGTGACGGAGAGACTGGCCGTAGAGAGTGTGAAGGAGAGCGTGTCCGGTACGGTCAGCAGCAGCACAGCATCGATAGGCCTGACCACCCTTGCCATACTTCTGCGACTGACCACCGAAAGCACGCTGGTAGATACGTCCATCCTCAGTACGGGAGAAGGGGCAACCGTAACCCTCGAGTTCTCGGACACTTGCCGGAGCCTCTCGGGTCATGTAGTGAATGGCGTCCTGGTCGCCAAGCCAGTCGGATCCCTTCACGGTATCGTACATGTGCCATCTCCAGTCGTCCTCGTGCATGCTAGAGATGATGTTAGCTGGTCCACCCACGCGGGCTATCGGACAGTCGGGAATCCGGCGGGGAAAAGCACGCACTTTCCAAGCGCAGCATTGATACCTCCCTGCGCTGCGACAGTGTGACTTCTGGTCGGGAAAAGCTTAGAGATACAGGCAGTGTTGAAACCAGCCTCGGCCAAACCGAAGGCGGCGCGCAGACCGGCACCACCAGCACCAACGACGACCGCATCGTACTCGTGGTCCTAAACAAATCAGTTTTCCGTCGCCAATGGTTTAATTGGCCGCATTGGGTCATACAATGATGGGATACTTCTGGGCAATGAAGCCCTCGGCCGCCTTTGCGCGCAGCGGCTGGTTGGCGAATATACGGGCTGGTGGACGAAGCGTCAGTCTAGGTTCTTGGGAAGCGAATTTCGCGTCGATGCGTACCTGCGGGACGGGTGGAAGAAAAGAGACGTCTCTGATCCCTCAGAGCACGAGAGATCTACAAGCAGAAGAGATATCAGTATACTGTCGTACAACCAACAGCCGGCAGAGAAGCCCTCGCCTGCCATGACGAAAGGGCACCGGGAACTGACCTTAGATGCGGGAGCCAGGCTCCTCAAGCTCATGGAGCTCATGATGTGTGGTTAGGAGCAGCTGCTCGAGACCAGAGCGAAACACAATCGAAGGAAAAGGACGCGAGATAGCGTGGGATAAGAGAGGAGAGGAGAGGACAGGAATTGAGAGCGCAGGGTTGGCGTTCTCGCTGGGAAGCTGGACTTTCTTCTCGCTCTCTGGGTCTGGAGAGAACGAAGAGCGAACGACAGCCGGCAGAGGCCTTACATAAGCCGACCCGAGCCTTCCATCTGTTGCCGAACGAGCTCGTCCGGACGCCGAGCGGACCAATCGGCGTGGCTGCAGAGGTAATCCTCCCGGACAGCCGGGGGCTCCTGGTTGGCTGCGAGGGCCTGGGCACGTGCAGGTTGTTCGCTTTGCCGGAAAAGACAGGAAGCGCAGCGCGGATAGACGGTAAATGCGTGCAGTCAGGGCGACCAGGAGGGAAGAATAGTCCGATGGGCCTCCGGACGATCAGATAGATTTCTAAAAGGGTCTGGCTACGGGCATATGTTGACTAGCTGGAGGTTGATCAGCTATATTGATCCTCTTCTCCACATGGGTTGTCATGTAGTTGAGATCACCTGATGTACCGGGAAAAGCATTCCTACATATGTAGCATATCGGCTAATTGATTACCAAGTAATCAATATTTACCTGACAGTAGACATTCAGAAGGGCGGCTTCAGACAGAGATGATTCTACGTGGTCTAGCACAGACGCAAACAGGAGGAGCGCAAAGGTTCATTCACAGACGGAAGCATACGCTATTATATCGTCGTACATCCCGCATAGCCCACGCCAACCAACCGAAGATGCAAACAGGAAAACACAAGAGACATGGTCTAGTTGTACTGCATGTACGTCGCCGTCGAGTTGAACTTCAGGTTGCCCTTGATCACCTTGTCCACAGCGGCCAAGAAGTCCTTCTCTGTTGCGACCTTCCGCCGCGCGCGGATCGCAAACATACCGGCCTCCGTCGCTACACTGCGCAGCTCAGCTCCGGTGGAGTTGGGGCAGAGCCGCGAGATGAGTTCCCATCGAATATCCCGCTCCACTGACATGCTCTTGGCGTGAATCCGTAGGATGTTCGCCCTTCCTTCCATATCGGGGAGAGAGAACTCGATCTTGCGGTCAATTCGTCCGGGACGCATCAGGGCTGGATCCAGGGTTGACGGTCGGTTGGTCGCAAACATCACCTTGATGTTACCACGCGAGTCGAACCCATCCAGCTGGGTAATAAGCTCCAACATGGTACGCTGCACCTCATTATCACCACCCGCTCCATCGTCAAATCGTGCTCCTCCAATGGCATCAATCTCGTCGAAGAAAATAATGCAGGCCTTCTTTGTCCGTGCCATTTCGAAAAGTTCTCGAACCATTCTGGCACCCTCACCGACATACTTCTGCACCAGCTCACTACCAATGACACGGATGAATGTAGCATCTGTTCTGTTGGCAACGGCTCTGGCGCACAGCGTCTTACCCGTACCAGGAGGCCCATAGAGTAGAGCTCCCTTCGGGGGGTCAATACCCAGGTTGACGAATCTCTCCGGAGAAAGCAACGGCATCTCGACCACTTCCCGCAGCTTCTCAATCTGTTCTTTTGAACCACCAACATCTCCGTATGTCACATCCGGCTTGTCTTCCACGGTCATCATTGTTACGCTAGGATCGATCTTAGGAGGCAAGGGCAGCAGAATCTGGTACTTGTTTCGGTCGACACTAAAAGCACCCGTCAGTACAGCTGTTTCCAGTAATAACGAAGGGATCTGCCCACCCAACTCTCATTCCCTCCTCGATATCTGTTGGGCTGACCCGTTCACCGAGGTTGACAACGAATTTGGCAATCTGCTTGACGTTGATGACATATTTGCTCTTATCTTCATCCTTTTCGTCTTGGATGATTTTGGTGCAGCGGGCAACCTGCAATGGTTGTTCTTCTTGCATACGTTGTCTGTCTGCGGCAACGTCCCAGAGGTGAGGGGGCGCAAGACCGGTGTCGGATTCCTAGAGACGTCAGATTTGTACTTCCAACAGCGAACAGTGTAAAATACCTTGACTCCGATCTTATCGTTTACACTCGCTTGCTTCTCTTTGATCTGCTTCTCGAGCTTCTTCAAAGCTGCAGCGTAGGGAGCCGCGCCGTATGTCTTCAATACTTGGATATCACTGCATGCCGTTAGTCATCTGCAAGACTCAGGTCGCGATTAACTCACTCATCGGTAAGAGGTGTGATTTTCTTCTCTGGTTCTTCATCGTCCGCAAAGTTCTTCTGGTACTTCTCCCAGTTGGAACCCGTGGCGCTGGGCATGGTGGCGACGCCGGGCGTTACACGCGAGTCAAAAAGAATGTAGGATAGACACGGAATACAATATCTACCAGGAGGGAAGAAGCAGCGGCAGCGGACCGTCCAAAGACAGGGTCGTGAAAGGTGGGAGCGGAAGGGATGGAGTGATGTGTTGATGATCAAGCTGTAGCTCCTCAGGCTGCCGAGTGAGTACGTCGAGCTCCGTGACGGGCGCTAGCGGTGCCAAGCATCCTGAGAACGAGCGAGTTCGCGAAATTCCAAAGAGCCGCCTCCGGACACTCGAGCTCTCCCCCTCAGACCCCGCCTTTGCTTTGATTGTCATTAGGTGATTACAGGTTACTGCGGGAAAGATGGCTACAGCAGTGGCTCAAGGAAATGCTGGCAATAATGCCTTCAAGGTTCGTCCAAATGATTTTATGCCAGCTGTGCGTGAACGTGGATTCTGATCGCCCGCAGGATAAGGAAAAGCCTATGGCTGTCCGAAATGCCAACATCATGGCAGCCAGAGGTATGTATCAGTCCCTTGAAAGCAAAAACATCTTTCTCTGTGCTGGTGCTGACAAGTCACAGCTGTCGCCGATGCTATCAGAACAGTATATACTACTCCGCAATGCTGATCATTGAGTGAGGGGCTAATTGAACACAGTCGCTTGGACCACGAGGAATGGATAAGATGGTGAGACGCGAATCTGGACTTCAAATTATTTCCTGAGCTAACTTTATGCAGATTCAATCCGGCAAAGGAAATACCATCATCGTACGTTTCTCACCCTCGCCCATACGAGCTCCAATACTGATAAGATCAGACGAACGATGGAAATACTATGCTGAAGTCCATGAGCGTTATGCACCCCGCGGCCAAAATGCTAGTCGACCTCAGTGCGGCACAGGATGTGGAAGCAGGTGATGGAACTACCTCTGTCGTTGTCATCGCCGGCAGTCTGCTCGGCGCTGCAGAACGCCTGTTAGGCAAGGGTATGATATTTCAAGCTAGACAATTCTCCATCGAAAGCTGACATTTCCAGGCATCCATCCTACGATTATCGCTGAATCTTTCCAGAGAGCTGCTGCTGCCGCGGTTGAGATTCTCCACGGAATGTCGATTCCTATCAACCTGACCGACCGTGCGACTCTCCTCCAAGCCGCCTCCACCTCCCTTTCTTCGAAGATCGTGTCACAGCACTCGAGTCTCCTGGGCCCGATGGCGGTCGACTCAGTTCTGAAAATTATCGACCCTAAAACTTCGGACAACGTGGATCTACGGAATATCCGAATTGTCAAGAAGGTCGGCGGTACCATCGAAGACAGTGAGATGATCGACGGCTTGGTTCTGAACCAGCCCGTTATCAAGAGTGGTGGAGGTCCCACGAGAATTGAGAAGGCGCGGATAGGTCTTATTCAGTTTCAACTTAGTCCACCGAAGCCTGATGTATGTTGAAGCCCACGCCTTGGTTGGAGCTCTGTGCTGATGATTTGCAGATGGAGAACCAAATTGTCGTCAATGACTACCGACAAATGGATAAGATCCTGAAGGAGGAGCGCCAATACCTTCTCAACATGGTGAAGAAGATCCAGAAGACTAAGTGTAATGTCTTGCTGATCCAGAAATCTATTCTCCGTGATGCCGTGAATGATCTCTCGCTCCACTTCCTTTCTCGTCTCAAGATCCTCGCCGTCAAGGACATCGAGCGTGATGAGGTTGAGTTCATCTGCAAGAGTCTCGGTTGCAAGCCCATCGCGAACATCGACTCTTTCACTGAGGACAAACTGGGCACCGCTGACCTCGTTGAGGAGGTTCAATCTTCGGGCGCACGCTATGTCAAGGTCACCGGCATCAAGACCCCTTCGAGCACGCCGAACCAGACTGTTTCGATTGTCGCTCGTGGTGCCAACAACTTGATCTTGGATGAGGCAGACCGGTCGATCCATGACGCGCTCTGTGTCATTAGGTGCTTGGTGAAGAAACGTGCCCTAATTGCTGGAGGTGGTGCGCCAGAAATCGAGGTCGCACACCGTCTCAGCATGCGTTCCCGTGAGCTTAGTGGGACAGAGTCCATTTGCTGGAAGGCTTTCGCGGACGCCATGGAAGTCATCCCGACCACTTTGGCCGAAAACGCTGGTCTCAACTCGATTAAAGTTGTGACTGATCTGCGCCACCGTCATGCTCAGGGCGAACAGAATGCTGGTGTTAGCATCAGGAGCGGTGGTGTCAAGGACAATATCACAGAGGAGAGAGTCCTTCAGCCTCTGCTAGTGAGCACAAGTGCAATTGAGCTCGCAGCGGAGACAGTGAAGATGATTCTGAGAATCGATGATATTGCCTTGTCAAGATAATTTGGGTGTGATGCATGTTAAAAGAGGGGCATTTTTATCTCCTGGTGACGATGCGGAATTGAGGCTGGGAAAAGCAAAAAAGTGTTGCAAATAGATACAGCCAAGAACCATACCAGTCATTTTAATATGATCATATCTCAGTTTCCAAGACACTTATATCTCCCGTACAATCAAAGATTCAATGTAGAAGGTACGAGCGCTTTGTAAGCTTTTGCATAGCATTGTAGCACCCGGCACAACTTAGATATCGTCCCTATTTAGAGCTTATTGAGGATACTTTGCAGACAGAGCCTCCGTGTGTGGTCTCTGAGGTTTCTGTAGCACATAGAGAGTGTATATATAAAAGGGACCTTTAGACATGCACATTCCGGAAATATGGAAATTGAAATGTCGCATTTTTACTTATTACTATCGTATTCATTCATACCTGTATTTCAAATCCTCCCGCTGTAATGGTCTGAGTAAAGTCGTGTTATTCAACGTTGGAGACGATTCATAAACGCTTAGCAAACCTGCGGCTGAGTCTTCGAAGTTAACTAATGCCGATGCCAAGACATCCGCGGTCTCGCGTCAGACGAGCTCCAGCTAGTTCCAGCCCAGGGGGTGACAGATCGATACATGTTCCGTCCTCCTAGAGCTGAAAGTATTTATCATTCAATGCTTTGATCATCAAAAAATCCCTGTATACGTATAGGACCGGATCGTACGAAGTATATTCGCCTCCATTGTTCGAGTGGCCCGCGCTTCCCTACTACCGACACCTAGCTGTCTCCGTCGTCGCTCCGTCCCCTATGAAACTGTCGATCTTTTCGGTGTTGGATTAACATTGAAAGACCGCGGAGCGAGTTAGTCCCGCCGGTATGGATAGGAGGAGTAGCCATGAGGAGTCCGTTCCTCTCACGCAGCGGTCCAGCTCCCCAGCATTGCCAGCTTCCGATTCCGAGTCGTCGTCAGACGAGTCTATGTTCTTCGACGACAACCGCGATGCTTCACAGAAGCTGAGAAAGATATCGGAGCATGGGAGATACCGTGACTTAGAAGAAGGGGAATCGGGGGTCAATGCTGCGTTTCTACCCAATACAGAGCGAAAGGCTACCCCTAGCAAGACACGCCGGATCTTATGGGTTCTTGGGATACTGTGTGTGGGAGGTTGGGTATTGTCTTTCTTCCTGTTTCTGGGACAGAAGCGGGCAGGCAATGCTGCGACGGGATCAGCGGCAGTTGTTTATGCTGCTGATTCGGAGTCGACAACAAACTACGGAAAGCCGGTCACACTTGAGCAAGTCTTGACAGGACAGTGGTATCCGCGGTCACATGCGATTTCTTGGATCGCTGGTCCTGATGGTGAAGACGGGTTGCTTCTTGAGAGAGGAGGGGGCAATGAGCAGGAATACCTTCGCGTCGAAGACGTAAGGTACCGTAACGTCGAAGCGGAGCATAAACAGACGAGAGTCCTCATGAACAGTTCATATATACATGTCAATGGCGAGACTATCACTCCCAGCAGGGTGTGGCCGAGTCCCGATCTGAAGACCGTACTCGTGTTGTCCGACGAGCAGAAGAATTGGCGCCACTCGTTCACTGGGAGATACTGGTTGTTTGATGTCGACACCCAAACTGCTCAGCCGCTGGACCCCAGTGATCCCGACGCGCGAGTACAACTAGCATCATGGTCTCCGCTGTCTGACGCGGTTGTTTTTACCAAGAAGAACAACATGTACTTGCGTAAACTGCTGTCCAGCAAGGTCGTCCCCATCACCACAGATGGTGGGAAGAATCTGTTTTACGGAGTACCTGATTGGGTATATGAAGAGGAAGTTTTCTCTGGAAATAGTGTCACTTGGTGGGCAGAGGACGGCAAGTATATTGCTTTCCTCCGCACCGACGAGGCTACTGTTCCCGAGTACCCCGTACAGTACTTCATGTCTAGACCATCTGGAAAGACCCCGCCTCCAGGACTTGAGAACTACCCCGAAGTTCGGCGTATCAAATATCCCAAGGCCGGCTCCCCTAATCCCACCGTCAATCTGCAATTCTACGATGTAGAGAAAGGAGAGGTCTTCTCTGTGGATGTGTCACAGGACTTTCCGGATGAGGATCGTCTCATCATTGAGGTGTTGTGGACGGCCAACGAAAACGTTCTCGTAAGAGAGACTAATCGTGAGAGCGACGTCCTGAAAGTCATCCTCATAGACACTGCATCGAGAACCGGCAGCGTTGTTAGGTCTGACGATATTGCTAGTCTTGACGGCGGATGGGTTGAACCGACTCAGTCTACACGATACATTCCCGCAGCTCCTGAAAAGGGCCGGACTCATGATGGATATATTGACGTGATTCCTCATGAAGGATATGATCACTTGGCCTATTTTACACCGCTTGATAACCCGACCCCTACCCTACTCACTTCAGGAGAATGGGAAGTCGTGGGTGGACCCGCTGCGGTTGACCTAGAGAACGACATTGTTTATTTTATTGCGACCAAGGAGGGCCCGACCCAGCGTCACGTCTATAGTGTCAAACTGGACGGATCCGATCTGAAACCAATAACGAACACATCTGAGATAGGATATTATGGTGCCTCGTTTTCCAAAGGTGGTGGCTATGTATTGATGACCTACGCGGGACCTTCTGTTCCGTGGCAGGCCGTGAAGAGTACCCCGAGCAATAATATGTCTTACACGGAAGTGATAGAGGAAAATCAGGGATTGGCCCAGATGGTCAAGGACCATGCCCTTCCTGTTGAGGTTTACCAGAATGTCACGATCGATGGCTACACACTACAGGTCGTTGAGCGACGCCCCCCGCACTTCAATCCAAGGAAGAAATACCCCGTGCTCTTCCATCTCTATGGAGGACCTGGCTCGCAGACTGTTGATCGCACCTTTGGTGTTGATTTCCACTCTTATATCGCGTCAAGCTTGGGATATATTGTCGTTACCGTTGACGGCCGCGGGACTGGTTTCATTGGGAGAAAGGCTAGGTGTATTGTTCGTGACAACCTGGGACATTATGAAGCTAGGGATCAGATCGAAACAGCTAAGATCTGGGCTGCGAAAAGCTACGTAGATGAGACACGTATGGCAATCTGGGGTTGGAGCTACGGTGGCTTCATGACCTTGAAGACTCTTGAGCAAGACGCTGGCAAGACTTTCCAGTATGGCATGGCTGTAGCACCAGTAACAGACTGGCGCTTTTATGGTACGTCCCACGTTACATGTGACTGTGTTGTTGTTAACATGTTTCAGACTCTATTTACACCGAGCGATATATGCATACTCCCGAGCATAACCCTTCTGGCTACGACAATGCGTCCATTTCTGACGTTTCTGC